>NC_066580.1:66537820-67152151 GCF_024323335.1 Lathyrus oleraceus | reverse complement strand
TGACATGATCTGGCATGAAGGTGGAAGTTAGTCTCCATAGTCATCCAATAATAGCCTGCTCTCAGAATCCTTTTCGCCATGGCATGACCATTGGAGTGTGTTCCAAACGAACCCTCATGAATCTCTTCAATAATTTTGTCTACTTCGTGTCTATCCATACATCTGATCAGGACCGACTCATGGTTCCTCTTATACAACACCTCACCACTTAAGAAAAACCGTGCAGACAACTTCCTTAATGTATTCTTGTCAAGGATAGTTGCATCCTCTGGGTATTCCTGTTTCTTAATGTATCTCTTGATATCATAAAACCAGGGTTTATCATCCTGAGCTTCATCATTAGCATAGCAAAAAGCTGCTCATCCAAACTCATAATGTTGATGAAGGGGGCCTCATTTGCCCATTTGACTTTGAACATAGACGCCATAATGGACAGCGCGTCTGCCAAATGATTCTCTTCTCTTGGAATATGGTCAAATGTGATCTCCTCAAAGTATGGAATTAGTTTCATCACATGTTCTCGGTATGGAATGAGATTCGGGTGACGACTCTCCCAATCTCCATTAATTTGACTAATGACCAAGGCAGAATCCTCATATACCTCAAGATGTTTGATTCTCAAATCAATGGCAACTTCAATCCCATAGATGCAATCTTCATATTTAACCATGTTATTGGTACAATCAAAACAGATTCTGGCGGTGATTGAAATATGAAAACCTATGGGGGAAGTAATGACACCTCCGACACCGTTTCCTAAAGCATTTGAAGCACCGTCAAACACAATCATCCATCGTGATCCTGGTTTTGGACCTTCATCTGGGTGTGGTCGGTTGTAACATTATTTGAGAAATAACACGTCTTCATCAGGAAACTCGAACTTCATCGGTTGGCAATCTTCCACAGGATGATGAGCTAGGTAGTCATCAATTATATTACTCTTGATGGCTTTCTGATTCGTATACTGGATATCATATTCTGTTAAAATCATTTTCCAACGGGCAACCCTTCCTGTGAGAGCAGGCTTCTCAAAATATATTGGATCGGGACCATCTTCGAAATCAAAAGAGTAGTGTGGGTCAACATGTACTATCTTATCCAGCGAGCAGCCCACGCTAGAGCACATCAAGTTTTCTCAAGCAGTGAATATTTGATTTCACAATTGGTAAACTTTTTGCTCAGGTAGTATACTTTTCGTCTAGATTTGTCATGTTGGCCTAATACACATCCCATCGACTCGTCGAGGACAGTGAGATACATGACCAAGGGTCTAGCCTCTATTGGAGGCATAAGAACTAGAGGTTCTTGCAAGTACTCTTTTATTTTTTCGAATTCTCTTTGACAATTATCATTCCATACTATTTCCTGATCATTTCTCAACAATTTGAACATCGGTTCACATGTAGTTGTCACATTGGAGATAAATCTAGCAATGTAGTTTAACCTTCCTAAGAAACCACACACTTCTTTTTCGGTTCTTGGCTCAGGCATCTATTGAATCTCTTTTACCTTTGCAGGATCAACCTCAATTCCTCTTTCACTGATAAAAAAGCCAAGTAATTTACCAGACCTCACTCCAAAAGTACACTTGTTGGGATTTAGCCTTAGCCTGAACTTCCTCAATCTTTCAAACAATTTCCGCAAGTTGATTAAATGTTCTTCCTCTGTATGGGATTTCGCAATCATATCATCCACATGGCACTCAATCTCTTTATGGATCAAGTCATGGAATAGGGTTACCATTGCACGCTGGTAGATTGCCCCTGCGTTCTTCAAACCAAAAGGAATAACCTTGTAACAAAAGGTTCCCCAAGGTGTAATAAGCGTAGTCTTCTCCATGTCTTATAGAGTCATTTTAATCTGGTTATAACTTGAAAACCGTCCATGAATGAAAAAATTGAGAATTGTGCGGTGTTGTCGGGCAATACATCAATGTGAGGAAGCGGAAAATCGTCCTTAGGACTTGCTCTGTTCAAATCACGATAATCAACACACATACGTATCTTACCATCTTTTTTAGGCACCGCAACAATGTTAGCTACCCACGGGGGATACGAAGTAACTTCCAAAAAACCTGCATCAAATTGCTTTTGCACTTCATCTTTAAATGTTTTTAGACATATCAAGAAGCGTCCTTCGAAGCTTATGCTTGACAGGTGGACACCCTTCTTTCAAAGGTAGCCTATGCACCACAATATATGCGTCTATCCCATGCATGTCTTGATAGGACCAAGGAAATACGTCAAAAAATTCTGACAACATGTCGATCAACCTTATCTTCACACTTTCTTCCAAAGAAGACCCTACTCTGACCTCTTTCACGTTATCCTTAGTTCCATGATTCACAACCTCAATGTCTTCTTGGTGCGGCTGGATGACCTTTTCCTGTTGCCTCAATAATTTTATCAACTCTTCATGGAGTTCACAGTCTTCATCATCTTCTTCTTCGACTTGATAGATCAGATTGTCAAAGGCATAATGAGCGATAGCAGAATCATTATCAATGGGGTACGAGGTGGATGTGGATCTGCATTAATGATGTTTTTATACTTTTAGGAAGTGTGTGGTGAAAAGAAAATATTTCCATTTTTAAAAGGAAAGATAAAAGTAAAAGTAGAAAGACAAGGATCAAAAGATTTGAATGCGAAAACATCCTTTATTTTATGATAAAAATTGCAAATGAAACATGGTGGCCCTACATGATTCACCATTCCTTGGGCAGAGCGTAGGAATTATTGCATGATAAAACAAAACAAAAGAAAATTACTCCTGATTGAGAGTGACTTGGATGACATCCTTTGTAGTCTAATTGCAGAGTTATTCACCTAGAACACTTGGCCGGATCCAATTGTTAATGTCATAACCAATGTCATCATCATCACTGACAACATTGGCCTGGTCATTATTGATAAATCCAACACATATAAATTTTACCGGAGTAAGAACTTTTGGAGCCTGGGGAGCTTCAAGAGCTACGTCTTGCTGGGAATTACTGAAACCGAGGCCCAATTTGTCAATTTCAAAGGCAGATCTAACACAGGACCCCAACCTTCGGGGTGACCATTCTCGACCACTGCTCAGGCATCCTTCAATGAAGATATGGGAACTACATGCCTCTTACCCTCAGAACGAGGGGTATTGATCATCTGAACTGTCTCAAATGCCTGAAATGGAGTTTCATGTACCTCCCATCAACCTC
This sequence comes from Lathyrus oleraceus, assembly GCF_024323335.1. Classification (NCBI taxonomy): domain Eukaryota; kingdom Viridiplantae; phylum Streptophyta; class Magnoliopsida; order Fabales; family Fabaceae; genus Lathyrus; species Lathyrus oleraceus. Next base: position 67,148,952 of record NC_066580.1, on the reverse strand, counting down.
TATATATCGGAAGGATGTCAAATTACTCACCATGTACTCTTCCTCGCCACATATAGTAACAATCTTACTACCACTTGGGAATTTCATTTTCTCATACAATGTAGATGTTACAACGTCTGCCCCATGAATCCACGAGCGTCCAAGCAAACAACAATATACAGGCTGTATGTCCATGATGAAGAATGTCTCACCAAAGACTTACGGTCCAATTTTTATAAGTAGGACTACTTCACCAAAAACAGCTATTCGAGACCCATAAAAATCCCGGACTATCAAGTCGTATGGGCGCAATTCAACTCCAGCATAGTCAATCTTCATTAAGGCAGACTTGGGTAGCACATCCAAGGATGATCTGGTGTCTACCAACACACAAGATAATGTAATTCCTTTGCATTCCATATAAATATGCAAGGCTATGCTATGATTGCGTCCTTCTGGAGGGATATCAAAGTTTGTAAAACCCAAATCGTTATCAGCTGAAATACTAGCCACAATCCCTTCTAACTGGTTGACCGTGATGTTTTGTGACACAAAAGCAGAACTTAATAATTTCCTTAGGGAATTCCTGTGAGCTTAGGAACACAACAACAAGGACAAGATTGAAATTTTAATTGGTGTCTGGCTCTGATGATCTATCACTTTGTAGTCACTTTTTCTGATTAATCTCAATAACTCTTCAACTTCTTGAGACGAAGAAGTCTCTGGTACTACATTAAAAGCACTAACTTGTACAAATCCTGAATTATCACCCACTACTTTGTTTACCCTTGACTTTTTCCAAGGCATCAGCATTATCTTGTGCGTTTTATGGAGAATATATCATACCACTTATGGTAATTCGTCCTGTACCGACAAAGTTGTCAACATTTTAACTTGTGTCTTCACTTGGTTTGTCTTCAGAAAGCTTCCCTTCTTGCTTCACCCCATGGTAATAAACGTCCGACCCATAATGCCAAGGTACAACATTCTCGTTGGAGTAAGGAATAAGACCAAGAAACGTGATTGTCAATGGAGTAGGCCTAGCAGGCGCTGGAATATTTGCAGGAGTATATGGAATGGAAATTACTGCCACATATGTCTCTTCAATTTTCTCGTCTTCCATGATCCTATCACACTGTAGAATACCTTCATTGATCAAATTATGAATCCCAATCTTCATACTAACACATCCCTCGGGTTGATTCTGGCATTCACAACAATCTGGGGAACACCCAGGAAAAACACCATTTTGGATCAGGTAACTCATAACACATGCCATAGGAGTAGACAACATGTTCACATCCATGATTAAATTCAGACTCTCACCCTCATCCACAACATTAACAGTGGGTCTGACATGAGCTAGCATCAAATTTTGAATAACATTAGGTCCATTTTCTGGGTTGAACTGAATGGCCTTCGAATCCAATAATTCTTGGACTTTGTATTTAAAGGTCCAACAATTCTCCATATCGTGGCCTATACCGCTAGAATGAATTTCGTAACGAGCATGAGGATTATAACCTGCAGGGAGCCTCTCAGGAGGAGGTGGAATGCCCCTTAAATTAACCAATTTTAACTACAATAAATGTTGAAGCACTTGAGAATAAGTCATTGGGAGTGGATCAAATACTTTCTCAATTCTGGACTATCTTGGATGATTATAATTGCGACGAGGAGCGGCTTGTTGTTGTTGCTGCTGTTGGTACTATGGTTATTGTTGTGGAGGAGTTGCGATGAGAAGAATGGCCACAACATTCACATGTTGTTATTGATGTGGATGGTGATGTGGATGGTGATAGTGTTGTTGATGTTGCAGCTGGTATTGTCGTCGACCTCTGCCCCTCTGAGTATAAGCATCTCTTGATTCACCCTTCTTCTTCTTTGGGTAACCACTGAACGACTTCTTACTAACTTCACTTACAGAACTGCCATTATTGGCTGACTGTATTTGACCCATTTTGAGACCAGCTTCAATTCTTTCTCCAGCCATTACCAACTCGAAAAACCAGTAGAAGTACTACCCACCATCCTGTCATAGTAAGGACCTTGTAAGGTACCCATGAACATGTCAACCAGTTCTCTCTCCATTAATAGAGGTTGAACTCTAGCAGCTAGTTCATGCTATTTCTAAGCGTATTCCTTGAACGATTCATTTGGTCCATGAGTCAGACCTTGTAATTAGTAGGGGTGTTCGCGGTGCGGTTTGGGCGGTTTTGACCATAAAAATCATCTGAACCACAAGAGAAAAAAGCATGCGGTTCGGTTTGGTTCGGTTGACTTTTAGAAATAAAACCAAACCAAACCAAACCAAATCAATGCGGTTTGGATTGGTTCGGTTGGTTCAGTTTTTTACAATATTTTTATTTAGCCATACATACACCTATAGAGAACAACGTAACTTTGTGTTTAGCCATTCATACATTAGTAAATAACATCAAAACTCATCATATTTAGAGAAAAACTTCTCATTCAATATACAAAAAATTAGATTAGAAAAAAGTGGAATAAAAAATATATATAAAATAGTAGCATAAAATAATATCAAAAATATTATAATAAAACATAAAAAACATATGAGAAGAGAGATTAGATAAGATGAAAAAAAACATAAGAGATGCGAGATTGAGAAGAAATGTGCGATAAAAATGTAATTAGAAGATAAAATAATAATATAAAATATGAAAAAGAAAGAACGTAAGAGGGGACATATTCGAGTAGAAAATGTGAAATGTACATGGCAAAGAAGACGAAAAGAATGTGCGGTACTACTAGAAGAGATTTAAGAAGGTTGAAATTGAAACCCTAAGTGTGATTAAGAGAAAATCGTTTGTAATTGTAAGGTTAAGACATACTAGGTTTGAGTTTTGGATTGGATGTGGGATAAGTGAAGTTTAAATGGTAACATAATGCGGTTTGGTTTGGTTTAGTTCGGTTTGCAAAATACAAACCGCAAACCAAACCAAACCGTGCGGTTTTGTTAAAAAATGACCCAAACGCATCCGAACCAAATGCGGTTTTTTGCGGTTTCGGTTTGGTTTGGTTTGGTTTGCGGTTTTCTATTGGGTTGGTTTGGTTTTGAACACCCCTAGTAATTAGGTCCGACTTATTGCCATATCAATAATGTATTGGTAGTGCTTCACAAATGCTTCCACCAAGTCTCTTCAGTTTATGATGTATGTTCTCTCCAAATGCATATACCATTCCAAAGAGGCCCTAGCTAGGCTATCCTGGAAAATCTGCATTAATAACCTCTCATCTTCAGAATAAGAAGACATCTTGCGATAATAAGCTCTGACATGCGTCTTTGGACAAGTTGTACTAGTATACTTGTCGGTGACAGGAACCTTGATCTTAGGTGGAACCCTTACCCTGGCACCATTCCCAGGTAAGTAATGTCCATCTCTAAAACACATTGTCCCTCTACAGCCTTCAATCTTTCTTCCAACAGACGGTACTTTCTATCATCATCATGAGCACTTATGTCACTGTTATGCATTGAATACATATCTTCGTTACGATCCATCTCCAACTCTTGCATTTGAGGGTTTCCCCTTACATTGGGATGCCCCTGTATATCCCCAGCAATGAGATGTGGTCCTCTATGATTGTACAATGGTAGTGGAGGTGGTGGAAAATTTCCATGCAGTCCCTAGTTCTGAACATGATAACCATTAGCATGTTGATCATTAAAATTCGGCCCAGCAAAATTCATAGCAACATTGGGACGAGGCTACCCCACAGAAACATCTTCAAACATCAACTCAGGTTGTTCATTCTCAACATGAGGCCTCTCCACAAGAGCCCTCAATTCTTCCTGATTACGAGTCACATTGGTAATGGCCTCCACGAACTGTGTCATCCTTGCATCCATCTGGTTCCTCATTTCATCAATCTTAGCCTGAATTTGATCCATCTGACGTCTTTGGTTGCTTCTTGTGGCGTAATGGTGAATGATTGGATTTGCAATCTTTGCTAGGAAGAGCAGAATCAATAAGAGAGGTCTGACCAGAAAACCTGTTATGAATGCATGAATGAATTTAATGCATGTAATGACATGTTTGTGTATTTCTAGAGTTCTAAAATTTTGATTCAAGTTATATAAGCAAAAATAAATAGAAGATAGATAATGAACACTGGATAGACCGAATATCAAATTCATTAACAAATCAGAGTAGAATAAATAGTTCTTACAAGAGAAATAAGCAGATAATCAAAATGAAAGTGCATATCAAAAGACCCCATCCACAATTTTGATGGTGGCCACTATATGGAAAACAAAAAGACAATCTTAATCTTTCCAATCCACATAGGTCAGAGGTCTTCCGTTCTTGAGATACTTCTGGCTCCAGGCTTTGGACTCTTCAAACAGCTTCTTTATCTCCTTCTGATTGTGCTTCTGGACAAGGCTTCAGATAACCACATCTTTTTGAAAACTCATACCATCTAAGTACTGACATTGTCCAGTAAACTTCTCACATTCGTTGCATTCTAGGAGTTGAATTTGTGAGGGAATATCATCTCTTTCTTTCAACTGAGTTTTGAGGCTTGCAATCTCCTCCGCAACTTTCTCCAAATGAATGTGGCTTCCTTTGAGCTGAATTTCCACTCTTATCCTCTGGGTATTTTCCTCTTCGAATTGAAAATTTTTATCCTGAAGTTGTTTCTCTAACCTTTTAATCTTGCCCTTGTACTTCCTTTCCATTTTGACTTTAGAGACTTTGAGTGATTCATGTTCTCGATGCTTTTGCTTGATCTCTTTGTCAACTTCTTCAAGAGCTCTCATTTGTTCTTCGATAATTGTAGAAGTTTCCCTTGAAATTTTGTCGGCTTTAAGCTTCTTTCTGACCCTTCCATCCACAACAAGACCATATTCACTAGGCAATTCATCTCTCTCTCTCTCTCTCGCTCTCTCTCTCTCTCTCTCTCTCTCTCTCTCTCTCTCTCTCTCTCTCTCTCTCTCTCTCTCTCTCTCTCTCTCTCTCTCTCTCTCAGTTTATGAGCCAAATCCATTTTTCTTTCCTAAAGCTAAAAACTTGCATGCTTAACTTTTTTTCTCCTACTTCAACTTTTTGTTCAAAAGCAAAGTCTTATTGAAATACTCTCTAGGAACCAAATCAGGGTGATCTTCCTCTTGAGGATACAATGGCTTCTCCATTGGAAAAGGCAACAAGACAGTTTGAACTCTATCTTTTATCCAATCCGGGTAAGGAGGATAAGCAACATAATCTTTCTTTCCAAAGAACTCTTTTCCTTTACACGAAATATGATTCCAGGCCTTAGCATCTTTCTTCATCATTTCAACACCATTAGCCATATTGTAGAATAAAGACTCTTGTATACTTTTATCCTCTAGAGCTCCTTTCAAAGCATAGCCCAATTGTCTTTGAGACAACACAAGATTATAGTTTATACCTCCCCTAATGCCCATAAGTGGCACATTAGGAAACTCTCCACAACTCACAATCACCTCAGATTTTTCCATCCTATCCAATCTCAAATTATACCACACCAGGTCATTGGAAGTAAGTCCCATCAATCTCTTAGACCACTTCGAGGTTTCCTTGTTATTTGTGAATGCTCCTTTGCAATGAAGATGGCTTCGGAACCAATGATACACAAGAGGAGAACAACACCATACTAATCCACCTCTCTTCTTGTGATTTCTAGAATGAATGGAATGGTAAACATCTCCTAAAAGTGTTGGTATGGGGTTCACCGTCATGGAGATATGAATGGCGTTCATATCGACAAAATCAACCACATTGGGAAACAAAACAATGCCATAGATACTACAAGCCAAAACAGCGTTGAAAACCTTCCAATTCTCTTCTATAGCCAAAGCATCCAGAGAGGTCAAAAGAAAGCTCAAATGAAACTCAGGGAGTCCTCCTTTGTATTGAGATTAGCATCCACCACAGATTTGCCCAAATAAAGGGCAGCATCAATATGTTCAGAATCAGGGACCTGCATAGACACATGGAAAGGAACTTGAAGTTTGATGGGAATTCCCAGAATACATGAATATTCTTCCAAAGTTGGAGCCAACTGATAATCCGGGAAAGTAAAGCACCGCAAAGGAGGATCATAGAACTGTAGCAGAGTATGAAGTGCATTGTGTTGATATTTTCTGAGAGGAGCTTTGAGGTAATCTAAAATCTTCCCATAATCCCTTTTGAAAATTTCTAGATTGCCAGGAGGGGATATCTCAACCATCTCGAGAAGGGAAATACAGGTTGACCTCAGGAAACTTGTAAGAAATATGTCCACCTCTGCCAATATCCATCTTTAGGAACGATTTAAATAACGAGAATCAAGAATTAAAAAACACCTAGAAATACAAAGACATGTGTGTTAAGAGAATGAACATAACGATGCTTATGAATGCAAATGTGGTTTCCATATCAATGGATAACTGATGTGCTCGATAATTGGCTGAATGGCTTAAGTTCAAAAATTCAATTAATGCTTGTTTTATAACAACCACCCCAACTCACAGGTAGGTTCTAATCATAACATACCAAGCTTATAAGTGGCGACCATAATAGATGGTTCTCATGATAACACTTTGTCTAGTGCATAAGGCATGCAAGATGTAATACCCCAATTTTGACCCTAAGATCCCTCATGTTATCTCATCATTTTCATTAGCATTGGGATCATACCTTGGTATCCTCCTTACCCCTCATTCATTGGGTTTGTTTTGGGAGAGATCACCAAACACCATGTGATTGTATCATACTTTGTATTTTATCATTTACTAACCAAAATGCAAAAAATATGTATTTGCATTTGCCTAACTCTTTTGTAGGTATGGCATGATCACCTTTGATCCATCAAGTTCACATCTAGGGTTTAAGACCCTCATTGCTAAGAGCTCAACCAAGGAATGGTCCATAATGGATATAAGCATCATATATGAGTCCTCGTGATGTCTCCATGTTATTTTGATCAAGATTTCTTCAAGAGTTTGGAGTTGGTTTACATTGGAAACCCTAGTTCATCTGGGTATCTTGAGTAACTTCTTTAACAAGTTTCTTCACCAATTGATCAAATTTCTGAAGGGACACTTAAAAATTCATCATCTTATGCATATATTATCTACCATGAGCCCAAAAAGTCAAGGGAGTTGCAAGTTAGCAAGTTGGTTGATGGTGGTTGGCCAGATGAATTCATCTGATCAAAACTAGGTTCCCCTAGACCATATCTCCTACAATTTTCCTCATATGAAAATTATTCCAAGAGAAAAGTTACTCTAAATGCCATTACAAACAACTTTAATGTTGAGGTATAGAGCTATTTTTTCTTGTAAAATCATTTTTTATGTTGAAACATCATATGTCATTTTGTCTAAACCCTAATTTGAAAGTCAACTTCCCAAGACCATAACTTGCTCAAGTTTTATGAGATGAAAGATTTACAATTTGAAAAATCAAATTCAAGGTGTCTAATTCAGTTTTTATGTTTGGAGGAAGAGATATTTCAAATTTTATGAGCATGTGATATGAGGATACATTATAGGTCATTTTGGACCAATACCATTGAACAAGTGATTTTCCTCAACTTCAAAAATGCATAACTCATTCATCACAAATCCAAATTATGTAAAATTTGTGACCATTTTGAAGGTTTTTTAAATATGTACAACTTTGATAAATACACTTTTCTCATTTTAAGCTCACATAAAAAGTTAGCCAAGGTGGAATAATTGAACATATGGCTTCACACTTAGAAAATATTTTGACATGTTGAAATTTCCAAACTTCCACCTCACAATTCATCATCATATAAGTTCCAAATGGAAAAGTGTTCAACATGAGAATTGTTCCTCTTGATCTAACATTTCCAAAGAGTCAAAATTCACTTATTTTGGACAAAGTTTGAGGGGTCTGCGCATGGCTTGAACAAGGTTGTATCAGTTCGCAAGAATCATGCTTCAAACATTCAAATATCTTTGCCTTGCAATGCAATCTTCATTCAGACCTCATTTCAGTTGATCTTGGACCTATTTGAGTTGCTTCATGGGCCTGCACATGCCCATGCAAGCGTGTACCTCACATTTCCAATTTTAGAAGTATTTTCAAGTGTGCAAATAACACTTACCATTTGCTATAAATTGAGGTCCAATGCTTCAGTTTGAAGGACCTTGCGCGCCAACTTTGCCTCCAACCATTGGAATCCTCTCAATTTAAAGGAAAACCTGATAAATTTTAATTGAAATTTGAGTTTGAATCTCACTGTTTGGAGATTCAAAAACTCCAGGATCCAAAGCTTTGTATCATTCTTAATCCACTTCTCCAAGCTCCACAAGCAAGATCAAGCACGAATTGAAGCAAGAGAGATCCATTTCTGCACAACATTGAAGGTATTTTTCCAGATTTTTCTTCTCTTCATTTCTCTCTCAATTCTCATCAATTCTCTTGGATCCTTGGTTGTCCGAAGTCCTACCAATGTAGGCAAGAAGATTGAGTTGCTTTGAGGTCAAATCGAAGCAACTCAGTTCACACACCTCAAAATTCAACTCCACGTATCTCTCTATATATTTGGAGTTATGTTAAATTAAGGTGATATTCGTGATCTATGCTATTTTTTCTTTAAGATCATGTCCTCCTTTTTCATTTATGTTATGGTGATGAAAGAACCAGTCCGGCCAGGGTCATCAGAGAAGATGATCGGCCTTTGGCTCCGGCGATGAGCTGGAAGTGTTCTGAGTCATTGGATGGATTCAAAATATTTTAATCAGGGACGTTACTTGTGATGACCAAGTGTGTAGCGCGCTGACTAGCGTGCACCATGGAACGCGCGTTTCTCACCACTTGATCTGCCACCTCAATTAATGAGGGAGATCAAGTGGTCCACGTTTTTTTTGAGTATCTGATTTTTATTTTTATTTCTCCTATTTTCATTAATTCATATTAATTTTAATATTGATCCAAAAAATATGAGAGTTTCACCAAAAAAATTTAAATAAAATCCTCTTTCATTTTCTGAATTAAAATTATTTTTTGGATCATTATTAATATATTTCATGATTTAATTGATTTTGTGAATAGTTTTAATTGTTTAAAAATACTTTTAGGTTTCCAAAAATTATGAAATTTTTTCTCCAAGGTCCTTTGACCTTGTTTGACCTATGATAAATCTCATGGTCATTTCTTTGGTGTTTTGATGAGGTTTTAGGAAATTGACCAATCATATTTAATTTAATGCATTATTTTTCTTATATTTAATTGATTAAATTCCAAATCAATTGTGTAGAGCCATTTTAATTGACTTTGTGAGTTTGACTTGTGTTGTTGGGCTTTGGTCAAGGTTGATTTGACTTTGTTAGGTTAAGATCATTGGATTTAGGGGACTGATGGAATGTATATTCCATCTCCCAAAATGAATGAATGATCTTAACTTGGTAAAAGTCCTCCTTTGTCCAATTTGTGTTTGATCCATTCCCCCTCCCTGTTCATCTTATTCCCCTTCTTTGTGCATTCACGTCATGGACCTATAATATCTCTATATCCTAAGGCTAGTTGATTGCAAAATCAACATAAGTATGGATGATTTTAGGTCCCCCATTTTGCATATTATTTTTGTGTGTGGTATATTTCATGAGCATAGTTCATTATACTATGTCTCTAACATGCATTAACACCAAAATTCTATTTTCCGACCTCAAATAGTTGTGACTTCTACATAAGTCCAATTACAATTGCTTAACATAACGCTAAATTTTGACACAAAAGGCATAGCATTCTAGTTAGTGATATTGTAAGTCTCCACTCTTTCATGGTATTGTGTGGAAACTTGGCCTTTTTTCCTTCCTTTATAAGATGTTTTGGTTCAAGGATCCATGCTTGTGATAAGTGGGTTGAGTGTTCTCCAAAGAATGACTTAGAACAAAAGCAAAAGCAATACTAATTTCTAACTCATTAACAACTAACATTTAATTTCAAGTTATTTATCTTTAATGCACTTTAATTTTTTAAGCTTTATTCATTTTGCCATTATTCATACCATTCTAGTTGTTTATGTTCATTTCATTTTCCCTTTGTCCATTTGGACCATATTTTGTGATATATTGAAATTTGTATATATTGTGATGGTTTGTGTGGTCTTTGACCATTAATGTACATAATAAGAACAAAAACTCTAAAAAACATTTTGTGTGGACTGTTGGTTTGATCTGAGACAATTGGACTTAGAATTTAGGCAACCATCCCTATGCAAAGGACTTGGCAAATGCCAACTTTAATGAAATCAAGTGCTTGTGAAGTGAAAATTCATCTGATACAATATTGAAGATCCATTTGAGTTCATTTGCAACATGATCATTATGAAGCTGTTATTTTGAACCTGTGACTTATGCCATCTTTTGAAGTCATCTGCTACATGGGCAAATTTTGAAGAAGATCATGGAGTTTATAAGCTTGGATGTGGCTATCTTTATTTGATGCCTTTCTCTTTATATTGCTACTGGCTTATTGATATCGCTTGATTCTAAAGTCTAAGGGAAATTTGGGTTTCTATAATACATTCTTGTCTATTGGATTGTAGCCCATTGGTCAGATCTTTTCAACTCTTAACTTTTAAATTTGTGCTTAGGATTAGTCTCTTCATCTCCTCCCCATTTATTTAATTTCAAAATCTCTCCCTCCTTTTAAAAATCTTCTTTGCTTATGTCTGTTTTCTAAACTTTGACCATTTTGCAAACTAGAAACTTTGGCCTTATGCCATTGCATTTTTAAACTCTTTTCTTAATCAAACTTGTAAATAAACTTAACTATACTTGACTTAAAATTTTCAAAACAAATTCCAAAAAGAACTAACACTCATTCAAACCTTTTTAGGCCTCTTGTGCCTTTCAAACTTAATTTTTTGTTAAAAACAATGCATCCACTTTGAGATTGGTACCATGAACTACGAGGTTTTGATCCCTCATTTTTATGTTGGTACGTAGGCACAAGCCCGAAGGTCTTGTCAAACACAAAAATATAATTAATGAATTCTTCTCTCATCCCCCCGTTCCATTTGTTTGCAAATATCATTTGTACAAAACACATATGCACACAAGAAAGGGCTCCCTAGGAGTAACCTTCCCTCTGTGTAACCAACCCCCTTACCTGTAATCTGTGTCATTTTATTAGTTTTGATTTGAAAACTTCTTATTTTTGGGTTTTGTTCGTACTTTTCCCTTTTCCCTTGGAAACAATAAAAGCGCGGTGGCGAGTCTTGTTTATTTGACGTCTAGCTTATCCATAGCTCGATGGTCATGAATTTACCGCTACAGAAGACCAAAGCATTCTCACCAGAGCCTCATTTGGGCGTGGTATTGCCATACAAACTCTTACGTGTCAGGTGCCACGAGAGTTAACACGACTATCCACTCTAACCTATGTGTCACTGGCCTGAGTAGTGGGCTTTTTACCTTATAGTAACATCCCACCCAACTTGCAAACAGAAAATCCAACAACCAACACAACAACAATATCCAAAGTATGAAGAGTAATGAAATGCAATGAAATGCAATGAGTAAGTGAAACATAAATAAATAAACACCTAATGAAAATAAAACAGTCAAGAGCTAGGACTGACTTGCTTAGGGAATTCCCAGCAGAGTTGCCAGTTGTCACATCTCGGAGAAACACGCACACAAAATAGAGTCGCCACCAATGATATTTATCTCAAGGTAGGGAAAGGAATCACTGAGTAAACATACAAAAGGATGAATCCAATGATCTCGCAACCAAAAGATGGGTAAGGGAGTCTCTTACGCAAGGGGAAGGTATTCACACCCCTCACGTCTGTAGTACTCTATAGGATCCGCTCTTGTTGTTCTAATCAGAAGGGTGTGTTTATTCTAAAACTTACTAACTAAAACGAATTCATGAAAATGGATGAATTACTTACAAAAAAAAAGTTTTTATTATTGCGCTCGCTTAGGTTTTGCAACCCAATGCTTGTGTATCAATAAAGAATCAGAGCACCGTAGTTCTTTTTATGGGTAACCACCCTTATTGAAAATTTATATTAAAAAAGCCAAGTGGAAAAAGAAATTTTGATTGGTTGATTATTTTGTTGAAAGAATATATCAAATGATCCGCCCAAAGCAGGATGTATTTGATTGGTTGATTTAGAATGTTTTTGGGTTTTGATTAAGAAAAGTTTTGTTTTTAGAATGAGTGAGAAAGAGAAATGGAAAATATAAAGGAATTCTAAAGAAAAAACCCTAATGTTGGCATAATAGTGGTCCTAAAGTTAGGATAAGAGGGAGACATCTACCTGAGTTAGCATGCAAAGATTGACCTAGAGTTAAGGATCAAAGGGGGTCTACCTAATGTTGTCATGCTTGGTTAACAAACCTAAAGTCTAATTTATTTCAAATGTAACCAAGAATGAACTAAAGAAATCCTATGGGGAACATGTTATACACACAAAAAATAAATAAAAAGGATAAAAGAAGAAGACAACTCCATATCAAGTCATGGTGAAAGAAGAGTAATAACAATCCATATCATGTCATGGGGGGAAGATAAAAGAATATAAAAGCAAAGAAATCCATATCAAGTCATGGGAAAATAGATGAAAGATAACAGAGTAAGCCATATCAAGTCATGGAAAGACGATACAAGCCATAACAATCCATATCAAGTCATGGAAAGAACAGATAGAAGGTAAACAGAGTAATCCATATCAAGTCATGGTACCAAAGGATAGAAACTAAACAAATAATATCAAGTCATGTAAGAGTAGATGAAATATAAATAAAGTAATCCATATCAAGTCATGGAAGAAGGATACAAGCAAATGACAAGTTATCAAATCAAAATGAGCAGTAACATCACATCCAAATAAACATAAGGACATGTCTTACATCTAAAGGACATGCATATATGGTTTAAGCATCAAAGCATACAATCATCATGTAAATTTGTAAAGTGAAATGAACACAAGTATGTGGATAAGTTGGACATGACAAATGGCATGGTAAACGAGTGAGATCAAAAACATAGACATGAAGTCGATAAAACTCAAGACATCACAAAGGAATTATAAACAACACTCGAAGATTGATAAAAGTAGTGATCAAAATCAAACCCTAGGCATGATCCTAAAAGCCAATACAATTCAAGCAAACATAGATGAAGTAGAATTATGTGGAAAAAATGGTATCAAACCACATGTGTCAGAAGTATATGACATACTAAATTCCACATACAAGTCAATTCAAGCATAATGAATGAATCATATAAAATATGCTCCAAGATAGGCCAAAAGATAGGCAACCAATCATATAAGTTCAAATAAGCTTAAACAACAAGTAATCAAATAATGAAAGTATGCACATGACATCAAGGGGTTTTGTGACTTGTACGATAATTTAACTCAAGATCAGGTTCAAGAATACCAAAACTTCACACATACATCAAAGTTAAGTAACTTGATAAACAAGTAAACATATCATCCTAGAAATGGAATCTTTTATCAAATATCAACAAGATGAACAAAGATTAAAAGAGGGATGTTTATAGGTTATGAGACAATAGCAGAGTCCTCTTCAAAGCATAAAATACAACTTCCCAATTTCAAGAGGTATCAACAAACCAACAAACTCAAAGTCCATGTACAACTAGTAAGTCAAAAGGTAGACATCATCCAAGCAAGGAATCCTTTGTTCAACCTGTTGGTGTAAGCCCTAGAGGCCAATACTTTTGGTACTTGTATCGAATTATTTATTAATAATAAAAGGCTTTTTCTTTATTATGTTTGTTTAATAAAGTCCCTAGAATAACTAGTCCGTTTAATGTATCAAGTGTGACTTAATCATGAGATCACATTAAACATAAGGAGACTATTCTTAAAATATCCGTAGTCGCGCTTTATTGTGAAGTGGGATAACATTAAAGAATTAAGACTATTATGTATATAGACCGATGATCACATCTCATGGATCATGGATAAGGATTTATCAAGTCTTAAACATATGTATGAAAATTAAGAGTAATATTTATGCTGGATTGACCCACTATGAGAATATTATATAGAATGTTATGCAAAGTGTCATAAGTTGTTCTCATGGTGATAATGGTGTATACCACCCTTCGACCTGAAACCACTATGGACCCTAGATGTAGGGCCGTGTGCCTTATTGTTGATCAAATATTCTCCGTAACTGGATGACCATAAAGACAGTTGATGGGTACTCCACGAAGCATGTTGAGGGACATGAGTGACCTAGATTGAATTTGCCCATCCTGCGTAACAGGATAAATGTCTATGGGCCCAATATTGAACTGGACAAGGATGACACGATTTATGCCTTGTGTTCAATATAGACATAAGGGCAAAAGGGTAATTGCACACATAAGTATTATCACAAAAGGATTTGTCAGATCACATGACATTTTTGTGTCTTGGGTAGTAGTGATGTGTTGCTAGATACCGCTCACTGTTTATTATGTTAAACACGTGATTTAATATAATTGCCAATGCCACGAAAACCTACAGGGTCACACACAAAAGGACGAATTGATGAGAGATAGAGTAACTAAGGAACACCTTAAGGTACGGTGCCCTTAAGTAAATTGTAGAACATCATAAGGTACGGTGTACTTAAGTAGAATATGAAATATGGTAAGGTACCACGCACTTAAGTGATTTTGGCATAATATAAGATATGGGCCACATACACTTAAGTGGGTTTTTTAGCTTGTAGCCCACACAAGTGGTTCTATAAATAGAACCCTTGTGCAGAAGCATTTATGCAATTGTAATTTCGTTTCTCTCTCTCTCTCAAAGCCTTCATTCGTAGCAGCTAGCATTGAGATTGAAGGAATCCATTCGTGTGGACTGAGTAGAGGCATTGTCACCATTCAACGTTCGTGATCGCTCCGTAGATCTGCATCAAAGGTTTCAATCGCCACAAGAAGTAACAATTCTATCACTAATCGTTCCCATTCGTAAGGATCATTAAAGGAGAAAATTTTAAATTCTGCTGCATTTTGGATCGCTCTTCTCCTTCAGTGGTATCAGAGCCTGGTTACGAAACCATGCATCTAATAGTTGTTTATTTTTTGTATTTTCTGTATTAAGACGATTAAAAGACAGAATGAATCAAAGAATAAACGAGTAATTAAATTTGGCATCATGGGTGTATGATTTGGATGATTGATGTTGATTATGCTTCGGAATCCGACGTTAGTATGGTGAAGCAGCGATACATCGATCGTCCATAGGTTACGCAATTGAGATCGATCAAGTTATATATATGATATAAGTAATCCTGATTCAAAATACGTATATATGATATACTATTTCTGTTTCATTCATTCAAACACTTAATGGTTGTTTTCCTTTGAGCGATCAATGGTCATTTTCTTCTTGATCCGACATTAGTATGGTGAAGCAATGACGTGTTGATCAATCATACTGAATTAACAATCGAGGTGTGTTTGACGGTCTAAAATTGGTGTAGTAGGGTTCATGACGGTACAAGGGTTGTGTTGTCAAAGAGTTATGCAATTAGGGTTCTGACTGCGCAAGAGTTGTGCTTTAAAGTATCAAATGTTGATGCAAAAAACAACGTCAATTTCAAATGAATTGTTCGCTGACCGGGCAGCGGAACCCCCGACTAACTCTGCGTAGTGTGATCGGTCACCGGAATTTAATTTGGTTTATTTAATTAACAGAATTTAAATTAATAATAATAATGTGTTTATTATTATTGTCTTGTGGTGATCGGTTATGGCCTTACTTTTCCTTTATTTTGTTTTGGGATTTTAAAATACGATCTGCGTGTCGTGCCTCTCTTTTAATCTCTTAATGTAACTTCTTTTCTCATCTAACTCCCTCGTATGTAAAACGAGTTTATTTTATGTAATGTAATGTTATGAAGAAATAGTAGAATACAATATCAAAGGAGGACACCCTTGAAGATCTTGCTTGGAGAAGCTTAGATCGTTATTAGGATAGCTTAGGTTCTCTCATTGGCTTGGGAGAACAATTGCGCTAGGGGCCATAACTGTTTCATTTTGTATGTATGTTGATGCATGTGAGAGACGATTTACATGATAAATAAGCCGGTGAGATCAGAATTATTGTAAATTCCCTCAAATTAAATATTAAGTTTATGCTTTCGAAGTTTTAGCACTCATCAAGACTAGTATCGAATAATGTAGGTTTCGCCTAGGTGCATGTTTTATATTAGTAAGGTGCGATGGGATAATTGTAATATCCAATTGCTAAAATAATGGGTCAAACTTAACTAAACAAATTATAATAAGATTATATATGTTTAGAAGCACGAATTGAAAATAATCCATGTGATGGATTGGAATAAGGAGTTATTCACCCAACTAAAGTATTCGAGAGTTGTATTAGATACAATTGGAAGGGGTTCCTACCTAAATAACCTAGTTTTATGTAATCCGCCTACGCAGAGTTAAAACAAAGTGAAATGTGGATCTTGACCCACTAGAAAATCTTCCAACGGGATTTTTCGAATCAAATGGTGAGGGTCATTTGTTTTGAGTAAAATAGTGGGAGCATATTTAATTAAAGGCATAATTAAATATGTTATTGATACTTATATTTTCATTATTTTCATGTAGATTACCATGACAAAAAACTCCTCTAACAACATTTTGCGATCAATCCTTGACAAGGAAAAATTGTCTGGGACAAATTTTCTGGATTGGCACCGAAATCTGAGGATTGTCCTCAAACATGATAGAAAGCTGTATGTCTTGGAGAAACTTGTTCCTGAAGAGGAACCTCTTAGTTTTGCACCTAACGCAGAAAGAGATGCTTATAAGAAGCATGTCGATGATGCCAATGAAACTGCTTGCCTCATGCTAGCTTCCATGAACTCAGAGTTGCAAAAGCAACATGAGAACATGGCAGTGTTCGATAATGTCAAACACCTGAAGATGCTCTATCAAGAGCAAGCAAAGCATGAAAGGTTTGAAGTTTCAAAAGCCCATTTTCAAGGCAAGTTAGCTAAGGGAGCCCCTATAGGTCCCCATGTGCTCAAGATGATTGGGTATGTGGAGAACCTTGAGAGGTTGGGTTTTCCCCTGGGAAAGGAACTTGCGACTGATTTGATCTTGCAATCGTTGCCAGATAGATTCAATCAATTTGTCCTTAATTTCAATATAAATGATATGGACTAATCTCTCCCTGAACTGCTAGCCATGTTAAGAACTGCCAAGTAGAATCCGAAGTCAAAAGGGAAGTCCATTCTGATGATTGGAAATGGAAAGAGACAGAATAAAAGACCCATCAAACAGGGTGATAAAGGGAAAGGGAAGGAAGTTGCCAAACCCAAACCCATTGTTACTGCTTTGAAGCCTAGTGGAGGCATAGTAAAGGAAGGCACCTGCTTCCATTGCGGTAAGACCGGACACTGGAAGAGAAACTGCCCAAAGTACCTGGAAGATAAGAAGAATGGAGTATAGACTTCGACTTCAAGTATTTTTGATATTGAAATTAATTTATCTACTTCTGCATCATGGGTATTAGATACTGGATGCGGTTCTCATATTTGTACCAATGTACAGGAGCTAAAAAGGAGTAGAGATTTGGAAAAAGGTGAAGTTGACCTACGAGTTGAAAATGGAGCAAAGGTTGTTGCTTTAGCCGTAGGAACTTATGTATTGACTTTACCTAGTGGTTTAATAATTCAGTTAGAGAACTGTTATTATGTACCTGCAATTAGCAGGAATGTTATTTTCGTTTCTTGTTTAAACAAATTTGGTTTTTCATTTATAATAAAGAACAATTGTTGCTCCATTTATTTGAATGATATATTCTATGCTACTGCACAAATTAACAATGGACTATATATCCTTAATCTTGAAATGCCAATTTATAACATTAATACTAAAAGGATAAAACCTAATGAGTTAAATCCAACTTACCTTTGGCATTGTAGATTAGGGCACATAAATGAGAAACGCATTTCTAAACTCCATAAAGATGGACTCTTGGACTCTTTTGATTATGAATCATATGAGACATGCAAATATTGTTTAATTGGAAAGATGACAAAGTCTCCATTCACAGGAAAAGGTGAAAGAGCTAATGATCTTTTGGCCCTCATACATACTGATGTATGTGGACCATTGAACATACCAGCCAGAGGAGGTTTTCAATACTTCATCATATATACTGATGATTTTAGTAGATATGGTTATGTGTATTTAATGAAACACAAATTAGAGCCCTTTGAAAAGTTCAAGGAATTCAATAATGAAGTACAAAACCAAATAGGTAAGAATATTAAAACTCTTTGATCAGATCGAAGTGGTGAATATTTAAGCCTATAGTTTGATGACCATCTGAAAGAGTGTGGGATCCTATCCTAACTTAGTCCTCCTGGAACACCTCAATGGAACGGTGTATCTGAGAGAAGAAATCGAACCTTGTTAGACATGGTCCGATCCATGATGAGTCACACCAATCTTCCAAACTCGTTTTGGGGACATGCTCTCTTGGCAGCAACTTACACACTTAACCGTGTTCCATCCAAAAAGGTTGAGAAGACACCATATGAGAGATGGAGTGGTAAGAAACCACATATGTCTTACATGAAGATTTGGGGTTGCGAAGTTTATGTGAAACGACAAATTTCAACTAAGCTTGAGCCCAAATCTGACAAATGCTTTTTTGTGGGGTATCCTAACGAAACAAGAGGGTATTACTTCTACAATCCTTCTGAGGGAAAAGTGTTTGTCGCTCAAACTTGAGTTTTCCTAGAAAAGGATTTTATTTCCAAAGGAATCAGTGGGAGGAAAGTAGATCTTGAAGAAATTCAAGAATCACAAAGCATTGATACACCTATGGAGGAATTAAAGCAGGAAACACAAGTAGTTGTGGAAGAGCAACTTGCTCAAGTAGAACAAGACCAACGTAGGTCAAGCAGGATACGTAACCTACCTGAGAGATATGGATATCTCATAAGTGATCAAGGTAATGTATTACTCATGGATCAAGATGAGCCTGTGACCTAACAAGAGGCCATAACTGGTCCCGAGTCTGAGAAGTGGCTAAAAGCCATGAAATCTGAAATGGATTCCATGTACACAAACCAAGTTTGGACCTTGGTATAGCCTCCTGTAGGATTTAACCCTATAGGATTCAAGTGGGTATTCAAAAATAAGACTAACATGGATGGTAAAGTACATACCTATAAGGCAAGACTGGTTGCAAAAGGATATAAACAAATTCATGGGGTTGACTATGACGAAACCTTTTCACCAGTTGCAATGCTTAAATCTGTTCAGATTTTACTTGCTATCGCTGCATATCATGATTATGAAATATAGAAGATGGATGCCAAAACTGATTTCCTTAATGGGAATATTCTTGAGGATGTGTACATGACACAACCTGAAGGATTTTACATACCAGAAGAAGCCCAAAAGATATGTAAGTTACAAAGATTAATCTATGGATTGAAGCAAGCTTCCAGAAGCTGGAATCTTTGTTTTGATGAAACAGTAAAACAATACGGATTCATCAAGAATGAAGATGAGCCTTGTGTCTACAAGAAGGTTAGTGGGAGCATGACCGTCTTCCGGGTATTATATGTAGATGACATATTACTCATTGGAAACGATGTCCCAACCCTACAACAAGTAAAGTCTTGGTTGGGGAAATGATTTTCTATGAAGGACATGGGTGAAGCAACCTATATATTAGGAATCAGGATCTATAGAGATAGATCACAAAAACTGCTTGGCCTAAGTCAGAGTACATACATAGACAAAGTGTTGAGACACTTTAATATGCATGATTCCAAGAAAGGATTCATACCTATGCAACATGGCCTGTGTCTATCAGAAACACAATCCCCTTCAACTAAGGAAGAAAGGGATCACATGAATAAGATTCCATATGCATCTACAATAGGATCTTCATGTATGTCATATTATGTACTCGACCAGATGTCTCGTATGCTTTAAGTGCAACGAGTAGGTGCCAATCTGTCCCGATGATACTCATTAGGTAGTTGTCAAGAATATCGTTAAGTATTTGAGAGGGACTAAGGACTCATTCTTGATATATGGAGGTCAGGAAGAGCTTGATGTAATTGGATACACCGATGCTAGCTTCCAGATAGATAAGGATGACTTTAGATCGCAAGCTGGCTGTGTGTTTTGCTTAAACAGTGGCGCTGTGAGCTGGAAAAGGTCAAAGCAAGATATAGTTGTTGATTCTACAACCGAGGCCGAGTATATTGTTGCCTCAAGTGCAACAAAGGAAGCTGTTTGGATCAAAAAGTTCATTAGTGAACTTGGCATAATTCCTAGCATTGTGGATCCCATTGGTCTCTATTGTGATAACAATGGTGCTATCGCACAAGCTAAGGAGCCTAGATCTCACAACGATCCAAACACGTGCTTAGGCAATATCACCTCATTCGAGAGATAATAGATAGAGGAGATGTGAAAATATGCAGAGTACCTACACTTGACAATATTGTTGACCCACTGACAAAGCCTCTTGCACAGCAGAAGCATGATGGCTATACTAGATTTATATGCATTAGGGGTATGCCTGATTGGCTATAGTGTTAGTGGGAGATTGTTGGTGCTTAGGCATTATTTATTAATATTAAAAGGCTTTTTCTTTATTATGTTTTTTTAATAAAGTCCCTAGAATAGCTAGTCCGTTTAATGTATCAAGTGTGACTTAATCATGAGATCATATTAAACATAAGAACACTATTCTTAAAGTATCCGTAGTCGAGCTTTATTATGAAGTGGGATAACATTAAAGCATTAATACTATTATGTATATAGACTGATGATCACATCTCATGGATCATGGATAAGTATTTATCAAGTCTTAAACATACGTATGAATATTAAGAGTAATATTTATACTGGATTGACCCGCTATGAGAATACTATATAGAATGTTAAAGTGTCATAAGTTATTCTCATGGTGATAATAGTGTATACCACCCTTCGACCTGAAACCACTATGGACCTTAGATGTAGAGTCGAGTGCCTTATTGCTGATCAAACATTGTCCGTAACTGGATGACCATAAAGATAGTTGATGGGTACTCCACGAAGCATGTTGAGGGACATGAGTGACCTAGATGGAATTTTCCCATCCTGTGTAACAGGATAAATGTCTATGGGCCCAATATTGAACTGGACAAGGATGACACGGTCTATGCCTTGTGTTCAATATAGACATAAGGGAAAAAGGGTAATTGCACACATAAGTATTATCACAAAAGGATTTGTTATATCACATGATATTTTCGTGTCTTGGGTAGCAGTTATGTGTTTCTAGATATTGTTCACTGTTTATCATGTTAAGCACGTGATTTAATATAATATCCAATACCTTGAAAACCTACAGGGTCACACACAAAAGGATAGATTGATGAGAGATAGAGTAACTACGGAACACCGTAAGGTACGGTGCACTTAAGTGAATTGTAGAACATCGTAAGTTACGGTGTACTTAAGTAGAATACAAAATATGGTAAGGTACCACACGCTTAAGTGATTTTGGCATAATATAAGATATGGGCCACATACACTTAAGTGGACTTTTTAGCTTGCAGCCCACACAAGTGGTTCTATAAATAGAACCCTTGTGCAGAAGCATTTTTGCAGTTGTAATTTTGTTTCTCTCTCTCTCTCTCTCTCTCTCTCTCTCACACGCAAAGCCTTCATTCGTAGCAGCTAGCACTGAGATTGAAGGAATCCATTCGTGTGGATTGAGTAGAGGCGTTGTCACCATTCAACGTTCGTGATCGCTTCATAGATCTGCATCAAAGGTTTCAATCTCCATGAGAGGTAACGATTCTAATACTGATCATGCCCATTCGTAAGGATCACTAAAGGAGAAATTTTTAAATTCCGCTGCGTTTTGGATCGCTTTTCTCCTTCACAGCCAAAGTAAAAGGGGAATTTAAAATGAAATTGAGACATAAAGAAATGAAATAAGAACAACGTTAAAAAGCACAAGGATGGACCCCAATCTCTTAAGAGCTTCACCATTCACCCAAACTCAAAACTAGGTTAAGAAAAAGAAGAATGTAGCTCATAATGTGTCATCATGATGAATGGCAATGGAATACCATTTCAAGAGTCATAAGACCAAGGTATAAGTATACCAAGACCAAGGAAATCAGAAGTGTAGACAAGGGGAAACAAGTCCAATTGGACTCATAGTACTCAAATTGGAATGCACAAGACACAATCCAAACCATGATCTCAAAAGCAAACAAGTAGAATTCAAGGTGATCAAGAAAAGAAACATCAATTGGAAATACTTAAAAGGGGTCACATGGATGAATTTAAGACCTCTAAATTATGCATAACATGATGAAACCATACACTTAAAATGTAACAAAGATATACTCAAAATTATGTGCACAAGTGTTAAAACAAAACTATCATTCAAGCAATGCATCAATAGTTGATCAAACCAAACCAAACCAAACCCCAAAATAAGACTCAAAAGTAACTTAAAATTATTAATCTTTATGTCAATTGAAAACCCAAATGGCCTATGTTCATGTGTCTAAAAGTGTACAAAATATTGGGCCAAAATTCAAATGGGAAAATTACTAATCAAACCCTAACAAACAAATTAAATTAGTTAAACCTAATTAAATACAATAATTAAAATAAATATTTAAAATAAATCAAAAATTTAAAATTAAAATATGGAAAAATAAATAATAATTAAAGTAACAATTATGAATTAATTGGGAATTTTTGGCATAAGGGATTAAATAAATTAGAAAGAGATAAAATAAATTAAGTAAGTGAAAATGGAAAGGGGCGTATAAGCAAAAGTGAAATGAACTGAATCCAATTGAAATATGCACATAGGCCTAAAACATGGGGGGTGGAGAAAACGAAATCCTCAGGCCCATAGGCCAAACCATTCAAAACCCGGTTTTTGAAATGTGACATTGAAAAATAAACTGAAATATACAAAAAAACATGTGAACATGACCTCAACCGGTTATGTTCCACTTAAGTCACTAGCGAACAAAAAATAGGTACAACCAATCACGACCTGTCAGCACTCATCTTCAACCTCTGATCATGCAAATAATAAACCCTAAACATGATTCCAACAGGTTTACTTCTAATCCAAATAACTCTTCCCACAGTGCATAAAAATGAATGGAATAAAAAACAAAAATGTAGATCTCGTGGAGTACTACAATAATATCTCAAACAAGACTTAAAAACATGGATGGATCATGGAGAAGAAAGGTGTGAAAGTTGAGGAAAACACACTATTTCACAAATATCAGCAAACTCACACATCATATATTCAAGTAATCAGACGAAAATAACATGTTGGGCCAACTTCAAACATCATTCTTAAACAACTCATGGAATGTGCATCTTAAAAATAGAAGAGATGCAATGAGAGAATGACTTACCTAGTAGAGAAGATCCACTGCTTCTTGAGCTTGGAGGAGCTGCAGAAACAAAGCAAATGGAGTTTGGTATTCTTCTGGAAACCGAAATGATGTTGAGTGAGTAATGAAGATGAACTCATAAATGGAAAAATGAAATCCTCAAGTTCAGTGTTGCAGCTTTCGAGTTCTCTTTTCTCAAATGATCTCTCCTTCACAATTAGGTTAAAGTTAGCTTAAATACCATGTTTATGATGAGGTGTCATGCCTTGCTTTGGGACAAAACTGTTGGAGGGCAAGTTAGTCAGCTTATGCAAAAATGAAGTTTTGCATGCAAGGTTGCACTTTGGTTGTTGGAATGTGTGTGTTGTGTCGTTTTTGGAAGAATGATGTGGAATGAGAGAGCTCAGGATTGTGACTCAGTGGAGAGAGAAAAAGACAATCACAAACATTTCCCATTTTGGCCAAGTTTGGACATGGTATGCAAGCATTCAAATCATGTGTTATTGGTCTATTCAAGGAAAAGGGAATGTGTGTTGGTCGTGTGGAACAAACCCTTATGCAAGGGAATGCAATATCATGCACAATTTCAACCAAAAAATATGGTAATAGAGATTGAAACATGTCATCTTTGAACCAAAATAACTTCATGGCCTCTTGGCTAAATGGAGTGAGATAGGACATTTTGGAAAGAGGGGAATAAGGGGAGCATATTTGATGATGGAGGCAAATTGAAACAAAACCTAGAGCTCCTTCAGAAGTAGGCACAAAGATGATTGCTTGGAACTGCATGTCAAAGTGTCAAATATAGGTCACTCTGAGGATATAACTTTCCTTGTCTATAACTTGCTCCTTAAGCTACCAAATAGAAAAATATTTAAAGCAAAAGTGGAGAGAAGATAATGCCCAACAACTCTTATGTTGAGGTCGAATCCAAATGAAGCTTGTAACTTTGTGAAAATTTGACATAAAGTAGGTTGTTTGAAATGACCAAATACTTAGAAAAATTTCACTAAGTATAAAGACCAATCAACCAATCCAAGGTCATGACTTATGAGGGTGATATCTTGAGTTGTGGCTATCCAACTGAATTGATCTTGGAATCAATGGAAAGGGGAGACTTAACATTATGAGCAAACATATAATAACGGATTTGAAATTGTAACCAAGCATCGCCCATCGGTTCTATTCCAGATTCATAACTAGAAAGTTTTTCTGGCCCTTTCCTAATTGGAGCTAAAATTCCAGAAATGAGAAATGCCAAAATAGGAATCAAGATCGATATTATTAGAAATGTCCAAAAAATATCATATTCATAAAGCAAAAACATAAATGTACTCCTATGAATGTGGAAAATATACTGGATTCATATTAATTCTTAGTCGATTTGAATTGAAATTTTCAAATTCTTAGATTCATTAATCTAATCTAAATCAAAATGCTTTGTATTTTATTAAGTTTTCATGTTTGAAGCAATTTGAGATGGAGCCCCTAATGTCCTTAAAATCTGCCATGAACATGCTTGGGAATCCTGACTTGGGACACTTAGAAATTTTCTAAGTGTTGGGACAATTGAGTGAATTTGAAACACCTCACTTTAAACAACCATAACTAGAGCCATGGTGTACCAAATGCTTAAATATTTATATATCCTTAAAGCTTGGATAAAGGAGAACAAAATTCATGTTAAGGTCAATTTGGTTTGGAGTCTTGATCACAGGGAACAAAAGCCATGAAAGTAGCTTCTCATTAACATTAAACTTGCCAAAAATAGCAAGTTTCAAAACCCTAATTTCCAATTTAAGTAATTTTCCATTATTCTTGATTTTTGATGAATCTCTTGACTTTTCTTGGTCAAATTTTAATCATAGACCATATTTGACTTGAGGAACACAATATTTACCCAAGGAATCAAAAGTTAACTTTTTTACCTGCTCAATTGACTTTTCCCCAATTGAATCAAACCAATAATCACCTAAGCAATTGAACCTCTTATGAATGGAATTGATGGCCAATCTTCTACACATAGACACTTAGGGACATATAGAATATCATGGAATCAAGT
Organism: Lathyrus oleraceus; assembly: GCF_024323335.1. NCBI lineage: Eukaryota > Viridiplantae > Streptophyta > Magnoliopsida > Fabales > Fabaceae > Lathyrus > Lathyrus oleraceus. The sequence continues at coordinate 67,123,510 of NC_066580.1, read as the reverse complement.
CTTGCTTAAAAAGTCAAAAATAAACTGACTTTATCACAAACCCTAATTTCATTCCAAAAGGACAGTAGATGAGTGCACATCTTCAAAATCTTGACTCCTCTAGGGAGAGTGGAGAAACTTTTGAACAAAGATGTCTCGCATAAGGATATGATAAAGATGATTCAAAAGTGGTCCATAGGTATGCCACGTACTGAGATAATCAACACTCCTAGCTCATGGGTCAAGAGATAAGAGAGTGTGAACAACTTCCATTCTCCTGCAAATCTCATTCAACTGATGAAGTAATGGACCATCTGAGATGTCTTAGGGCATGAGAAAACCCTTGTAGCTTGAATCATCATGAAGTTAAGGATATCTCAACCTCCTTTTCATTGATTATCACCTTTCTTCCTTATGAAGCTTGAAGAAGGTTACAAGAGAGATGCCTCGATCCCAAAATCATAGAACCAATGATTGCATGCATGTTTATGATGATGAAACATAAGCCAATAAGGTAAATAAAAAAGAGAGTAAATTTTAGGGTACAACAACAATCACCAAGGAGAACCGACCACCATCAACACCAATCTAAATTGGGTAAAAACAATCTACCAAGCCTCCAAAAAGATCAAGGACAAGGCATAGCCATGGAGATTAATGTAGCTTTCCTCATCAGACAACTCAGTAGGATGGGCATCCGTCCTCCCAAAAGTAGCTAGACCAACAGAGGCTAGAAAAAGAAATAAGTGGTGGCTACCCCGCCTGGTTATGTTTTCTCAACCTCACTTATATTAAATATTATGATTGTATAACTATCATCCTTATGTACAAGGATATTATAAAATTATAAATGAACTATGCCATTTTACAGATTGTTTGTTTTTTTCTTTTTACGTATATTAACGACAATTCTGGGATAGGACGTACGAGCTCGAGGCTCAGTACACCAAAACTCAGGGTGCTTCCTGGTATGCTTTGTATGTAGGGATATATCAGTCTATTTCCCAGTTAAAGTTATGAGTGATGTCATAGACACTTTGTACATCCAACTACAACAATCAATTCCTCACCTAAAGTCAGGGTTTCTGCTTAAGAATCTTTGAGGGAAAACCTCGTAAGTTCACAAAGATCTAGATTCATGCACTCAAGATCCTGTAAATGCACCTTCAACGGGTAAAAAATAATTTCATTCCAAAAATAACACTATATATACATACATGCTTCCATTACAAGGTATTATACATGCAATACACAAAAAGGATGAAGATTCTAGGGAGGGATGACATGTCTACTTCCGCAGAGAAATGATCTTTCCATCTTTAACCACTTGATATGGTCGAATTTATTCCCTGGAGATATTCAAAAGATGGAGAAAATTCTCCACTTGTTATAAAGCATTCTCAGACGACTCTAAAATTGCCTCAAGGGTATCACTCGTACAATCAGCCAATTTCCGAGTCACCAAAGTGTTATGAAGGCACGAAGACTCTGATTTACTTTAAGAAGATGACAAACTCTCTCGGATAGAACTCAGTGCTTGGATTCTTGTTCACCACGATCTTCACTAGATGAGTCACGTGGTCGGAGGAGAGTGCTGAAAAGCCATGATCTTCACCAGACGTGAATAATGTTCCCTATCAGAAATCGAACCTCAGTCTAGTTCATAGGAAACAACTCAACACATATCCCTTCTACTTCATCTCCTATGGCAGATGTAACACCCCATATTGCTTTTAGGATTACCGAGTGACCCCATAAACCAACACGGGTCTTTTCAGCATGCTTTTCCTTACTCTCCTTCCCAAAAGGTCGCACATCCAAATACTACTCCTGGTCAAGCACATTTAACTATGGATTTCTTATTTGTTAGGATACTTGGAAAAAATGCATCTTGTTACTATAGGCAGTACCAATCAATCCTTATAAGCCTTCCTTCAACCATGCAGTCTCATGCCTACACAAATTTAGGATCCCTCTCATTCCGAAGTGAATTTGGTTTTTTCCTTGAAGCTGCTAGGAGCCGCTCATTGTCATTCCTGATGCACCAGCGACCACTTCTTGCCCTCGCCGGCCTCGGGTGTTACATGCCCACCATCTCCCGCTTGGTTCGTCCCTGAACCATATTTTATTGGCACAACTTCAGAATCCCTCTCATTTCAATGTGAATTCGTTTTTTTCTCTAGAAGCTGCTAGGAGCAGCTCATTATCATGCCTTATGCACAAGAGACCACTCCCCTCCCTCCTCATCCTCAGGTGTTACATGCCCACCAGCTTCAGCTTGGTTTGTCTCCGAACCACGTCGTATTGAGAGAGGTCTGCTCTGATACCATTTGTAATGCCCCAAACTAATTTCAAGATTATTGGATGACCCCACAAACTAACACGGGTCTTTTCAGCATACTTTTTCCTCACTAACATATTTTTCGAGAAACTTCCTAGAGGGTCACCCATCCAAATACTACTCCAGGTCAAACAAGCTTAACTATGGAGTTCCTATTTGTTAGGCTACCAAAAAGAAGATACATTATGTTAGTATAGGTAGTACCAATCAATCCTTATAAGTCTTCCTTCAACCATGCAGTCCCATACCTGCACAACTTCGAGATCCCTCTCATTCCGAGGTGAATTTGGTATTTTCTTAGAAGCTTCTATGAGCCACTCATTTTCATGCCTTGTGCACTGGCGACCATTCCCCACCCTAGTCGGGCTTGGGTGTTACGGTGAAAACTATAGCATGATCTACAGGGCCAATAGGAATGACAAGAAATAAAATATCTTTAGAAGGTTGAACTCCAAAAGGGTCCCAAATCCATAAACAGTCGGATCCATATAGACCAACCCTCAGCTACGTTTCTGGGCCACGGGGCTACAACTACATTTAGAGAGATGAAAGAAAAGGGTCACATAAGGCTTACCGTTCAGATATTCACACCAATACTAGTAAGCCTTCATGTATGCCAAGATGGTAGGGTAAAGTTACAAAAGAGTCATAGGAAAATGCTTCAGAACTTCTATTTCAAAGACATTCAAGGGGAGATGAAGACCCATGATCGAGAAAGTATATTCATAGAAAGGAATGGAAGAATCACCATACTTGTTGCATATCTTTCATCCCCATGGGGACTCAAGACTCCCTAGTAAGAAGGTGGACCAACTTCGGTAAAGGCTCGTCAAAACCGTCCACCTTAGTAAAAGAAGAAATGATGGAAGAGTAGACAGAATCCACCCAAGAATATGGCATACTCTTCTGGGAATTTTGAGCACTCTTCTATGATTATTTTCCCATTATGTACTAACTTTTCATATATATGAAACTCGAGCACCGAAGAGGAATATAAGTGCTAAAATAGGAAAACGACTCAAATAAAGCAATGTTGATTATTTAAGGACTTTATTATAGCATGCAAAAGAAAATATACTATATCAAATGCCTCAAATTACTCACATAAAACGCTTGAGTGTTTCAGTTCCCAAGAGTTTCAATGATGGAATTTTCGAAAACACGTTTGAAGCATGGAGCATTAAATGCATGAATTCCCTAGAATTAGAAAAGTTTTTCTTTTGATTGTCCAAAGTTGATTAACGAAATGGTCAGAACAAGAGGTAGACATTACAAGCCATCGCCTTGTTGCACATGAATAATAGCTTGGGGATAACTGTTTTGGGCCAACCACCGTGACGAAGCAATAATCCTTCAAGAATCTTATCATCATACGAGAGTTATCATTCTAATGATTACAAAGGATATCAACTGCAAGTATGTCTAATGGATCTCTGTAATCCACTAATAATAAATAGCAAGTTCACTCTCTCTCTCTCTCTCTCTCTCTCTCTCTCTCTCTCTCTCTCTATATATATATATATATATATATATATATATATATATATATATATATATATATATATATATATATATATATATATATATATATATATATATATCTCATTCAGTTTCACTTTACTCTTCTTCCTCACATACTGACTTGAGCGTTGAAGTGCTAACCTTCCAAGTCCCCCACTCCATCCCATCTAAAGCCTTTATCCAGGATCACAATCATTTCTCAACTCATTTATGATTCCTAAACGGATTAACTTTGTCAAAGTTCATTTATTTTAATTTTTTTATGACAAAATTAGCAAGTGTATTAATTGTTATCGAAGTAATAAAGTTTATAAGTTGTCTCCACAGGGATTGCTCTATTATAACAAGGTGATTCAAGTGCTAATGGAGTTAAATAAGGGGGGGTGTCAAGATTTTAATTTTCATAAATAAATTGTATAAATGAATTATTGGAAAATTGATTAGATTATAGGTGACTAGATTTTGCTTTGAATCCCCTGTATGTCATTGTTAATGTTAGTGTTTATTTACTCTTATGATGATTAGTTTAACTCCCACGATGGTTTAACTTAACCGTTATACCCAATCTCTCGGTGTATAACTCATTATTCTAGACTACAACTCTCCAATCTCTTAGGCCAGCTGGATAGTTAAAACATACAATGTTTTTGTGCGTTAAACCTCGTGTCACAACTTTATTATTTCTTATCTCTAGCTCAATTATTAAGTTGATCAATTAACTTAGGTCAGATTCGTACGGTTATGGTTAGTAATCAACATGAATTTGAATCGATATATGAACATTCATAAACACATATAAAGCATTAAACAAAAATATTAACTGAATAACATAATTGATTTAATCAAAAATGGAAATAGTACGAAGAGCTAACATATGATCCCAACAGATTCATACAAGTCCATCTTAACAAAACTAATAAAAAAACTAGAAACTCATACTAATTAAATTCATAATATAAGTAATGAAGAAATAGTACATGAAAACATGGTTTGAATTTGGATTCTGATGAAAACCTTCGCTCTAGAGCTCTAAAATGTGATTTGACGTTCAACTCTCTCCCTAAAATATGATATCTAATCCTCCTCTAAACCTTCTCTTAAATAGGAGTTGGTATTGGGCTTTTAGGGTTGAGAAAAACCCAATTCCATAATTTAACATTTCCAAAACGTCATATTTTTCATCTCTAGTTTTCGTCCATTAACATTCTCTAGTTTTCGTCATATTTTTCACCCTATTTCTTCATGTTTTCTTCTTTCTTTCTTATTCTTTGTCTTCTTCTAAAAACACATTAATTCCTACTAAAAATTAACCATAATCAACTCAAAATTAGTGAAATAAACAACAAAATATTATAAAAAATATGTGTTGATAAAGTGTCATCATTTTGATCACCTATTCTCTCATATATTTAAGAAAACAGAATGAACATTGTTTTTTTAATGACTAAACGTTATACTATTTCATAACATTTTTTTATATATTTTTGACTCAATGGAGTTTATCAAAGTATCATTTTCTCATTAGGTAGACTTTATTTGGCCAAATAGTTATCACTTAATAAAGAAACATGGTCTTGGTCATTTCTATGACTTCATACATATCATATAATAGCAAGACTTATGCAAAATCAATAGAGATATATGCATGCCTACTCTCAATATATATATATATATATATATATATATATATATATATATATATATATATATATATATATATATATATATATATATATATATATATATATATATTGCACACAATATTTTATCGGATATCTCTTATGATGATTATGATTTTAATCAACATGCTTACAAAAAATAAATGAAATTTAACCTTAATTAAGAAATAGTTTTATTTTTATCCTGTAATTTGTAGATAGTCACAAAAATTAATTTTGAATGAAGCATTTAAAAAAATCCTTTCATCACTTGGTTTAGATTTTTCATAAACCTGAATTTCTAAATTCTTATGCATCTGATCATTCAAGTACTAAACCATTTTAGATTTGTTTCAATCCAACTGTATTTCATAAACAAAATCAAAATTTTAAATTTCAAATTATCCAAAAATAAGTTCATGCTTTTGAACTTGAACATGTTCAGATAAAGCATAAAATTTAAATGACTAAAAGTAGTTATCAAAGATAAAATGATTGAAAGTAAAAAATCGAAGTATGTGTCACGGGTTTTGGTAAACTTTTTAATCATTATATAATTCTTCATTTTCTAATTCTCAGAGAATTTATCCTCTCTAAAAAAAGGCATGCCATTAGGCCATTGGATATGAAAAATAAGTTCTGGTTGAGTAGGCACCAATGTGGATTTGGATCACTAATCTGCATCTGTATTCTGTGAACTGGGTGAACTTCGATCACTCTTGGATATGAGAAATAAATTATGGTTGCTTAGCGATATCAATAGTTCGTTGGATAAACTGTTTAAATTCAGAAACTGGACTATTGATAAAGTTTAGCTTAGCGAGTAAATGATCTCGCCCATCAAAATTTCTGCAGAATTTCCAAAACTGTGCTTACCTATTTCACTTTAGAAAATAAAATTCTCATTAAAGTGAATTTAAAGCTGAAAAGTGGGGTGTCTCCCAAAAAACACTTGTTTAATGTTATTAGTTTGACGCATGTGTTAAGGTTTCTCATTAGTAGGTCTTATTTTCTTTGTCATATTCTCTTTAATGAATTTGACATAAGTAGGCATTTTCTCCAAGACTTTAGAGAATTATATGCTTATATATATACTTTTGAATTTTTTTAAAAATCTTAAATAATGATTTTTCTTATGGTTCTTGGTTGGAGCACGTGGATAAGGAAGATTTTGAATATGTGTATTCTTTAATTTTTCCTCCCTAACTTTTTGACCTTTTTTCTTTTTCTTTTCACTTACTTCTTTCTCCATCTCATTTTCTTGCTTATCATTTTTTCTTCTGTCTCTTTCTCATTTTCTTCATTTCCTTTTAGTTTTCTATTGATTCAACAACAACTCTTTCAAGTTCCACATTTACACTCACCTTACTACTTCTAGTCATGATTGCATTTCAATGCTCCTTCAGGTTAGTTTGAGTGTTGGGATAAAATGTTCCCCGTTGTTGATCAGCTAGTTTCTTGGCTATCAGACCAATATGAACATTAAGGTTTTTGATTGAAACATACATGTTATTTTGATTTTCCATAGACAATTGCGTGAACTGATTCAATGTATCCTCTAATTTTTAAGTTTTGTCTTGTTGTGGAGGAGTTTGGTTATGATTTTGGTATGACTGTGTTATTGAATGGTCTCTACATCTTGTCTCCGTCCTTGATTATATTCGTTTCCCATTTGAAAATTGTTGGTTTTTTGGAATTGCCTTGGCCTTTGTTAATTTCCTATAAAGTTTACCTCTTCATCTAACGGAGGGTAAAATCATGTGGGATGGTCTCCACTACACAACCCACAAAAAGAAACTTGCTTGTGTTTATAAAATTTGTGAATTTACTTGAGTTCTAGTGGGAGCTTTAACAATTGTTTCGTTAGCTCATCCACAGTTTGAGTTAATAACTTGTTAAAAGCTAAGATTGCATCGCTTGTATTTAGCTCAATGATTTTAGTCATTCTTTGTAAGTGATTTTGGTTGTACTAGCTCTAGAAATCACTAAGTCTCATTCTTTTAATGATAGATACTACATCTTCAATGCTTTTAGACATTAAGGAATCACCTTCACTTGCATCTAATGAGAGCTTTAGAAATTGTTATAGTTTGTAGTAAAAGATGTGAATCAGCGTCAGATCGTCAAAACCATGATTGAGACACTTTATAGTTACGTGTACCTAACACATTTAGGGGGAGTACCCTAATATGGTTGTTGTTTGCTTGTCTTATCGCTTTCATTTTCATATACTTTCATTTATTAAGTCTCTTTCATGATTTCACATCCTCTCTGAATCATGTCTTGAAACAATTCATTTTTAGCATGCATAAACCAATTTTAATATTTGAGTTTTGATCATAATGGTTTAAGTGAATTTCCTGAGATAGTGAAACAATAACCATGTGTGATATCAATTCAAGTCATGTAGGAAGTGAAATCTCAAACTATTTTGAAAAACTTGAAATTTTGAGATTTCTTGTATGAGATTCGAATCACTTACATTCCATGATTCGAATCAAGCAAAACAGAGGAAAAACAAGAAAATTTGGGTGTCTGTGATTCGAATCACATATTACACTTGATTCAAATTAAGCTACTTTATGATTCGAATCACAATTTGTACATGACTCGAATCACAAACTTCTTATTTTCCATTGCCATGTCTGATTTGAATCAAGCTTAACACACGATTCAAATCATGAACTTGTGTGACTCGAATCACAGGAAAATAGGTCACTTTCTTTATGATATCTAGTATCACACTACTTGCTCATTTCACTCAATTCATGAAATACACTTGACTCAAATCTAACTAACTTGTTCCATCCATTTTTATGCTTTACCTCAAGCACATATAAAATCACTTTGTCATCTCATTTCTGATAAAAAGACTTAGTGAATCTCATAATCAACATTGTGATTTTCTGTGAAACCAACACCTTTTCACTTTTTATAGTTCAAAATCTCTTGCAACAAATATCTTTCATCTTCAACTTTAGTTTGATTTCAGATCTTGATATTGGGATATATTTAATTGATTGAAGGAGACACTATCTTGAAACTAATTGTTCTTGAAGATTGGGTAAAAAAATTCAATTAGCTTGCAAGATTGAGGTTATTGTCATTGGTGCTGACAAATTCCAGTGAAAAGGAGAGGGTTCTTCTATCCATATTTCCTTGGTAATGACTGTGTGGAAGGCTACAGACAAGGCAGAGTTCTTCTTAAATCTTTGGACAAGTCATCGCTCAAGGAATCGTTAGAATCAATGGGTTATTGCTATACACAAATGCTTGGAGCAGATTGGTGATATTGGAAGATTCAAGAAGCGTTAATCGAGCAAACATTATGCATACGAGTTTGGAATTACGTTGTATACAAGTCAAGATCCAGATAGGAGATTTTATTTTTCTCTGCATTATTGTGGATTTATGATTGTATGAAATATTTCAATATTTGTCAAAATAAAAAGGAGCAATGCAGGTTCCAGTCGGAAATTATTAAAGAATGCATGCAGGTAAAGCAAGGACGAACGCCGAAGCACTTTAAATCTTGGTGTCATCTCTCTCCCTTACTGTAGAGTAGTTTATCGTTTATTCAATTGGTAGAGATTTATTATGCAAGGTTAGGTTTTGTTAGAATTGGTGCCTAGTCGAGCTGAATTGGTGATGACATTCTAAGAAACAATTGAGGTTAGAATTCATTGATATTAAATCATTATATTAACACATCCCATGGAATATTCAATTGAATTAATTGAATACCTTTGTGTATCCTCATAAAACCATCTTTGGTATTTATGAATTGATTTAATATTAATGTGATCAAGTTTAGAAAAGTATAATTTTCATATTTTCGCTTCAAACTTTATGCGCACACTTTTGAAAAAACTGCTGAATTTTTAAGAAGGATTTATTCACCCTCACCCTCACCCCCCTCCCCCTTCCCCCCACCCACCCACCCACCCACACACACACATATTTAAATCGTTTTTATATTTCCATATTCTCACCCAACAATTGGCATCAAGAGCCGGTATTTAGATTGTGTCTAATCGATATCCAAAAGTTTTGAATATGGCGGACGATGACGATCCTAAGGGAACTTATAATAGAAAACCTATTTTTAAAGGAGAAAATTATACTTATTGGAAAGCGAACATGTGCCTGCACTTATTACTTGTTGACAAAAACCTATAGTGTGTCGTTGCTCAAAGACCATTTATACCTACGGATGATGACAGCGTTGTTATACATCCTAATGATTGGACAGATAATAAGACCAAAAAGGCTTCATATGATTTGAAATCGAAGAACATACTTATCTACGTTTTAAGCTTGAAAGTATTCTACTAAATTTCACATCATACTAGTGCTAAATGTATGTGGGACACTCTCCAAACTCTCTATGAGGGAACATATAACATCAAGGATTCTAAAATCAATATGTTTACATAGGAGTTTGAACTATTTCGTATGGAACCCGTAGAATTCGTGGATTCCATACAAACTAGATTCCTCCACTTTATCAACAAACTAAGAAACTTTGGTAAAACCTTTTTCTAACAAAGATTTCACTAATAAAATATTGAGATCTATGTGCAAGGAGTGACGACCAAAGGTTATCGCTATAAAATAATCTAACGATCTTAGTACTTTATATATTAGAAAATTGTTTGGAAAGTTAGTCGAGCATGATGTAAGACCCCAATTTTGACCCTAAGATCCCTCATGTTATCTCATTAATTGCATTGGCTTTGGGATCACACCTTGGCATCCTCCTTACCCCTTATTAATTAGGTTTGTATTGGGAAAGATCACCAATACATTTGAAGCTCATAGATAAAGTTATTCAATGTGGAAGAAGTGGTCATTTGACTTGGGACTTAGAAAAATTTCAATTATGTTTGATTTCTCCAACTTCCATATCTAAATTCTTCATTATCCAAGCTCCAAATGGAAAAGTGTTCAACATCAAAGTTTCTCCCCTTGATGTCACCTTTCCAAAAAGTTCAAGATCACCTCATTTGGACAATAATTGAGGGACTTGAGCATGGTTCCTTTATTGGGATTGTTTTGGAAAGTTTTGAATTTAAGTGACCATTTCCTTTTGCATGCTTACATGTTATTGTTTCAGCATCCGTTGTGCAAGAATTGGAGTGAGATTACATTATGGATTATGCCCAAATTAATGCCCATGCATCCATGCATCAATGTTGCTAAATTTGGTGAAATTTTCAAGTGTGTGAAAAGCAATGCATAACTCTGTAAGTACGTGTCTATTGCGATCAGAATGAGGATCCCTTATGCCTAAACTTTGAAGCATTGCCTCCCTAACCTCCGTTAAAGGATAAATTTGAAGATTTCACTTGAAAATCGAGTTTGAATTCTCCTTCTATTTTAAGATTGAAACTCCAAATATCCAAGCCTTTCATTGATCCATTTCACTTCCTACAAGCTTATAGAGTCGAGCCAAGGCAAATTGGAAGCAAGATCAAGCTAAATTGAAGCTACCCGAAGGTGATTTTTCTCAAATTTCTCTTCTTCGATTCTCCCTGATTTCTCAACTATTTTGATTGATTATTGGTTGACTAAAGTCCTACCAATGTAGGAAACTCAGATCATGCACCTCAAATTTCAAATCCATGTATCTTTCAATATACTTAGAATTGGACAAAATGGAGGTCAGATTCGAGCTCCTGAGCATTTTTCCTTTAAAATGATGTCCTTACTTTTTATTCTGGTGATGGTTTATGGTGGACCAGTCCGGTGAGGTCCACCGGAGAAGATGATCGGAGCCCTAGCTCCGGTAGTGTGTTGGCACTCTCCAAACCATTTGATCTAATCTCATGTTCTAATCCTGACCCTCGCTTTTGAATACCATGTGTGTAGACACGTTGACAGAGGTGTTTGATGGAAGCGCGTGCTTGGCCATCAGATCTGCCACCTCAATTAATGAGGGAGATCTGATGGCCCTTGTTTTTTTTAATTTTATTATATTTTCTGATTTTCTGTTTAATCCTTTTATTTTGTTTAATTCATAATAATTTCACTCTTAAACCAAAAAATATGGGGCTTTCACCAAAAATCTTTAAATATTTTTCTATTCCATATTTTGAATTAAAATTATTTTTTGGATTAATTTTGGAATTTTTTCATGAATTAAATGTTTTTGTACATATTTTTAATTATTTAAAAATACTTCTAACTTTCTAAAAATTGTGAAATTTTTGTCTAAGGTCCTTTGACCGTGTTTGACCTAGGATAAATCTCTTGTACATTTATTTCGTGTTTTGAAGGGATTTGAGGTTTTGTCCAAATTAAAATGCATTTTAATTCATTTTAAATGTGATTTTTAATTGATTAAATGTTTTAAAATTATGTTGAGCCATTTTTATGGTCTTATGATGTTTGACTTTATGTTTGGGCATTGATCATGGTTGATTTGAATTTTGTTTAATCAAAACCATGGAATTTAGGGGATTGATGAAATGTACATTTCATCTCCCAAAATGAATGGATGGTATTGATCAGATGAAATTTCTCTCATGATCAATTTGTGTTTCTACTTCCCACTCCCTCTTCATCTTCATCCCTATTCTTCCCCAATCCATCATTAACCAATGAAATATCTTCATGTCTAATGCTAGTTGATTCATCAATGACCTTATGTCAAATGAATTAACATTAGCTAGACTGAGATATGTCCTTCCTCCATTTTTTTTAGTGTGTGGCATGTTTTAGGAGTTTGGTTCTTGGTACCAAATCTCTAACATGCATTAACACCTATACTTTTATTTCCCGACCTAAGATAGTTGTGACTTCTATATAAGTCCAATTACGATTGCTTAACATAGAGCTAAATTTAATCAAGAAGGCATAACATTCTAGTAAGTGAGATTGTAAGTCTCCCATTCTTCATGGCATTGTGTGGAGACTTGATGTTTTTCCTTTCATGAGAGCTAGTGGCATACTTGTTGAATTATCCAAGTTGGAGCCCTTCTCATGGATGATGTCTTGGTTCAAGGATCCATACTTGTGAATAAATGGTTGAGTGTTCTCCAAAGAATGACTTAACAAAAATCAAAACTCTTCACTAACATTTGTCTAATACTTGACTAACTTTTATTCATTTTTGCTTTTACTTTCAAATCATTTACTTAATTAAATTTAAATTTTAGTCATTTACCATTCATTTGCCATTTACATTTCATACAACTTGTTTATTTTTCAGTCCTTTTCACTTTGCTCATTTGAGTCATATCTTGTGATTGTATATATTGTTTGTTTTCCTTTGTTTTTTTATGGTCTTAGGACCTTAAAACACCAAATAAAAATAAAAACCCTAAAAAATATCTTGGTGGACTGTTGGACTTGATATAATATTTTGGACTTAGAATTAGACAACATTCCCTGTGCTAAAGGACTTGGCCAATGCCAACATTTGAGACAGAGCTACCTCTACTTGTGCCTTCATCTGATACAAAACCTTAGATGCCTTGGATTCATCTACTACTATATCTCTGGGCTTAATTTTCTTATTATTGTCTATATCTGATGTTTTGTTCTGAGTTGATCAAGGAATATTTCATCTGCTACATGGGAGGAAGTTGAAGACTGCTAGCTATTGGATTGTTTGCCTGGATATTTTGGCCATTTTTATTTGATTCCTTTGCTTATGGCTTATGGATTATTGCTTGTCAAAGTCCAATGGAAAATGGGTTTCTATATGACATTCTTGTCTGTTGGATTGCATCCCATTGTTAAGATCTTTTCAACTCTTAACTTTTAATTTTTGCTTAGGGTAGTCTCTTCATCTCCTCCCATTTCTTAAATTTCAAAATCTCTCCCTTTTTTCAAAACCTTCTTTGTTTGTGTTTTTTTTCAACTTAGGCATGTTTTAATGATTAGAAACTTTGGCCTTATGCCAACGAATTTTAAAATCTTTTCTTAATCAAATTTGTAAATGAACTTAACCATATTGACTTAAAATTTCAAAAAGACAAAAAAGAACTAACAACCTCATTCAAAACTTTTTCCTTTTTGTTCCTTCTTATTAAATTTTTGTTAAAATTAATTCACTCACCTTCTTTGAAATTTTTACCACGAACTACGAGGTTTTTATCCCCCATTTTTATGTTGGTACGTAGGTACAAGACCGAAGGTCTTATCAAACACAAAAATATAATCAATGAATTATTTTCTCATCTCCTTACTCCAGATTTTATCAAAAATTATTTAAACAAAATCACTTGCACACAAAAAAGGGCTCCCTAGGAGTACCTAGGACACTTTGGGTGCTAACACCTTCCCTCTGTGTAACCAACCCCCTTACCTGTAATCTCTGGCATTTTATTAGTTTTGATTTGAGAACTTATTATCTTTGGGTTTTGTTCGTACTTTTGCCCTTTTCCTTTGGAAACAATAAAAGCGCGGTGGCGACTCTAGTTTTATTGACGTCAAGTTTATTCATAGCTTAATGGTCATGAATCTACCACTACACATGAAAATGAATTGAAATGACTCACCGATAGAGAAGTAAAGTCAAAAAAGAAAGAGAAAGGTAAAAAAGAGAAATATGATATTTCTTTGAAAACTTCGTCATCTAAAGGGAATAAGTCAAACGAAGAAAGTGATAACTCTGATGGAGAAGCTTCTAAATAAGAAGAGATGGGTTTATTCGTCATACGCTACAATTTATACTTAAATAGAAACAAGTTCAAACATACCGACAAAGGACTAGTAAGTTTTAGTAATACTCACCCGTCTAAGAAAGAACACAAGAAAAAGGATGATGAAGTTACGTGTTACGAGTGCGGAAAATCGAGATATTCTAAAACCACTTGTCCAAGTCTCACCAAACATCATAAAAATAAAAATAATAAATTATACAAGGTAAAAGGAAAAAGCTCCAAAGGTCGTAGAGCCTACATTGCATGGGAAGAAGAGGATGAAAGCTCCTCCTCTAATTCTTTCTCAAGTTCAGATTATGAGTGTGCCAACTTTTGTTTGATGGTACGTAAGAAAGGTGAAACTTCAAAGGTATATACTTTTGAACCCGATAATGAATATTCATATAAATAATTGTCGAAAGCATTTACTAACATGTATGCAAATTCTATAAAAGCATTTAAGAAAATTTCTCTCCAAAAAGAAATGATTTTAAAACTTAAAGAGGAGATAAATCATCTTAATCGTGCCTTAGAATCTCTTAAGGAAGCACATACATCTCTAGTTGATGAGCGTTATAATGTTTCAGATACTTCAATTTAAAGGATAGAAAAAGTAGAATGTGTTACTGGTCCATCTTGAAAACTTGAAATTGAAACTCTCAAAGGACAACTAATTCATGCTACTTGTCATACCCCGATTTTGGTCCTGAATTTTTTCCATTTTTTCATTTTTATTTGGCACTTGGCCTAAAGTTCATTTGCATACATTCATGACCAAAGGCAACCATCCATTCCCAAATCCATATTTTTTTGATAAACATTGGTCATTATCTAGTTTTTTTGATCATGGTGTTTTTTGATTATAAAATGGATTCTAACTATTTGACTTTTTAATTTGCAGTTTCAATTTAATTTCAAGGTAAATCTAATTCCAAATTTCAAGTTAGTCTTAATTGTGTTTTTACTAATGATTCAAACTCTAATTGATTTTAATTTCCAAATAAATGTTAGAGTTGATATCAAAGTAATTTTAACAAATTATAGATTAATTTGATTTTAATTGGTTTTATTTGGTTTTTTGATGTTAAATTGACATTTTGATTAGTCTCGGATTATTTCTAAAATCCATATCCATTTTTATAACCAAATATCTATAAACCAAGTTACAACCATTCTTATTACATTTTTTACAAACACTTCAACCAAGTTCAAATTACAATCACAAATTCATTTCAAAATTCCACACCCTTTAACCACATTCAAATCAAATCAAGGTTCAACCAAATTCTCATTCATTCATTAATACCATACATTCAAAATCATATTCAACCATGCATTTATATCTAGGCCATTACATAACCATGAACCAAATTGCAACATACATATTTCCATAAACCATGACATTGCACAACCATTACAACATTTCCAAACTCATTTTCATACATACATTTTCATTTACGTTCAATTACCATTACACAAATCATGTAGCAAGCCACACTTTTTTTACAAATCACGATTACAAGCAATAACAACATCTGTTACGGAGTTATTCCAGAAGCGGGCGGGAGACAAAGTATTGAATCAACTAGAAAAGTCGGTCAGTTCAAAACTTGAAGCTACAGTGGCTAGGCAGATACAAGTACAATTTCAAACTACTGGCAAAAGGGACTTTTGAACCACACAACTGCTATTCAACAGCAGTTTGATTCTACTCATTCTCCGCTAGCCATCACTTTGAAGGGAGCAATTAATTCAGCATCGTCAATCATTCAAACCTCGATCACGTAAACTGTTGGAATTGGCAGCTAACTCCAAAGTGGCTGCTAATCCTTTTGTAACACAAGTCAACAACGGCTTGCAGGAGATTACCGAGGATCCTACAAAGAACTATCAAGGTTAATAAATGAGCAAAAATTCAAGGAATGCAATTTTGAGCTTAGCACCAAATCATGTAAGGTCGGAACGCAATTTGAGTATAAGTTGTGCTTATTTCATGGCGGAGATAGTTGTGAGCATCCAAAAGAGTTCATTTTCATCCAGAACTTACAGCAAGTACACACAAAACCTGCCTTGCCAAATATGAGAAGTTCCAAGTCTGTTGCAAACCAAAACCTGTCTTTTGTTGCAAGCTAAAACATAGCCCCTGCAAAAATACCTAAAACAATCAACACCATAACAGAATAAAACAGAAGAATTGAAGTCCATTAAGACTATCACAGTACGGCTGCCAACAAAAAGCCAATAGCCTCATTTGAACCAAAACCAGACACCCTAATCATGATCAAACATGGCACATACATGGTGAATTTGACAAAGTAATGCACATGAATTTTGGTTTTTGCACTCACTTCGACAC
This sequence comes from Lathyrus oleraceus, assembly GCF_024323335.1. Classification (NCBI taxonomy): domain Eukaryota; kingdom Viridiplantae; phylum Streptophyta; class Magnoliopsida; order Fabales; family Fabaceae; genus Lathyrus; species Lathyrus oleraceus. The sequence continues at coordinate 67,107,004 of NC_066580.1, read as the reverse complement.
ATGTTCCTGCAGTAAAACAAGACATGTTTAAAATGCTACCAACTGCACCAACACCATAAGAGTGTGCTCTTGGAAACTACAACCAATTTCTTTGTTCCCGGTCCACCATGTCACCTGGCCAAAGCCTCCAACCTGCCATCAAATAGAACCAATGTCAAGCTGCAAAGGAAACCATGAAATGCTGAGCATGTCCAGTCAGAAATGCCTAGGCGAACCAAGACTGCATGAATCAATGCATGCAGGATCAATATGATGCATACCTGCAATTGAACTATGCCTTAAAGCACATTTGGGCACAAGTCGTGATTTTCTTTGAACCTGCAAAACACTTCACCAAAATAGATGCTCTCGCTAGTCTGACTGCTGACGACACTCTTGACACTACCAACATGCTTCTCCGTCAAAGAATTGTCTTTTTGGGTTCTCAGGTGGATGATGTGACTGCAGATTTTGTAATCAGTCAGCTTTTGTTTTTGGATGCTGATGACCCTAAGAAAGACATCAAGTTGTTTATAAATTCACCTGGTGGTTATGTTACTGCTGGAATGGGAATTTATGATGCCATGAAGTTATGCAACGCAAACGTGTCAACAGTTTGCTTTGGACTTGCGGCATCCATGGGTGCATTTCTCCTTGCTGCAGGAACAAAAGGGAAGACATATTGTATGCCGAATTCTAAAGTTATGATCCATCAACCGCTCGGGTCTGTTGGCGGAGTAGGTACAGAAGTGTGCATCCGCGTGAGAGAATTGATATACCGCAAGATTAAGATAAACAAGATACTATCAAGAATTACGGGAAGACCTGAAGAGCAGATTGAATTAGACACGGACCGTGACAATTTTATGAATCCTTGGGAAGCGAAGTAATACGGTTTGATTGATGAGGTTATTGATGACGGAAAACCAGGATTAGTTGCTCCAATTGTAGATGCAACACCACCTCCAAAAACTCAGATTAAAGATATATGGGAAATTAAAGGAAACACAAAAGGTAATCTGCAACTTTCAAGAAGAGGATAACATAATTCGGTTTCCTGTTTCAATCTCCAATAATCCCAACCGAATTGCCAACTGTCCAACGGATTTCAATCCAAATGATATCCATCAAACCTCCCTAATAGCCATCCAAAGCTGTGATCAAAACCGAAACCGCCTTTGAATCTTCAATATTTTTTTACTGCAGTAACACAAAGCAATTGGCAAGTCAGTTAAAATTCCAGAAAATATCCCAAATTGGCATTAAGACAAAACAATTGGAGAAAGTGTGTAGGTAGATTTACCGTTTCCAGATTGTAGTATCAAACGAGATGGACCAAATTCTAAGCATCAAAAGGAGATTACAGAGATACTCTTTTGAACCCCATGTACCAATCTGAAACCCTAATCTGCAGGACATAAAAGGAGAAGGGCGAATCAGTGAGGAGGGGGAGAAAAGGAGAAAAACCTTGGGGCGAAAAAAAATCTCAAAACGAAACCCTAAATCCCAAAATCAAATACCTGGATTGGGAGGCTAACTTCGAGAACACCACAAACCTTCGCCGCCGCACCTCACATCCCTCCGCTGCTCAAGCTATATTCCGGCCGACTTCTTCACACCTTTCACCACCGCCGTGAAACCTATGTGAGAACTTTTCCTTCTCCTGTTATCCTTTTTGAGTGCTTGTTGTTGGAAGTGTAGGATTAGGCTTTATTTGATGATTTGAGGAAATAAAGTTTAAGGTTTTTGATAGTGAGAGAGGTCGAGAGATTGAAAGGACGCGAGGACGATGAGGGAGGAGAGCGATTGAAAGCGGGGAGCGATTGAGAGTGAATGACGAAGGTTGAGAGGGGTGTGAGATAGAGAGAGGAGGATGATTGAGTTCTGGGACTCTCATCTACGTCCTTACCTTTTCTTTTCTTTTTTTTATTTATTCATTATTTGTTCTATTTTTAAGTAGACCTTTAAATCCTACTAAGTGAACGTTTAGAGTTTTCAAGTGGTCATTAACTGTGGTTTATTGGTATTAGTTTTAGTTAAATGCTATTTTGTGTTCCCAATCCCTAACCTTTTGAACCCAACAGCCAGGCGGCTAGGGTCACCTTTTGGGATTTCTCCTTTTTATTTTTTTAATTAATCGTCCATTAAATAGACCACCCCATTTTTATTTTTATTTTAATTCATACTTTAATCTATTTTGGTTTATATATCTAAGTTGTTGTTTAAATTATAAACAATCATAAATGGTCTAGTGGAGAGAGGGTAGTTTTATAGTCTTTAGTGGAGTGGGTTTGATACCTATATGTAGCATTTTATTTCTTTTAGCATTCATTTTTTATGTTTATGTTTTATTATAATTTCTCCTATACTCATAGTTTCATTATTGTTTAATAACACAAATTTGATTTCTTTTAACTTCATCATCCATTCAAAGCCGCTTTAAACTATTAAAATCACACTTTTCTCGATTCAATATCGAGCCCATTTCCATACCCTTGTAAGTCGATTGCTTTTTAAGCATCGCCATCAACCTCACATAGCTTACTCTTGGGCTTTCTTACAATGAGCCGGTTCTCTTGCACTTACACTCATGCATTGCATTATTTGTTGTTTGGGCCCGATTTAATTATTTCATGATTTTGAATCCCCATTTGACAAAATATACCCCACTCCCCCGATGTGTAATAATTTTGTACTGTTTTATTTCTTTATTTGTTTGACTGTTTAGTTAGATACTAACACAAGAATAAAATCAACTATTTCCAAAAGATCAAAAATAATGACTCGATCCAACGTCGAGTATTTTCTCAATAAACAAATCAATTCATTTCTCCCTCCTATTCTATTCCATTTCTTTCAAACTTTCATCAAACGCTTGATTCAACGTCAAGCCATTTTTCTTAATAAAAACTCAAAAAATATTAATTCATAGTTAAGACCTTTTCAATAAGATGGAAGTGGAACGTGGTGTATACCGCGCACTCCTGAGACTAGGATTCGAGATGTATATCTCGCCAATCCTAGCTCTCGCCATCATCCAAATTTATCCACTTTGTTTTCTCTCAAACACTCATTCAAATTTCTCTTAAACGTCCATCAATACTTGATCTAGTGTCAAGTCATTTTTCACAACAAAACTCAAAATACCTAATTCTTACTTAACACTTTCTTCAATAAAGGTGAAAATGGAACATGGTGTATACCGTGCACTCCTGAGATTAAGATTCGAGACGTATGCCTCGCCTATCTTAGTTCTCGCCATCATTTAAAATTGTCAATGTGGTTTCGTCAAACCCTTTCTCAATCAAACCTAAGATACCTAAATCTTATTTAACACTTTTTCAATAAAGGTGGAAATGGAACATGGTGTATACCGTGCACTCCTGAGATTAAGATTCGAGACGTATGCCTCGCCTATCTTGGCTCTCACCATCGTCTAAAACTGTCAATGCGGTTTCTTCAAACCCTTTCTCAATCAAATTTAAAACACTTAATTCTTATTAAACATTTTTGCAAATAAGATGGAAATGGGACGTGGTGTATACCACGCACTCCTGAGACTAGGATTCGAGATGTATATCTCGCTCATCCAAATTCTCGCCATCATTCAAAATACATCCAACCAATCAAACTCTTTTCTCGCCGCCGTGCGATTAATCAAAAACCTTTTTCATAAACAAAAGATATATTGTCTTAAGTGATACAAAACAATGTTTCGGCCACGATTGTTGAGTAGAGATAAGTGACGCTTTTCCGAATGTAGATTTATAAATCCGTTCGATGTGTGGTATGCGTCCACTCCTCATCTGTTTTGGGTAAAACAATGTTTTTGTCGATTACTACAATATAGCTTTCTCTAAAATCGACCAACAAACAAACATTTTTCTACCCAGAACTACGTAAGCCTTGATTTCTCTTTTGAGATACGTAGGAGCAGGATTTGTAAATCTTGTCAGGCCCACTAATAAAAAACTTAGGTTTAGTCCTTAGTCAAAAATCCAAAAATATTCTTCTATCATCCTTTCTTTCTTTCCCACCTAATAACTTGAAAAGCCTAACATTTCAAACTAACATTAACGCACACAACTGACCTAATGGTTCCCGTTGAGTACAACGGACGTGAGGGGCGCTAATACCTTCCCCTTGCGTAATCGACTCCCGAACCCTAATTTGGTTGCGACGACCAATAATCATTGTCGTTTTGTTTTGGGTTTTATCGATATTTCCCCTTTCCTTTTTAGGAATAAATAAAGTTCGGTGGCGACTCTGTTCAGTCCATCATTGCGAGCGTGCGATCGCGCTTCGCTTTGAAGTCGTATCCCCATTTTTTCGAGGTGCGACACTACTCCACTATCATTTACTTGTTCTAGCTCTTCAAGCGATATAGGCACAATTTTGAAGAAAAACCCTCATGTAATTAAAATAAATATAAAAGGTATTTCATCTAAAGCTATTTTTCATTATTATGGTGATAAGGGTTACATTAGACCTCTTTGTCATGTTTGGAACATTCAAATTCCCAATGGTAAAATGGCATGGATTCCTAAGTGTACCTCAACTAAACCTATAGGACCCACTAGTTATGGACCTAAATTGCCTATTTGATTTTCGCATGAAAGTCTTACCTCTGCAAAAAGATTATGGTTTCTAGATAGCATATGTTCAAGACACATGACTGGAGATGCTCCCATGTTCATCAAGTTCAATGAGAAGGAAAGCGGTCATGTCACGTACAGAGACAACACGAAAGTTAAAATTATTGGTGAAGGTAATATGGTAAATAACTTCACAATTACCATTGAAAGTGTGCTTTTAGTCAAAGACCTTAAACACAACTTACTTAGCATTAGCCAGTTATGTGACAAAGGGTATTCTGTAGTTTTTGATACTCTTAATTATGTAGTTGATCATAAGGAAAGTAAGGACCTTATGTTTAAGGGTTATAGGATTGATAATGTTTATATGATTTATCTATATGATGTCTCAATGCATCGAACTAAGTGTTCAGTGGCCAAGAGTGAAGATTGCTGGTTATGGCATAGACGCTTAAGTCATGTGCATTTCGACTTTTTAAATAAAATAGCATTCAAGAATCTAGTGATTGGTCTTCCTAAAATTAAATTTTTAAAAGACAAATTATGTGATGCTTTCAAAATGGGAAAGCAAATGAGAGTGGCGTTTAAATTGAAAAAAGGTTTTTTCAATCATCTAGCCTTGTTTGTCCCTTCGCGGACAAGAAGTTTAGGAGGCAAATATTAAGGGTTTGTGATTATTGATGACTACTCTAGATTCACTTTGACGTTATTTTTAATCCATAAGGATGAAACTTTTAAGGTTTTCTTTGATTTTTCTAAGCTTGTCCAAAATGTTTTTAGTTTAAAAATCATCACTCTTCGTAGTGATCATGGTGTTGAATTTGTTAACCATCAAATTCAAAACGATTGCATAAAAATGGGATTGCTCATGACTTTTCATGTCCGAGAACTCCACAGCAAAATGTTGCTGTTAAGCGTAAAAATCGATTTTTAGAAGAATTGGCATAGACATGTCTTAAATAGGGTGTTCATTCGACCAATCCTAGAGAAGACACCATATGAGTTGATTAAGGGTAGAAAATTGAATATTTCTTATTTTTGCATTTTCGGTTGCAAATGCTTTATTTAAAACAACGGAAAGGACAGTCTTGGTAAATTTGATGCTAAGTCTAATAAAGGGATATTCTTAGGGTACTCATCTACGAGTAAAGCTTATAGGGTTTACAATCACATAATTGTTTCTATAGAAGAGTCCATTCATGTTTTTTTGATAAGTCCCCACCCTAAAAGACAGGAAATGGTATTTGTTATGATGTTTCAGGTGTAATAACAGAGAAGATGATCAATGACGAAAGTTCCAAAAAAGATCCTCCACCTTCAACAAAGGATGGGGACCTTAAGGAAGATAAAGAGGAAAACTTACATGAGGATGAAAAAAAAGAGACCTTGAACCAACTACCTCAAGATTGGACAATCATAAAATATCATCTGTTAGATCAAATCCTGGGAGACATCAAAAGAGGTGTAAGTACTAGGTCACAAGTTAATAATTTATGTAAGTAATTTATGTTAGAACAAGATTTTGTGTCTACAATTCATCTCTAATGTTTTGATGATAACAAAGAATGAAACAAATTGGTACCCTAACGAATTTATCTAAGTTTGCAGGACTCTAACAGAAAATGGATCAGATAGACAACATCTGACATCGCACAAGTCCAGAATAGATGACTTAGAGTCAAATAAAGCATTCGCTCTGGTATGAAAACTCATATACTTTGAATCTGAAGAATTCCACAAAATTACTCTGCTGATTCGTACATCTGAAGAAGGTTCTACATAAGACATATCAAGAACTTCTAAAGAAATTTAATTCTAAGCAACTATCTGAAGAAAACATGTTGAACAACAAGATCTGGATTCCGCGCACTCTGACTCAAGTCAAGCAGATCAACCACAAGACTTAGTAACGGAGTATTCCAGTTTTGGTATGAATATTTATTTGGAAAAGAATAAACACTCTCCAAAATTTGTATGGAAAGAACAACGAACTTAATGTCAATTAAGTTCCATCATTTCCAAGATACTACATTAATGCATCAGCCAACAATCTCATATTCAAAGCATTATATAAAGGTAGAATCATCATCATACCAAGGACGAAGCTATCACACAAGAATACTACAAACTCAATTCTCTTCTTTTTTTCATTCATTCTTGTTCAGATTTGTTCACACGAGTTGTTACTCTAAGTGTGGATTCTTATTGTTCATATTATGTTGAAATTGCTTATCTAGAAGCACTAAACACTCTTTGTATTTCTCAGATAGTTGTTGAAAGTTTCCTCAAGTGACTTGTGAAGTTTGTAGACTTGAGAGGGCTAAGAGATCTTTGTTCTCTTAGATGCTTTTGTTGTAATCTTTATAGATTATTGGATTAAGTCATTGTTGAAGGAGATATCACCTTGGCCAGGAGGACTGGAGTAGCTTTAAATTTCAAGCGAACCAGGATAAACTTCTGTGTTGATTGCTTTATCTTTCGTGTGTGTTTTGTTTGCAAAAGTTTTTATTACCTGTGAAAACAATTCAAACCCCCTTTCTTGTTTTTCCCTACCTTCAATTAGTATTAGAGCCTGGTTTTGTTATTGATTTTCAAATCAAACACTTAATAGTGTAGAGTGGATCCAGTGTGAGAAAAACATAATGACTAACACCAATAAAAGAGACAGGTACAACGCTAAACCTCCAGTGTTTGATGGATAAAAGTTTGATTATTGGAAAGACAAAATCGAAAGTTTCTTCCTGGGTTATGACGCTGACTTATGGGACATAGTTACAATTAGCTATGTACCACCTGTATCTGATGTTGGTATTGTTATTTCAAGAAATAAAATGACTGATGATCAGAAGCGTGATTTCAAAAATCACCACAAAGCAAGAACAATACTGTTGAATGCCATATCCTATAATGAATATGAAAAGATCACCAACGGAGAAACTGCTAAAGAAATACTTGACTCCTTAAAGATGACCCACTAAGGCAACTCTCAAGTCAAGGAGACAAAGGCTCTAGCTCTAATTCAAAAATATGAAGCATTTAAGATGGAGGATGATGAAGCTGTAGAGGTCATGTTTTCTAGATTTCGAACTTTAATTGCAGTACTTAAGGTTCTGGGCAAGGGCTACACAACAACAGATCATGTCAAAAAGATTGTCAAAAGCTTGCCAAAGAAGTGGAGACCTATGGTCATTTCATTGAAGCTATCAAAAGATATGAACAACCAAAGCTTGGAAGAACTCGTCAGCTCCCTCAGGAGTCATGAGATAGAACTAGAGGAAGACAAGCCCCAAAAGAAGAGCAAATTTTTGGCTCTGAAATCTAGATCTGAAAGACGCAAGCCATAAAGGAATAAAGCTCTCCAGGCTGAAGAAGAAGACAATGATGACTCTGAAAATGATGATTCTAATGATGAAGAAGAGATATATCTTCTAACCAAAAGAGTCAAACAAATTTGGAGGAAAATGAATAATAACTTCATAAGACCAAGACAGAGGGGGGAACACTCAGAATCAACTTCCAGAAGCAAACCCAACAAAGAGGTAACATGGTATGAATGTAAAGAACCGTGACACTATAGAAACGTATGTCCAAATCTCAAGAAAGACAGTTCCAGAAAAGAAGGATTCAAGAAAAACTCCTTAAAAACTAAGAAGGGACTCATGGATACTTGGGATGACTCTGAATCCGATGCCTCAGAATCAGACTCTGAAGAGGAACATGCAAATGTGGCATTCATGGCTACCACATCGGGAAGCACATCTGAAAGAGAATCTGATCCTGAAGAGGTATTTTCTGATCTCTCTCGCTCTGACCTTGAATCTTGCTTATCTGAATCTCTAAGCTCGTATCAGAATCTTCGCCAGAAATTCAAGGCTCTAAAGAAAGTCCTTGAAGAAACTGTTGAAGAATGTGATAAGCTTGAGGTAGAAGTTTCTTAATTAAAAGGCAACATTTTTGTGTTGGAAAAAGAAAAAGAATTCTCAACTAAAAAGTGTTTAAAACTTAAAGAAGCTCTATCTCAACCCTACAAACTTCTAACACAATCATATACAAATATGAAGAAGCGTTTCAATTTTTTTTGAAAAATAGGCTAGAAAGAAGCAGAATGGCCTCTGTGATTTATGGAGTTAGTCAGAATAAGAAAAGAGGAATAAGATATGACTCTGATGAAGATGATCAAATACCTTATGCAGATGATAAACCTAAATCTCCTTTTTCTTATCACTACACACACGCATAAGCACAAAATTTTACTAATGCCAGAAAACCCAAGGTTTCCAGAAACTCTAGGAGAACTAATCACAAAGGACCCAAAAGATTTTGGGTACCAAAGGATAAAATAGTCTATGTTGCAGATATCCTATGCAGCAGAGTTAAGACACCAATCATGGTACCTGGACTATAAATGCTCGCGACACATGACGGGAGAAAGCATATGTTCCAAAGTATGGAACTTAAAGATGTTGGCTTTGTAGGTTTTGGAGGAAATCAGAAAGGAAGAATCAGAGGCTCTGGAACAATTGGTAATGGATCTCTTCCCTATACCTCTGATGTTCTTTATGTAGAAGGATTGATGCATAACCTGTTATCCATAAGTCAATTAAGTGATAACAGTTATGATATAATCTTCAATCAAAAACCATGCAAAGAAATTAATCAAAATAATGGGACAGTTCTTTTCACTGGCAAGAGGAAGAACAACATTTATAGAATTAATCTTTCAAATCTAAAAGATCAAAATGTAAAATGTTTAATGTCTGTAAGTGAAGAGCAATGGGATTGGCATAAACGATTGAGTCACATTAGCATGAGGAGGATTTCTCAGCTAAATAAACTCGAGTTAGTCAGACGTCTACCTAAACTGAAGTTTTCTTCAGATGCTCTTTGTGAGGCAAGCCAGAAAGGAAAAACTTCTAAAAAATCCTTCAAAAATAAGAGTGTTGTTTCTACCTCTAAGCCTTTGGAACTTCTTCACATTGACTTGTTTGGACCTGTTAAAACAACTTCAGTCAATGGTAAGAAGTATGGATTGGTCATCATTGATGATTATAGTCGCTGGACATGGGTAAAATTTCTAAGACACAAGAATGAGGCACACTCTGTATTTACTAGTTTCTGTTCAAAAGTGCAAAACGAATTTGACTCTAAGATCATGAGATTCAGAAGTGATCATGGTGGCGAATTTGAAAACAAACTTTTTGAAGAACTTTTTGTTTCAAATGGAATATCCCATGATCATGGTTGCAAATTGAACAAGTTTGATTCAAAAGCATAGAAAGGTATTATGTTGGGATACTCAGAGTGCTATAAGGGCTACAGAGTATACAATACAAAAACTAAAATTATGGAAGAATCAATACATGTCAGATTTGATGATAAGCTTGACTTTAAAAAGTCAAGCTAGTTGAAAAACTTGCAGATCTGGAGATAACACTTGCATGTTCTGACGAAAAGACTAAAGAATCTGAGGAAGCTAAAAGGCAAACCTCAAAAACAACTGAAATCTCAACTACACAAAAAAGATCAAGAAATAAACTAAACATCTCTGAAGAATTGATTATGGGAAACAAGGATGAACCTGTCAGAACAAGGTCTACATTCAAAGTATCCGAGGAGACCCCTCTGAGATTAGTGTCTCTGATAGAGCCAACATCTTATGAGGAGGCACTTCAAGGAAAATAATGGATTCTGGCAATGGAAGAAGAACTTGATCAATTTGCAAAGAACAATGTCTGGGATCTTGTACCAAAGCCAAAAGGTACCCACGTTATTGGAACAAAATGGGTGTATAGAAACAAACTAAATGAAAAGGGAGAAGTGGTCAGAAACAAAGGACGAATGGTACCACAAGGTTATAATCAACAAGAAGGCATTGACTACAACGAAACATTTTCTCCTGTCACCAGGTTAGAATCTATTCATTTACTTGTATCATTCGCTGTAAATCATTCCATCAAATTATATCAGATGGATGTCAAGAGTGCCTTTCTGAATGGATATATTTTTGAAGAAGTGTATGTTCATCAACATCCGGGTTTTGAAAACTCAAAATGTCCAGAACATGTTTTTAAACTGAAAAAATCTTTGTATGGTCTAAAACAAGCTCCTAGAGCTTAGTATGAAAGACTTAGCACTTTTCTTATGGAACATGATTTTATCAGATGTAAAGTTGACTCTACACTCTTTTGTAAAAACATTAGAAATGACCTTATGATCTGTCAAATATATGTTGATAATATAATCTTTGGATCTACTAAGCCTTCTATTTGTCAAGAATTTTCTGAGTTAATGCTGGCAGAATTTAAAATGAGTTTGATGCAAGAACTAAAATTCTTTCTGGGAATTCAAATTAACGAAGCTTCAGACGCTACATATGTATATCAAAGCAAATACATAAAAGACATTCTGAAGAAATTTGAAATGTCAGAAAGAAAACCAACAAAGACTCCCATGTATCCTACCTGCATTCTGGAGAAATAAGAGGTAAGTCAAAAGGTTTGTCAGAAGCTCTATCGTGGCATGATAGGCTCTCTTCTATATTTGACTGCTACATGGCCATATATTCTCTTCAGCGTTTGTCTCTGTGCCAGATTCCAATCATATCCAATGGAATCTCATCTAACAGCTGTTAAGAGAATCCTAAGGTATCTAAAAGGAACACCTAACCTTGGCCTGATGTATGAGAAAACATCAGAGTATATGCTTTCCGGATATTGTGATGCAGATTATGCTGGAGATAGATTGGAACGTAAAAGTACATTTGGAAACTGTCAATTTCTGGGAGGAAACCTTATCTCTTGGGCCATCAAAAGACAGTCAACCATAGCACTCTCTACTGTAGAAGCATAATATATTTCAGCTTCATTATGCACTACTCAGATGCTCTAGATGAAGAATAAACTTGAAGACCTTCAGATATATAGGAGTAACATTCCGATCTTTTGTGACAATACTGCTGCCATATATTTAAGTAAGAACCCCATTTTGCACTCCAAAGCAAAGCACATAGAAATTAAACATCGTTTTATAAGAGACTATGTTCAGAAAGGGGTAATTACATTAAAATTCATAGATACAGACCACCAATGGGATGATATCTTCATAAAACCCCTAGCTGAAGATATATTCTCCTTCATTCTGAAACATCTAAACATGGAAAATTGCCCAGGATGAGTCAAAAATATGTGCTTCTCTGAAATGGCAAAATAGGCTCTAACTTAAAACTTCTGGCATCTGGATCTGACTCTGATATTTCTACCATTTAGAAGTTATCTGAATTAGAAACCCTCAGGACCTAATCTCTTAGTATTCCTGAAGACCAAATATATCAACACGTGACCTCTCTTGCATCTGACCTTGGATCTTCTAGACAACTGTCTAGCACATAACTCAAGAGCCAGACTATTGAGATCTCCTCGAGCTGTGTGCAAATTTTTGGGATTAGACATCCATCATAAGCTGTAATTAATTTTCCCTCGTGTTTCAACTCTATTTTTGTGCTACTAATTAACTACTCTTTTATACTCTCATTAAATGATGTCATTTTGCATGCTAACCTTGTGTATATATACATGCCACAACTATCACTTTCACATTTTTCACTCATATCCAACACAAACCCTTGCTCTCAAAGTTCTTCAGTATTCTTCAAGCGTACTTCAAGCAAGAACAAATATATGTCCCTAGAGATTATTCCCACAATCTTCAAGCATAGCGCATAAGGAAAATCCTCCAAGAACAAATAACTTCACCAAACTCTGAGGGTCGGGCTGAAGATTATTCTGGGGACTATTCATCATCTCCCAACATCAAATTCGTCAAATTACATCAATATTGACCAGAAATGCATCCTCTACTGCCTCCACAAAGGACTCAAGTTGAATCTGCAAGCTCTTTTATTTAAGTATCTAAGGGACTTCGTCAGGGACACCAGAAACAACATGAACCCAGAATCTACATTCCTCTGGGAAGGCTAATCTCCCACTTTCTGATAGAAAGAGGATTGGTGGAGCATCTGATATCCCACAATCTGATGGAAGATGTGACGGTAGACACCGATAGGCCTCTGAACACAAGGAATTTGAAGAGCATGGGCATCATTGAGAAAGTTCTGGTCAAGCCATCTCTGGATACCTCCTGGGAAGCTCTGAAGGATCAGAGGAAGATGCCCAATAGTCTCTATCTGTTCTCTAAGATAGAACCCCTAGAGGTTATCGCCCAATATCTGGGCAAATCAAGGGGTAGACATCTCAGACTTTTCGGTGGATTGGCTACCTGAACATCCACACAATTTCATGAAGAGGGTGCGAGAGCCATCTGAATTAAAGTCAAAGAAGAAATCTCAGAAGTTGGGGGAACCTTCTGTATCCATACCACATGTGCCTCTGGTCTCCTTCTCCACTCCAAGTAAGTCTCAACCCTCTGACTCTCCTACTTTACATTTAAGGCAACTGTCTTCTTCCTTACCTCAATCGTCCCCTATATACACACACTCTGAACCCACAACCTCCACCACAAATCCTTCTGAAACACATACCTCTAACCCACCCTCACCCCCTTTAGAAATTCAATCTAACCACCATAACACTACTAATATATGAGGCCTAATTATTCAATGAACCCGTATCACCACCCTCCTCCACTCCCTCATCTCTACTCCACTACAAAATTTCATTTGACTCTAACCAATCTGAACCATCTGACCCTCAATCCCCTACTCTTGCGCAACTCCAAGCTCGTGCCATCTCCACTCAAAATCCATCTGAGCTAGAAACCACCATCCCTTCCCCATCTGAACACCCAACAACACCACCCTCTGAACCTCACCCAGAAACTCCCTCTAAAAACCCTGTTACCCAACCATCTGACCCTCCCACTAAAACCATCCCCACACCACCAGCACCTATATCTCCCACCTCTGGACCTGAACCCACCTTTCCCACTCTGGAAGAGGCAATAGCCTTATTTGCTTAGTCGTCAATGGATAAGCTCAGATCACTGTCTAAAAACTCTAAAATCAGCGATGATCCCTCGGCTGTAAAGATTCCCTAGAATACAGTAATCAGATGGATGACATCTGAGGCTTTCAAGCTAAAAGGCCTCTCTGAACAAGTCAGAAATGACTTTATCAGAGAAGCTGGAGAGAGGTTGCATGCTTGTCTAGCCAGAGAGGCAGAGGAAAGAGCTCGCAAAGAAGCTGATGAAAAGGCTATCTTAGAAGAAGAAGAGAAAGCAAGAGAAGCTTCAGAAAAGGTCTCGGTTGAGGCTGCTGTTGTTGTTGAAGCTGAAGCCAAAGCCAAGGTTGATGCTGAAGAAGCAGCATGCATTGTTGCGGAAGAGTTTCCAAGGCTAAGGATGCTGCTTTGACTTAGGGGGGTCATCTCACTTTGTTTTTCGCTCCACTTATGTTGAAGATTGTGGAAGAACTACAGAAAGAGCAACAGATCGTGAGAGCAAGACTGGATCAACAGGCCTCTTCACGGTCTGTTGCTCAAAACTACCTTGACCAAATATGATCAAAAGTTGATGAAACTCGATATGGTTAGAGCATTTGAGGAGGTCTTGGAGCTTGGGAATTGTTGCAAAAGCTTTAGAGAAGATTGAATGTGCTAATGGAATCAAGAAGTTGGATTGAAACAAGTTGGAATGCAAAACACGATGGTTGAATTTTTCGGTAAAATCTCATATTAAAGTAAGGAGTTTTTAGCTCTCAAAAGCATGGAAATGAATGCAGTAGCTTCCTCTATTTATAGGGAATATGTTTGGATCCAAATAAGTGTGGAATTAAGCTTAATTCATGCAAAAATAATTTGATCATGAAGGGAGAAAAGTGTGACTTCCAATATATTAAAACCTAACTAAATGATGTGTTTCAAGGGTTAATTAACTTCTGGAGACTTGGTTAAACATGTTTAGGTCCAAAACGCATCCTAATTTGGCTTCTAATTTAGAATTAGTGAAGTTCAAATTTGAACAATGGTGATTTCTTCAGTTCCAAGTCATCATGTTCATCTCAATGGGGCATCTTGCTCAGTAGGCTTTTTGATTCCATTCTTTTTGCAATATGTTGACATCACCATAAAGATTACAATGTTCCAAGAAAGGTTGCATTTGGATGCTTGAGCACAAAGTTATGTCATGTTGAAGTTGGCACAAAAAACTGGTCATGTAACTTAGAAAATTCTAAGTCCCAAATGGCTGAAAATGACATATAATGTCTATATGAATTCCATGGCCTTCCAAGCATAATTGGACTTAAGGAGAAGGGTGATCCAAAACGCAGCGGAATTTAAAATTTTCTCCTTTAGTGATCCTTACGAATGGGCATGATCAGTGATAGAATCGTTACCTCTTGTGACGGTTGAAACCTTTGATGCAGATCTACGGAGCGATCACGAACGTTGAACGATGACAACGCCTCTACTCAGTCCACACGAACGGATTCCTTCAATCTCAGTGCTAGCTGCTACGAATGAAGGCTTTGAGTGAGCGAGAGAGAGAAAACGAAATTGCAACTGTTCTCATGCTTCTACATAAGGGTTCTATTTATAGAACCACTTGTGTGGACTGCAAGCTAAAAAGCCCACTCAAGTGTATATGGCCCATATCTTATAATATGCCAAAATCACTTAAGCGTGTGGTACCTTACCATATTTCGTATTCTACTTAAGTACACCGTACCTTACGATGTTCTATAATTCACTTAAGGGCACCGTACATTACGGTATTCCTTAGTTACTCTATCTCTCATTAATCCGTCCTTTGTGTGTGATCCTATAGGTTTTCGCGGCATTGGCAATTATATTAAATCACGTATTTAACATAATAAATAGTGAGCGGTATCTAGCAACACATCACTGCTACCCAAGACACGAAAATGTCATGTGATCTGACAAATCCTTCTGTGATAATAATTATGTGTATGATTACCCTTTTGTCCTTATGTCTATATTGAACATAAGGCATAGACCATGTCATCCTTGTCCAGTTCAATATTGGGCCCATAGACATTTATCCTGTTACGCAGGATGGGCAAATTCCATCTAGGTCACTCATGTCCCTTAGCATGCTTCGTGGAGTACCCATCAACTATCTTTATGGTCATCCAGTTACGGACAATGTTTGATCAGCAATAAGGCACTCGACTCTACATCTAGGGTCCACAGTGGTTTCAGGTCGAAGGGTGGTATACACCATTATCACCATGAGAATAACTTATGACACTTTGCATAACATTCTATATAGTATTCTCATAGCGGGTCAATCCAGTATAAATATTACTCTTAATATTCATACCTATGTTTAAGACTTGATAACTCCTTATCCATGATCCATGAGATGTGATCATCAGTCTATAAACATAATAGTCTTCATGCTTTAATGTTATCCCACTTCACAATAAAGCTCGACCACGGATACTTTAAGAATAGTGTCCTTATGTTTAATGTGATCTCATGATTAAGTCATACTTGATACATTAAACGGACTAGCTATTCTAGGGACTTTATTAAACAAACATAATAAAGAAAAAGCCTTTTATTATTAATAAATAATTCGATACAAGTACCAAAAGTATTGGCCTCTAGGGCTTACACCAACAAATTGGACTTTGATCCTTGAAGAAAACTTGTAGAGGGCATTACAAATGATATTGTGTAAAATAAATCAGCTTCAAATGTTAAAAATTGAAAAAGTTATAATCCTTGAAAGTTGAGAAAAAGTTACTTGAAAATAGGTCAAATTTCACTAAGTCCACAAATGACCTATAATGTCTCCAAAATTTTAATGATCCTCCAAGAATAATTGGCTCTTGTAATATAAACGTAATTCTTAGAGGATAATGAGAAGAATCATATGCAAAAAAAGCATTCAAAATTGTTGATAATTGAAGGAGTTGTGTTCTTTGGAACTTTGACTTCAAATGGTTGACTTTTTGGTCAAACCTCTTAGAGTAAACTTGTGCACTTGAACTTTTATTGCATTTCAAGGTACATGGATGATCATATGAATTCAAAATAAGGTGTCCTTGAATTTATCTTGATTATATTGCTCAAAGTTTGAGGTAGCTTGTTGAAGAAGGCATGGAAATAAAAACATGAACCTTTGATTTTTCTTGAAAAGTAAGCCACACAACTTTGAGATGCTCTTGATCTAAATGATATTGAAATGTGCTTGAGGATCTTGGAGATCATTGTTGAGAGATAAGTCTCTTGGGAATCAATGGTTGAGCACACTTTATTGAGAAATCAAAACAAACCTTAACTAATGAGCCATGATTAATGCTCTTTATGGAAAAGCCCTACCTTACACAATAAACTTAAAGAAAACAAAATATATTTTTGCTATTTTAATTAACGGTTAGATAAGTAATGAACATATAAACACAAAGGAACAAAGAGGTGCTTGAAGATCCATACAAAGGGTAAATCCAAAGATGAGAGGGAAAGGGACCAAGAGATGATTTTGTTTGTATGCAAGGATACAAATGATATGTGGGATCTTAGAGTAAAAATTAGGGTAAGACTGGATCTTGTCTATTATTTATTTTGGGTCTTCTTTTGTTCAACATATTTAATTTTCAAAAGTTAGTACTAATGTCAAACAAACTCAACTTCCTGAATATCACTCAATTAGAAAACATAAATTTTCAACAAAACTACTTCTATTTTAAATCTAAAATGTTGTAACACTAGGTTCTTTTGTTTCTTTGAAAATAATAAATAATAATTTTTGGATCAAACTAGAACTCGGTTCTTTTGTTCCATTGAAGACTAGGAATTTGCAACATGGAATGTTTGAAATAACCATTGCTATCTCAATGAACGGTGCTATATCATTTTCCTTAGCATAATATATATCTTATATATTTGTTTTTTGTCATTTCGTTCAATGTGGTTGTTTCAAAAATTATTCTTTTTTCCATCATTGTATAAATGTTTTTCGTGTACTTGTTTTTCGTGTACATGTTTTTTATCATTGGGTACATGGATATCAAAGATAAAGAATTGTTGGCGGACTAGACAAAATCAACTTGAAGATAATGTAAAATTTAACATTTCTTATCTTCAACATGAACTTGGAACAGTTACTAGAGCATTCTTTGGTCCGAAAATAAGAATTGTTAAATAACTTGAACTTCTTTTTCAAGCATAATTTATTTTTGTTGGTGTTTTGTTAATTTTCTTAGACAAACTACGTTCAATGATTTCTTAAAAAAATACATTCGCACCGGCATTTTAATGTCTTTATTTCATTTTCTATTTATTTTTCAAATGTTTTTTCTGAATTTACAAAAGTTCGTGCTAATGTCGAACTAACTCAACTTCCTGAACACCATTCCATTAGAAAACATAAAATTTTAACAAACTTACTTCTAACTTCAGTCTAAAATGATGTAGCACTAGGTTCTTTTGTTGCTTTGAAAATAATCCATAATATTTTTTTGGATCAAAATAGCACTAGTTTCTTTTTTTGGTTTGAAGACAAAGAATTTGCAAAATGGGATATTTGAAATAACCCTTGCTATTTTAATCAACGGTGCTATATCATTTTGCTTACCATATTATATATCTTATATATAATATTTTGTCATTTCCATCATTATACTTGTTTCAAAAATTTATGTTTTTTTCATCATTGTGTAAATATTCTCCGTGTACATGTTTTCTATCATTGTGTACATGGATATCAAAGATAAAGAACTGCTGCGGACTAGAGAAAATGAACCCGAAGGCAGTGTTATGTCTGAATCATTGCTAACAATAAGTTATGAATCCCTTCATAATCATTCTTTCATTGGTAAGTGTGAAATTCTATTTTAATAAATAATTGTATGTTAAATTAATTATTGTCATCTAATTTTTTTTATGTGCAGTATGAGTAGAATGCATTATCATGCTATTTATATAAGATAGTCAAGTGTGTTATATTTTTTTTTACTATGTAAGTGCATTATGTGTATAATTATTTTGATATTCTTAATTATTCTTTCTCTAATATAGTTTATAGGATTTATGATAAATGAACTTTAACTATTGAAAAATTCATACATTTCCTCCAATTTTACCAACATGTTGAGATATTGCTTAGAGATTTAATGGGAATTTGCTTTCCAAAATAATTACACATAAAAATTTATCTTTCAAAATGTAAATATATGTATAATAATTTAAAATAACCGCAAATTTCTTTTTTAAACGAGTTTTGATCAATTTGTTTTGATAATCACAAATTATTTTTAGGTTAAAAATATAATTTTAAAAGATTTACTTATTATTTATTTCTAAGAATATTTATTTAAATATCTCTTTAGTTGTAGTTTTAAACTCAAAATAGTAATGGGAAATATTTGAAATGTAAATTTTCAAAGCCAAAACAATACTATTTGATTTGATTCTTTAGTTATATTCATCTTAATGTATGTTTAATTTTGCAATGAAGATAATTGATTTTGAACAAATTTTGATTATGACTAAAAAGAAATGGTAAAGTGATTTATATTTTGAATATATTTCTTAAAAAATGAGTTGCACGTTTAAATGTCAATATAAAATTTACATTTATTCTCAAAAACTATAAATTATACCTTTAAATAGTATCAATTCTAAAAAGTATAAACAATTTTACTAAAGAGTAACAAAACACATGAAAATAAATTCTACACGTTTATAATCAATTTTGGATACTTTATACATAAAATCATGAGTCATGATCCTTTGATTTTGTAACTACTTCTTAGTTGACAGCTTGCAAACTCATGAGTCATAAATAGTTAAACACGCGAAAATAAATTTTACATATTTAGAATGAAATTCTGATGCTTCATACATAAAATCATGTCATGATCATTTGACTTTGTAACTACTTCACAGTCGACAGCTTGCAAACACATGAGGCATGATGCTATAGTTAAACACACAAAAATACATTTTACACATGTAAAATCAATTTTGGATGCTTTATATTCATACATAAAATCATGAGTCATGATCCTTTGATTTTATAACTGCTTCTTAGTTGGAAAACACATGAATTATGATTGTTGGAGTTTAACAATGAACCACCATTGATGCACAAGAGTTGAAGAAGATGATGAACACGTGCAAAGAGAGCGATATATATATATATATATATATATATATATATATATATATATATATATATATATGTATATATATATATATATATATAGAGAGAGAGAGAGAGAGAGAATTGCTTAAGTAATTTTCAAACTCTGCTGACTCAGTTGCTGCAGAGGATGCCGCCTTCTCCGAACCCTTAGGCATACTTAGGATTTTTTGTTGCTATTTCTCTAAGTGCTTATCTTTTATGTTTTTCCTCTAAGTGTTTTATTTTTCTTTTGTTCTCGTATGTATTTTTTATCTTATCTATACTTTTCTCTTATCTATGACATATGTTTTGCCTTAATTGCTTTTCTAAGTCTTTTTTAGTATGACAAAAAAGGGGGAGAATAAATTATACAGTCTCTGATGAAATAATATATAAACCTCATAATGCACTACGCACATTTAATAACTATTGTTATGAAGTCTAAAGTTCTGCAGGAAGTATCTGAGTAAAACATATGAGAAACAAGCTACACAACTTAAGGAAAATTGGTAAGAACTTATAAACATTCGTAAACATCAGATTTAAGGGCAGATTGCTTATATCAGGGGGAGTCATCATACATCTAACTCTGAGAACACTCCTTTAAATTTCTATGAAGTATCATTGTTTCATCATCAGTGTGAAGTTTTTCTCATCATCAAAAAAGGGGAGATTGTTAGAACAAACTTTTGTGTCTATCTCTAAAGTTTTGATGATAACAAAGGATGAAACAAATTGGTACCCTAACGAATTTATCTAAGTGTGCAGGACTCTAATAGAAAATGGATCAGGTAGACTATATCTGACATCACGCAAGTCCAGAATAGTTGACTTAGAGTCAAATAAAGCAGTCACTCTAACTCTGAAGACAATAGTGCTCACAACGCATGAAGGTTGAAAACTCATATACTCTGAATCTGAAGAATTCCACACAGTTACTCTGTTGATTCGTACATCTGAAGAAGGTTCTACAGAAGACATATCAAGAACTTCTGAAGAAATTCAATTCTAAGAAACTATCTGAAGAAAACATGCTAAACAAGAAGATCTGGATTTCGCGCACTCTGACTCAAGTCAAGCAGATCAACCACAAGACTTAGTAACGAAGTATTTCAGTTTTGGTATGAATCTTTATTTGGAAAAGAATAAACACTCTTCAAAATTTCTATGGAAAGAACAACGAACTTAATGTCAATTAAGTTCCATCATTTCCAAGATACTACATTAATGCCTCAGCTAACGGTCTCATATTCAAAGCATTATATAAAGGCAGAATCATCATCATACCAAGCACGAAGTTATCACACAAGAATACTACAAACTCAATTCTCTCTTTTTTTCATTCATTCTTGTTCAGATTTGTTCACACGAGTTGTTGCTCTAAGTTTGAATACTTATTGTTCTTATTATGTTGAAATTGCTTATCTAGAAGCACTAAACACTCTTTGTATTTCTCAGATAGTTGTTGAAAGTTTCCTCAAGTGACTTGTGAAGTTTGTAGACTTGAGAGGGCTAAGAGATCTTTGTTCTCTTATATGCTTTTGTTGTAATCTTTATAGATTATTGGATTTAGTCATTGTTGAAGGCGAAATCACCTTGGTCGGGAGGACTGAAGTAGCTTTGAATTTCAAGCGAACCAGGATAAACTTCTGTGTTGATTGCTTTATCTTTCGTCTGTGTTTTGTTTCCAAAAGTTTTTATTACCTGTGAAAACAATTCAACCCCCACTTTCTTGTTTTTCTCTACCTTCACTTTAATTTTATTTCTCAGACTAAACCTAAATCGATATTTGATGCTTTACTTGACGAGGGATGGTTACTTGCTATGGAAGAATAACTTATCCAATTTTAACATAACGACGCTTGGGACCTTGTCCTGCGTTCAATTGATAAAACTGTCATTGGCACAAGATGGTTATTTAGGAATAAGATGGATGAAAATGATGTAATTACTAGATATAAATCCAGATATAGTCAAGCCGAAGGAATATACTACGACGAGACTTATACTTCTGTAGCCCGTCTATAAGCTATTAGACTCCTTTTGGCATTCACTTGTTTCTTGGACTTTAATCTTTACAATATGTACGTTAAGTATGCTTTTCTTAATGGCCATATAAATGAAGAGGTGTATGTCTCACAAACCCCATGTTTTGAGGATCATGATAACCCTAACCATGTTTTTAAATTGAAAAGCACCCTCTATGGTCTCAAACAAGCTCCAAGAGCTTGGTATGAGCGATTGAGTTGATTTTTGATCAAACAAGGACTCAATAATGGGAAAGTGGACACCACTTTTTTTTTTATAAGACATAATAAAAATCATATTCTCTTAGTTAAAATTTATGTAGATGATATTATTTTCGGGTCTACTACTGAATCTCTTTGTCTAGAATTTGCATGTTTCATGCAGGGAGAATTTGAGATGTCTCTTATGGAAGAGCTGACATATTTCTTAGGATTTCAAATCAAGGAAGCCGAAAAAGACACTATCACAAATAAAACAAAATACTTCTTAAAGCTTCTCAATAGGTTTGATACCAAAGACTCGAAGAGTATCTGTTACCACGAGAAATCTCTAGCATGTTGAAGGCGTAATTGGTGTAAGGGTCTTGTGAATTTGGGGTTTATACCCCATCAAAGGGTGGAGATCTGCCTGAGATAAGCAAGAGTTGAGAAAAACGTAAGTCATCAAGGGATGAAGCCGACAAAAGAAGCACGTTTGGTCGACAGGCCATTCCGTCGACTAAAATGAAGCTTGGGACTTAAAGAATTTTGGATCGTGCCAAACACATAGAAGACAGTGTCGCCTTAAATATCTAGGCGGGAGAAATTTGAAATTGGAAAATGACTAGCATTTACAAGAAGAATAAAAGCGCCAGAATACGGAGCAGTTTGCAAAACGTGGGTAGAGCGGTTTGCAGATCGTGTGGCACGACGTCTGCTAGTTCTTAGGAGTTTTTAGCCTGTAGGCAGTTTTCTTTAGTTTAGTATAAATAGGATATCCCACGAGGGGCTCAAGGTGTTCACCTTGTACTAAAAATCACTTGTAAGAAACTTCTCATTCCCAGCGCGAGGAAGCAAGAGTTTTTAAGAGTGCTATGTACGTGAATCACCACATTTATTTCAATGCATCTTCCTTACTTTTCAATTGTTCCCGTTGAACATTTTATTTTAATTTCATTTACTTTTGAGTTATCACTTTACGTTGTCGCTACGCTGTCGACACTAATTCTATTAAGATAATAGAGTTCACCAAAAGCGTGTTCGTCGTGTACGTCTGTTGAATGTTGTAGCGCTGTCGGTCACGAGTCACCCATAGGCTATAGCTTCGTTTAAACCGTTCGTGTGGAAAAACCTGCGCTTGTTCAATACTTTGTCAGGAGCCGTCTCTCACAAAGTTGTTCCGTCGAATTGAATAAGTCACACTTGCACTAGCACATGTCCTAGGATCAACTGGTCGATCCAGCAAGTAACCCTTAGTCTCAAGGCCTAGGGAGGACCAGCGGTTGTTTACCAATTTCCACAGTAAACAGTATCTCAACACTCACGGCCTCAAATGTGCTTATTGACAAAGATGAAAAGGGAGTGGATTTCGACACAACTAGGCATATAGGTATAATCGGATCCTTACTCTATTTAATCGCGAGTAGGTTATATATCATGTTCAGTGTGTGCATGTGTGCTAGATATCAAGCATCACCTAAGGATTCCTAATTTAAAACCATAAAACATATTTTGAGGTATCTTAATCAAACCTCCCATCACGACCTTTGGTATTCTAAAGATAATGCTTATGGCTTAATAGATTTTTCTGATTCTTATTTTACAGGGTGCAAGTCGGATAGCAAAAGTACTAGTGGCACATATAATTTATTTGGAGGATGTTTAGTTTCTTGGCACAGTAAGAAGCAACATAACATTTCTCTTTTTACAATCAAGGCTGAATATGTAGCCACTAGAAGTTGTTGTGCACAAGTCTTATAGCTAAAGGAAGAATTACTAGATTATGATTTATATCTGGTTGCATTTCGATTAAGTGCCATAGTAATAATACAATAAGCCTCACTAAGAATTCAATAGTTCTTTCATGGACCAAAGACATTAATATCCAACACCATTTTCTTAGAGATCATTTGGAAAAAAGGATGTTGTTTTTTAAATACGTTTACACTGAAATTTAGCTTGCTGACATTTTTACAAAACCATTACCATCGGATCCCTTTCACAATATTTGTAGGGATTTGGGAGTCTTATACTCTTTGTGCTTTAAATAGAATGAGGATTTTGTTTAATTTCATTCGCTATATATAGTTTTTTTTTCACTAACACGATTTTGTAGCAAATCATAGCTTTTTTTCGAATACATTGGTATGTCTCTATAACTCATGTATCTTGTTTTATATCATTGTATGTGTTTGTTATAGAGTTGTACATTGTTATCTCTCTTTTTAAATGTGTATTGCTAATTATGTGCATTCAAGCATTTGTATAATTGTTCATGCATTATTTATGGTTGAATGTTGGTGTTGCATGTATATTTGCATTTTGTTTCATGTGGCGTGTCTATCTTTGTGTTACTTATCCAATCTTTGTTGTTGTATATTCTTATTAGTTGTTTAGCTCTAATGTTCATTTGGAATTATTTATTTATGGTTGGTTTATGGTTTTTAGGCACATTTCGATCTATCTCTTTTTCATATTGTCAAAGGGAGAGAAATTGTAATGTGAGTCTAAAATTGTTTTATGTTGTGGTTTGTGTGCAATGTTTTAGGGGGAACATAAGAGTTTTTGCTTTTGGCTCAAAGTTGACTCGATTCCAAACATAAAAAAGAAGGAGGATGTAGTGCATGTCCCTAATACATTTAGGGGGAATAACCTAATACCGTGGTTTTGTTGCTTGTCTTATTGCTTTCATTTTCATCTACTTTCATTTATTGAATCTCCTTCATAATTGCACATCCTCTCTGAATCAAGTTTTGAAATAATATTTTTTTAGCATGCATAGTCCAGTTGTTATATTTGAGTTTTGATCATGATTGGTTAAGACAACTTCATGAGTTAGTGAAACAAGAAACATATGCAATATCAATTCAATTCACGTGGGAAGTGAAGTCTCAAACTATTTAAAAAACTTGAAAATTTGAGATTTCCTGTGTGAGATTCAAATCACTCACAATCCATGACTCGAATCAAGCAAAACAAAGGCAAAATAAGAAAATTTTGGTGTTTGTGATTCGAATCACAAATTACACCTAATTCGAATCATGTTGCTCTGTATGACTCGAATCATAGTCAAATCACAGGAAATGGATCACTTTTTTTATGAGACCTTGTTTTACACTACTTGCTCATTTGACTCAAATCATGAAATGCACTTGACTCGAATATGATTAACTTTCTCCATCCATTTTTTTTGCTTTACCTCAAGTACATATAAAATTATTTTGTCATCTCATTTCCAATAAAAAAACTTAGTGAATCTCATAATCAACATTTTGATTTCTTGCGAAACCAACACCCTCTCACTTTTGAAAGTTCAAAATCTCTTGCAACGAATTTCTGTCATCTTTAACTTTAGTTTGATTTTAGATCTTGATAATGAGAGATGTGTAATTGATTGAAAGAGACGCCTTCTTGGAACTAATTAGTATTGAAGATTGAGTAAAGTTTTTTAGATAGCTTGTAAGATTGAGGTTGTTGCCGTTGGTACTGACAAATTCCAATGAAAAGAATAAGGTTCTTCTCTCCAGGTTTCCTTGGTAGTGATTGTGTGGAAGACTACGAACAAGGTGGTGTTCTTATCAAATCTCCGGACAGTTCATAGCTTAAGGAATAGGTAGAATCAAGGGGTGATTGCTACACACAGAGGCTTTGAACAAATTTGTTATATTGGAAGATTCAAGAAGTATTAATCGAGTAATGATTACGTAGAAGAGTTTGACATTATGTTGTACACAAGTCAAGATCCAGATAAGAGATTTTATTTTTCTCAACATTATTGTGCATTGGTGATTCTACGAACTCTTGCAATATTTGGAAAAATAAAAAGGAATAATGCAGGTTTCAATGGGAAATCATTGAAAGATGCACGCAGGCAAAGCGAGGATGAACACCAAAACACTATAAATCTCGATGTCATCTCTCTCCCTTACTTTTGCATTTAATTTTTGTAGGATTTGCACTATAACTCTAGCGTGGTTTGTCGTTTATTTAATTGGTAGAGATTTATTATATAAGATTAAATTTTGTTGAAGTGGTGCCTAATCGAGCTGAATTGGTGATTAAATTCTGAGAAATAATTGAGGTTATAATTCATTGATATTGAATCATTGTATAAACATATTTCGTAGAATATACAACTGAATCAATTAATACCTTTGTGTATCATCATAAAACCAACTTTGGTGTTTGTGAATTGATTTAGTGATAACGCGATCAAATTTCGAAAAGTATAATTTTCATATTTTCGCTTCAAACCTTTTGTGCGCACTTTTGAAAAATCTTTGATATTCTATTTTTAAAAAAGCGGTTGAGTTTTTAAGAAGGGTCTATTGACCCCCCCCCCCCCCCCCTAGACCGTTTTTCTACTTCCATATTCTCACCCAACAACCTTCTTAGCATAAACTTGTATCTTTCAGATGCTTCACATATTGTTTCAGTCGATCCTTGGGAGAATACATTAATGGTTGTCTTGGCTTCCATGAACTTGATGTGCGAGAAAAACTTGTTAAGGAATTTATCTTCAAGTATATTCTGAGTTGGTTGGTTCAAGTATCATTCCTTTTCCTTTCCTATCAACAAGGGGGGAATAACCCCATGAACATTATTTCTTCCTCTACTTTAGGTGCTCCAAGGATACTAGAAAGCTCGTAATGTTTTGTAAATTAAATGTATGGATCTTTGTGATCTAAACTTGCAAAAGGGTTTTAGCATATATAATTTGGAGAAGTCTAGTTTTCATATTTGTTTTCCTAGTGTTTACCGGAGGTTAGACAATATGGGTCAATCGTCTTGGACTGTTGTGACATGGTATGCCACCACCAATAATTTTCATTGTTGTTGGCCTCATTTCCATTGATCTTTATATTGTTATCATCAGTAGCCATGGTTTCTTCATATATAGTAGAAATATAAGTCCATTCATATTGCTCATTTTGTTTGGCTAGTTGTTTTCTTTACCTTGTCTTGTTGTTGTTTATGTGAGTTCTTCATTCGATTTATAACAATTAATCTTCTAGAGTCTTTCCTCGCATAAACATAGTTCGACAATCTAACCAAACAACTTAGTAACACAATAACTAAATATAAAAAAGTTAAGCACAAATATGAACAATTGTACAAGAGTACTTAAAATGATAAATAAAATTGCAATGCTTAAAATCGTTCTACAATCTTTATAATTTTAAGGAATGTATTTAAAAAAGATGTTTGTTTTGATAAATAAGTTAAAATGACGGAAAATGAAATGAAGTTAACATATGATATGAGATTGTTTGGGTTAGAGTTCATTATCACATCCTTGGGTATTCTCGTAATCAATTATATATATTATATTCAACAGTTAATATTCTCAACAGTTTCTCTAAATATGTTGTTTATGTCTAAACAACGACGTGAATCAATCATATTGTTTAACTAACGGTCTCTCAGTTGGTTACCAATACGATATCATTACGTTTTGAGAAGGTTAAACCTAAATCCGTCTCTAGAATTTAGTATTTAAAAGATGAAAGTTCTGGATCTAATAATAAGTTATAATTAGCAAGGTTATAACAAACATTAAGAATGAAGATAATCAACAATATTAATGAATAATTAGAACATATATAATATCATGATCAAAAGAAATACATGGGTATTTGGACAATCATATCTAACTCCAATGAAAAAGAATTTAAATACTCATATTCATCCTTAAGAAAAAGATGGAGAAGCATCGATTCTCTTTGTCTCTATCATTATCTAATACCTCTCATGGAATTATGGAATTAATAACAAGTAAGTGCTTATGTGAAACAAATTATTTTAGCACTTATCATTTGGTGAGCGCAGGATTGATATGTCAAGATGGTTTTTTATAGGCCAAACCAATGATTTCAAGAATGAGTTTAAATTATAACATAACAAACAATAAAAATAAATTATTACAAAAATAGTCTAAGAAAATACACACTTTTTAATTTGTTAAAATTCAAATTATTTCAATAAAATTCAATTCAACATATTTATAATTATGACATACCTCATTCCTTTATCAACATAAACTTCAATAATGTAAGTAGTTTATCAAATGATATTTTATTTGCAGACCAATCTCATTTATGCAATACTTACATCTCGATTATAATTTTTAAAGATGAACTTAAGTCATATTTTCTTCTATAGCTATCAATTGGAATCAACAGAACGACCACTTTGCATTAGCTCCCATAATAACGAAGACATTTCATATGAGAAACATGGAGTCCTTTAACATATGCAACCTTTCTTTGCGAAAGAAATGTCTGCATGTCTTGGTTGCCAGCGGCAGTGTCACTGACAGTGGTTTTTGTTGTTGTCGCTAACATTGACATGTTGGTCGAAGTGGGGATAAGAGAGTTTTGGAATAGTGATGGAAGAAACCATAGCCATTGGAAATGAGTTACCCCATGTGAACATCTCTTTTTTTGGAGTCCTTCTTATCCTCGCCACCACAGACACTAGCAAATTGAACTTGATGTCCAAGTTAATTCTATCAACCACCATTGATATTGACAGTGACATAGATTTTAAAACTTTCCTACTTAAGTTTTTAGTTAACCAATTAATTCATGATTTAATGGATTAAGTCATCAAAATGTTTTTTCCTAAATGACACTTCTCCTAATTTTAAAAACATATTAGAGAAATTCTTTCGATATTTTCTTCTCTTATTTTTTAATAAGTTTTTTGTTTCACTAAAGTTTTCTTAATGACAAGAGAGTGAAAAGTTTTTTATAAGAGTTTTTTATTAGTGTTGAGTTGAAAGTGTTTATTAAGAGTGTTGTTCATGATAATATGTAAAATGCACCATTTAAATAGTTCGGTTCACATTTGTTTTAGAATGTGCGGAAAAACTAAGCAAAATAGCAAAAACGGAAAAATTACATCAAGTACCGACTGTCATGACGGGCTCTGCCCAGTCTCGACGGTCGTCATGCCAACCAAAAATCAACAAAGACAAGAAACGATAGTCAACATGCCATGACGGGCAAACTGTCAGCCTAGTTGACGCCCGTCATGGTCCCACATTCAAGACACCCTTGTCATACCCCAAAATTCACCCTACCCTTCACAAGTTCGTCTAGGTCACTAACCCTAAGCATTCGCATATCCTGATAAGCATTCATCTCATCTACATATTCATTGTATCATAACACATTCCATGTGCATTTGAAAAAGCATAAAATCATGGATTCAAGGGTTTTATTACACAAGGCATGGAATGAAGGTTAAGTCTTCAGGCTAGGGTTCATGTGATGGACATGGTCGTGTTGGAACTTTTCATCTTACATGTATTCATCAGGTAGCATAGTGGAAATCCTAATTCAGGGAGGTCGCATCTGATTCGTTTGGTTCATTATAAATGATTTAGTTGTTTGTTCACGATCCATGGTTCTGATTCATTTGTTATGATTCATTCAAGGTGTTACAATTTGTGGCTTGATTAATTATTATTTGGTTGGCTCTGATTGATTGGATTTCGAGTCTCAGATTGGCGTGTTTCGTTTGGTTTAAGAACATTGGACTTTTCAGTCATATCCACATTCAGTCATGGTGCATTCATGTTCATAGCTGGTCAAGACCTTGGTTTATGTTTGGTTCTTCGGATAATCGATTCACAATAGTTCCAATTCATTTGTGCATTGCATTGTCATTGTGGTCCATTTTCATTTGTCCATAAGAGAATGCACATTTTAACCTAAGCTGACTTTTGATCAACCGTTGACTTTTTGGTCAACCACCTAGCCAAAGTCCATTGTAATCTTGGACCATTTTCGATTGTTTAAGCCAATTTTCATTCTTTAAAAACCTTGATTCAAGTTTCAATTTCTGCGTTCATTTTAATACAACCATATTCTATAAATCATGCCATTCCACATACAAATATTTTTCTTACATTCAAAATTCCATTTATAAACTCATTGGACTAAGTTCATTCCAATTCACCATTTCCATAATAAGCCAAAACCATTTATAAGTCATAACCATACATTCAATTCGCTACAAAAATCATTTACAAATCATTACCATTTCAATACGATTCAAACCATTACACTAATTCATTCATTCAACTCACATTCCATATTCATACACCTATCATTCAATTCACATTCCATATTCATACACCTAGCATTCAATTCCAATCTCATTATAATACACACTTATCACAAATTTACAAAGAAGCGTTCCAAAAAATCCATAGAGCATATGACTGGTTTTGGTCCAAGCAAGTTCTAGCTGTAGTGGCTTCCTTTGTTAATAAGATTGAAGGGTCCGAAAAAGATATATGTGTGGGCTTAAGCAGTGCAAGTGATGTATCACTTCTCATGCCTGCACTAACAAGCATTGTTGTATCATAAAAGTCGGTCCGGCAAAACTTTCTTGTTCATAGTTCTTTTCCACGAGCACGGTGATAACTGGTAGTTTGATGGACTTGCTAGTCGATTTAATTCCTACAAGCCAAACGCGTGTAGCAGGATGCTATCCCAACTTCTCATTCAGCTGCAGCAAACACACTACACCAAATCACTAAGCCTGCACGGAAAAAAAGAGTGATGAATGTAAACAATTTCATAACAGAAACCAAGTTCCAACCATTTTCTCCCAATCACAAAAACCAACATCCTAATCTTATACAATTCTTTTCATAACAGTAGTCCAAATATTTTCAAGACCAATAGCATCACGTTTCAATTCGACAAATGTTTTACATTACAGCATGAAGTGCATTAGCAACTCGAATTCAAGAGCCTAAGTTTCTAAGCTAGCTTGCATACAGTTTATCACGCAAAAATCCCGTGGTAGCCATCACATACATTACCAGACTAGGACAAAAGGTTCAATAGGTTGAAACAATGCAATCTCATTTGAATTAATTTACCTACCGACTAATTCTGAACCTCCAAAAACTGACCCTACACAATGGAACCAATCTTCTTCATTTTGAAAAACGTTTTCAGATCTGCAATTCAAACCAACCGAAGAGCGTTACAAAACTAATTTGCTAACAGCAACCAGTTCAACTTAACAGAACAAAATGACAGAATTCAAAATAAATCCTGCAACAAGAAATATACCAAACCCGAATGAGGATAATGAACTAAGTCCATAGTAGTTCACATGCCCCTATTCACCAGGCCAAAACCTTGCAGCATTACTAAGACAAATCAATTCAAACCACAGTACCCAATCTGCAAGCATTGTAACCGGATTTAGACCTGCATAAATAGTCAATAGTAGGTCAGATCGGTAGTATGGGAGTCGATAAAAAAGCATATCATGACAACAACACCAAAGAAATACTGCATCACAGATGCAAAATAGATTTGCAACAGTCGGTAACAGCAGGGTAATGCACCAAGTCCATGGCAATGTATAGCATCCAAACATATATCATAATGGGTCACGAATATTCCAAACATGATACAACCACCTAGCATTCCAAAACAAGGAAAAAAATTCACAATTCATGATTCATATTCAATACATGGAGTCACATAATATAACAACACAAGTCATTCAGCAACCAATGTAATGTTACAGTCCCACTCATACCTCACTACACAACCTGCAACATACCATCCAGGAAGAGTTCATTTAGCACCATATAACACAACAGAAGCATAACACAAACGTTTGAAACTAACAGAATAATAAACCATGTAACAAAATTCTAACAGGATTCCAATTTTCTTCAACACTTAACCTTCTAACTCCAACAAACTACAGTTGGACCCTCACCCTTCAATTAACTCCAACCACTTCAACCAAATTTCGAAACCTCAACCGAATAACCAAAATTTTCAACAGAATTCTAACTGTCAAACTCCCTCAACCGAATAACCAACTCCTCCAATTTCTAACTAACTCTCCCAACTTCAATCACATAACTCCCAACAAACTCAAAACTTCCTTCTAACAAACTCATAATCACTCCATAACAGAAGAGGACCTCACTTCAAGAACGACCCTGCATCACCCTCTTCAAGAACCAACCATCAAACCTTCCCTCGCCTTGACTCTCAAAACCTCTCAAACCTTCAACCTGCGAGCTTAAAACGAGTAACAAACCATTATGTGAAAACCTGCAATTGAGTTCACCAACGAGATGTAACAGAACCTCAATTAACCCTCATTTCCCTCAATCTATCATCCTCTCAACTGAGCTGAATCCCCAACCGAACTTCATACCAGAACATCCTTCCAGAAACTCTCAACAACAGCTCACAACCACGACGACGATTGATAGAAAAGCGAGAACAGAGAAAACAAACAGAAGAAGAAGATCATAACGGAGCAAAGGAAGAAGAAAGGAAAGGGAAAGAATCAGTTCTTACCTGCTCATATTCTCGACGAAGGCGCGAATCAAGGATTATCTTTATTCGGTTAGAAGTTTCGGAAAGATTAAAGGGATCCAGGCTTGAATCGTGAACGCAACACTTTCCTTATAGTATTTCAAGCACTCTCGATTGTCTTAGAGTTCTGATGCAGGAATACCCAGGATAATTCAGCCTTATCGAGTTTGCGCAAGACCGGCGAAAACCCGCGCAGCATGTTTCACCAACAGTTGCATGGTTTCGCCTTTGCAACATCTCATGAAGAGTTACAATCAGCGAATTCAAAATTCAAATCGTAGGCACTGACCAAAAGGGAACAACGATGCCGGAGCGGCGCCGCCTCATTAGCGCCGCGAATAGCCCGATTGCTCTGATGTGACGTGCCTAAGTGCTCAAGTGTCGTCTACAAGCCACCACTAGTGCCCACGGACCCGGTCCCGGTTCCGGAGTCGGAGTGGTTGTAAGGTTGGCACAAGTGGCATAATGCTTGGGACCACCATATGTGTTCATTTGGCACTTTATCCTCTTTTGTCCTTTTGTTGAGTTAACGATATTAACTCATTATAAGGACTTACAAAGTGAGTAAATCTTCCAATATGGGACTTTATCTCATGCATTTATTAGCATTAACTCACTTCCACCATTTGTCATTTTGGAACACACTTGTATTTAATAAATTACAACAATCCCCCACTTGTTCTAATAATGACAAATCCAATTCCAGAATATAGAAAGCAAAAAGTGTTAATACAGTTAGGCATCTTTCGATTTGAACTTAACCTTAGTAAAGACAACGCAAAGCCTAATCGGAACGTTAGGTAGCTATGCTTTGAACCATTATCCCATGTGATCAGACCGGCGTTGCTATACACACACTTTTAGAGGTTCTTCGCCTACATATCTCGCCTAGGACTATTTATGGCCATGTGCTTTTCCTGTTTTCATGAATTTTCTCATGAGAGAAACTCCAACTCTCACCTTAGGACGACACCATCTTGAAGTTCATATAGGTGAAGTTCAATTCGTATTTATTTCTTGAGATACGTATCCTCCTTGATATAGAACTTCATTAAGAGTCTCTTTGAAAACTCAACCCTGAATTTTTAATCGTCAACATTATCGCGGAATGTTGCATAACCTTCCGAATCAACGACTTGTTGTTACCCATTGAATCTTAGGTTAAGATGTGTTAACTTCAGATTGGGTTGCTATCATTGTCAGAACCCTTATTCAAGGAGTTTTAATCACATACCTTTCGAGGTAGTCTTTACTAAATCTCTGGCCAGTGGTTTAGTAAATGGATCAGCCAAATTATAGCTTGTTTCTATATATGTTAGTGAAATGATCTCATTCTTTATCATTTTTCTCACCAGAGTGTGTCTAAGACCTATGTGTCTAGACTTTCCATTGTACACTTCACTGAACGCTCTAGCCAGGGTGGCTTGACTATCACAATGTATCAATACTTTTGAAACATTGTCTTTAGCTAAAGGAACCTCCAATAAGAGGTCCCTCAACCATTCTGCTTCTTGTCCAGCAAACGCAAGAGCCACAAACTCTGATTCCATGGTTGAGAGAGTAATGCATGTTTGTTTCTTGCTTTTCCAAGAAATCGCACCTCCAGCTAATGTGAATATCCACCTAGTTGTAGATTTATAATCTCCAACACTTGATATCCAACTTGCGTCGGTATATCCTTCTAGTACGGCAGGAAACTTACCATAATGAAGGCCAAGATTTTTGGTCTTTAACAAATATCCGAAAATCCTAGTTATGGCCTTCCAATGTTCATCATTTGGATTGCTAGTAAATCTACTCATCTTACTAACTGCAAAAGCTATGTCAGGTCTGGTGCATTGCATTAAGTACATTAGACATCCAATTACACTTGCATATTCCAGTTGTGCCACGGTTCTCCCATTGTTCTTTTGAAGTTTGACACTAGGATCGAATGGAGTGTTTACTTCCTTAAAGTTTAGGTGTTTGAACTTTTCCAACATTTTCTTAATATAATGTGTTTGATTAAGTTCATAACCCTCACTATTTCGTTTTACTTTGATCCCTAGTATAGTGTCAACTAGTCCAAGATCTTTCATCTTGAATGTGGAAGTAAAAAATTTATTTGTTTCTAATATTCCAATCATTTCATTGCTGATAATCAACATGTCATCAACATATAGACATAGAAATATCACAACACTTCCGCGCACCTTTGTGTACACGCATTTGTTGGAACAAACCCATTTGAAATTATGGCGGTGTCAAATTTTTGATGCCATTGTTTTGGTGCCTGTTTTAAACCGTATAAAGACTTAACAAGTTTGCATACCTTTTGTTCATTTCCAGGAAGCATGAAGCCTTGTGGTTGCTCCATGTAGATCTCCTCATCGAGATCTCCGTTTAGGAATGCTATTTTAACATCCATTTGATGAACAATAAGGTTATTCAAGGAAGCTAGTGCAAACAGGATTCTAATTGTCGTAGTTTTTGCTACCGGTGCATATGTGTCAATATAATCGACACCTTCCTTTTGTTTAAATTCTTTTGCTACTAGTCTAGCCTTGTAGGTGTTTAATGTACCGTTACTATGATACTTTTTTCTAAACACCCACTTGCATCCAATGGGTCTTGATCCCTTCGGAAGATCAACTAGTTCCCAAGTATGATTTGACATAATTGAATCCATTTCATCTTGGATAGCATCTTTCCAAAAAGAAGCGTCCCTAGAAGCCACTGCTTCCTTATATGTTTTAGGATCATCTTCTACTTGAAGAATAATAGGAATTTTATGAACATCATTCTTGTTATTTCCTTCAACTAAATAAAGAGAAATGAGTTGGGAATTTATTTCATCTGGTCCTAGATCCTTAGTTTTTTGTGCCCTTTTGCTTCTGATGGAGAATGGTCAAGAGGTTCCTCTACCAGTTGCAGACTCAGTGGTAAATATTGAAGACATTGTGAAGGTGACCCGTAGTAGTCGTGTGTTTAGTTTAGTGATTTTGAAGATTGTGGAAGATGTTTCTGTAGGTAAGAAAGCAGAGACTCCTGTAGTGAATCCAACTAGTGCTCCAATGTGTCAGTTGGTGAATCCAGTAAATTGAAGGCTAACGATGATGATGAGGTGTTAAGATTAATCAAAAGAAGTGAATTTAACATTGTGAATCAGCTGCTCCAAACGCCGTCAAAAATTTATGTGTTGTCATTGCTAATGAATTCTGAAGCGCACAGAGAAGCATTACAGAGAGTGTTGGAACAAGCCTATGTTGAGCATGATGTAACTCTGGATCAGTTTGACCATATAGTTGCCAATATCACTTCTAGTAATAATCTAAGTTTTTGTGAATAGGAACTTCCTGAGGAAGGAAGGAAGTGTAGCACCTCAAATTTGCACCCTATCATTGTGTGCATT
Source organism: Lathyrus oleraceus (assembly GCF_024323335.1). NCBI lineage: Eukaryota > Viridiplantae > Streptophyta > Magnoliopsida > Fabales > Fabaceae > Lathyrus > Lathyrus oleraceus. The sequence goes on along the minus strand of NC_066580.1, from coordinate 67,071,333 downwards.
CATTTCATATTAGGTCATTAACATAACATGGTTCACTGCATAACATTGCATTGTCCATTTGCCCAAGCGCAAGCCGACTGAAGAATTAGGTCAGATTGAGCAGGAGAATCGGTCAATCAAGCAAGCAGGTGCCATTTTCATTGGCACAAGGCCCTAGGGTTGATTTATCAAGCTCATATGGTCCAAAGATCATTTTGAAGTGATTTGGCCAAAGATTGGATGCTCAGAAGTCATCATTCATTGTTCAGTCAACCAGAAACCCTAGAAAGTCAACTGTGACCAACTGTGGCTGATTTTTTTCTTTTGGATTGGAAGGGGTGAGATGGTTTGGAAGGTTTCATTCATCTCAAAACTTGCCCTCCTCTTCTTTCAAAAAAAAAAAAAAAAAAAAAAATATTTTTTTTGAGCTGACCTATGGTCGATCATAGGGGTCAGCGCATAGACCACGGGTCAGCGCATAGCAGGCTATGGTCGACCATAAGGGTCAGCGCATAGGCCTCGGGTCGACGCATAGCAGCCTATGGTCGACGCATAGCAGGCTATGAGTCGACCGCTCGCGCGAAAACTCAGTTTTCTGGGTCTTTTCCACTGTGTAAAGCTGTTTTTTGGTGGTTAAGTTGATTATTTTCCAAATTTTGTTCACACAGCTCATTTTTCACTAATTTCACTTCATTTTAGCTAATGATTGTGGTTAATCACGGATTAAGGTGAAGTATATAAACCTAATCACAATCTAACCATAACAGAATTACACACTTCCCAAAATCAGATCAAAATTCATCAAATTCTCCAAGAACCTCTCAAGAACACTTCACACTCAAATTCATCAAACTTCTTCAATTCTGGCTCAAATGCGAAAATTCTTGTTGTGTTGATCTTGATTCATCATCATCTCCATCTGTTTTTGGATCTCAACATCAAATTCGCACCAAAACTCAATTGTCCAAGTTTGCATCATTCATGGTGAATTGCGATTTGGAGCATTAGGAGCTATTGCAATCGAACCTGAACGCATCGATCGCCTCACACATCATCTTTCTTCGACTGTTTGTGGAAATCGAAGCTCAAGAACACCAATTTCATCACTGTCATCTCCAGGTGTGTGAATTTCGAATCTCACGAATTGCTTAATTGTTATGTGCATTTGAAAGTTCATTACATGTAGATTGTAATGCTAGGCTTGGTTTGTGAAACGATGGACTATAAGTTGAGGAATCTGAACTCAAAGCTTTGAATGTGAAACTTTATTCGATCGATCCGTGAGCTGTGTTAGGATTTAGGTGGAATTAGTTACATAGTTGAGATGTACATGGTGAGACGATTTCAACGGATATTAGTTTGTGCAATTTGGTGATGAAATGATTGAAACCTAGTTTGGACATGGAGGAGTGTGTACCGCGCGAAGAAGAAGATAATTTTCTGGAATTGTTTACTGTTTGATCCACCTTTGCGCTTGAATTTTTGAATTACATGTTTACCGCGTCACTGTTCACCACAATTACGGATATGCCACTGTGAATTCCATTTAATTCATATTAATTCATAAAAATCTAAAAAATACATGTGACCTTAGAAAAATCATAGAAAATTATAGAAAAATCACAGAAAATTATAGAAAAATCACAAAAATATGAAAATAATTTTGTTGACTTGGTGTTTGACTGTAGATGATTTTTGACCTATTGGTCAAAGTTGTGCTTGGAATATTTTGCAGTTGACCTAGGGTTTCTTCCACATGTGCATAATTTGATACCTTTGAATGATTTGATCATGAAATCCTCATATTGTATGATAAATGGCTGGAAATTTTTGTGATGATTGTTGACTGGATGAGGTTTTTTTCCATGTAAATATCTTGAATTTATGATACTTGATCATTGAGTTACAATTTTTCAAACTTAGGTGTGACAATTGGTGTCACACCTCTTGATGCCAATTTGATGGATTTTTTAGCATGACTTATCCTTGTTAGAATTGTGTGAAATTTGGTATGGTTGATCATTAACATGTTAGGATCCCCTGGTAATTTTTGTGGAATTTTTCCTTGTGTTTTCTAATTGATCATGATTTTTCTTTTCTGAGGTGCATTTGTACATGCTCATATGACCTAGGTTGGTAGAATCATTGTAAAATGCTCATAGTGTATTGGAAATTCATGAAATTTGATATGCTTGTAGTAGACACATGATAGGACACCCCTGTTTTGGTCTCATTCATTTCTTTTTTGTCTACATTGAGATATAAATTTTTGAAGTGAGTACATGCATTGATGCCATGATTTGAAGCACATAATTGCATCTGTTTTTGTTGATTTTCATTGACATAGCTCCTTTCATCCAATCGAGCTAAGATTTTGCATGCTTGACCTTGAACATGTCCTGTTTATGTACAAATTATTTGAGGATTTTTAGAATTGGTTTGGTAGGGATTTGAGTGAAATAATTCTGTTTGCATGTTTGATGTTTCTTTTGACTTCATTTACATTATTTTGTGCATAGAATGAGCATGATGAATGATATGACCATGAAATTTGATAGGGTAGTTCCTAACACATTAATGTAGCATTTAGCTTTGGTCCTACCAATTTCCCATGTACCATTGCTGTTTACCATCTAATTGAAGTTAGTGTACATTTTGTAGCTTCATTTGATTGTGTTTTTGCATGCTTTAGCATGTTGAATTAATTCCCATAGTTCCACTAGTCCAAATGGCTTAAAATTTGACATGTAGCTTGTTGAATGTCCTATGTGTAGGATATAATTTTTGTGGAATTTACTGTGTTGTTTTGGCATTTATTTGGATTTGATCTTGCTGGCCATTCATATGTGACTTAACATTGTTCACTTTGCCTTACATGTTGCATAGAATAAAATGTGTACATAGTTTGGATATGGGACCAATTGGGATCCCTTTGTTATTGAAATAGCTTGACTTTGATCATGAATTGGTTGCTGTTTTAGGATTTTTCCTTCTTTTGGACCCTAGGCTAGTCCTAGTGGTCTTGTCACTTACATTTGAAGTTGTTTTTGCCTTTTCAGGTTAAGAAGTTAAGGCTTAAGGATATTGTTTCACATTTGGGATATTTTGCTTGATACTTGTAAACTAATGTGGCTGTTTTGTAGGATGTTGGTCCACGTGGACTTGTGCTATGCACATCATTGGGATTGTTAATTGGTCTTATTGTTGTTGTCTGATCATGAATGGGATGCTGATTCTGTTTGACTTTTGTACAGGTACACTTAGTTGCTCAGTTCTCTTAAGAACTTGCATTGCTTTGCTTATAAGCAATTGGCATTGAGGTATAGAACTTTCTTCTTCATGTAGTCTGGAGACCCGGCTGTTACCGGGCCGGGCACATTGTCTGAAGTCCTCCTTAAGAGGCAATGCTTGTGTATGTTTATATTTGTCCTAAGCAGGGAAAGTCCTCATTTGAGGCAATTGGTGGAAGGTAGGGATAAGCAATCTATCCCCCACTATTCTGTGAGTCTTCTCCTTGCTCCCATTACATGGTTGTAGCATTGAGATCCAAGCCCAAGATCTTGTACATTGTACAGTCGAGTCTATGTTCTGAGCGTAGAAGGGTCCCCCCATTCTGGACCCACGCTCCCCTGTCTGATGCTCTCTCTGACTTGAGATAGAAGCAATGAGGCATACCCCTCATCACCTTTCATCTAGCTTCACCTTAGCCCCTCAATGGCAAGGTTAAGAGCTAACCTGACCCCGATACAGAGGCTTGTTTGTTGAGGTTGATATGACCCCTCGACTAAAGCCTAGCCCTGATGTTTGAGCCCCTTGCTGGTGTGTTTATTTCATGCTGTATATGTTTGTGTGGTGTGATTGTATCCCCTAGGTTTGCTAGACTCCGCGTAGTCTCGTTTGCATGTCAATTAAGGTAGCACGGTTCCTTCGTATAGGACTTCCTTTCTTGCTTGAGCTTTCCTAAAACACAAACAAACATTATCCCCTCTTAAGGATACGTCAACTCCTTCTACTACAGGTGAGTAAGTCTCCAAAGGTCGAGCATCAGGTAGATTGCGCAGTGACGTTATCCACTTAAAAAACACAAACCAACAGGAATAGTTTAGCCGAACTACGGCAACTCTGATTCTCATGTCCAGATGAGATACGTAGGCACGAGACGCGATGTCTTGCCGAGTTTGACTAACAACTAACACTAATTCTTTTCTCTCGCCCTCGTTGCGATTGAGATCGTCCCTTTCTCTTGCCCTAGTTGCAATCGAGACCCTTCTTCCGCCTGTGTCTTTGTTTTGTGTTGTTGTGTGCTTGGAAGCTGATGTAAGTCCATCGAGTGGCATTCGGGTTCCAGTGTTAGTGCGTGTTTTTGGTTCGGATGCCGACGTAAGTCCAGTGATTGGCAGTCGGGCTCCATGTTTGCCTTCTTGAGTGTGTTTTGGTTCGGATGCTGATGTAAGTCCAGTGATTGGCATTCAGGCTCCACGTTTGCCTTTGCCTGTGTTTGTTTGTGTGCGTGTTAGCCGAGCTACGGATGCTCTGATTCTCCTTCGTCCAAAGGAGATACGTATGCATAGGATGCGATATCCTAGCGAGCATGTGTCGTTTCCCCAGTCCGAACTACTTCGACTCTGATGTCTATGCCTGATAGACTAAGTAGGCCCAGGATGCGATATCCTGCCGAGTCAGTCTTGTCTGTTTTCCTGTGTCTCTTTCAGCCAGTATATGTTTATTTGAGCAGTGTTTTAGCAACCATTTCCCTTCCTATTGTGCGTGGATCCCGTCGAGTACGACGGATGCGTAGGGGTGCTAATACCTTCCCTTCGCATAACCGACTCCCGATCCCATTCTCTTTGGTCGCAAGACCATGCTTTTTCCAGGTTTACTCTGAGCGTTTCCTTTCCTTCTTTTGGGATAAATAACGCACGGTGGCGGCTCTGTTGTTCTGTTTTCCCGCCGGTTTTTTCGCGTGATGCGACAGCTGGCGACTCTGCTGGGGACCCTAGAGAAGTTGACCTGTGCTGGTCCTTCTTCCCTAAGCGAGTCTCTCCTAGCGCTCTCTAGGTTAGGGCTTTGGTTGCTTTATGCTGTTATTTATTGCATTCATTTCATTTACTGTTTGCATTCAATGTGTGCATTAATGTTTGCATTCATTCATTTTATCTGCTGTGCTGGTTGTGTTTCTCTGCTTAGGGGTGGGAAGTACTTGAGGTAAAAGGCCCAATACCCAGGCTATGAGTGCAATCTAGGAAACCTAGGAATAGAGTGATTCATGGGAAGCGGGTGGTATGGCGCCACTTAGCGGAACATTGATATCACGAGCAGTTCAGACCCTGGTGGGGTATCATCGTTACATACTTCGGGTGTGTATATGATGGTATTCTGCGAAAGGTTATTTATGCTGCGTTTCTCTTGACCTTACCCTGGCCTAGATGACACCCGTGAGTGGGAGGGAATGATTATTACAGGTACAGTTGCTGACTGGTTGGTGACTTGTTGGTGACTCTTGGTACTGATGGTGACTGTGAATTGTGGACATTTATTTCTGGGACGCCGGAGTTCTGTCCGTGGTTTATCAGCGGGTTCCGTTTATTTCGGATCCCGGGTTGAATTTGAAAGTACCGATTCAGAGGATCTGATTGTCATCCGTTCAGTGGATGTTCCTGTGATGGTAATGATGTAATCTCCGGTTCCGTTTATTTCGGAACTCCCCAAGTCGGATTTATGGTGACTTAGTCCCGATGACTGTGACTGGTCCAGAGATTTGATGGGTCTTCAGATGACTTAGTGGCACAGTGACCTGCATTCATGCATGTGCATCGGTCTCATTTCACATTCATCTGCATTCAACTCATGTCTGTCCGTACTCAGGGTCCATTATTTTTAATTGAAACTCAGGTTGAGAGACACCAGATGTCAGAATCTTGTTCATAAAATTTTATCTGTCTCGATGAAACCGGAATCCAAGGACAGAATATTCCTAGTACGGACAGACATAGCATGTGTGAGTCATACTAACCCATTTGCTATTTTGTAGGTGTCATCCGGTGCGCATAGCTCGTCTGTTCAGATATCCTGCTAGGGGCCACAAATCCAAACTGATGGATCCACTCAACACTGGTGAAGGCGGACATGTTCGGGATTGGTTATCCGGATCAAGAGTCGTCTAGACCGAACAGAGGACGTCGTCCGCCGTACATCTTCGTCAGTGCAGGAATGCTGAATTCTGATCAGGCTTGTTCAGTGAGTGAAGAGATCGACCGCGACCGCGAGCTAGAGCTGTGGATAAAGTCGTGCGTACCAGGCAACTGGAAAGCCTCCAAAATCACCACTGTCGCTCATCCGGAAGAGTAGTTTTTCTATGTTAATTTTGTTTGCATGAAAGCCATACGTTTTGCCCGAAACGTACTGGTCCATTGTAAGGGCCACCTCATGTGTTTCACATTGCAACATTTTGCATCAGTAATAAATGGATGTTTTTGTGATCAAAAGCGGTGTTCCTTGTTTTTTCTTTTTTTTGCAGTTTTACAAAATAAAAATGGCAATGTTTTTCGTTTTTCTTTTGAACTTGTCTTGTTCCAACCACAAAAGTGATTACCCTCCTGATCTCATCGATAACAATTTGGTTACACCTCTATATGGCTTCGACACTCCGATCTATCATGCCGAAGAATAAGGCGAAGAAGATTGTGATCTGTTGGAAGATTAGCCAGGTTGTTGAAACAAGAGGAGAAGGTGATTCAACTGCACGAGGAGCGAGTCAAGATTGTCATCCCAAGTACCACCGAGGTCAGAAGGGAAATGAAAGTTGAGGCCGCTTCAGAGGCAAGTCAAGAACAGAATGGTAGCCCTGTTAAAAGAGCAGGTTGATATGTGCGCCTGGTTGTATCAAGCTACACCAGGGTAGAATACCCATGTTGTGGGGCACGAGCTACCATCGAGAGAAGACTATCCTCTAGTGAAGAAGAAAACCGGCGTCACGAATCAAAGGGTTACGGTGACTTTGTTTCATGATATGACTCACCGTGAAAGCGAATGCCATGTTGATGACATGATGACAAAGTCCCAAGTAGAAGAGGGGCATCCGGTGGACTTGATCAAGTTGTTTGACCGGTCGGGATAACTCACACTGTTGAGTCAGAATCAGTGCACTTATGGAGTGTTGTCCGGTAGGCTGCCGAGGCTTATCGTGAACGAAGGAGGAGTCGAGGTCGATCCTGCTAAAAAAAAAAAAAAAAAGAAAAAAAAAAGAAAAAAAACAATACTAGAAACGCCTGAACCGAAAAAAAAGAAAACAAAAGAAATCAAATGGTCAGGTGGAATGATGACTGCCAAGGGGCATGGAAAGGAAAATGAGTAGCAGGAACCTCTGATTATGATACCTTCCTTGGAAGAAACAACTGTTAATCTGGTACTTGACAGCCCTCAAGGGGTCTATGAGGTGTATTGGGTCAGCATGACTAGTCTTGTTGAAAAGAGCATGCAATTTACCTAAGCAAAAAGTTTATCGACTGTGAAACAATACACTCACTGCTCGAGAAAACTTGATGTACTTTGGCATAGGCTGCTCGCCGACTGAGACAGTATGCTGGTTCATACCACCTTGTGGATGTCCAAAATGGATCCGATCAAGTATGTGCTTGAGGAGCTAGCATCGAACGGACGGGTTGTGAGAGGGCAAATGATGTCGACTGAATACGACATTCAGTATACCTCCCAGAAAACAACCAAGAGGAGGTTATTGTATGGTTATCTCGCCCAACAACCCACTGATGATTGTCAACCAAGGAAGTCTGAAGTCCCTGATGAGGACATCTCGAGGTACTCAAATCGAAAGATTGAGAGTGACCGATCCCGGAGGAGGGGCCTGACCCTAAATCCGAACGGATTCCGATGTCTGATGGGGAGAGTTTAAAGTGAATGAGCTAGTGCTTCCCCGATAACAGTTGAAAGCACCAACGATGGTGGCTGAGTACGAAGTTGGTATCCTGAGTGTCGTACTTCGATACGTACATCTACTGGGGCAACACCTTCCTCATTCAGTATGGGATGGAAGTGATATTGCCTGCTGAAGGCTAGATCTCATTGTGGAGAGTCCATATGGATGAGAAGTTAGAAAAGGGCGAGTGGATAAGGACCCGGTATAACGTGTTGAGCCTGATTGAGAAAAGAGTTCGACAGTTACTTGTCATGGGGCAATTGTACCCAGTAAATGAAGCGTGTTGTTAACCGAGACGTGTGACCTCGTGGGTAGCATGGAAGAGATGTGGTGTTGAAAAGGATCCTTCCTCCTTGAGACGATCGTGGGGCAAGTGGATACGCAATCATGAATCCCCAGCATGGTCAAGAAGGCTTTCTCCGACAGAGCTTTGTTCCTGACGACCATGAGTGGCGAGGACATCCCATCCCCTGCAGATGCGGACGCAGTTAGAAGATACTTCGTGAAAAAAATTGACCCGCTGGACAAAAAGAGGAGTCCAGGCAAAAAAGGGCATCCCGGCGAACCAAGGAAAAAGAGAAAAGGTTCGGGCAAAAGTTAGGGATAATAAAAGAAAAGAGCTGTACACCCGGCAAGTCGAAAACCCCACAAGGGCGACTTGGGCAAAAAAGGGTATCCCGGTGGACTGAAACCCGAAAGGGCAGTCCAGGCATAAGAGGGATTGAAACGAACAACTGCGTCCGGCATGATCGTTTGTGCTTGAGATATGACTTGGCTAGTCTCCGACAGAGATCGATCGGAAGCGTCTTGTTCAGAAGACAGAAGGTGAGGAAAGTCTTGAGGACATATGGGGTATAACCGAGTTGGAACCCGATGAGATCATGGTTTCACATTGCCATTAGGGTAGATTTTTTTCCTTTGTACGCAATCACCTCTTTCCAGGGTTTGCTTCCTGTGTGTTGCTCGATTCTGAGCCATCCTTTTTTCAGTCAATAAAATGCGTATTCAGTCAAATAGTTTTGTTTTTGTTTTCATTACCGCTTTGATTACGAAAACATCCGTTCGTTTTGATAAGAATATTTGCATTTTGAAACATAGAGGTCCCTTCCGATGCATGCTTATAAGATTGAAATCTGGAAATCTTATTCGGAAGTTTGAGTGACCAAGATGTTGAAGTGTTGGCACGCCTGGGGCACGCTTTTATCTAACAATCTCTTGTGCAGGTACTGGTAGATATCTTCATTCGCTGGCAAGCAGTGATATGAAGCCTGTTGACAAAAGATCCCCACAGAGTCCAACCAGGGGCAAGGGATAGACGAACAATGAAGGGACGGTGAAGGATTACGACGACGATCCTGGAAAGATAACCAAGAAGACTCTTCAAAGTCTAAGGACTGGAAAGTTTGTATGAATCCCAGGAATTCGATCTTCGTAGGATGAATCAGAAGAATCCAGGCGATTCTGGAAGATCTCAAAAATGGAAAGCTGACACTGTGGGTGAACGATGGATGTCGCTGTTCGACAACTTGACAGGCGTTCTGTACCCGATAGGCTGTATTTCCCCAAGGGGCTTGAGAGTGTCATCTCCCTAGCAGATTCGAGATTGGTGCCTCCTCAGCAAGCCTGAAGGTTACCATATCCCCAGCGGAGTTGTGATTGTTTTCCAAATCTGAAGCTGTCTTCCCAGCAGAGTTTGTGTTGATGGTTCTCCCTCAGCAAGGTCCCCAAGCGGATCGGGTTCGACAAAAATTATCCCTGGTAGAGATAAGGATTGGTTGCCTCCCCTAGCAGGGTAATCTCCAAGCAGTCCGGGTTCGATGGAGGTCATCCCCAGCGAGGTTTGTCTTCCCCCAGCAAGGTGGAAATTGACGTGGCAAGGAGATCCTCAGCACAGTTCCTGGAGTTCCCCAGTGTTGTCTCTGGAGGAGACGCGTGTTTATGCATTCATCATTTAGATAAGCATAGCATATTGCATCATTAGTGCATAGCATTTCCATGATCATGGGGCATTACGCTAAAAAAAAAAAATTCATGCATCTGCATTGCAAGCATATCCATTAGCCCGAGGCCGTGGTGAATTGACCAAGAATGGGTTGTTGGAAAGAGTTTAGCATCGCTTGGATCGATTTCAGAGTTGGGTTCCCCAGCAGGGTTGAGAGAGGTGTTTCCCCCAACAAGTGACTCTTTAGTCGAGTGGGTATCCCCAGCATTGTTACTCCCCAATTGGCAGCATCTTGCCAGCTCAGATCTTTTCCCCTAGCAGATGTGGGTGTGTCTGATCTCTCCATGTAGAGTCTACCCCTTAAGCAGAAAAGTGTCTACCATTTCCTTTCTGCGCTCCCCTTCGAGTTAGATCCTCGTGGATGACGGTTGTTTCCGTTCCCTCCCTCACGGGACGGGTTTCCCTATTGAGTTCTTTCCTCATTGGGATGAGTCTTGTTTCAGTCTGCCTTTTGGGATTGATCCTGAATTGGCTCCATGTCGGCTGTCTCCTGTTTTTCCCTGGGGCATAAATGAATAGTTGGTCACCAACCGGCACTCGTTCATCTTATCCTCAGCGGAATTTGTGGCTTCTACCTACAAACCGGTAGCTGTAAGTCCTATCGTCGTGGTTTTCTACCCACTAGTCGGTAGTTGTAAAATCCCACTTTCATCCCCTAGCAGAGGTAACCTTTGTGGTTCATTCTGTTTGTTGGCCTCTACCTGCAAACCGGTAGTGGTAAGTCCTATCTTTGTGGTTTTCTACCTACTAGCTGGTAGTTGTAAAATCCCACTTTCATCCCCTTGGTGGAGTTAACCCTGTGTGCTCATCTTATCGATGACTGGTTACTTTTCCGTGGTTTTCTGCCTACAAACCGGTAGATGTAATCCCCTCTTTGCAGTTATCAGTATCCAGTTTGCGGTATCGATATTCTTTTCCCCTCTGGATACTTGCCTTGATCAAGCAGTATTGTCCCCAGTGGGTCTTCCCCTTCCTTTGGGTATTTGCTCCGAGTTAGCAACTTCATCCTTTTTTGATTGGTCATCTTTTGCATACCTAGTCTGGTACCCTGATGCCTTTCTTTTCGGTTGATTTATCCATTTAACAACCAACCCGGTTATGGATAATCTTCCATGCGAGTCTATTATCTACGTTTTGACGGCTATAGATAATATGTCTCATGCACTCTCTGGTCAGTCCTTTGATTGTTTTCTCCAGCAGAGTAAGGTTCGTATTCCTTTGTTCGGAATCGAATGTCCATCCTTTAACAAGTTTGCCTTTGCTCTCTTCAGGATGATGTCGGTTGATTTATCCATTTAACAACCAACCCGGTTATGGATAATCTTCCATGCGAGTCTATTATCTACGTTTTGACGGCTATAGGTAATCTGTCTCACGCGCTCTTGGGTCGAAGTCGTCCTCCCCAGTCGAGTAAGATTCGTATTCCCTGTGGAATCGAATGTCCATCCTCTAACAAGACTGCTTTTCTAGCCCTCTTCAGGATGTTGAGTGTTTTGGAACCATAAACCAATTCACGTTTTGGTCGGTCACCTATTTTCATACCTACAACCCGGTATCCTTGGTGTTCCTTCCTGTCAGCACCCGCGTGTGTTGTTTTCTTTGGTGTCGGTAAACACCATCTTTCGGTGATTTCCAGTCATGCGTAAGTGTCTGGTCTTCTTTGGTGTCGGTAAACACCATCTTTCGGTGCTTTCCCAGTGATGCGTAAGTGTCTGGTATTCTTTGATGTCTGTAAGCATCATATTTCGATGTTTGTAACGTCGTCCCTTCCCTAGTGAAGTTCCTCCTCTCCGTTGGTGTCGATAAACGTCGAGTTTTTCCCGATCATCCGTTGATGATTTGGTTGTGTTCACTCTCCCCAGAAGAGTCCTCCTCTCCGTTGGTGTCAATAAACGTCGAGTTTTTCCTATGCGTCCGTTGGCGTATAGTTGATATCTTTCCCCACAGGGTCGTCCCCAGAAGTTCCTCCTCTCCGTTGGTGTCGATAAACGTCGAGTTTTTCATGTGCGTCCTATGACGTATAGTTGATTGTTCCCCGCAGATCATTTGGTAATACCAGATGATTCCCCTCAGAATATTCCTCCTCTCCGTTGGTGTCGATAAACGTCGAGTTTTTCCTATTCGTCCTATAACGTCTAGTTGTACCCTTCCCCAAGTGGATCTACCTCCCCGTTGGTTTCGATAAACGTTGTGTTTTTCTCATTCGTCCATGAACGTCTGATTGTATACCTCATTCCCAGTCATTCATTAATGTCTGGTTGACTTCCCAACCAGAATTCCCAGTAGTCGTCCTATTCGGTTTCCGGTTGTGGTGCCTTTCCCTCGTGAAGTGGCTTTCTCCTTCTCCCTTTCGTCCGATGACGTCTGGTCGAGTCTCCCTTTCGTCCGATGACGTCTGGTCGAGTCTCCCTTTCGTCCTATGACGTCTTGGCTGAGTTTTCTCCTTCTCCGTTGGTGTCGATAAACGTTGAGTCTCCCTTTCGTCCTATGACGTCTGGCTGAGTTTTCTCCTTCTCCCTTTCGTCCTATGACGTCTGGCTGAGTTTCCTCCTTCTCCGTTGGTGTCGATAAACGTCGAGCTTCTCCCTTTCGTCCTATGACGTCTGGTCGAGTCTTCCCATTCATCCGATGATGTCTGGTTACCTCTCCGTTGGTCTTGGTAAACGTTGAGTTTTTCCCCATTTCGTCCGCTGACATATGGTTGTATCTCTCTTTCCATTCATTCATTAATGATTGGTTACCTCTCCGTTGGTCTTGGTAAACGTTGAGTTTTTCCCCATTTCGTCCGCTGACGTATGGTTGTATCTCTCTTTCCATTCATTCATTAATGATTGGTTACCTCTCCGTTGGTCTTGGTAAACGTTGAGTTTTTCCCCATTTCGTCCGCTGACGTATGGTTGTATCTCTCTTTCCATTCATTCATTAATGATTGGTTACCTCTCCGTTGGTTTTGGTAAACGTTGAGTTTTTCCCATTACGTCCGCTGACGTATGGTTGTATCCTTTCCTGGTTATCCCCAGTAGAGTTGATTTACCTCTCCGTTGGTCTTGGTAAACGTTGAGTGTTTCCTAGTTGTCCGTTGGCATCTAGTTGAGATTCCTGTTCCCATGCATCGTGTGTCGATGTCTGGATGTGGTTGTGCTTTGGAAAGAAGAAAAACAACAAAACAGAAAAGAGACGAATCCCAGCAGTGTGCAAATTTCTACGGTTCTTGGTATTCAATCCCTGTTTACCCTGAAAGTCTGACAGCCGTTGCTCTCATCCGTTCGGGTTCCCAGTTGATTGAATAGGGGCAGCTGTAGCACCTCAAATTTGCACCCTATCATTGTGTGCATTCATTTCATATTAGGTCATTAACATAACATGGTTCACTGCATAACATTGCATTGTCCATTTGCCCAAGCGCAAGCCGACTGAAGAATTAGGTCAGATTGAGCAGGAGAATCGGTCAATCAAGCAAGCAGGTGCCATTTTCATTGGCACAAGGCCCTAGGGTTGATTTATCAAGCTCATATGGTCCAAAGATCATTTTGAAGTGATTTGGCCAAAGATTGGATGCTCAGAAGTCATCATTCATTGTTCAGTCAACCAGAAACCCTAGAAAGTCAACTGTGACCAACTGTGGCTGATTTTTTTCTTTTGGATTGGAAGGGGTGAGATGGTTTGGAAGGTTTCATTCATCTCAAAACTTGCCCTCCTCTTCTTTCAAAAAAAAAAAAAAAAAAAAAAAAAAAAAAAAAATATTTTTTTGAGCTGACCTATGGTCGACCATAGGGGTCAGCGCATAGACCACGGGTCAGCGCATAGCAGGCTATGGTCGACCATAAGGGTCAGCGCATAGGCCTCGGGTCGACGCATAGCAGCCTATGGTCGACGCATAGCAGGCTATGAGTCGACCGCTCGCGCGAAAACTCAGTTTTCTGGGTCTTTTCCACTGTGTAAAGCTGTTTTTTGGTGGTTAAGTTGATTATTTTCCAAATTTTGTTCACACAGCTCATTTTTCACTAATTTCACTTCATTTTAGCTAATGATTGTGGTTAATCACGGATTAAGGTGAAGTATATAAACCTAATCACAATCTAACCATAACAGAATTACACACTTCCCAAAATCAGATCAAAATTCATCAAATTCTCCAAGAACCTCTCAAGAACACTTCACACTCAAATTCATCAAACTTCTTCAATTCTGGCTCAAATGCGAAAATTCTTGTTGTGTTGATCTTGATTCATCATCATCTCCATCTGTTTTTGGATCTCAACATCAAATTCGCACCAAAACTCAATTGTCCAAGTTTGCATCATTCATGGTGAATTGCGATTTGGAGCATTAGGAGCTATTGCAATCGAACCTGAACGCATCGATCGCCTCACACATCATCTTTCTTCGACTGTTTGTGGAAATCGAAGCTCAAGAACACCAATTTCATCACTGTCATCTCCAGGTGTGTGAATTTCGAATCTCACGAATTGCTTAATTGTTATGTGCATTTGAAAGTTCATTACATGTAGATTGTAATGCTAGGCTTGGTTTGTGAAACGATGGACTATAAGTTGAGGAATCTGAACTCAAAGCTTTGAATGTGAAACTTTATTCGATCGATCCGTGAGCTGTGTTAGGATTTAGGTGGAATTAGTTACATAGTTGAGATGTACATGGTGAGACGATTTCAACGGATATTAGTTTGTGCAATTTGGTGATGAAATGATTGAAACCTAGTTTGGACATGGAGGAGTGTGTACCGCGCGAAGAAGAAGATAATTTTCTGGAATTGTTTACTGTTTGATCCACCTTTGCGCTTGAATTTTTGAATTACATGTTTACCGCGTCACTGTTCACCACAATTACGGATATGCCACTGTGAATTCCATTTAATTCATATTAATTCATAAAAATCTAAAAAATACATGTGACCTTAGAAAAATCATAGAAAATTATAGAAAAATCACAAAAATATGAAAATAATTTTGTTGACTTGGTGTTTGACTGTAGATGATTTTTGACCTATTGGTCAAAGTTGTGCTTGGAATATTTTGCAGTTGACCTAGGGTTTCTTCCACATGTGCATAATTTGATACCTTTGAATGATTTGATCATGAAATCCTCATATTGTATGATAAATGGCTGGAAATTTTTGTGATGATTGTTGACTGGATGAGGTTTTTTTCCATGTAAATATCTTGAATTTATGATACTTGATCATTGAGTTACAATTTTTCAAACTTAGGTGTGACAATTGGTGTCACACCTCTTGATGCCAATTTGATGGATTTTTTAGCATGACTTATCCTTGTTAGAATTGTGTGAAATTTGGTATGGTTGATCATTAACATGTTAGGATCCCCTGGTAATTTTTGTGGAATTTTTCCTTGTGTTTTCTAATTGATCATGATTTTTCTTTTCTGAGGTGCATTTGTACATGCTCATATGACCTAGGTTGGTAGAATCATTGTAAAATGCTCATAGTGTATTGGAAATTCATGAAATTTGATATGCTTGTAGTAGACACATGATAGGACACCCCTGTTTTGGTCTCATTCATTTCTTTTTTGTCTACATTGAGATATAAATTTTTGAAGTGAGTACATGCATTGATGCCATGATTTGAAGCACATAATTGCATCTGTTTTTGTTGATTTTCATTGACATAGCTCCTTTCATCCAATCGAGCTAAGATTTTGCATGCTTGACCTTGAACATGTCCTATTTATGTACAAATTATTTGAGGATTTTTAGAATTGGTTTGGTAGGGATTTGAGTGAAATAATTCTGTTTGCATGTTTGATGTTTCTTTTGACTTCATTTACATTATTTTGTGCATAGAATGAGCATGATGAATGATATGACCATGAAATTTGATAGGGTAGTTCCTAACACATTAATGTAGCATTTAGCTTTGGTCCTACCAATTTCCCATGTACCATTGCTGTTTACCATCTAATTGAAGTTAGTGTACATTTTGTAGCTTCATTTGATTGTGTTTTTGCATGCTTTAGCATGTTGAATTAATTCCCATAGTTCCACTAGTCCAAATGGCTTAAAATTTGACATGTAGCTTGTTGAATGTCCTATGTGTAGGATATAATTTTTGTGGAATTTACTGTGTTGTTTTGGCATTTATTTGGATTTGATCTTGCTGGCCATTCATATGTGACTTAACATTGTTCACTTTGCCTTACATGTTGCATAGAATAAAATGTGTACATAGTTTGGATATGGGACCAATTGGGATCCCTTTGTTATTGAAATAGCTTGACTTTGATCATGAATTGGTTGCTGTTTTAGGATTTTTCCTTCTTTTGGACCCTAGGCTAGTCCTAGTGGTCTTGTCACTTACATTTGAAGTTGTTTTGCCTTTTCAGGTTAAGAAGTTAAGGCTTAAGGATATTGTTTCACATTTGGGATATTTTGCTTGATACTTGTAAACTAATGTGGCTGTTTTGTAGGATGTTGGTCCACGTGGACTTGTGCTATGCACATCATTGGGATTGTTAATTGGTCTTATTGTTGTTGTCTGATCATGAATGGGATGCTGATTCTGTTTGACTTTTGTACAGGTACACTTAGTTGCTCAGTTCTCTTAAGAACTTGCATTGCTTTGCTTATAAGCAATTGGCATTGAGGTATAGAACTTTCTTCTTCATGTAGTCTGGAGACCCGGCTGTTACCGGGCCGGGCACATTGTCTGAAGTCCTCCTTAAGAGGCAATGCTTGTGTATGTTTATATTTGTCCTAAGCAGGGAAAGTCCTCATTTGAGGCAATTGGTGGAAGGTAGGGATAAGCAATCTATCCCCCACTATTCTGTGAGTCTTCTCCTTGCTCCCATTACATGGTTGTAGCATTGAGATCCAAGCCCAAGATCTTGTACATTGTACAGTCGAGTCTATGTTCTGAGCGTAGAAGGGTCCCCCCATTCTGGACCCACGCTCCCCTGTCTGATGCTCTCTCTGACTTGAGATAGAAGCAATGAGGCATACCCCTCATCACCTTTCATCTAGCTTCACCTTAGCCCCTCAATGGCAAGGTTAAGAGCTAACCTGACCCCGATACAGAGGCTTGTTTGTTGAGGTTGATATGACCCCTCGACTAAAGCCTAGCCCTGATGTTTGAGCCCCTTGCTGGTGTGTTTATTTCATGCTGTATATGTTTGTGTGGTGTGATTGTATCCCCTAGGTTTGCTAGACTCCGCGTAGTCTCGTTTGCATGTCAATTAAGGTAGCACGGTTCCTTCGTATAGGACTTCCTTTCTTGCTTGAGCTTTCCTAAAACACAAACAAACATTATCCCCTCTTAAGGATACGTCAACTCCTTCTACTACAGGTGAGTAAGTCTCCAAAGGTCGAGCATCAGGTAGATTGCGCAGTGACGTTATCCACTTAAAAAACACAAACCAACAGGAATAGTTTAGCCGAACTACGGCAACTCTGATTCTCATGTCCAGATGAGATACGTAGGCACGAGACGCGATGTCTTGCCGAGTTTGACTAACAACTAACACTAATTCTTTTCTCTCGCCCTCGTTGCGATTGAGATCGTCCCTTTCTCTTGCCCTAGTTGCAATCGAGACCCTTCTTCCGCCTGTGTCTTTGTTTTGTGTTGTTGTGTGCTTGGAAGCTGATGTAAGTCCATCGAGTGGCATTCGGGTTCCAGTGTTAGTGCGTGTTTTTGGTTCGGATGCCGACGTAAGTCCAGTGATTGGCAGTCGGGCTCCATGTTTGCCTTCTTGAGTGTGTTTTGGTTCGGATGCTGATGTAAGTCCAGTGATTGGCATTCAGGCTCCACGTTTGCCTTTGCCTGTGTTTGTTTGTGTGCGTGTTAGCCGAGCTACGGATGCTCTGATTCTCCTTCGTCCAAAGGAGATACGTATGCATAGGATGCGATATCCTAGCGAGCATGTGTCGTTTCCCCAGTCCGAACTACTTCGACTCTGATGTCTATGCCTGATAGACTAAGTAGGCCCAGGATGCGATATCCTGCCGAGTCAGTCTTGTCTGTTTTCCTGTGTCTCTTTCAGCCAGTATATGTTTATTTGAGCAGTGTTTTAGCAACCATTTCCCTTCCTATTGTGCGTGGATCTCGTCGAGTACGACGGATGCGTAGGGGTGCTAATACCTTCCCTTCGCATAACCGACTCCCGATCCCATTCTCTTTGGTCGCAAGACCATGCTTTTTCCAGGTTTACTCTGAGCGTTTCCTTTCCTTCTTTTGGGATAAATAACGCACGGTGGCGGCTCTGTTGTTCTGTTTTCCCGCCGGTTTTTTCGCGTGATGCGACAGGAAGCATAATTTGGCGCTACATATTTCGATGAATTGCAAGGAGGACACTTTGTCCAATGTGTTGGTTCATATAGGGTCATCGTTGAACGTGTTGTCGAAGTCAACTTTGTCAAGACTCTCCTATCAAGGCACCCCGATGAGGTACATCAGCGTGGTTGTTAAAGCTTTTGACGGTTCTCGTAAAACTGTCATTGGAGAAGTGGACCTTCTAGTGAAGATAGGTCCGGGTGATTTCCAAATTACTTTCTAGGTAATGGACATCCATCCGGCCTATAGCTGCTTGTTGGGAAGGCCATGGATTCAAGAAACTGGAGTTGTGACGTCTACTCTTCACCAAAAGTTAAAATTCATGAAGAACGGAAAGTTTGTCGTTGTTGGTGAAGAGAAGGCATATTGGTGAGCCATTTGTCATATTTCACTTATGTGGATGCTGAGGAGGAAACTGCAATTTCGTTCCAAGCTTTATCCATTGCTGATGAATTAAAGAAAGCTGGGGCACCCATGTCTTCTTTGAAGGATGCACAAAAGGCTATTCAGAATGGTAGTATTGATAAATGGGGTTGTGTTGTGGAGGTCGCTGAAAACAAGAATAGGGCAGGGCTAGGATTTCAACCAGGGCCATTCAGCGCCAAGGCTATGCAACCAGTATTCTGCTGGGGAGGGTTCATTCATGAGAATGATCAACACTCAGCTTCCATTATTGGGGATAGTGGTGACGAAGACGAAGCTTGCGCCAACTTTGTGACGCATGGCCAGACTTTCAACAATTGGGTTGTTGTTGATGTTCCTACTGTTATTCACCATTCTAAGTAATTTGTTTTTATTATTTTGAGAAAAATCCTTCTCCTATGCCTAAGGGAGAAGTGAACAGTGTTGGGAATTTTCCATATTATCATCAATGAAATACAATTTTATTTATCCACATCTATGATGTTTTATTTTTACTTTTTGTTTTTTCTGAAAATGGTAATCACAAAAGAACATCAAAGAAATAATGAACTTTCCATTTGCATAATATTTGTTTGCACTTCACTTCTCTAAAATCAAAATATCAAATCATTATGCAGGTTGGTTCTCAAACCCATTGAATACAATGATCCTAATCCCTCTCCAAACTTTGATTTCCTTGTGTTTGAAGTTGAGGAATAGATTGATGATGAAGAAGTATATGATGAGTTATCCCGTTTACTTGAGCATGAGGAAAAATCCATTCAGTTGTTTGAAGAGCATATTGAATTAGTCAACTTGGGTTCTGAGGATGATGTGAAAAAAGTCAAGGTTGAGTCTCAATTGTGTCCATAAGATAGGAAGGGGTTGATTGATCTTCTTCATGATTATTCTGATGTGTTTTCTTGGTCCTATTAAGATATGCCTGGTTTGGATCCTGAGATTGTGGAGCATAGATTTTCGTTGAAGCCAGAATGCCCGCCGATAAAGCAGAAGTTAAGAAGGACTCACCCTGATATGGCAGTAAAGATCAAAGAGGAAGTGTAGAAGCATATTGATGATGGTTTTCTTGTTACCTCCGAGTATCCATAGTGGGTGACCAATATTGTGCATGCTCCGAAGAAAGATGAAAAAGTCCGCATGTGTGTTGATTATAGAGATTTGAATAAAGTTAGTCTAAAAGATGATTTTCGTCTGCCACACATTGAAATGTTGGTAGACAATACAGCTAAATTCAAAGTCTTTTCGTTTATGGATGGATTTTCCGGTTATAATAAAATCAAGATGGCACCTAAAGATATGGAAAAGACCATATTCATTACACCCTAGGGAACATTCTGTTATAGAGTGACGCCTTTCGGTTTAAAGAATGCTGGTGCAACGTACCAAAGAGCTATGACCATTCTTTTTCATGATATGATTAATAAAGAGATTGAAGTTTATGTTGATGATATGATTTCTAAATCAAGTGATGAAGAATAGCATGTTGAGAATTTGTTGAAGTTATTCCAGCGTTTTAGGAAGTATAAACTCCGCTTGAATCCCAATAAGTGTATATTTGGTGTTCGTTCTGGTAAGTTGTTGGGCTTTATTGTCAGTGAGAAGGGTATTGAAGTTGATCCTGCCAAGGTCAAAGAAATACAAGAGATGGCTACGCCCAAAACTGAGAAGCAAGTCAAAGGTTTTCTCGGTCGCTTGAATTATATCTCAAGATTCATATCGCATATGACTGCCACATGTGCACCTATATTCAAGCTTCTTTGAAAAGATTGGTCTTGTGATTGGACTGAAGATTGCCAGAAAGCTTTTGATAGTATCAAGGACTATCTGCTTGAGCCTCTGATTCTGTCTCCGCCTATTGAAGGAAGACCGTTGATCATGTATTTAACTGTGCTTGAAGAGAGTATGGGTTGTGTTCTCGGTCAACAAGATGAATCTGGAAAGAAAGAATATGAAATTTACTACCTCAGTAAGAAGTTCACTGACTGTGAGACTCGGTATTCTATGCTTGAGAAGACGTGTTGCGCATTGGCATGGGCTGCTAAGCGTCTGTGCTAATATATATTGAATCATACCACTTGGTTGATATCCAAAATGGATCCAATCAAGTACATTTTTAAGAAGCCTGCTTTAACTGGGAGGATTGCCCGTTGGAAAATGTTGTTATCTGAGTATGATATTGAATATTGATCTCAAAAAGAAATTAAAGATAGTGTCTTGGCTTACCATTTGGCCCACGAACCTATTGAAGATTATCAGCCAGTGCAGTACGATTTTCCAGATGAAGAGATTTTGTACTTGAAGATGAAAGATTGTGATGAACCATTGCTTGAAGAAGGGCTAGAACCTGGTTCCTGTTGGGGCATAGTATTTGATGGAGTTGTTAATTAGTATGGTAATGGCATTAGGGAAGTGATTATTACTCCTCAAGGCACTCATTTTTCGTTACAACTAGATTAACCTTCAAGCGTACAAACAATATGGATGAGTATGAAGCTTGCATTATGGGGCTTGAAGAGGCCATTAATCTCAGAATCAAACATCTTGACGTCTATGGAGATTCAGCTTTGGTTGTGAATCAAATCAAAGGTGAATGGAAGACGAATCAACCGGGTTTAATACCATATAGATACTATGCGGGGAGGATTTCAACTTTCTTTACAAAGGTTTAGTTTTATCACATCCCTCAAGATGAAAATAGGATGGCGGATGCTCTTGCAACATTGGCTTCTACGATTGTGGTGAATTTTTTGAATGAAGTTCCTAATTTGACTGTGATGCATCTTGATAGGTCAGCTCATGTGTTTGCTGTTGAAGAGTTCAAAGATAAAAAGTTGTGGTATTATGATATCAAATGCTTCCTCCAAATTCAGATTTACCCGTCTAGGGTATCTTTGAAAGATAAGAAGACTTTGAGAAGATTAGATGGCAACTTCTACATGAATGGCGATGTGCTTTACAAGAGAAATTTTTATATGGTTTTGCTCAGATGCATGGATAGACACGAAGAAAACCTATTGATGACTGAATTCCATGAAGGTTCCTTTGGTACTCATTCTAATGGACATGATATGGCAAAGAATATGTTGAGAGCAGGTTACTATTGGCTGACAACGAAATTTGATTGTTGCAAGTTTGTGAAGAAGTGCCACAAGTGTCAAATTTATGCAGATAAGATTCATGTTCCTCCGACAATATTGAACGTCATTTCCTCTCCATGGCCCTTCTCTATGTGGGGAATTGATATGATTCGTATGGTTGAGCCAATAGCTTCAAACAAATATCATTTCATTCTGGTGGCTATTGATTAGTTCACAAAGTGGGTTGAAGTGGCATCATATGAAAATGTGACCAAGCATGTTGTAGTCTGATTTATCAAGAATCAGATTATATGTCGTTATGGTGTGCTAAGTAAGATCATTACCGATAATGGATCGAACTTGAACAATAATGTGGTGGAAGCTCTTTGCAAAGACTTCAAGATTGCACATCATAATTCTTCTCCCTATAGACCCAAGATGAATGAGGTTGTTGAAGTTGCGAATAAGAACATTAATAAGATTATCCAAAAGATGGTTATGACATACAAATATTGGAATGAGATGCTCCCATTTGCTTTGCATGGGTACCGTACATCCATCCATATTTCAACAGGGGAAACCCCCTTCTCTCTTGTATATGGCATGGAAGTTGTGCTCCTCGTGGAGGTTGAGATCCCAACATTGTGTGTTTTGATAAGAAAGCCAAGTTGACTGAAGTGGAATGGTGTCAAACCAGATATGACCAGTTGAATTTGATTGAAGAGAAGAGATTGACTGCCATGTGTCATGGACAGTTATATCAGAAAAGAAAGAAGAAATATTTTGATAAGAAGGTCAAGCCTCGTGTGTTCAGAGAAGGTGACCTCGTGCTCAAGAAGATTCTATCTTTCAAACCTGGTGCTAGGGGCAAGTGGACTCCTAATTATGAAGACCCATATGTTGTTAAGAGAACCTTTTCAGGCGGTGCGTTGATTCTTACAACTGTGGATGGTGAAGAGTTCACTCGTCCTGTGAATGCCGATGTAGTCAAGAAATACTTCGCATAAAAAGAAAAGAACAGCTCACTAAGTTGAAAACCCGAAAGGGAGGCTTAAGCAAAAATAGGTGTCTCGGTGGATTGATAACCCGAAAGGGCGATCCAGGCAAAAATTAGAGACATAAAATAGAAAATTTATCCCGGTAGATTGAGTACCCCGCCTTGGGGAAATCTAGGCAAAAATTAGGGATTATGGCAAGTAACTGCATCCGATTGTTCTTAATCTTTGTAGCAGTTTTGAATAGTAATTTAGGTTCGGATTCGTCATTCTCAACCAAAGACAAGAGCACAGCAGAATTTCAAAGTTGGTAGGGAGAGTAGTGATCATTGTATTCAATGTATCCCTTTTCCATGTAAAATTACCATTCTCAAACTTTGTAAAGATCCATAGAGTCCCGCCATTCGCGAACTACCATTCTATTAAATAAATTTGAGCTTTTTATCCAATTATTTCTATTCTTATTTACTTTTGTTAAATAAAATTGAATTTTTATGATGATAATTTTGAAATAAATTAATGAATAATTATTTTTCTTAAAATGATAAAAAAAAAGGCATTCACTTTAAGAATAATCGATTTCAGCAAGAAATGTCAACGACAATCTAAGGACAGGTAAGTCTTGAAGTATGAAGCATTGTTGGTATTCCCCAAGCAGCTGGTTTGGTAACTATTTTCCTCCCCAACAGTTCGTCATTTATCCCCTTCCTGGTCGATGAGTTTCTCCCCGAGCGTTTTCTCATCCCTAATAAAGTTGGTGAATCTCATCCCTGGTAGAGTTGATGATTGGTCCCCTTGCAAATTCATATCCCCCAACTGAGGTGCTCGTGTTTTGTATCCCCTAGTTTGTGATTTGAATGATTGGACCCTGGATATCCGGAACCTCTATTTGGTTTCCAGATCCCTATTTGCATTTGTTTGTGTTGCATAACCATGGTAGTTTCTCCCATGTGTGAGACAGATCCGTTTATCTTTGGCTTGGAATTAGTTTACTTCATAGTTTCCGAGAAGAATTTTATGATTATTGAGGAGCGTGACGGTCTTTGGTTTATTCCAACAAGTCACAACATCCCCAACAATTTGATCGACTCCTCATTCAGAGTTTTATCTCTTGTACCCTCGGTGAAGACCGTCTTCTGATAGAAGTTCCCTCTTTCCTCGTAGTGGTTGGTTCTTAGAAGTATTTGATTCCATCCCCTACAAGGTTGTCTCCCATTTTGACATGGTGTTGACTTAAAATTCCCCTTAGTGTTGACAATTTGGATCCTCAGCAGATCCTTCTCTATCCTCGGCATGTTTGGTTGATCATCCTTCAGTAGTGCTCTCTCGCCGCAGAGTTTGTCATGATTGATTAGAAGCATGTTCTCCATGTATTTCCCCATCCAGAGTTGATTTATTCAGAGCTAGATGATTTATTTTCACCCCTAGCATTTTCTCCAGTTAGTGTTTCCATCTTGTTGAGATTAGCCGAGTGTTGTAACGATGATTCAAATCTTTGTTATTTGTATCCTTTGTGTTGTTTGTTAGCATTATCATAATCATAATCATATACATGCATGTTCCCGCATAAAAACAACATCAGATATTTCATTGTGCATTTTATCGCATTGATTTTTTCTTCTGATCCCCTGCTTTGGTGATATATTCCCCATGCAGATTTGGTGTGTATGTCCTCCTTCAATCATAGAGTGTCAGCTCCCTAAGCAGAAAGAGTTTATCATTTCTCATTCCCCACTGAGTTATTTCCTCGTGGATGATTATTATTTCAGTTTCCTCCCTAGTTCATTATCTAGATGGAACCATTCCCCCTGAGTTATATCCTAATTGGGTTGAGTCTTTGATTGATAGTTTCTTTCTAGTTCTTACCTAGATAGATCTTTTGGTCTCCAAGAGTCTATTACCCAGTAACTGATAATATTCGTCTTGATGTTGAGTATATTACTTTTGCCCAATACCCGGTAAAATGTAATTTACTTCCTTTGCTTTCCCTAGTGGATTCGTTTTCACGTTTCCTCAGTAAGTTTATCCTTGATATGTTGATCCTAATCGGGGACGGATATTCTTCCTGTTTGGTTTTATACCCAGTAAAAAGGTAGTTGTAATCCCTGCTTTTATTCCCCAGAGAGTTAATCCTTGATATGTTCACTTTAACTGGTGACGGATTTTCTCCTCTTTGCAGTCTTCTACCCAGTAAATGGTAGATATAAATCCTACTTTTCCCCTCAGAGTTAATCCTTGATATGTTCACTCTAAGCAGTGACATATTCTCTCTATTTTTGTGGTCTTCTGCCCAGTAACCGGTAGTTGTAAATCCCATTTCCTTTGCTGAGTTTATCCTTGATATGTTCATCCTAACCGATGACGGATATTCTCTATCTTTGGTCTTCTACTCAATAGTTGGTAGATATAATTCCTATTTCTCCCCAGCAATTTATCCTTGATATGTTTACCCTAACCGGTAACGGATATTCTTCCTTATTCCCTAGGTGGTCTATCCATGATACATTCATCCTAACCGATGACGTATATTCTTCCTTTGAGTTTATCCTTGATATGTTCACTTTAACCAATGACGGATACTCTCTCTTTGGTCTTCTGCCCAGTAATCGGTAGTTGTAAATCTTATTTGATCTTCTCTCCCCAGTAGGTTATTCTTACCCAGTAGCCGATAATGAATACATCTCTTTTTCCTCAATGAGTCATCCTTGATATGTTTACCCTAACCAGTAACAGATGTCCCTCTGTCCGAGTGTATTGATCTTCTTACCCAGTAACCGGTAGTAGATAATATACCTCTTTTTACTCCTGTGTTGAAGTTCGTTATTCCCTAGTTAAGTTTGGGCGCGTATTTCCTCAGTGAAGTTGCCATCCCCTACATATAACCTTCCCCAGGCTGAGTCCTTCCATTGATTTATTTTCGTGGAAAACCCCTAGTGTCTCTAGCAATTTTTAAGTTGTAGCCTGGCCTACACATAGCTTTTTATCCCCTAGAGTATTTGTCTCCTAAGTGAGTTTTCCTTACGAAATGCATTGCACTCCTTTGGACTTTCAGTCTCTCCAGATTCTTTCCCTTTATGGCAATATATTCCTCACAAAGCTTATTCTTACATACATATCATATGCATAATGAGGTCTCTTAGGGACCAAAATTTGTTTCTAGATGTTGTTATTTAAGTCCATTCTACTGGGTTGATACGAAGATTTTAACCTTCACATCCTCAGTTAGAATGTCCTTAAATAGGGGCAGCTGTAAGACCCCAATTTTGACCCTAAGATCCCTCATGCTATCTCATTATATGCATTGGATTTTGGATCACACCTTGGCATCCTCCTTACCTCTCATTCATTGGGTTTACATTGGGAGAGATAACCAAGCACATTTGAATGTATCATACTTTTTCTTTTCTTTTTCTACTAACCAAAATACCAAAAATATGTCTAGTGTAGTTTCATATCTTTTGTAGGTAATGTGTGCATCCATTTGTGCCTCATCAAGCTCACAACAAGGTTTTGAGACCCTCAATGCAAGGGATCAATCAAGAAAAAATTAAAAATGGTTTAAAGCATCATATATGGATCCCCATGTTCTTTATTTGTTAATTTGATCAAGAATTCATCAAGAGTTTGAAACTTGTTTGCCTTGGAAGCCCTAATTCATCTTGGTATCTTGTGTGACTTCCTCAGCAAGTTTTTTCATCATTTGGTCAAGGATTTCAAGGATTACTTCATCATACATCATCTCAAGCATATCTGATTCTCCATGAGCCCCAAATATCAAAGGAACCTCAAGTTTGCAAGTTGGTTCAAAGAGGTTGACCAGAGAAAGTCAATTGGTAAAAACTAGGGTTCCCTAGACCCTATCTCCTACATTTTTTGTCATATGAAAATGATTCCAATAGTAACGTTACTCTTTATGACATTCCAAGAAAGTTTCATGTTGACATCAAGAGCTAATTTTTCTTTGAAAGTATTTTTTTATGGTGAAAAGTTATAGGTCATTTTGTTTGTGCCCTAGTTAGGAGGTCAACTTCCAAGGACCATAACTTGCTCAATTTTTATGATATGAAGGCCATCCAAGTTTCATGATCAAATTCAAGATTTCTTCTCCAACTTTTATTATTTTTTAAATGTCAAATTATATTCACAAGGGTATGTGCTAAGAGGAAACATTATAGGTCATTTAGGGTCATTATCATTGAACAAACAATTTTACTCAACTTCTAAAATCCATAACTCCCTAATGAAATATCCAAATGGTGTCCAATTTGTGACCCAATTTAATAGGAATGAAATATCTACAGCTTTAGTGAAGGAACCATTTTCATTTGAATCTCATAGCAAAAGTTATTCAAGGTGGAAAAAGTTGTCATTTGACTTTGTACTTAGAAAATTTCAACCATGTTTGGTTTCTCCAACTTCCACCTCAAAATTCATCATGATCCAAGCTCAAAATGAAAAAGTATTCAAAATCAAAGTTGTTCCCCTTTATGTCACCTTTATAAAGAGTCCAAGATCATGGTATTTTGATCAAAATTAAGGGACTTGCGCATGGTTCCTTTGCTTAGCTTGTTTTGACAACTTTTGAACTCAATTTTCAAATACCATTGCATGGCTTCATGATATGATCTCAGCATGTTTTGTGCACGAATTTGGACTCAATGCAATCATCATTTGGGCCTAAATGCATGCCCATGCACCCACGCATACAAGTTACTAAATTTGGCCAAATTTTCAAAAGGTGTGGAAAGCAACTCTCATGCTTTAAATACATGCCCTTACTGATCAGAAAGAGGATCCTGCTTGCCCAAGTTTTTCACCACTGCCTCCCTAACCTCCATTAAAGGATAAACTTGAAGATTTCACTTGAAATGTAGTTCCAATTCTCATTTTGTTTTGGAATTGAAACTCTAAGAATCCAAGCCTTTCATAGATCCATTTCACTTCCTGCAAGTTGTTAGAGTCGAGCCAAGGCAAATTGGAAGCAATATCAAGCTTAATTGAAGCTACCCGAAGGTGAATTTTCTCAAATTTCTCTTCTTCGATTCTCCCTCATTTCTCAATTAGTTGTCTTGTTTATTGGTTGTCTGAAGTCCTATAAATGTAGGTAACAATATTGAGTTTTCTTTGAAGTCAAATCGAAGCAACTCATATCGTGTACCTAAAAATTCAAATCCTTGTATCTTTCAATATACTTGGAATTTGGAGAAATTGAGGCCATATTCGAGATCCCGAGCATTTTCCCTTTAAAATAGTGTGCTCAGTTTTCATTTTCTTGGGGGTTGGTGATGGACTAGTTCGGTGAGATCCACCGGAGAAGATGATTGGAGTCCTAGGTCCGGTGATGTGTTGGCGTGTCTCCATCCATCTGATCTTGCTCCAACGTTTTAATCCTGGCCTTCGTTTTTGAATACCACACGTGTATACACGTTAACTGTGGTACATGATGGAGTGTGCGTTGTGGCCATTATATTTGTCACCCAATTAATGAGGGAGGTCTGATAGCCCCTGTTTTTTTTTTATTTCATTTTATTTTCTGATTTTATGTTTAATCCTTTTATTTTGTTTAAATCATAAAAAATTCATTTTTAATCCAAAAAATATGGGACTTTCACCAAAAATCTTTAAATATATTTATATTCCATATTATGAATTAAAATTATTTTTTGGATTAATTTTAATATTTTTTGTGAATTAAAGGATTTTGGACTTTTTTTAAATATTTTAAAATACTTTTGACTTTCCAAAAATTATGAAATTTTTTGTCTAAGGTCCTTTGACCTTATTTGACCTAAGATAAATCCCTTGGTCATTTATTTGGGGTTTTGAAAGGATTTGATGTTTTGTCCATTTAAAAGTGCATTATAATTCATTTTAAATTGTTTTTTTTATTGAATAATTGTTTAAAAATTGTCTTGATCCATTTAATTGGTCTTGTAATGTTTGACTTTCTGTTTGGCCTTGGTCATGGTTGATTTTACTTTTGTTTGACCAATACTATTGAATTTAGGAGATTGATGAAATGTACATTTCATCTCGCAAAATGAATGGATAGTATTGATCAGATGAAATTCCTCCTATGATCAATTTGGGTTTCTATTTCCCCTTCCCTTTTCATCTTCATCCCTATTCTTCCCCAATCCCTCATTGACCAATGAATTCTCTTCATGCCTAATGCTAGTTGATTCATCAATGACCTTGTGTCAGATGAATTAACATAAGCCTGACTGTGATAGGTCCCTCCCTTTTTGTAAGTGTGTGGTATGTTTAGGAGTTTGGTTCTTTGTACAAAATCTCTAAGATGCATTAACACCTATATTTATTATCCGGCCTCAGATAGTTGTGACTGTTACATAAGTCTAATTACGATTGCTTAACATAGAGCTAAATTTGTCCCGCAAGGCATAGCATTCTAGTAAGTGAGATTGGAAGTCTCACATTCTTCATGGCATTGTGTGAAAACTTGAGCTTTTTTCCATTCATGAGAGCTAGTGGCATACTTGTTGATTTATCCAAGTTGGAGCTTTTCTCATGGATGATGTCTTGGTTCATGGATTCATACTTGTGAATGGATGGTTGGGTGTTCTCCAAAGAATGAAATAAACAGTTAAAACTTTTCACTAACATTTGACTAACCATTGACTAACTTTCTATTAATGTTGCTTTACTTTCAAGTTATTTACTTTATGCACTTTAAATTTCAAGTACCTTTATCATTCATTATCATTTTACATTTCATGCAACTAGTTTATGTTTCAAGTCATTTTCACTTTGCTCACTTGAGCCATATCTTGTGATTGTATATATTGTTTGCTTGTTTTTTTTCTCTGTTTGTGGTCTTAGGACCTTAAAACACCTAATAACAATAAAAACCCTAAAAAACATCTTGGTGGACTGTTGGACTTGATCTGAACTTTTGGACTTAGGATAGGCAACTTCCATATGCTTTGAGTACTTGGCCAATGCCACTATCTGACACCAAGTTATGTTTGACAATTCCTTTCATCTGATACAAGCCTGGAGTGCTCCTGATTCATCTGTTACCTTGCCTCTATGTTTGATTATATGTTGTTATTATTGTTTATGTCTGATGATTTTTCTGAGTTGATCAAGGAATATTTCATCTGATACATTGGAAGATATTGAAGACTGCTAGCTATTGGAGTACTTGCTTGGATATTGTGACTATCTTTATTTGATGTCTTGGTCTTTATATGGTTTTCTTGTATATTGCTTATGCTTGTTGCTTGCTAAAATCCAATGGAAATTGGGTTTCTATCTAACATTCTTGTCTTGTGGATTACATCTGATTAGATCTTTTCAACTCTTAACTTTTAATTGTTGTTTAGGATAGTCCTTTCATCTTCTCCCACTTCTTTAATTTCAAATCCCTCCCTCTTTTCAAAATCTTCTTTGTTTTTGTTTTCGACTTAGACATGTTTTAATGATTAGAAACATTGGTCTTACGCTATTGAATTTTTAAAACTTTTTCTTAAATAAATCTTGTGAATAAATTTAACCATATTGACTTAAATTTCAAAAAAACAAAAATAATTAACAACCTTATTCAAACCTTTTGGCCATTTTTGTGCCCTCTTTATTAGAACTTTTGTTAAAATCAATTCATCGACTTCTTTGAAATTCTTACCACGAACTACAGGGTTTTGATCCCTCATTTTTATGTTGGTATGTAGGCATAAGACCGAACGTCTTGTCAAACACAAAAAATATAATTAATGAACTCTTTTCTCATCCCCCCATTCCATTTTTATCAAACATATTTTCAACAAAAAAACACTTGCACACAAAAAAGGGCTCCCTATGAGTACCTATGACACTTTGGGTGCTAACACCTTCCCTCTGTGTAACCAACCCCCTTACCTGTAATCTCTGACATATTATTAGTTTTGATTTGAAAACTTCTTATCTTTGGGTTTTGTTCGTAATTTTCCCTTTCCTTTTGGAAACAGTAAAAGCGCGGTGACGACTCTAGTTTTATTGACATCAAGTTTATCCATAGCTTGATGGTAATGAATTTACCGCTACACTTAAGACGTATGGTTTTTTTAGAAAAATCTGCAATTGGATTCTTTGCATCCTAAGCTCTGCATCCATTTCAATTTCAATCAATGGTTCTCATAGAGGATTCTTCTCCTGTATGAGTGGTGTTCGACTGGGAGATCCATTTTCTACTCTCCTTTTCTATTTGGCATAAGATGTTTTAAGCATTGGTATCTGTTTGTTAGCTGCCAATAAGAAGTTGAAGTTTATTAAAGCAACACAAAAGACGACGGTTCCTTCTCATGTGTTATACACAAACGACATCATAGTTTTCTACAAAGGTGATGTCTTCTCTATTCAGACCATTAAAACTCTATTTCAAAGGTATGCAATGATTTTTGGCCAAGAAATAAATCATTCTAAATCTATTGTTTATATTGGAGCAATGTCGAATATTAGGCACTTGAGTATTTTATAGCTCCTGGGTTTCTCTATTGGCATGACTCATTTCATTTACATTGGAGCTCTAATTTTTTGAGGGAAGTCGAAACCAATTCACTTTCAGTTTATAGCTGACATGGTTAGATCTAAGTTTGCAACCTAGAAAGTCATCCTTTTATCCATCGTGGGAAGACTGGTTTTAGTAAAATCGATTATCCAAAGTATGCTTCTCCACTCTCTATTAATATATTATTGGCATGTTTCTTTATTAAAAACTATTGAGCGTTGGATACGGAATTTCAATTGGGGAGGTGAGATCAATAAAAGGAAAATGGTCACCGTTGCTTGGCATAAATGTTATCGGCCTTTTGAAGAAGGAGGATTTGGGGTTCGTCCCTTGTTAACTCTAAATGAAGCTTCTAATTTAAAGCAATGTCGGGATATGATCAACTCGAAAGATCAATGGGCGGTTTTAGTTAGACCTAGAGTTATGATGGATATCAAGCACATCAACTACCATATTTATTCATCTTTATGCAACATCATGAAGCATTCATTTGATGAAGTAACATAGAATTCGATATGGCTTTTTGGCAATGGCATGAGCATAAAACTCTGGTAGGATAATTGGAATGGCTCTTCGAAATCAAGTTTTCATAAATAATGGAGTTTCGGATTACATTTTAAATCGAGAGTCAAGATTTCCTCAGAGTATTATTATGAAGTTTCCATTTATCACTAACCTTCTTTCTAAAGTCCACATTCCTATTATGGAGAAGGAAGATGCTTGTATTTGGAGCCCTGTTGAAAACGGTATCCTCACCAAAAAGGTTATGTATAGGTACAAACAGGTTGCTGCTCCAATTCTGATTTGGGGAAATTTTATATGGAACATT
This sequence comes from Lathyrus oleraceus, assembly GCF_024323335.1. Classification (NCBI taxonomy): domain Eukaryota; kingdom Viridiplantae; phylum Streptophyta; class Magnoliopsida; order Fabales; family Fabaceae; genus Lathyrus; species Lathyrus oleraceus. The sequence continues at coordinate 67,039,284 of NC_066580.1, read as the reverse complement.
CATGTCCCAACTTCCAAATCTTTGCTATTTTGATGACTTCTTCATAAAAAAGTTCCACTGATGAAAATCTAGCCACTAGAGGGATGAATATTTCTTCCATGTGCAGTTTTTGCTTGGCACACATAGAGAGTTTTGATCATATTTTTTCAAGTGCAGTTTTGTCGATAAACTTTGGATACAAATTTCTTCTATCTTGGCTTATGATATTTGAATTGTTGATGACTATTGGGCGGCGTTGAACATATACTTTTCTGCTCAGTGCAAGTTGGTAATGTTGGCAACTATAATCAATACTATTAATGTAATCTGGTAAGCTAGGAACATAGTTGGGTTTAATAACATCAAAACTCATTGGAAGACGTCATTCAATGCCATTATTGCTGAGGTTTCTCACACGGGCAATGCTTCTCTCAAAATCGATTATATTTCTATGTTGGATTTCAATATTCTTAATGGTTTCAATGTGAAGTTGAATCCTCCCAAATCTTGTATAGTGAAAGAGTTTCTCTTGGATCCTCTTATTCTGAATTAGATGAAATATAATATCGATAGTGTCTCTATGGGAGATCGGGGTATTGTTGCTTGTGGTGGTATTTACAAGGAACATAATGGTAAGCATCAAGGTAGCTTCTCAATGAATATTGGGGTAATGAATGCCTTCAAGACAGAGCTTACAGCTACTATGATGGCTATTGAGATTGCGAAAGATAAAAATTGGAATCATCATTGGTTAGAAATTGACTCGAAATTGGTTTTTCTTGCGTTCAAAAAACCTGCTTACAGCTACTATGATGGCTATTGAGATTGTGAAAGATAAAAATTGGAATCATCATTGGTTAGAAATAGACTAGAAATTGGTTTTTCTTGCGTTTAATAAACCTTTTATGGTTCCTTGGAGACTTCGAATCAAGTGGAAAAAGATTTTGCATCATACTAGATTCATTCATTTTATGGTAACTCATATATGTAGGGAAGGTAATCATGACACATACAAACTTGATAACATAGATTTACATGGACATGATTTTATATGGTGGGAGGCAAATTTGCTAACATAGATTTACATAGACATGATTTTATATGGTAGAATATAGTTCATAGTGATATTCTTATGGATTTTGCTAAGAATTTCATAGGTCTTGTTTGCTATAGAATGTCATTAAAAGATTTTGATTTGGTCCCTCTTATTTTTATCATTGTATCTACATCTTTCTTTCTAATATATTTTGTGGTTGTCTTGTGCCACCTTTAAAAATAAAAATAAAAAATTACAATATTCATGGTGTATGGCTTTTTTAGTTTGGTAAGTAATCTCTTAACTGTGATTTTTTTACCCAAATACCCCTATTTTTATAAAAAAATCCCAAAATAACATTACTTTAAAAAAAAATCCCAATTTACCCCACTATGAAGAGGAGGCGTCAGACCAATTGGTGTCTACTCTTAAACTTAGAGAGGAGACGTCAATTGGATTGGCTAGTGCTTCTTATGTTGTCAATCCAATTGACGTCTATGTGTTAAACTTTAAAGGAGGCGCCAATTGGTCTGACACCTGTGTGCGTTTTGTAATATTTTTATAGAAATATTGTACATGATAGATAAAGTCAAAGTCAAACCAATTCATATTAATATTAATACCCGTTTACACAAAAAAGACTAATGTCGATGACCGGGATCACCTAACCGACCTCCGGTCCCACATCCCCTAACTACCTGAACTCATGGTCCTAACCCACATTGATGATTCGCCCCAGGTGTTTGAGTATCTGAGGACCCAGGAACATCACCACCGACTACAGAAGATTGCCTCAGATAGTCAGACAAATCAGCGTAGTCTTGTGTATGCATCGAACGGGTACGGTCATAGCTGAGTTCATGACCCATGCCAGAGTAGTTGGGCTGTGTTTGAGTTGTTGGAGGGCGACCGGGACGATTGAAGGGAGACATCGGTCTGAATGATGCGTCGAGGAAAGGTTAAAATGATTGTTGTGGTGTTTGATAGATATATGGTTGTTAAAGGTTTTGGTTTTGAGATGTTTCGGCTTCTTGGCTATGGTAGGAGGAGGGACGGTTGATGTTAAATGATCGTTGAGTGTTTTGACTAAGGCGACTATGATAGGGTGATGTGTTGGATGCATAGTGATGTTGGGTCTCTTGATAATGATCTAGTTATTGGTGGTGGTATAGGATATGCATTTGGTATTGTGGTTGGGTGTATGGCATGTTAGGGTTGTATGTTTGTGGATCAGAAAGTTTGATGGATAGAAGGTTGTGAGTAGCCGGTCTGACAATGTTATTGGGGGTTAGATGTTGAGCCTTCTGATGTGTAAGTTTTCTGGCGTGGGTCATATAAGTTCATATCCTCGACGATGAACTCAAATCCAACCGATCTATACCAAGTCATATAATTACGACTTGGTTTTTCTTCAGTTGGCATCACATCGTCAGTTAAGACATGGTCATGGCGGTGCTTCCATTTACGACACTCAAATCTAGCGAAGCTTTGTCGTGGGTTAAAGTTCCATTGGTCGTTAACTTTGCGTAGATGTCATTCTCCTAGGTTTGCCCAGGGATCTGGGATGTGTTGAAGCATACCGAACTGCAATTTAACACGATCACTATTGTGCATCTTGTAGATGTTTGATTGGCTGCATTTTATGGTAAAACACTAGCTGGATTCTAATGTCTTGACTGATGTCATGACATGCTGTGGAGATGTTTGTTTGACTGCATTGTGTGTTAGATCATTTAACTGTACTCTGATGTCTTGACTGATGTCATGACATACTTGAGTAGTATGCTGCAGGTTTAACTAATACAGGACTTACTGAATGTCAAACTAGATGTTATGACATTCATCCCTATCAGCAGATACTGAGGAATAGAACAGTTGGTGTTCTTCTATAACTCAGTATTTATTTTCAGTCTGTTTATCAAGGGAATAACAGACCTGGCACAAGGCCTACTGTCTGAATGTCAAACTGGATGTTATGACATTCATCATTGATAGCATATACTGAATAATAGGCAGGTTGGTTTTCTGCTACACTTCAGTATGTATCTCAGTCTGTTCTTCAGGAGAACAACAGACCATGGCATAAGGCCTTATGTGTAAATGTCAAATTGGATATTGTGACATTTATTAATGTAAGCTGATATTGGAGTATGGACGGATTGGTCCTATACAGTACAGCAAATTTGTACAGTCTGTTTTCAGGAAAAACAAACTTAGCATATGGTCTATGATGTGGACGTCAAACTGAATGTTGTGACATTCATTCCTGACAACATATGCTAAATTGTAGGTTGTTTAGTCTTTTTGTTTCAGCATTTTTCTCAGGCTATTCTTCAGGAATTCAACAGCTGAGCTAAAATCTAGGAAACTAACAACTAAGCTACAATTAATGAACCTAACAAATAGCCTATTTGTTAGTACCCTAAGATGTGGAAATTAGGTTAACTTGCTTGACCTTAATTTCAGGAAATACAAGTACAATGCCCAAGTGCTGCAATATAAAAGGATGGCTATCCTTCATTCAGAACTCGGGAATTTTAGGCGTGAAGATTTTATTGTTTCATATACTTCACTGCTGTATTTTTGTGTGTGTCTTGTATTAGGTGTATCTTGTGAGCCAAGCAATTATCACCTAGATGATTGCATTGGACTAGGGTGTTCATTGAGTTGTAAGTGTTGTGTCACTCTAAGCTTTTAAGCGTGAGTGTTGTGTATCTTAATTAAAGTTGTTAAGCATAATCAAGAGTTGTTTGAAGTGTGACTTCATAATTATCTTTAATCTTAATTAAAGGTTGTAATCACTGAGGTGATTGAGGGGGAGTGAGTAGGAACTCTGATCTTAGTGTAAGATTGAAATTGCATTGGGTAGGTATTAAGTGATAGGGTTAAACAGTTGGTTTAAGGTCTGAATTAATACTACTAATAGTGGATTTCCTCCCTGGCTTGGTAGCCCCCAGACGTAGGTCATGTTGGACCGAACTGGGTAAACAATTCCTTGTGATTATGTACTGCACTTACTTTTTAAGTTCTGCATAATTCTTGTCTGCGCAGAATTGGATGTCATAACATCCCGTGTGACATCGAAAGTCTGTTAACTAGAATTTCAATTGGCATCAGAGCAGGCACCCTGCCTGTTAATTTCTGGGTGAGATCTAAGGAAGTTACTTTCTAGTACCATGGACAAGGATGTAGGATACTCAAATAGACCACCCATGCTGAATGGGTCTAACTATGATAACTGGAAGCCTCGTATGATAGCCTTCTTGAGGTCTCTAGATAGAAAAGTCTGGAGAGCTGTCAACAAAGGATGGGAACATCCAACGAAGACAGGTGAAGATGGAGTCAGTGTGCAAATTCCTGAAGAAGAGTGGGACAGAGAGCAAGAGGCATTAGCCCTTGGAAATTCTAAGGCCTTGAATGCATTGTTCAATGGAATAAGTAAGAACATCTTCAGACTGGTGCATCACTGTGAGCTGGCTAAGGAAGTCTGGGATACCCTCAAGATAACTCATGAAGGTACCTCAAAGGTGAGGATGTCTAAACTTCAGATGCTGACCACCAAGTTTGAAAATCTGAGGATGAAAGAAGATGAGACTATTCATGACTTCCACATGAATATTCTTGAAATCGCCAACACTTCTGGTGGCTTAGGTGAGAAAATGGCTGAAGAGAAGCTTGTAAGGAAGATTCTCAGATCATTGCCAAAGAGATTTGCCATGAAGGTCACAGCCATAGAAGAGGCTCAAGATATCAGCAATATGAAGGTTGATGAGCTTATTGGTTCACTCCAAACCTTTGAAATGGGCTTATGTGAGGATGCTGAAAAGAAGAACAAAAGCATAGCTTTTGTGTCAAATACTGAAGAGAATTCAGAAGTAGGAAACATTGGAGGAAATGAAAGCATTTCAGAAGCCATAGCCATGCTTGGAAGACAGTTCAACAAGTTCATAAAGAAGGTTGATCAACAGGGTAGACCTGATGTCAAGAACTCTTCATATGACATCAGTAGAAAGTCAAAATATGAAGAAAAGGTCACTCAAGGAAAGGGAATCCAGTGCCATGGATGTGAAGGTTATGGTCATATTAAAGCTGAATGCCCTACCTTTCTCAAGATGCAAAAGAAAGGGCTATCTGTCACATGGTCCGAAGAAGATTCTAAGAGTGAATCTGAAGGAGAATCTGCTAAACATGTCACTGCTCTGACCAGTGTCTGTGCCTCTGATGATAACTCAAGTGGAGATGAACTTACCCTTGATGAACTTGCTGCTTCATATAAAGAACTATGTATTAAAAGTGCAGAAGTTTTCATCCAAGGAGAAAAGCAGAAGAAACTCATCAAAGAGCTGGAAGCTGAGAAACAGAAGCAGCTGACAGTCATAGATGGTCTGAATGGTGAGATATTTGTGCTGACATCTAAGCTATAACAAATGACTAAATCCATCAGAATGCTGAATAAAGGAACTGACACCTTGGAAGAGATTCTAAAGATGGGGCAGAAGTCAGGAACCATGTCTGGTTTAGGCTATGCTAAGAAATCCTCAACTGAACGCAAGAGATCAAAGGCTGAAGTTCAGAAACTCAAGCAGAAGTCACAACCGATGTCTCAACATCAGGGAACCAGGATGAGTAACCATCAGAAGAAGAAATTTCAACGATGGAGATGTCACTACTGTGGTAGATTTGGTCACATAAAACCTTTCTGCTACAGGCTGCATGGTTATTCTAACCAGACTGCTCAAGTCAGACCTAAGCTGAAGGCATCTAAGCATAATGCCCCCATTAAGAAACAAAAATGGGTTGCTAATCAGACACCTCAAGTCAGACCTAAGCAGCAGGCATCTAAGCATAATATCCCCATTGAGAAATAACAATGGGTTGCTAAACTAGCTCACACATCTCCAAGGGCATCTACCAGACAAGACTGGTATTTGATAGTGGCTGCTCAAGACATATGACTGGGATGAGCAACTTATTGGTGGATCTACAACCCCATGCCACCAGGTATGTGACATTTGGAGATGGAGCTAAAGGAGAAATCAAGGGTGTTGGTAAGCTGGATTGTCTTGAAGTTCCAAAACTGAGTAATGTGCTGTTAGTAAAAGGACTAACTGCTAATCTCATCAGCATAAGCCAACTATGTGACCAAGGATTCAATGTGAAATTCACTAGGGGAGGATGTATGGTGTTGAATGGTTGCAATCAGGAAGTGATGAGAGGAGCCAGATCCAAAGATAACTGTTATCTATGGGAATCTAAAGACTCACTATACTCCTCCAAGTGCCCCTTAGCCAAGGGAGAGCAGGAAGTGAAGTTGGGACATGGAAGACTTGGACAACTTCATTTAAAAGGAATGAAGAAGATCATATCCAAGGGAGCAATTAGAGGAATCCCAAATCTGCTTATGGATAAAAGAACAGACTGTGGAAAATGTCTGATTGAAAGCTATGAGTCATTGTCACCTATTGGTCGTCATACAAATGGTGCAGTAGCAAGGGATAAACAGATGTGTGTATCATTGTCCACTGCAGAAGCTAAGTACCTAGCTTCTGGTAGAAGGTGTTCACCTCTGGTATGGATGAACCAGATGCAGACTGAGTACAATGTCACTCAGAATGTCATGACATTGGATGCTACTCAGTCTGACGAAGTTAGGGGCAAAGAGGGAATGTGCGCTTCTGAGAAATTATAGCAACTAATGATGTTAGTTATTTACTGTTTAGTAAGTCAACTTATTAAACAATTAATAGTGCACTCTGAGTGGTCAACAAATAATAGGCATTGCTCGTGCAACAAGCGTTTCCTATTCCATCGCTTCAACTTTCAGTCTTGCAAACTTTCTCCCAAAGAAACTGTTCAACTCTCCTCCGAGATATTCATCATGTCGCACCAATCCGACTCAACCTCCTACACGACCATGTCTGATTCCTCCAGCTCTGAGTCTTGCAAACCTAACTGGGAGGATCCTGTGGCTGACGCTGCAACTTCGTCTCATGCAAAAAGACCTAAAGAAACGGTCTCCGGATTCTCATCAGCAATCGCACGTGATGAACAACCCAGGGAAGGCTCGAGGTATGTGCATAATGCCATTGCAACTATTGTCACTAATATACTATCTGGCAATCAAAATGTTCCTGGGGTTTCCGTTCCCTTGAACACTATCATACCTGATAATGTTGCATGTCAAGAAAACACAGTCGTCTTAAGAAAGAATGTTTCTGACAATGCTGAGCAACCTGAGGGGTCAAAATTTGACAAACCCTTAGACAATGTGATAGGTGAGAAGGTCCGTGTCACTCAAGATGTCAGTGACAACCCTAAAGCTGACACAGTGAATCTGGAAGAATTCTCTGATAATGAACTGTTAACCTCAATTGTCCCTAGCATAGCGAAAAGGGTTAGGACTAGGAGAGGAAAGAAGATTGTGGTGCAGAGGTCCCCAACAAGGAAGGCTGATGTGGCAACTTCTCCCACTCCAAAGGTGACAGAGAGTTCCCTCAAAAGGAAAGGGCATGGGCCTGTAAAATCTTGGAGCAAAGAGGTGCCCAAGAAAATGAAGACCAAGACTGTTGTTTTGGAGTCTGATTCTGATGTCCCTTGTGATGTCACAACATCTCTGTCAAAGAAGAAGCCAACCACTAGCAAGCTGGCTGCTAGTGTCCCTGAGGTACCTATTGACAACGTGTCATTCCATTTTGCCTCCAGTGTAAACAGGTGGAAGTACGTCTATCACAAGAGGCTGGCCTTGGAGAGGGAACTGGCTCAGAATGCCCTGGAGTGTAAGGAGATTGTAGACCTGATTCAAGAAGCAGGCTTACTGAAAACTGTGACTTAACTCCCAAAATGCTATGAGTCCTTAGTAAAGGAGTTTATTGTCAATGTGTCTGAGGATTGTGCAGATGGAAAGTCAAGTGAATTCAGAAAGGTATATGTGCGAGGCAAGTGTGTGAACTTCTCTCCCTCAGTTATCAACCTGTATTTGGGAAGACCTGATGTAGTTCAACCAGAGCTTGAAGTGACTGACAACAGAATCTGTCAAGTCATCACTGCAAATCAAGTCAGGAAGTGGCCTCTTAAAGGTAAGTTGGTGCCTAGCAAACTCAGTGTGAAGTATGATATGCTACACAAAGTTGGAGCTGCCAACTGGGTGCCCACAAATCACAAGTCCACTATGTCTGTGATGCTTGGAAAGTTCATCTATGCTGTTGGAACCAAAGCAAAGTTTGACTATGGAACCTACATTTTTGATCAGACCATGAAACATGTTGGGAGCTTCAGTGTGAAGGGGCCTATAGCCTTTCCTTCCCTCATATGTGGCATTGTGCTGAATCAATTCCCAAACATCTTGACAGACAATGACTTTGTGAAAAGAAGAGAGAGTCTGTTGGCCTTCAATTACAAACTGCTCCTGGGTAAGCATGTCCCTGACATTGCCATGACAGCTGGAGAAACATCAAGTGTTGGCAATCAACCAGATAAGGCTGATGTCGTTGCCATACTCAGAGAAACTTGCAAAGAGCTAGAGGCAAGGAAGCTCACTTTGGAAAGGTTGATTATTCAATTGGAGATGTCTGATGATGGTGTGCTTGGTGAAGCTGCTGAGGGTACAGAAGGAGCTGCAAGGCAAAGTGCAGAGGGTGAAGAGGAGGCCAGTTCTGATGATGGCACTGGTGATGAGGCTGACTCTAAGTCAGACGAATAAATCATTTTCTGTAATTCTGTCATTTGTGTGTAATTCTGTTTATTGTGGTCTGTAATTTAAAGTGTTGCTTTGGCAACATTTTTGACAAAAAGGGGGAGGAACACCTGTGATGCCCCAGGACAACAGATTTTTTCTAAACAGATATTGAAGATCCTCTAATCCAGAGGTTGTGCTGCAGCTGATGTTCCACTTCCATGAGTGTGAGTGTGTATTTGTGTGCTGCTATTAGAAGTTTTTATTTAACTTCTGTATGTGTGCTGATATGTGAAGTTTTTATTTAACTTCTATGTGTGTGAGTGTGCTGCTACTCTGAGTGTATTAGCTAGGTCAATTTCCCTGCTAGATGTGTGTTTTCCGCTGTTGTGTACTCTGTTGTGAGGTCAAAGTGTTTTAGCCAAAAATTTGCCAAAGGGGGAGTTTGTAGATGTTTGATTGGCTGCATTTTATGGTAAAACACTAGCTGGATTCTAATGTCTTGACTGATGTCATGACATGCTGTGGAGATGTTTGTTTGACTGCATTGTGTGTTAGATCATCTAATTGTACTCTAATGTCTTGACTGATGTCATGACATACTTGAGTAGTATGTTGCAGGTTTAGCTAATACAGGACTTACTGAATGTCAAACTAGATGTTATGACATTCATCCCTGTCAGCAGATACTGAGGAATAGAACAGTTGGTGTTCTTCTATAACTCAGTATTTATTTTCAGTCTGTTTATCAAGGGAATAACAGACCTGGCACAAGGCCTACTATCTGAATGTCAAACTGGATGTTATGACATTCATCATTGACAGCATATACTGAATAATAGGCAGGTTGGTTTTCTGCTACACTTCAGTATGTATCTCAGTCTGTTCTTCAGGAGAACAACAGACCATGGCATAAGGCCTTATGTGTAAATGTCAAATTGGATATTGTGACATTTATTAATGTAAGATGATACTGAAGTATGGACGGATTGGTCCTATACAGTACAGCAAATTTGTACAGTCTGTTTTCAGGAAAAACAAACTTAGCATATGGTCTATGATGTGGACGTCAAACTGAATGTTGTGACATTCATTCCTGACAGCATATGCTAAATTGTAGGTTGTTTAGTCTTTCTGTTTCAGCATTTTTCTCAAGCTATTCTTCAGGAATTCAACAACTGAGCTAAAATCTAGGAAACTAACAACTAAGCTACAATTAATGAACCTAACAAATAGCCTATTTGTTAGTACCCTAAGATGTGGAAATTAGGTTAACTTGCTTGACCTTAATTTCAGGAAATACAAGTACAAGGCCCAAGTGCTGCAATATAAAAGGATGGCTATCCTTCATTCAGAACTCGGGAATTTTAGGCGTGAAGATTTTATTGTTTCATATACTTCACTGCTGTATTTTTGTGTGTGTCTTGTATTAGGTGTATCTTGTGAGCCAAGCAATTATCACCTAGATGATTGCATTGGACTAGGGTGTTTATTGAGTTGTAAGTGTTGTGTCACTCTAAGCTTTTAAGCGTGAGTGTTGTGTATCTTGATTAAAGCTGTTGAGCACAATCAAGAGTTGTTTGAAGTGTGACTTCATAATTATCTTTAATCTTAATTAAAGGTTGTAATCACTGAGGTGATTGAGGGGGAGTGAGTAGGAACTCTGATCTTAGTGTAAGATTGAAATTGCATTGGGTAGGTATTAAGTGATAGGGTTAAACAGTTGGTTTAAGGTCTGAATTAATACTACTAATAGTGGATTTCCTCCCTGGCTTGGTAGCCCCCAAACGTAGGTCATGTTTGACCGAACTGGGTAAACAATTCCTTGTGATTATTTACTGCACTTACTTTTTAAGTTCTGCATAATTCTTGTCTGCGCAGAATTGGATGTCATAACATCCCGTGTGACATCGAAAGTCTGTTAACTAGAATTTCACATCTCCACAGTGGAGAATCTTAGGATCGGTGTGCATGCAATCCAAAAGATTGTGTCTTATTCGTTGATTTCATGGTCATGATCCAATTGACGCCCATGTGTTATTTGGAAGAGGAGGTGCCAATTGGTCTGACGCCTCAGTGTAATGTCCAATTAACGGTGCACAGGTTTAGCAACTTAAATGACCAAGTTATTACAAAAAAAACAAAGAACCAACCTGTTAAAGAAAAGGTTTAATATCATTTTTAATCACATGTGCTAACCTCAAGATTCATTTTGATCATTTAACTTAAAAAAGTAGTTCATATTGGTCTCTTAACTCTTCAAAATGTATCATATTAGTCTTTTCGCTTAATTAACACTTGGGTGTCATTTGGATCATGACCATGAAATCAACGAACAAGACGCAACCGTTTGGACTGCATGCACACCGATCATAAGATTGACCACTGTGGAGATGCACAATAATGACCGTGTTAAATTGCAGTTCGGTATGATTCAACACATCCCAGATCCCCCGACAAACCTAGGAGAATGACATTTACGCAAAGTTAACGACCAATGGAACTTTAACCCATGGCAAAGCTTCGCTAGATCTGAGTGTCGCAAATGGAAGCACCACCATAACCATATCTTAACTGACGTTGTGATGTCAACTGAAGAAAAACCAAGTCATAATTATATGGTTTGGTACATATCGATTGGATTTGAGTTCATCGTCGAGGATATGTACCTATACAACCCACGCCAGACAACTTACACACCAGAAGGCTCAACATCTAACCCTTAACCACATTGTTAGACCGACTACTTACAACCCCATATTCATCCAACTTTCCGATCCACAAACACACAAACATACAACCCTAACATGTCATACACCCAACCACGATACAAAGAGCATACCCCGTACCACCACCAACAACTAGATCATCATCAAGAGACCCAACATCATTATGCACCCAAAACATCACCCTACCATAGCCGCCTTAGCCAAAACACTCAACGATCATTTAACATCAATCGTCCCTTCTCCTACCATAGCCAAGAAGCCCAAACATCTCAAAATCAAAACCTTCAACAACCATATGTCTACCAAACACCATAACAATCATTTCAACATTTTCTCAACACATCATTCACACCAATGTCTCCCTTCAATCATCTCGGTCGTCGTCCAACAACTCAAACACAACCCAACTACTCTAGAATGGGTCATGAACTCAGCTATGGTGGTACCCATTCAATGAATAACCAAGACTAGGCTAATTTGTATGACTATCTGAGGCAATCTCCTGTAGTTGGTGGTGATGTTCCTGGACCCTCAGATACTCAAACACCTGGGATGAATCATCAACGTGGGTTAGGATCACGAGTTTGGGTAGCTAGGGGATGTGGGACCGGAGGTCGGTTAATTGATCCCGGTCATCGACATTAGTCTTTTTTGTGTGAACGGGTATTAATATTAATATGAATTGATCTGATTTCGACTTTATCTATCATGTACAATGTTTTTCATAAAAAAATTACAAAACACACACAGGTGTCAGCCCAATTGACGCCTCCTTTAAAGCTTAAAGCATAGACGTCAATTGGATTGACAACAAAAGGAGCACTAATCAATCCAATTGGTGCCTCCTCTCTAAGTTTAAGAGCAGACGCCAATTGGTCTGGCGCCTCCTATTTAAAGTGAGGTAGATTGGAAAAAAAATTAAAACAGAATTATTTTGAGATTTTTTTTAAAAATAGAGGTATTTGGATAAAAAAATCCTTAATTGTCATTTCCGAACGGTCAAAGTTGAAATTTCAAGAAAGCAGTATTACTAATCGATTTTTTTACGAAAATAACCCACTTTTTCAAGAAAATTCCCAAAATACCCCTGGTTTAAAAAAATCCCAAACTACCTCACTTTTAGGAGGAGTCGCCAATTGAATTGGCGACTCCTCTTAAAAATTGAATGGAGGCGCCAATTGGATTGGCTAAGGCAGGTGCCCTAGCCAACTGGATTGGCGCCCCTGTGTAGGGCTTAAGAGGAAGCGCCAATTCAATTGGAGCCTCAGTGTAAAATGCTATTTTTTTTGGTAAATGGTATACGTGATAGATAAATTTGATATAAGACCAATTGAAATTAATAAAATTTATCGTTTACACAAAGAAACCTAATGGTGATGACCGGGATCACCTAACCGACCTCCGGTCCCACATCCTCTAGCTACCCTAACCCACGTTGATGATTCGGTACCGGTGTTTGAACATTTGAGGGGCCAGGAGCATTACTACCAACTACAGAAGAAGGTTTGTTGAGGTAGTAAGACAAGTCAGCATAGTCTTCAGTATGCATCGATGGTGTACTTCCTTAGCTGAGCTCATGACCCATGTCAGAGAAGTTGGGATGTGGTTGACTCATTGATGGGCGACCGGGACGGTTGAAGGGAGACATGGGTGTGAACGATGCATCGAGGAAAGGTTGTTGGGGTGTTTGGTAGAGATAGGGTTGTTGGATGTTTTGGTTTTGTGAGGTTTGGGCTTCTTGGCTACGGTAGGAGGAGGGGCGGTTGGTGTTGAATGATCGTTGGGTGTTCTGGCTTAGGCGAATTTGGTAGGGTGATGGGGTGGGTGCGAAGCGATGTTGAGTCTCAGGTTGATGGTCAATTTGTTGGTGGTGGTATGGGGTATGCTCTTGGTATTAGGGTTGGGTGTATGGAATGTTTTGGTTGTATGTTTGTGTGTTGGTTGAACGGAATGTTTGACGGACAGGGGGTTGTGTGTATCCGGTCTGACACTGTTGTTGGGGGTTTGATGTTGAGGTGTCAGGTGTGTAAGTCATCTGGCGTGGGTTGTACAAGTACATATCCTCGGCGATGAACTAAAAACCAATCGATCTGTACCAAGCCATATAAGTACGACTTGGTTTTTCTTCAGTTGGCATGACTGCGTCAGTTAACACATGGTCATGAAGGTGCTTTCATTTGTGACACTCCGATCTTGCGAAGCTTTTCCATGGATTAAAATTCCATTGGTCATTAACTTTGCGCAGATGCCATTCTCCTAGGCTAGCGGGGGATTTGGGATATTTTGGGGCATACCGAACTGCAGCTTCACACGATCACTGTTGTGCATCTCCACAGTTGTGAACCGTATTATCGATGTGCATGCAGTCCATACGGCCGCGTCTTCGGCGTTGACTTGATGGTCATGATCCAAATTAAGGTATGGACGCCAAATAAACTGAAATGTGAAAAAAAGATTGGATTATAGTCAAGGTAGAAGAAGTTAACAAAATATAACGAAATAATTAAGTTATTTTCCTTTCGTCTGTCGGTCGAAGGTAATCCAACAGGTTGCGATACTGAGTAATACAATGTCTTGGACATTTGTTGTAACTCATACCACGTGCAGACCATGTACACCAAAAAGTCAAAAAATATTAGTTAGAGGTAATAATCTTTAAAGAAGTAGGTAAAGATATAGCAATTTAAACAACTTACTTTTGTGCATACGGAAATGTGAAAGGGTTGTTATTGACGGGTGCTAGGGACGGTAGTCTTGACCAACCCCGTGCTTGTAGAAAAACAGCACATCTAGAAAATATATATGTGTCTTTGTATGAGTTTTTGCACAAGGAGCTATAGAGATAGGCTAGACAATCAGATCCCCAACTGTAACTTCCTATTCTATCTACATGTCTAAGTATAGGTAAATAAATAATATGCATGCTAAAACCACTACCTTCGGGAAATAAAAACGAGCCAATTAACAACATAATGTAACACCTAGTTTTTATTATTCGAGCATCTTCGGTAGAATGCTCATCTAAGTATAAACTATTATAGTACGACTTAAGGCGTGAAAGTAGTATACCTTGACCTCTTGCATTATCATCTAACAAATCATTCTCTAAGAGATCCATGCAAATTGAATTCGCATAGTTGGTTTTACCATTAACAGCCTTACCTTCAATGGGTAGTCCCAAAAACATGTAGACGTCTTCTAACGTCACGGTACACTCATCGGTTGGGAACCAAAATGTGTGTGTCTCTGGTCTCTATCTTTCGCATAAAGCTAGAATGAATTTATCTATGGACCAAGACAAAATCTTGCTTATATGACCAAAACCGGCGAGTTCAACATAAGGTTGAATCATTGGGTCTATATAGAAATATTGTTGTTTTCAGATAGCTTATTTTGTACTGATGTTTGTTGTGAACCTCGTTGTAACAAAAACTTAATGATATATAATGATTGAAGGTTACAGAAATACAATGTTACAAAAAGCTTAAGACCTAGATGATGCTCCTCAATTGGGACAGTTGTTCTTGTTGTGTCCTGGTTGACGACAGGTACTACATAATCTTATCATTTTATATGGACCCGATGATTCAACCTTATGTTGAACTCGTCGGTTTTGGTCATATAAGCAAGATTTTGTCTTGATCCATAGATAACAAATTCATTCTAGCTTTATGCAAAAGATGGAGACCAGAGACAAACACATTTTGGTTCCCAACCGGTGAGTGTACCGTGATGTTAGAATACGTCTACATGCTTTTGGGACTACCCATTGAAGGTAAGGTTGTTAATGGTAAAACCAATTATGCGAATTCAATTTGCATGGATCTCTTAGAGAATGATTTGTTAGATGATAACGCAAGAGGTCAAGGTATACTACTTTCACGCCTGAAGTCGTACTATAATAGTTTATACTTAGATGAGCATTCTACTGAAGATGCTCGAATAATAAAAACTAGATGTTACATTATGTTGTTAATTGGCTTGTTTTTATTTCCCAAAGGTAGTGGTTCTAGCATGCATATTATGTATTTACCTCTACTTAGACATGTAGATAAAATAGGAAGTTATAGTTGGGGATCTGCTTGTCTAGCCTATCTCTATAGCTCCTTGTGCAAAAACTCACACAAAGACACATCTACATTTTCTGGATGTGTTGTTTTGCTACAAGCATGGGGTTGGTCAAGACTACCGTCTCTAACACCCGTCAATAACAACTCTTTCACATTTCCGTATCCACAAAAGTAAGTTGTTTAAATTGCTATATCTTTACTTACTTCTTTAAAGATTATTACCTCTAATTAATATTTTTTGACTTTTTGGTGTAGATTGTCTGCACGTGGTATGAGTTACAACAGATATCCAAGACATTGTATTACTCAGTATCGCAACCTGTTGGATTACCTTCGACCGACAGACGTAAGGAAAATAACTTAATTATTTCGTTATATTTTGTTAACTTCTTCTACCTTGACTATAATCCAATCTTTTTTTACATTTCAGTTTATTTGGCGTCCATACTTTAATTTGGATAATGACCATCAAGTCAACGCTGAAGACGCGGCCGTATGGACTGCATGCACATCGATAATACTGTTCACAACTGTGGAGATGCACAACAGTGATCGTGTGAAGCTGTAGTTTGGTATGCCCCAAAATATCCCAAATCCCCCAGCTAGCCTAGGAGAATGGCATCTGCGCAAAGTTAATGACCAATGGAATTTTAATCCATGGAAAAGCTTCGCAAGATCGGAGTGTCGCAAATGAAAGCACCGTCATGACCATGTGTTAACTGACGCAGTCATGCCAACTGAAGAAAAACCAAGTCGTACTTATATGGCTTGGTATAGATCGGTTGGTTTTCAGTTCATCGCCGAGGATATGTACTTATACGGCCCACGCCAGATGACTTACACACTTGACACCTTAACATCAAACCCCAAATAACAGTGTCAGACCAGATACACACAACCCCTTATCCGTCAAACATTCCGTTCAACCAACACACAAACATACAACCAAAACATTCCATACACTTAACCCTAATACCAAGAGCATACCTCATACCACCACCAACAAATTGACCATCAACCTGAGACTCAACATCGCTTCGCACCCACCCCATCACCCTACCAAAGTCGCCTAAGCCAAAACACCCAACGATCATTTAACACCAACCGCCCTTCCCCCTACCGTAGTCAAGAAGCCCAAACCTCACTAAACCAAAACATCCAACAACCCTATCTCTACCAAACACCCCAACAACCTTTCCATCCTTTTCTCGACGCATCGTTCACACTCATGTCTCCCTTCAACCGTCCCGGTCACCCATTAATGAGTCAACCACATCCCAACTTCTCTAGCATAGGTCATGAGCTTAGCTACGACGGTACACCATCGATGCATACTGAAGACTATGATGACTTGTCTGACTACCTCAACAGACCTTCTCCTGTAGTTGGTAGTGATGCTCTATGCCCCTTAGATGCTCAAACACCGGTACCGAATCATCAACGTGGGTTAGGACCACGGGTTAGGCTGGCTAGAGGATGTGGGACCGGAGGTCGGTTGGGTGATCTCAATCATCACCATTAGGTTTCTTTGTGTAAACGGCAAATTTTATTAATATCAATTGGTCTTATATCAAATTTATCTATCACGTATACCATTTACAAAAAAAAATAACATTTTACACTGAGGCTCCAATTGAATTGACGCCTCCTCTTAAGCCCTACACAGGGGCGTCAATCCAATTGGCGCCTCCATTCAATTTTTAAGAGGAGTCTCCAATTCAATTGGCGACTCCTCCTAAAAGTGAGGTAGTTTGGAAAAAATTTAAAACCACGGATATTTTGGGAATTTCTTTTAAAGTAGGTTATTTTCATAAAAAATCTTCCTAATCAACCATGCATTGAAGATGAACTTACTCCAATTTAAATGAGATGAATAATAGAAGAAAGAAAGAAAAAAAAGATCACCTCAAAATCAGAATAAACAAAAGGGAAAGAATACTTACCTCTTTCATTCCTTGCAAAAGAAAGCCCCATCGGCAGCAAGTGAATCACTAGGGTTTGTTTTTGTTCACATGAATAATTATAACCAATAAACTCACTTTATATTCATATCAGTATCAACCATCAATATATTCATATCAGTATCAACCATCAATCAATCCATAATTTTATTAAAATCATCTTTTATTGAGTATAGTAAATTCAGTCCAATCAAAACAATACCAAAAAAAATATTTAAAATCAAATAAATAAACCTGGAATAACTAAAAATAAATAAATATTTCCTCAAAAATCAAAGAAGAGAGGATCACTATAGTCCCATAAATCACTTGTCAAAGGCCACATAGAATTTGGAGAACCAACACAAACCCCTTCTGGATCTGGATCCACCACTGTTCCATCCATTTTTGTACTAATATTTTGACAAGAATCAAAACTTGTTAACCCCACCAAATTTGAACCGCTCATAATTCCCTCAACCACATCACAATTCTCAACATTATTATTAATCTTCTGCATCTGTTGCTGATTCAAAACATCTTCTGCATGTTGTTCTTGATCATTATAAACACCATGAATATTCTGGTACGAGGTAATTGACCTAACAGAAGTCGAACCGCCACTTGCATGTTGCTCAAAATCTTGAATCTGTTGATTATATTGTTGTTGTTGTTGAAGTTGCACTTGCACCAGTGGTTGATGATGAAGATGAATGTTATTATCGAAAACCGGTTGTTGTTGCTGTTGTTGTTGATGATGGAAGTTATTGTAAACACCAAATGGTACAAGATTATTGTAAACAGAAAAACCAGAAGGACGAGGAAGTAAAGGACGGAGAGTATTTGTGGAAGTAGAAGAAGAGTTACGATTGGAAGAAGACAAAGAGTTTTGAGAAGAAGAATTGGAAGAAGAAACGGAGGTTTGAAGATTCAGCTGAGCCCTAGAACCGTAGAGAATAATAGCAGCGCGATCATAAGCTTTAGCAGCATCTTCAGCAGTTGAAAAAGTACCAAGCCATTTACGAGTACGTTTCCGAGGCTCACGAATTTCAGCAACCCATTTACCCCAACTACGTTGTCTAACACCACGGTATCTGAATTTGTTGTTATCAGGTCCACCTTTACCTTTGCATTTACGATTCTTAATAGTGTTGTTGTTGTTGCTACTGTTATTGCTGTTATCAGTGCTGGTGTTAGGTGTTTCGCTTGGAGTGGTGGTAACAACGGTGATGGCGGTGGGTTTGGTTTCTTGAAGATGATGAAGAGGTTGGTCCATTTGTGTGAGAGAGAGAGATGAGAGAGAGAGATGAAAAAAGAAAAGATGAAGGTGACTGCTAGGTTACCTCGTTCAGTGTTATTGTTTGTGTTTTACTTGTGATGAAATGAAAGTGGTTTGAAGGTTAATGGTGGAATAGGGCGGTGGTGAATAGAGAGAGATTGCTTTGCTTTTGAAAGTGAATAAATTAAAGGAAGAGATAGCACATTGGTTTTGGAATTTGGAATCATTTAATAAATTTGTTGATTTTTTTTAATGTTTTTCTTGACTTTGTTTGTCATCGAGGAAGGTTAATTCCTAGGTAACTAAACTAGATATTTGTATTACCCCTAAGGTTCAACATGTTTTACTTATAGTACAAGACTAGTAATGGTGGTAATGTTTGACTGCTAGTGCTGATATGCGCATGCATGAGCATGTGACATTATGAATAGAGGTGTAAAATGGATTGATGTGATCTAGTTGCTATACAACTCATTGGACTAACACATATCAATGGGATATATTGGGGTGATCCAGTTGGTTCTTGTGCTGCTAAAGTTGAACTCAATTTGATTATAGTAGTAAATGTGTTACTATAAGATTTGATTGTTTGACTAGTATTTTAATATTGTTATTTTTACTTTTAAAAAACTAGATGAGATAGACAATACAAATTCTCTCTTATTTTATTTATAAAAAAGAAAATATTATTAAAATTTATTAAATAATATTTAGACTATATAATAATCAGATATATTAAAAAATATTTTTTTAATAAATAGAACCAAAGAAAGTTTATATTAATACATAAATTATTCCATACATTTACTACGTACTTGTATTAAATAAAAAAATTCAGAGAATTTGTTAAGTATTGTGTTTCTTCTGAGATTTGATGGTATTTTTTTGTACTTCCTTTGTTTTAGAATGATTGTTATTTTAGAAGAAAAAATTTGTTTCAAAATGAATATTATTTTTATTTTTTAATATAGAAATATTTGTGCAAGTGTGTCCGTTAATTTGTACACTATTTCTAATATATTATTAATAAGGTTAATTTAATAAAAATGTAATGTCTTATAATAATATTATTATATTTTTAATCTATGTGAAAAACTTTAAATTAAAGTCATTTTGAATCTAATATATATTTTATCTTTGTTTTTTAAACTTGACATCTCATCTTTTTGTTACGAATGGAGCATGAAGTAGTAGTTTGCAAGCGGTATATTGATTTTTCAATGGATTGATTAGTCTTTAGTAATGTTTAGATACTTGTCTACTATCTTAGAGGTTTTTAGATTTTTAGGGGTTAGGCGTAGAGCTAAAGTTGATTTCATTATAATTTGACATTAGGTGGTTTGGTTAATTGGAAAAAAATTCAAAACTACTCTTCGTTTCTTTTTAAATATTATTTTCTTAAAAAAAATTGTATTAAATGCATGTTCGTCAAAATTATCTTTAGGTAATTATTATAGAGAGAAAAATAAAATAAAATAAATGTAATAAATAATTAAGGGTATTATATGTAAAAGAAGAATTATTGTTTGAAAAGTAACAATAATGATTAGTTTTCTTGATATGTGTAAAATGTCAAAAAATGACACTTAAGAAGGAACGGAAAGAGTACTATAATTTTTTTAAGAAAGTCGATAATCGTGGAGGAACTGAATGATAAGATCATTTTCTCATCATGGAAGTAGTATATTTACAAGTCCTCTGATTACTATTGTTTTTTCTGAGTGGTTGAAGGATTATATATCATCTACATGAACTAATAGTTGGTTGAGATTTAATACTCTGACCTCAGGTGTGAAAGTTTTTTTTATGATTTGGATAAAACACTACAATAAATAATGTTTTTTATGACGAAACTTTCACCTCGAACAATAGAAAATTGGGGTATAAAATCAAGGCGCGCTATTTTTTATTATTTAAGAAAATAAAAAACCATACATTTCCTCGGTTTTTC
Source organism: Lathyrus oleraceus (assembly GCF_024323335.1). NCBI lineage: Eukaryota > Viridiplantae > Streptophyta > Magnoliopsida > Fabales > Fabaceae > Lathyrus > Lathyrus oleraceus. The sequence continues at coordinate 67,018,628 of NC_066580.1, read as the reverse complement.
ATAACACCGAGGTGAAAAAACAACTCAGTACAAGCTTTGATTCTCAGCTGTCGCAGTTTATGATTTTATTTGTTTATAAGTGTAAATGAAATATTTTAACCCTTCGATTTTCTATTTAACTGAGGCATAAAATAATAAGACTTTACTATAAAAAACACTCGTTAAACATAGTTTACCTTAATCCCTACTAATTTGAAGCCGTGGCAAGCATCATTCTTTGGGATGGATTGCAAGACAGAAAAAATCTTCAATGTTCTTCTATCTTGAACAAAACATTTTATTTGTCATTGCAATCTATCTCACATAATGGTGTTGATGTTGTCGTTATTATATTTTTTAAATAACCATCAGTTAAGGAAGGGAGTTCAACCTTTGAAGAGTACTTAGTTGATAGATTGCAAGTGCAGAAAATCATTCTTGCTTCAAGTTACACAAAGAAGGGAGCTTAACCAACAAAGAAGGAAGTTTAACCAACAAGGAAGAGAGTTTAACCTTTGAACAAAGAAGGGAATGCAACAAAATCTAAATATCAGCGAAGATTTATTGTAAACAATTTATTTTAATATTCTGTATAAACAATGTAATTTAAAAAAAAAGAATTATTCACCTCGATTTTCGTCATCACCGAGGTGATAGTTAAAAGGAGAAGATAAAAAATATCGGTTTTATAATATAATTGAGGTGTTTAATTATCATTTTTTACTATAAAAATACTCGTAAAACAAATTTTACCATAAGACTAACTTGTATGTAGCAGTCCAAAAGAGAGGAAATATTCATCATCGTTCATTTGATCATGAGTTGCAACTACAGATCTCTGGGATGAATTACAAGTGTAGAAAATAAAAATTCTCATTGGGAAACAGATCTATAACATCTTGCATGGGACATGGATATGGAAAATAAAAATTTCCATTGGCAAACATATTTTACAATGTATTTTTAATATTCTGTATAAACAATGTAATTTAAAAAACCATCTTTTTCACCTCGGTTTTCTTCGTGATCGAGGGGATAGTTAAGCGTTTTTTTACTATATTCAACGCCCTTAAATAAATATTTGTTGTCCATTTAATGTTTATCAACGCTCAAGATTTTTCCATTAGTGATCCACGTGAAACCTAAGGGACATCCATTATAAAAGTATATTGAATATTGAAAATCTAACCCATAAGGAACATGAAGCGCTTGAAACATATAGACGTTTGGAAAAGTTCTCTAAGATGAATCGCAAGAGCATAAAATTACTTGGGTTTAAGGTTTATTTTTTTAAATATTTATTTGAGCACAAAATCAGATATTTGAATATTGATTTTATTTATCTAACCCTTATTTTGTTTTGCTTTAGAATCAAATGCATGCAAAGCCTTGGAGAATATATTTGCACTAACATTTGATCTTCACCCACCTAGGAAATTTGATTTTTATCTAGATCTATATGGAATTTGATTTTTATTTTAATATTTTTTGTAAATAATGTAATATTATGGGTAAACAATGTAATATTCTAGGTAAATCATATAATGATTTTTTTTTTAAAAAAAATAATCTTACCCCTCACTTTTATTTGTAAACTGAAAGGTAAGATAAGTTGATTTTCAAAATAATAAAAGTGCAGCTGATGGGGCTCGAACTTATGTCCATATAACTTTATCTCTCGGTTTCATTTCCACTCAGTTGATAAGTGGTGAGTTTTCATGTTGTCATTCATTATTTCGCTTCTTTACCGAGGTATTATGTATTTCAGTTTGAGGTAAAAAGCTCTTTTTGTAGTAGTGAGATGATAAGTGCTAAAAATATGTAAAATACATAAGCACATATTAACTTAATCCGCGAGTAGTTCATGGAAAAAACTTTAATTAATCATTAAAACTAGATAATAAACACTTGTATTAACTTTTTAACTGTATATTCACTAAGTACGGGTAAAAATAATAAAAAAAAACACACAAAAAACACTGAAAGACCTCAACAAGAAACAACAAGCACCTTCCAAGAAGACAAGCTCACTAAAGGAAGAACATGGTCACACAAAGTGAGCAATGGCGATACAAGATGACTTCAGAGCCAAGCAACTCCAAGGTTAAGCAATACAAATCACTAAGTAAGGTGGCAAATGACATGCCGCAAGCGAACTACAATATCAAGTAATATAAAAAATATCGTACCATAGAGACCAAGTGAATGACTACCAAATTCTATCTTATCTTTGTGTATGTAAAACGATCGAAATAGACTTTGTGAATGATTTTACATTGATAAATAAAATAATTAAAACATGCATATTTTAGGACTCTGATACATGTGTATGACCCTCTTACAGTCCCCCGTTTATTACGAGAATAAAGCTAGTTTCATAGAAATATGGAAAAGATAGACAACACCCATTTTCCTCGGCGTGCTTACTTACTGTAATCAAATATGCTACCTAGTTTCGCCAACTTTGTGTATTTGTTCAAATTCAATCTTTAAAGTGAACATTAACAAAAATACTTTGTCTGTCAAAATTTTGAGAGACTTTCATTGCCTCTATTTGACAGTTCAGTGTTTCTGATTCTGATATCATACTACACTCTTTTGGCGTAAGTGCAATATCTATTTCATTCCTACTTTCACAACAAATTTGAATACTTAAAGATCAGAAAAATAGAAACGGATTTTCTCTAAGTAATCTACATGAGGGTTATTACGAGATAATCCTAATTTCCCTAAACCTCTAATCGACTACCTAGACATGGAAATAATGATAAAAAAACAAAGCATACATTGCATACATGATCAAAAGTAATAATAACAAGAAAAGCGATAAATTGAGAACCGGGAATAAAAGCAAGAAAACTTGAATTGAGAAAAAGCTCCAAAAGAGTCTTGACTACATCACTTGATTCAAAGGATATTGCAAAATAAAAATGGACTTGTATGTAAACTAAAACTAGGGCAGTAAGTATATTTTGCTCTTCCTGTCTCTAAGATTGTATAGGTTAAGCCATTATTATAAGCATCAAATTTTTGCCCCTTTGGTGCTAGGAACTTCAATACAATAAGAAACAGTTGGGACTCCAAAATGAAAGAGAAAAGAATAAGTGATAATGGAAGTTTTTGTAACCGCTCGCCTGCTACGGGTTGTAACAGCTGCTACAGGCACCCGTAGCCGGCCTCTGTATTTTATATGTGGAATGCATTATGGGCTAATATGGGCCATAGCAGTTTCTACGGCCACTTTTAGCAGCTACCACGATAACTCATGGTAACTCCCTGGATTTTGTACTCAGAAAATTCTCATTTTTTGCATTTTGCTCCTTTTGATTCTTCTTTTGTCTAGGACATTCTTTTGATCCTGAAAACATGGAAAACACACAATCGCGTATAAAACGGGATGAAAATGAAGATTTAATGGGAAAAGAGAAAAAAATAGCTAATAAAAGTGGTGCAAAAACCACTTATGAACAAACTCGGGATCATACATGAGGATAAGTCAAAGAAATCTAACCTCAATAAGTATTATCAATTGTTGACACCAAATTTCAATTTATTTTTTGTTATTTCAATTTCACAAACAAACAAAATTTGAAAACTCATCCTTAAAATCAAAGAAACTATTAAATGGTCTTTGAAACACAACTAGTCCCTATGGAGGCGGTAAAAATATATTCACTATTATGCAATCAACAAAATGACATCGTCGTTGGGGACTGACGTTAGTTTTTAAAGATGTTGCGATAATTTTATCATTTTGAGTTTTTTTTATATCTATTTATATTTATGCATATTTTTGTTTATAGTCACTAACCTACTAATCGTGTTGGCTAGTTTTGTTGATATTTGTTTATGCGAGGTAAGGTTCTCGAAGAACAACTCTTGTTTGATCCTAGAATTATAGGTGGAAAATGGGCAGGCCCTCCTCTCAAAAGCCCACAAAAAAAGGGGCGAGACGGGCATATTTGAGGGTGTGGGCCTAAAACCTTATCATGCCCCGCATAAAAGTGATGGTGGGGCGGGTCCGCGGGAATTGAACTTTTTTGGTCTAAAAATTACAAAATTGTATGTAAAAGTCAGTGCCCATAAAAGCCCTTAAATAAACAGGGCGAGCATATTAAAGAATGTGAGCCTAAAATCTTAATCTGCTCCACGAAAAAGTGCGGGAAAAATGGGCATGCCCGACGGGTCAGATCTGTTTTGTCACTCTTACCTATAATATAACGAATTGCACACAGAAACAACATCAAGACAAGAAAGGAAAAATTATTAGCCAAAAGAAAATATTTAGAAGAGCCTTCTATTTCAAAACCAAAAATGATGACAGGTCACTACTACAAAAAACACATTAGCCTCGGATGCGAAGTTGATTTAACCTCGGTTTTAGAGGTAAGGTAGTGAAGGGCGTCATGAAAACTCTCCATTACACCCCTCGATTTTAGAATAACTTAGGGGATAATTGAAATGGTCATTAGTTTGATCCCCAACAATAGCTTTTTTATATTTTCAAAACTAGTGCCACATATCTCTTAGTTTATGACCAAAATTGAGGGGAAAGATAAAAAAAAATATTAATACTCACTACATTGTTTATATAAAATATTAATAAGTTAATTTTTTTACAAGCTACATTGTTGACACGTAATATTAAAGTAAAAATATATGAAAAATTTTGAAATTGATTCATCGTCATCACTGTTAGTGAAGAACAAAGTTGGATCTTGGGGAAGATCAAATGCTAGATCCTTTTTTCATTAACCCTTGGGGAAGATCAAATGTTCGATATTTCATGCATTTGTTTCTGATATAAAACAAAAAAAAATGGTTAGATAAATAAAATAAATATTCAGTTATATGATTATCTAAGAACACAAACCTTGAACTCAAATAATTTTCTGCTTTTGTAATCCATCATAGAGAACTTTTGTAAGCTTCTTTAAGTTTCAAAGTTTTTATGTAAAATGTTTTATTATCAATTTTTGATATTCATAATGTTTTTATAATATCTTTTAGGTTTCATGCAGATTACTAACGACAGTCTCTTGAGCGTTGATACTCATTAAATGGATGACAAAGATTTGTTTAAGGACAATGAAGAAACTCAATAAACACATTCATGTTCCCCTCGATTATTACTCAAAACTGGTGTAAAATGTATTTATTTTTAATAAAAAAAATATGTTTCATCTAAAGTGTCACATACCTCTCGATTTCTGTTAAAAAACGAGGGAAGTAAGTTTTTTTAAAATTACATTGTTTACACAGAATATTAAAATACGTTGTTTAAATAAATCTAGATGTTGACAAATCTGATTCACCATCGTCGTTGTTATTCTTGGAGAACAATAAATCTTTGTTGCTATCCAGACTTTGTTGTATACCTTTTGTATGCATTTATTTCAAGTTCAATTGATTGCATGCGTCCAATTTCTAATAAGTTATTTGTTCCAACCATGAGAATTTTTTTGTTGCACTTGCAATCCATCTTAGAGATTTGTTCCAAGATTTCATTATCTTGGGCAAATGCTTTTACAAGTAAGAGAACAAGATATATAGTGGTGGATGTATAGTTTCTTGTGGATTGATACGTTGGCAATATTTTTTTCCTACACTTGCAATCCATCTTAGAGATTTTATGAATGTAGGCATAAATTTGTTCCTATAGCTAAGTAACTAAACCCCTTCGGTCCGTTTTTAAAACCGAGGGAAAAAGGTTTTTCTTTTTTAATAAAAAATAGAATAAAATAAAATAAGGACTTTCCCCTCGGTTTTATAAAAAAACAGAGGTAATATATTACTTGTAAAAAATGGTGAATGATAAAAAATTGAAAGTAACATGTCTTGTTTCCTTTTCAATTTTTTACCATTCACCATTTTTTGTGTACTACAATTGCTTGCAATTTACAACATATTTAGGAATAAATTTATCAATATTGTCAAATGAGGAAAATAATAAATTATGAAGTGTTTTCTTTGATTGACAATATAAGAAGGTTATTCCAAAAGTACAAAAACAACATCAACACCATTATGTGAGATAGAATGCAACGACAAAAAAATATTTTGTTCAAGATAGAAGAACAACATACAATACATAACATTGAAGATTTTTTCTGTCTTGCAATCCATCCCAAAGAATGATGCATACGAGTTTGGAGCGGCTACATATTAGGTTTGGGGTAAAATCTGATTAACGAGTGCTTTTATAGTAAAATATGATTATCTAATGAAGGGAAAAAGCGATTCAAAATGCATCAGAAAAAAATTCCCTTTAGTTAATCCTTATGAATGATGCATGATCAGTGATGGAATATTGAGGTATATGGCTTGACACTTAGAAAATTTTTTAACATGTTGAAATTTCCTAACTTCCACCTCAAAATTCTCCATGTTCCAAGCTCCAAATGAAAAAGTGTTGAACATCAAACTTGTTCCCCTTGATCCAAGCTTTCCAAAGAGCCCAAGTCCATGCATTTTGGATGAGGTTTGTTAGGTCTGCGCATGGCTTTAACAGGGCTACATCATTGGAAAGAATCAATTGCACAATTTTCATTTCACAATACCTTGCCATCCAAGCTTCATTCAGACCTCAATTGGAATCATTTTCGACCTTACTGCATTGTATCATGGGCCTGTACATGCCCATGCACTCGTGCCATCCTCATTGCCAATTTTGGACAGATTTGGAAGTGTGCAAATATCATTCCCTTTGCCTATAAATAGAAGGCCTTTGAGCTCATTTGAACAAGACTTTGCGCGCCATCTTTGCCCCCCATTGAAACCCTCTCATTCTAAAGGAAAACCTGAGAATTTTCAATTTGAAATTTGAGTTTGAATCTCAACTGTTGGAGATTCAAGAACTCCAGGTTCCAAAGCCTTGCAACCTCTCTAATCACTTCCTGCTAGCTTCTCAAGGGTGATCAGATCGTGTTTGGAGCAAGCAACATCAAGAACTGCATAACATTAAAGGTAATTTTCAGAAAACTTCATCTCTTCGATTCTCACTTAATTCTCTTGGATCTTTGGTTGTCTGAAGTCCTACCAATATAGGTGATCGGTAAAGTAGCAAGTGTACTATTTGCACCAATGTAGTAATAAAAAGGGAGTTATCCCGAGTATCGATCTCGAGGACTGCGTAGAAAGTATCAATTTTTATAATAATTCAATTGAACAAAAGTTCACATGGGGTTTGATGATTGTTTTAACAATTGATAAGAAATAAAAATATAAAGCGTATAAAACTCTTTTAGTCGATATGAGAAATAATGCTAAGGCCAGGTGTATGAATTGATGTGTATTCCACTTTTTCCATATCATATAACATCGATGCTATTATAATTCAAAACAGTTTCTCCAGAGTAGTTCTCTCTAATTCCTTAGCCAAAACCATTTAACAGGCAATTTTACTCCTAATTCCTTAGTCATTGAAATTGCTGTTAAGAAGTATTTATTTTATCAAGAATTTACGGTAACCACAGTTTGATCCTCATTCCTAAGTGATTAAACGCGAGTTTTATTATACAACAAGTGATAAGGTGGTTTGTCCGACCTAAACCTTAACCAGAGATCAGAATTTCATTTGTTCGATAAAATTAAGCATTAAGCACGTTGTATAATAATTTGAATTACGAAAACATCAATGATTATAAGAACATGGATAAAATATTCATACAGAAGCAATTCAGAGACACCCCCTGGCATTGGGGGGTTTATCCTCTCATAATATTCAAAGACAAAAGATTACAAATTAAAGACATTACAAGTTGTTGTTGATGAAAGTTGATCTTCAATTTCTTCCGATCTTGAAGATCTCTTCTCTTCTCCACACCTTGCAAGGTTGCTTCCTCTTTTCGTATCTTTTCTTTTCACGATCAAAAAGTCCCTTTTCTCAGTGCCCAAATTCCAACTAAATAGTTTCCAAACAACTAAAAATAATTCCAAATGCCCAAAATGCCCTCCGGATGTCCACAGGAGTTAAAATAAGAAAAATCAGAATTTTGGGCGAAATGGCCAACACGGGCCGTGTCAGGTGACACTGTTGCCCGTGTTGGCTCCTATGTAGGTTCAACAAGGCACGCCATGCTGACACGGGCCGTGTCAGGTGACACGGGCACCCGTGTCAGCCCATTGTTTTACTGGGTTCATGATAGCTTGTTCTGCACATGCTGACACGGGTCGTGTCAGCCCCCTTGTTTTGTCTGTTTTTTTGCTTTTCCTTAAGTCTCTAACCACCCTTCTTCCGGTACGCACTTTCGGAATTTTAATCTAACCTGGAAACCAACAACAGTCTACATAGAAACGCATAAAATGCGACAAAAGGCGAAAAACTACTAATGTAACATAAAACAAACGGAAATTCATAAAATGCAATAAACTGAAGAAATCACTAAAATAAAACGCAAAAGTTACCGATTCATGAAGATTCCATGCTGGATAGATGATGAAAAATGAGTGTAAATGGTGGCTGATCACAACCCCAAACTTATCTCATTGCTTGTCCTCAAGTGATGCAAGAGACAAAGCGGAGGTCAACCATGGATTCTATTCTTTCCTCAACACAGTTGATGTTACTCGCAACTTGGTTTTCTCCTTCCCGATTAAGTTTCTGGTTCACCCATTCGACATTTCCACTGCCTTATCATTTTAGAGAGTTCTTTTACCTGCAAGCTTCTTCACACTACTTACCAAATCTCTCGAGGTTAAGGTGTTTAGCACTCAATAAATCAAGGTCTGCAATATCAACTCTTACTTTTTGAATAGATTCTACGTCAACTGCACAACCACAATTCACACACTTTAAGAGGTCTTCAGGGTGGTAACGGGGCTTAGGTACGGTGGAAGAGTATACAACAAAATGGATTACAAAAGGTTTTACAGCTCGGCATTCATGTTGTTGTTTTTCTTTGTGCAAGAATTTTATTTTTGGGGTGTCGTCCAATCTTGACTCTTTTTCCACTCAAATTCATATTAATGCATGGGTAAATTTCTAAGGCAAGTGCTTATTTTTTCATTTCTCTATATAGATACCTTTTTTTTCCATTTCTTTTTCTCTTTTTTTCGGTAGAAGCGGATGTTTCTACACACTTTTTCTTTTTCTCATCTTTCTTTTCCTTGCACTTGCCATTTTTCAACAACATTTTTATTCTACGGATGAATACCCCAAACTTATCTTTTTGCACAAGTTTTACATTACACAGTCATGCCGAGCTAGGGTAGGGAGTGTATGGCTAAGGGTTAACATGATGGTTTACACAAACAAAGGGTTACAGGCTCAAAGGGGTTAACAACGGATGAAAACAACATTATGGGTGGCTAGAAAGGCTCAAAGGTTGAAAACAAACAACGTGCCTCAGTGTGCGTTTTTGTATTATGCTGTATCAGTAGAACTTATGCAAAATTAGAGAGATAGAGTCATACCTGAATGCGCTCTTTTGGTGTTTGGTTAAGCTAAAATCCCACCATGTTGGGTAAGCTTGCAGACTTCAAACATTCTTTATGATAGACAACTTCTTTATCAGCTTGGGCTTACCTTCTTCTTTTTCGGTCTGGATTTCCAAGTTGCGTCCAACCTTTTGTTTCTCAGCTGTGTCACCTTCCAGGTTGCCTCGGGAGAAAGTCTGGGGTTGCATCTTTTACTCACTGTCCACTAGTCTCTCATTTCTCCAGCATCATCTACTTTCATCTGTAACTTACAAAAATAAAAACAACCACACAACGACGAACAAAATAACACACAGACACAATAAAAATGAAATTTAAAGCAATTCAATTAAAAACCTCCCCACACCTGAACCAAACATTGTCCGCAATGTTTAAAGTTAACATATGAGGAACACTTACAGCAATTACTGAGGAGGTGGTGGCGGGTATGGATAATGCAACATCATGCGTTGCATCATTGCGTTCATCTCATCCAAAACCGTCCCTTGACGGCGTTGTTCAGCTCCAAACCTGGTGAGCTCTTCACCTTGCCTGGATTGCTCCGTGCGAAGGTGGCCAATCTCATCCTGGATCCAGCCCCATTGGTCTGATGGCATGGAGTAGGATCCGGAGGCTTGAGTTGGTTCCGGCGGTTGTTGGTAAAAAGGCTCCTCGGTGCTCGGTGCACCTTCCATCGATTCATCTGCAGGCAAAGAGTCAAACAAATCTTCATCCCCCTCTTCCGGTTCAGGACAGTCATAGAGCCAGTTGGCTCTGTTAGTGATACTGATAAAATCGTAAGCAGGTAAATAAGAACATGTACTTTTTGGCACAAAAGAGAGTAGTAGTCTTGTTTTACCGTGATCATGCCTTGCTGGATCAAGGCTGCCATGTCCAATTTGCTTTTACCTGGCACCTGGGGGGAGTCAACTAGAGTAACACCAAATCCGAAGTGGTCGGCAATCTGAGTAATCATGCCGCCAATAGAAATGTCTCCTGAAGTAGCGCAACCAACTCTCCCTAAGTAGTCGGTTGCAAAGGCTGCTACGTGTTGCAACTGGATGCGAAAAAAACAACCGGCGAAAAAAAGAAACAGAAGAGTCGCCACCATTCGTTATTTATCCCAAAGGAGGGAAAGGAAACGATCGAAGAAAACCTGAAGAAAAGGAAAAGACAAGGTCTCGCAACCAAATCTTGGGTTCGGGAGTCGATTATGCAAAGGGAAGGTAATAGCACCCATACGCATCCGTAGTACTCTACGGGATCCACTCTTGTTGTTCTCATCTAAAGGGTGTAGGTATATCTAAGGTACTATCTGTAAAAGAAGGTTAAAAGAAAATGAAAATGACTTGCAAGGATGTCGCATCCACTGCCTACGTATCTCACTTGAATATGAGAATCAGAGTCTTCGTAGCTCGGCTACCTATGGGTGAAAGAGAAGTGTGCTCGCTAAGACATCGCGTCTTATGCCTACGTATCTCATCTGGAATGAGAATCAGAGCAAAACGTAGTTCAGCTAACTACGGGAACAAGGGTCTCGATTGCAACTAGGGAAAGAGAAAGGGAAGGTCTCGATCGCAACGAGGGCGAGAGAAGAGAATCGTAACAAGGGCGAAAGCAAGCAAGGATTAGTTGTTAGTCGTCAGTCAAAAAACTCAGCAAGACATCGCATCTCGTGCCTACGTATCTCATCTGAACATGAGAATCAGAGTTATCGTAGTTCGACTAACTAGGGGTTAAGGATCGCCATCTGAACATGGACTTACAAAAAGAGGACACCAGCTGTGTCAAAGGAAGGTGGGCAATGTGTTCAACATCCTAGCAGTAGGTGTCGTAGCTCGCTGAATCGAGTCTTAGGCAATTACCTCTTTACAATAGAATGGACTGACATGCCACAAGATCGGAGACGCTCGGAAGGTCTAAAAAGTGGGGGAAGCTCTGCCCTAGAGTTGTCATGCAATGTGGACCTATGTGTTAGGATTTACAAAGGGGACATCTACCTAATGTTAACATGCAAAGAAATAAGGGAATTCTACCTATGTTATCATACAAAGGGTTCTACCTAATTGTCGCATTCGCGAAAAACAACCGGCGAGAAAAAGACACAGAGCCGCCACCGTGCGTTATGTATCCCAAAGGGGGGAAAGGAAACGCTCGAAGTAAACCTGGAAAGGAAATGGTCTTACGACCAGAGATTGCAAGGATCGGGAGTCAGTTACGCAAGGGGAAGGTATTAGCACCCCCTCACGTTCGTCGTACTCGACGGGATCCACGCTCGGAAAGAATAGAATAAGGTTGTTAAATAACTGCTCAAAAACTGCACAAACTGGAATAAAACACAGACGAAAGACGGAGAAAGCGGACTCGGCAGGATGTCGCATCCTGGGCCTACGTAGTTTGTCAGACACAAACATCAGAGTCGACGTAGTTCGGGGGGAATGGGAAATGTGCTCGCTAGGACATCGCATCCTATGCATACGTATCTTCTCTAACCAGAGTAAGAATCAGAGCACTCGTAGCTCGGCTAACGCACGCCGAAACAAAACGCTAAACCAACGACGCTGAGACGTCAAAGCAAAAACCAACAGGAAACCGAATGCCAATGGTTGGTCTTACATCTGACTCCGAACAAACAAACGCAAACGAGGAAGCGGAATGCCAATCGTTGGGCTTACATCCGACTCCGACCAAAGAAACACAAACAGGAAACTGAATGCCAATCGCTGGGCTTACATCAGACTCCAAACAGACTCACGAACACACAGGAAACCGAATGCCAATGGCTGGACTTACATCAGACTCCTAACAAATGCACACGAAAAGAAGCAGGGTCTCGATTGCAACCAGGGCAAGAGAAAGGGAAGGTCTCAATCGCAACGAGGGCGAGAGAAAAGGATCAAAGTTAGTTGTTAGTCAAACTCGACAAGACATCACATCTCGTGCCTACGTATCTCATCTGGACATGAGAATCAGAGTTGTCGTAGTTCGGCAAAACTATTTCTATTTGTTTTGTGTTTTTTAGGTGAACGACGTTACTACGCAATCTACCGGATGCTCGACCTTTGGAGACTTACTCACCTGTAGTAGAAGGAGTCAACGTGTCCTTAAGAGAAGATAACGTTTGTTTGTGTTTTAGGAAAGCTCGCGCAAGAAAGGAAGTCCTAGACGAGGGAACCGTGCTACCTTAATTGACATGCAAACGAGAGACTATGCGAAGTCTAGCAATCCTATGGGGATACAATCACACCACACAAACACATACAACATGAAGTAAACACACCAACAAGGGGCTCAAACATCAAGGGTAAGGCTTTAGTCAAGGGGTCATATCAACCTCGACAAACAAGCCGGGCTTTAGTCAAGGGGTCATATCAACCTCGACAAACAAGCCAACTGTAAGGATATGAGGGCTCTTAACCACTGACATTGACCGTCAGGGTGAGCAGATGAAAGGTAATGAGAATTGGACCTCATAGCTCTTAACCCGGGCCTGGGTGAGCTTCAATCAATGAAAACGTGGGGATCCAGAATGAGGGACTCTACTCCACTATGACTGACTCTAGATACAAGATCTTGGGTGTTTATTCAAAATGCATCAGCACGTAGTGCGAGCAAGATGAAAGACTCAACTGAATAGCAGGGGATTGGTTGCAAATCCCTTCTATCTGCCAATTGCCTCTTCACTTAGGAGGACTTGAAGTACATGGCACAATGAGCAAACAAACACAGTCATTGCCTCTTAAGGAGGACTTCAGCCAAATGCCTGCCAAAAGAAACGACAGGGCTTCCAGACTACATGGAGTTAGAGGATGATTACCTAGGTGGTATGCCAACCACAAGCAAAGCAAGGCAACTCAAGCAATGAGTTAAAGCTACTAAAGTACCTGTAAGAAAGTCAAATAAGTCAATATTCACATTCAGACAAATCCAACAGTCAATCAACAATGTTACAACCAATATACACAATGCAAGTCAACAACTCAAGTGAGTTCATCACCAAGGATCCTACAACATAACAAAGGTTAGTGGACAAAGAATTTTGCATCTCAATTCAGGAGATCAACATAAACCATTGGGACTAGGAGCTTGAACCTGAAATGAAAAACTCAAAAGATGAGTACAAACCACTAGCACCAAGGCTAGGGTCAAAGGCAAAGTAAAAAGTTAAAACAACAACCAATATTCAACATGAAGCATATTTATTCAAGTAAGAACATGTCCTAAAAAGGACCAAACCTAAATCAAATGGCCAAGTCATCTCATGAGCAAGATATGGCAAAGGCAATTACAAAGCTCACAATTGGACATCAAGAATAACAATTCCATATTAAAATAGAAATGAATCAAACAGTCATGGAAATTTTTATATGCATACAACATGTCAAACACAAGCATCATGCAAAAAATTGGAATCAGAAGAGCTTAGTTGGCATGGCAATGAAAATGAACAAGTATAACATCAAATTGTGTGACACACATTGTCACACCTTACATTCATGTGCCTAAAACAGAGATGGAAAATGATAAAAATGCACAACCAAGCCACAAAAATCATGCAACATGTTGGCAATCAGCATACCAAATTTCAAATCAATTGGCCAATGTATGAGCATTTCACAATAGAATGAATGAAGCATGTCACATTTGCATACATGTTCAAATAACAGTCCACAAATAAAAATCCAGAAATGATAAAATCATAAAATCAGCACCACAAAATAATAGACATCGATATGAACAAGTAGCAAAAAATTGGAAGTGATTTGGATTAATTTTCAATTTATTATGATTTTTCAAAGTTGGATGAAAATATTTGGAATAATGTGAATCATGCATATGATAATTGGAGGGAAATGAAATGATTGAAAAAATTTGAAAATGTGCAGCCAGATAGAATCGAACCATGTAGCAAAATAATCAAGCGCTGGGAGAATAAAATCCACAAAACTACACAGCCAGGAATCGAACCGTGCATAAAGGTTGATGTAACGCATACACAATTGAAACGCAACCGTTTCAATAATTGAGTTGGCATGCCAACTCAGATTCAATGCGCATGTGGACCAGGTCAATGGAACAACAGCCAAACAAATGGACACTTAAGCGCACGCGTGGCGGATGACTGGGATAAACCCTAAGTTCATACACAGCGAACCAGACGGTGGCTCCTGCGGTGGTTTCCACCGTCTTCTTCATGAAGACGGTGGTGCTACAGTACACCATGGCCAAAAAAATTCCAGAATTGCGCCATATATACATCATTCGAACGCTCTCGTTACGTACAACACGGATCGATCATCCATTTAGTCTAAATCTCCATGAATAATGAGAATCAAACAAAAACATTTTTGACCACAAAACTTCCAATCATCATAACACAGTCAATACTTCACCATTTTTCATGAAATTTATATCAGGATGCTCAGCATGGAAAGCTCTACCTAAACATGTGCATAAGAAGGAGAATTAAGAGGTTCGAAATCCCTACCTCTTGAAGAGCAGAATGAGGAAACAAGCGATTCAAGCTCCTAAAGTGTCCAGATCCAATCCTGAGATGATGTCTTGAAGTTTGATGTATGAATTGAAGCTTGGAGATGCTTGGATCTAGCTCAAATGGCAGTTTCCATCTTCATGTTCTTGAGCTTGCACAACTTGATTTCTGCTCGAATTCTTCAAATCAAAGCTTGATCTGCACTCAATTACACTCCATAATCCAGAATATGTAAGAAAATTGCTATGTTATGTGGAGAATTTTGAAGTTTGAGATGAGAGAAAAAATGGAGGGAAATCTCAAATCTAGATCTAGAAGTTGTTGTTATGAAAATTCTGTTAGGATTAAGGCTTTATACTGCATGTTAATCACCCTGAAAATTTGATTAGGCAATGGCTAATTGTAATTAGGAAGATATGAGGTGTATGACCAAAATTGGAAAAGTGAGGTGCATGGCAAATTGTACACGTGAACAGTAGCATGTGCATGTGTATTTTCACTTAAAATCCTCTCATAAGCATAATGGCAATGGTATTTTGTTCATATGATGCACCAATTTTGAATTTGGCATTTTCCCTCCAAAATGAACATGCATGAGCAAATGATCATACGATGAAATTTCATGCAATGTAATGATGGATTTGGAAAATATATGTCATGACAAGCATTATACAAAAAGAGGCACTCAATTTGGAGTTTTGGATCAAAAGTTATGGATTGTTGAAGTTCCATGTACACATTGCAATCATTTGGCCATAACTCCTCAACCATTCATGAGATGCTCATGATCTTGGACCTTTTGGAAATGGGAGAGAAAGATCTTCAACTTTCATATTGGACAAGATTTCATTTGAAGCTTCTTTGATGTTGGAAAGTCAAGTTGAAAGTGGTCCAAAAACTTGCCATTTTTGGAAACTTGAAATTACAGGTCACTTTCCATTTTGGGAAACTTTTGATCTGACTTCAAAATCTTCAATGTATGTGTTTGACATGATGAATAAACCTCTTTTGGACATGAATGAAGTGTCTCAAACCATTTCTCCACCTCATAGCCCTCAGCTGACTTGCAATTGACTTTCATGGGCCCCAAATGACCTGACAATGCACTGTGGACTTTGAGCCTCTAATACCTGGCAAGTTGCTTCAAAATGAACCTTGGTTCATATAAGCTCTCTAGAACAACCATGTGGCTTTCATCTCAAGGAAATGCTTGGTCTCTTTTGCACTGATGAATCTTCTTGATGCCAATTCTTATTAATATGATGCAATGCACTATGTAATGTTAATGACCTAAAAAATGAAAATGTATGCATGAATGGGGGGTGCAAATTTGAGGTGCTACAGCTGCCCCTATTCAATCAACTGGGAACCTGAACGGATGAGAGCAACGGCTGTCAGACCTTCAAGGTACACAGGGATTGAATACCAAAGAACCTGGAATTTGCACTCTGCGGGGGATAACCAAAGGAACCGTCGACTTGATATACACTGATATCAAGGAAAGCGAGGCCATTTACCGATGGAGGCTGGTGGAACCGTCGACTTGATATACACTGATATCAAGGAAAACGAGGCCATTTACCGATGGCGGCTGGTGGAACAGTCGACTTGATATACACTGATATCAAGGAAAGCGGGGCCATTTACCGATGGCGGCTAGTGGGACAGTCGACTTGATATACACTGATATCAAGGAAAGCGGGGCCATTTACCGATGGCGGCTAGTGGGACAGTCGACTTGATATACACTGATATCAGGGAAAGCGAGGCCATTTACCGATGGCGGTTGGGACTAGGGTGGAACAAGATGTTCACAACCGGGACCAGACAAGACGTTTACCGACGACTCTACTGGGGATTTTGATATGTATCAAAGAACGGATACATGACCAGACATTTACCGATGACTGGGAAGGAACTCGACGTTTACCGACATCGAAAGATGATGTTTACCGACACCAACAAAAGGACGACCAGACATTTACCAATGACTGGAAAAAAGAATACACAACCAGACGTCAACGGACGAATGGGAAAAAACTCGACGTTTACCGACATCGAAAGATGATGTTTACCGACACCAACAAAGGGACGACCAGACATTTACCGATGACTGGGAAAGAACTCGACCAGACATCAATGGATGAATGGGAGAAAGAAACCACGACCAGACGCCAACGGACGAATGGGAAGAGAAACCACGACCAGACGCCAACGGACGAATGGGAAAGAGACTTGATGTTACGGACATCGAAAGATGATGTCTACTGACACCAAAAGAAAGGAGACCCACACGGGGATCAACACGACACCTACTGGCATCATAAGGATGACATCTACATATGCTAAACAAGGAAGACGCTTGCCAGGGACTAAGCTGGGAAGTCACGCTTTCCTTTCGCGGACGGGTGAGGAAATAAACCTCTCTGGGGATTATCAATCCCGAATGCTGTTAGGAGCCACCGCTGCAAATGTGCCATACAGATGTTGAACAATGATTCACCTCTGCCGGGGAACTGATCCAAGCTTGCAAGATGCCAAGGGAGGGAAACTCCTGCTGGGAAAGCAAGTGATCACTTTGATGAGCACACAATTCTGATCCGATCTTCCATCTCTATGGGGATTAGCAATGCTGAGGATGCTTATTGATCTGTCATTCTCGTGACGGCAGAGAAATCAACTCAATTGGGAGTCACTTGTTGGGGAAAACACCAACCTCTCGACCATGCTGGGGAAACCAATTCTGAACTTGACCCAGACGACCCAACGTCGCGAGGCTAAACTCCTCAGAATAACATCATTGACTAGCTCGACCAATTCTTGAATGGTAACCACGGCTTAGGGCTAGTTTATGCTTGCAATGCTGATGCATGAGTTTTTTTCAGCGTAATGATCCATAACCATGGAAATGCTACGCAATTAATGATGCAATATGTTATGTTTATCTAAATGATGAATGCATAAAACATATCCCCCTCTGGGGACTCTACTGGGGAGCTCGAGGAACTCTGCTGAGGAACTCAATGTCACTCCACTCTCCACCCTGCTGGTGAATAGCGTTATTGTTGGGGAAAGGAATAATCCTTACTGAGGAACAACCTCTACTGAACTCGATCCGCTTGGGACGCCGGGGGAAAAACTAACAGCACAAACCTCCGCTGGGGAAACCGCAAACTTCAGACTTGCTGGGGCAATAACACTCTCCGCCCTGCTGGGGATTACAGCAAACTCTGGACCTGGCCGGGGGAACAAACTCAACCCACAGACGCCTCCGCTGGGGGGAATAGCAACTTTCAGACTTGCTAGGGAAAAACATTCTCAACCCTGCTAGAGATTACAACACTTCAGACCCGGCTGGGGATTACAGTCTCAACCCTGCTGAGGAAGATAACCAATCTCAGGCCTGGTGGCCGAGGAAACCACCGCTCTCGAATTTGCTGGGGAATAGCACCCTCGAACCCTCTGGGGAAATACGGCTAATTGGACACGGATCGCCCGTCGACTCGTCGAACAATGTTGTTCACCATCCCACCACAGTATCGACTTTCCACTTTTGAGAGCTCCCAGACTCATCTGGTCTCTTCTGATTCGTCACCTTGAATTCTCGGCTTTTCTCTTCTTCGAGACAATCGATCTCTTCAGATCCGGGCCAATTCTCTAGTCCTCAGACTTTGAAGAGTCTTCTTGATTACCCTCCAGGATCGTCGCAATTCTTTCGCCGTCTTTTCACCGTTCTTCTGCCCCTCGTCCCTGATTGGACTCTATGGGGATCTCTTGTCAAAATGCTTCACATCACAACCTGCAAGTGAGTGAAAATATCTAAAAGCCCCTGCAAAAGAGATCGTTAGATAAAAACGTGCCCCAGGCGTGCCAAAATTTCAACAGCTAGGTCACTCAGGCTTCCGAATAAGATTTCACGTCTTCAATCTTATAAACATGCATTGAAAGGGATCTCTATGTCTCAAAATGCAAAGATTCTTTATCAAAATAAACTGATGTTTTTGCAATCAAAGCGGTAATGAAAACAAAAACAAAATTATTTGACTGATCATGGGTTTATTGATTGAAAAAGGTGTGGCTCGTAACAGAGCAGCACACAGGAAGCAATCCCTGAAAAGAGGTAATTGCGCACAAAAGGAAAAATCTATCCTAATGGCAATGTGAAACCGCGATCTCATCGAGTTCCAACTCGGTTACACCCCATATGTCCTCAAGACTCTCCTTGCTTTCTGCCTTCTGAACAAGACGCTTCCGATCGATCTTTTCCAGGGATTATCCAGGTGTCATAACCAAAGTACCAATGATCGTGCTGGACGCAGTTGTTCGTTTCATTCCCTCTTTTGCCTGGACCGCCCTTTTGGGTTTTCAGTCCACCGGGATACCCTTTTTTGCCCAAGCCGCCCTTGTGGGGTTTTCGACTTGCCGGGTGTACAGTTTTTCCTTTTATCCCTAATTTTTGCCCGAACCTTTTCCTTTTTTTTGTTTGGTTCGCCGGGATGCCCTTTTTTTCCTGGACTATTCTATTCTTTTCGTCCAGCGGGTCTCTTATACGAAGTATTTTTTTTAACTGCGTCTGCATTTACAGGGGATGGAAAATCCTCACCACCCATGGTCGTCAACAACAAGGCTCTGCCAGAGAAAACCTTCTTGACCACGAATGGGCATTCATAACTGTGTGTCCACTTGCCCCTACGATCTCTGAGGAGGAAGGATCCTTTTCAACACCACATCTCCCACGTGGTACGCACGAGACCGTACCTTTCAATCAAAATCACGTTTCGTTCACTGGGTACAACTGCCCACGACAAATAACTGCCCCTCTTTTCCTCAATTGGGCTTAACTCTTCATACCGAGTCCTTACCCACTCAGCCTTTTCCAATTTTCATCCATTCGGACTCTCCATGATGGGATCTGGACCTCAATAGGTAACACGGCTTCTATCCCATACGCAAGTGGGAAAAGCGTTGTCCCAGTAGATGTACGTGTCGAGGTTCGGTACCCAGGGTATGAGCGTCGTACTCAGCCACACTGTTGTTGGTGCATTCCAATGCTAGCCAGGCAGCAAAAGGACTGGGGGATCCCCTTTGGCGTAACCAAAGCAACACCAACTCTTCTTCTATTCGCGTGAACGACCCCATCAAACATCAGAATCCGTTCGGATTCAGGGTTAGGCCCCTCCTCCGGGATTGGTTCCTCACAATCTTTCGATTTGAGAACCATGATGTCCTCATCAAGGAATTCAAACTTCATTGGTTGATAATCCTCGACGGGTTGCTGGACGAGGTAATCAGATAGTACACTCCCCTTTATTGCTTTCTGAGAGGTATATTGAACATCGTATTCTGTCAAAATCATCTGCCAACGAGCAACCCGTCCGGTCGATGCTGGCTTCTCAATGCTGGCTTCTCAAATACATACTTGATCGGATCCATCTTGGAAATCCACAAAGTGGTATGAACCAACATATACTGTCTCAGTCGGCGAGCAGCCTATGCCAAAGTACAATAAGTTTTCTCGAGCAGTGAATATTTTGTTTCACAGTCGGTAAACTTTTTGCTAAGGTAAATTGCATGCTCTTTTCGACCAGACTCGTCATGCTGCCCCAATACACACCTCATAGACTCCTCGAGGACTGTCAAGTATAGGATTAAAGGTCTCCCTCCACAGGGAGGCATCAGAATCAGAGGCTCCTGCAAATATTCTTTTAGTTATTCAAATGCCCCTTGGCAATCATTATTTCACCTGACCGTTTGATCCCCTTTTTTTTTAATATAGGTTGATACGTGGCTGTTAGATGAGATATGAACCGTGAGATGCAGTTCAATCTATCTAAGAAACCACAAACCTCCTTTTATGTTCTCGGTTCAAACACTTCTTGTATTACTTTTTTCTCTTTTTTTTAGCAGGATCAACCTCGATTCCTCTTTTCCGCTCATAATAAGCCTCAGCAACTTACCAGACTGCACTCCTACAGTGCACTTATTCAGATTCAACCTCGGTTTGAACTGCCTCAACCAGTCCAACAACTCGACCAAGTCTACCGAATGCCCCTCTTCTGTTTGGAACTTTGCTATCATGTCATCAACATAGCATTCAATTTCATGATGAATCATATCATGAAGCAAAGTCACCATAGACTCTCTGATACATGGCCCCGGCATTCTTGAGACCGAATGGCATTACCTTATAACGAAAAGGTGCCCCATGGTGTGATGAACATTGTTTTCTCCATATCATCTAGCAACGTTTTGATTTGATTATAGCCAGAAAAACCATCCATGAAGGAAAACACCGAGAACCGAGCTGTATTATCTACCACCGCATCGATGTGAGGTAACGGGAAATCATTCTTCGGGCTGGCTCCGTTCAAATCCCGGTAGTCCACATACATTCTCACCTCCTCATCCTTTTTCAGCATCGGCTTCTGCTTCACTGGAGGATAGTCTTTTCTCAATGATACCTTGTGCACAACGCTATCGGTATCCAACCCTGGCATATCTTGATATGACCAGGCGAAGGTATCAACATATTCTTTCAACAGGGCTACCATTCTGCTCCCGCCATTTGCCTCCAGAGCGGCCCCAACTTTCACTTTTTGACCTCCTCGGTGCCTGGATTAACAATCTCCGCTCGCTCCTCATGCGGTTGAATCACCTTCTCCTCTTGTTTCAACAACCTGGCTAATCTTCCAGCAGATCACAATCTTCTTCGCCATCTTCTTCGGTATGATAGATCGGATTGTCGAAGTCATACAAAGGTGTAACCGAATTGTTATCAATGAGATCCGGAGAATTACTTTTGAAGTCGGAACGAGACAAATCAAGAGGAGGAAAATGAACACAAACATTGCCATCTTTATTTCAAAAAAGAAAAAAGAAAAACAGGGAACACCGCTTTTAATACGAAAACATCCATTTATTAATGATGCAAAATGTTGCAAAATGAAACACATGAGGTGGCCCTTACAATGGACCATTACGTTTCGGGCAAAACGTATGGCTTTCATGCAAACAGAATTAAAAAACAGAAATATTACTCTTCATGATGAGTGACAGTGATGATCTTTGAGGCCTTCCAGTTCCCTGGTACGCACGATTTTATCCACGAGTCAAGCTCGCAGTCATTGTCAATCTCTTCACCCACTGCGCAGGCGTGACCTGGATCCAACATTCCAGTGCTGGTGAACGTGAACGGTTGACGACGTCCTCTGTTTTGTTCAGACAAGACTTGGCCTTCCTGATAGCCAACCCCGAACCTATCAGCTTTTACCATAATGTCTATCATTCTTCCCCAGCCTTAGGCTTCTCCGCTCTTCACCACTTCCATGGCCTGTTTGTAAGAAGAAATGGACAGCCTCTTCTCTTTCTCAGCAAGAATGGCATTCTCCACCTTGACGGTTTCAACTGCCTGACATGGTGTTTCACATATTACACCGTCCATTTCCACATCCATCATTCTTTGAATCGTTTCCCTCATCATTGCACACCCCTTTGTAGCGACAGCCGCATAACAATTATCACAACTAGGGAAAGCTCCACTCTTCATCAGATGCCTCTGGACCACGGACATTGGAGTTTTTAACCGATCCCCCTTCGTCACCTCGGTTTTTCCCTTATCCTCTGACATCACATTCACTCCCATAAGACCATGTATCGGCATGGGGTCAGCATCAACATTTGGCGTCGGTGCAAAATTGATGGCTTTAGAATCCACCAGATCTTGAACGACATGCTTAAAAGCTCTACAACCCTCAACATGATGTCCGGGTGCCCCAGAATGGAACTCGCACCTGACCATTGCCAGAGGGTTTCTTTACTCCGGACGACGGAGCATTTCCCTGAGTTTTCTCCATTCTCAACCAGCTTTCAATCCTCTCCAACCTCTCAGCGATTGCTTTCTGCCCCAAGGCGAGCCCTTGCACGACATTGAACAAACTCCCTCATCATCTCTTTCAATTCGAGAATGTCGGCGTTGGATGGATCCATCAGCTTGGATTTGTTGCGTTTGGTAGAATATCTGAGCGGAGGAATGATTCGGTGGGCGCGAGCAGTGATTCTTCTGTCAACGAAATAGGTTAGATACTGGCACCTACAAAACAGCAAACAGGTTAATATGACTCACACATGAATGCAATGTCTATTCGTACGAGGAACATTCCGTCCTTTGACTCTGGCTTCATCGAGACGGATAATAATTTGACAATAACATTCTGACATCAGGATGTCTCTCAACCAGAATCTCAATCAAAAATGGACCCTGAGTACGGATAGACATGGGTTGGATGCAGATGAATGCGAAATGGGAATGATGCAAATGCGTGAAGGCAAGTCACTGTGCATCCTCCAAGCCATCTGAGGATCAACTGAACTGGACCGGTCTCTGAACTGATTATAGTCATCTGAGGGCCCGAGTAACCATAAATCCAACTTAGGGGGTTCCGAAATAAACGGAACCGGAGGATATATCACTATCATCACAGGAACATCCACTGATTAGATGACAACCAGATCCTCTGAACGAGTACTCTCAAATTCAACCCGGGGATCTGAAATAAACGGAACCCGTTGATAGATATCACGGACAGAACTCCGGCGTGTTAGGGATAGATATCCATAAGTCCAACTGAACCATAGTCACCATCAGTACTTGCAAATGATTCAATCCCTCCCCACTCACGGGTGTCATCTAGGCCAGGGTAAGGTCAAGAGAAACGCAGGATAAACGATCCTTTCAAGAATATCATCATATGCACACCAGGTGTATGCAACGATAATACCCCATCAGAATCTGAACTGCTCGTGATATCATGTTCCGCTAAGTGGCGCCATACCACCCGCTTCCCATGAACCACTCTATTCCTAGGTGTCCTAAAGTTCACTCATAGCCTGGGTATTGGGCCTTTTACCTCTTGTGATCCCCACCCAACAGAGAAACAGATACACAGCCAGCACAATGATAATATGATGCATGCAAACATATATGCAAATATATACAGTCACAGTATAATAATCATGAATGCAATAAATAAAGCAGCACAAGCAACCAAAGCTATCCTAGAGAGCGCTAGGATTGACTCGCTTAGGGAAGATGGACCAGCAAGAGGTCAACTTCTCTAGAAATCCCCAGCAGAGTCGCCAGCTGTCGCATTCGCGAAAAACAACCGGCGGGAAAAAGACACAGAGCCGCCACCGTGCGTTATGTATCCCAAAGGGGGGAAAGGAAACGCTCGAAGTAAACCTGGAAAGGAAATGGTCTTACGACCAGAGATTGCAAGGATCGGGAGTCGGTTACGCAAGGGGAAGGTATTAGCACCCCTCACGTCCGTCGTACTCGACGGGATCCACGCTCGGAAAGAATAGAATAAGGTTGTTAAATAACTGCTCAAAAACTGCACAAACTGGAATAAAACACAGATGAAAGACGGAGAAAGCGGACTCGGCAGGATGTCGCATCCTGGGCCTACGTAGTTTATCAGACACAAACATCAGAGTCGACGTAGTTCGGGGGGAATGGGAAACGTGCTCGCTAGGACATCGCATCCTATGCATACGTATCTTCTCTAACCAGAGTAAGAATCAGAGCACTCGTAGCTCGGCTAACGCACGCCGAAACAAAACGCTAAACCAACGACGCTGAGACGTCAAAGCAAAAACCAACAGGAAACCGAATGCCAATGGCTGGTCTGGACATGAGAATCAGAGTTGCCGTAGTTTGGAAAAACTATTTCTATTTGTTTTGTGTTTTTAGGTGAACGATGTTACTACGCAATCTACCAGATGCTCGACCTTTGGAGACTTACTCACCTGTAGTAGAAGGAGTCAACGTGTCCTTAAGAGAAGATAACGTTTTTTTGTGTTTTAGGAAAGCTCACGCAAGAAAGGAAGTCCTAGACGAGGGAACCGTGCTACCTTAATTGACATGCAAACGAGAGACTATGCGAAGTCTAGCAATCCTATGGGGATACAATCACATCACACAAACAAATACAGCATGAAGTAAACACACCAACAAGGGGCTCAAACATCAAGGGTAAGGCTTTAGTCAAGGGGTCATATCAACCTCGACAAACAAGTCGGGCTTTAGTCAATGGGTCATATCAACCTCGACAAACAAGCCAACTGTAAGGGTATGAGGGCTCTTAACCACTGACATTGACCGTCAGGGTGAGCAGATGAAAGGTAATGAGAATTGGACCTCATAGCTCTTAACCCTGGCCTGGGTGAGCTTCAATCAATGAAAACATGGGGATCCAGAATGAGGGACTCTACTCCACTATGACTGACTCTAGATACAAGATCTTGGGTGTTTATTCAAAATGCATCAGCACGTAGTGCGAGCAAGATGAAAGACTCAACTAAATAGCAGGGGATTGATTGCAAATCCCTTCTATCTACCAATTGCCTCTTCACTTAGGAGGACTTGAAGTACATGGCACAATGAGTAAATAAACACAGTCATTGCCTCTTAAGGAGGACTTTATCCAAATGCCTGCCAAAAGAAACGACAGGGCTTCCAGACTACATGGAGTTAGAGGATGATTACCTAGGTGGTATGCCAACCACAAGCAAAGCAAGGAAACTCAAGCAATAAGTTAAAGCTACTAAAGTACCTGTAAGAAAGTCAAACAAGTCAATATTCACATTCAGACAAATCCAACAGTCAATCAACAATGTTACAACCAATATACACAATGCAAGTCAACAACTCAAGTGAGTTCATCACCAAGGATCCTACAACATAACAAAGGTTAGTGGACAAAGAATTTTGCATCTCAATTCAGGAGATCAACATAAACCATTGGGACTAGGAGCTTGAACCTGAAATGCAAAACTCAAAAGATGAGTACAAACCACTAGCACCAAGGCTAGGGTCAAAGGCAAAGTAAAAAGTTAAAACAGCAACCAATATTCAACATGAAGCATATTTATTCAAGTAAGAACATGTCCTAAAAAGGACCAAACCTAAATCAAATGGCCAAGTCATCTCATGAGCAAGATATGGCAAAGGCAGTTACAAAGCTCACAATTGGACATCAAGAATAACAATTCCATATTAAAATAGAAATGAATCAAACAATCATGGAAATTTTTATGTGCACACAACATGTCAAACACAAGCATCATGCTAAAAATTGGAATTAGAAGAGCTTAGTTGGCATGGCAATGAAAATGAACAAGTATAACATCAAATTGTGTGACACACATTGTCACACCTTACATTCATGTGCCTAAAACAGAGATGGAAAATGATAAAAATGCACAACTAAGCCTCAAAAATCATGCAACATGTTGGGAATCAGCATACCAAATTTCAAATCAATTGGCCAATGTATGAGCATTTCACAATAGAATGAATGAAGCATGTCACATTTGCATACATGTTCAAATAACAGTCCACAAATAAAAATCCAGAAATGATAAAATCATAAAATCAGCACCACAAAATAATAGACATCCATATGAACAAGTAGCAAAAAATTGGAAGTGATTTGGCTTAATTTTCAATTTATTATGATTTTTCAAAGTTGGATGAAAATATTTGGAATAATGTGAATCATGCACATGATAATTGGAGGGAAATGAAATGATTGAAAAAATTTGAAAATGTGTAGCCAGACAGAATCGAACCATGTAGCAAAATAATCAAGCGCCGGGAGAATTAAATCCACAAAACTACATAGCCAGGAATCGAACCGTGCATAAAGGTTGATGTAGCGCATACACAATTGAAACACAGCCATTTCAATAATTGAGTTGGCATGCCAACTCAGATTCAATGCGCATGTGGACCAGGTCAATGGAACAGCAGCCAAACAAATGGACACTTAAGCGCACGCGTGGCGGATGACTGGGATAAACCCTAAGTTCATACACAGCGAACCATACGACGGCTCCTGCGGTGGTTTCCACCGTCTTCTTCATGAATACGGTGGTGCTACAGTACACCATGGCCAAAAAATTTCCAGAATCGCGCCATATATACATCATTCGAACGCTCTTGTTACGTACAACACGGATCGATCATCCATTTAGTCTAAATCTCCATGAATAATGAGAATCGAACAAAAACATTTTTGACCACAAAACTTCCAATCATCATAACACAGTCAATACTTCACCATTTTTCATGAAATTTATATCAGGATGCTCAGCATGGAAAGCTCTACCTAAACATGTGCATAAGAAGGAGAATTAAGAGGTTCGAAATCCCTACCTCTTGAAGAGCAGAATGAGGAAACAAGCGATTCAAGCTCCTAAAGTGTCCAGATCCAATCCTGAGATGATGTCTTGAAGTTATATGTATGAATTGAAGCTTGGAGATGCTTGGATCTAGCTCAAATGGCAGTTTCCATCTTCATGTTCTTGAGCTTGCACAGCTTGATTTCTGCTCGAATTCTTCAAACCAAAGCTTGATCTGCACTCAATTACACTCCATAATCCAGAATATGTAAGAAAATTGCTATGTTATGTGGAGAATTTTGAAGTTTGAGATGAGAGAAATAATGGAGGGAAATCTCAAATCTAGATTTAGAAGTTGTTGTTATGAAAATTCTGTTAGGATTAAGGCTTTATACTGCATGTTAATCACCCTGAAAATTTGATTAGGTAATGGCTAATTGTAATTAGGAAGATATGAGGTGTATGACCAAAATTAGAAAAGTGAGGTGCATGGCAAATTGTACACGTGAACAGTAGCATGTGCATGTGTATTTTCACTTAAAATCCTCTCATAAGCATAATGGCAATGGTATTTTGTTCATATGATGCACCAATTTTGAATTTGGCATTTTCCCTCCAAAATGAACATGCATGAGCAAATGATCATATGATGAAATTTCATGCAATGTAATGATGGATTTGGAAAATATATGTCATGACAAGCATTATGCAAAAAGAGGCACTCAATTTGGAGTTTTGGATCAAAAGTTATGGCTTGTTGAAGTTCCATGTACACATTGCAATCATTTGGCCATAACTCCTCAACCATTCCTGAGATGCTCATGATCTTGGACTTTTTGGAAATGGGAGAGAAAGATCTTCAACTTTCATATTGGACAAAATTTCATTTGAAGCTTCTTTGATGTTGGAAAGTCAAGTTGAAAGTGGTCCAAAAACTTGCCATTTTTGGAAACTTGAAATTACAGGTCACTTTCCATTTTGGGAAACTTTTGATCTGACTTCAAAATCTTCAATGTATGTGTTTGACATGATGAATAAACCTCTTTTGGACATGAATGAAGTGTCTCAAACCATTTCTCCACCTCATAGCCCGCAGTTGACTTGCAATTGACTTTCATGGGCCCTAGATGACCTGGCAATGCACTGTGGACTTTGAGCCTCTAATACATGGCAAGTTGCTTCAAAATGAACCTTGGTTCATATAATCTCTCTAGAACAACCATGTGGCTTTCATCTCAAGGAAATGCTTGGTCTCTTTTGCACTGATGAATCCTCTTGATGCCAATTCTTATTGATATGATGCAATGCACTATGTAATGTTAATGACCTAAAAAATGAAAATGTATGCATGAATGGGGGGTGCAAATTTGTGGTGATACACTAATGGGTTCTACCTAAACAGAACAAGAGTCGATGGAAAGAGCAAGGAGAATAAAGAGATGTTCGTTTTATTCTTGTATTAACAGATGAATAAAGAGTGAAAGAATAAATATTATACACTTCATGGGAGAGGGGTACATTTGTTATGAATGGGGATGGTTCATGGCAACCAAACAATAAGAATATATGCCTCATACATCATACAAGTAGGCAACAGTTAATCAAATCAGATAAGCAGACAGGTATATAATCAAGTAAAAGAATCAAATAATGGAGCATTAAATAAAGCATGAGAAGTATGAACATGTTAAACAATCAAGCAATGGCATGCATGGATGAAAGAAACAAGTATGAGGGATAATAGATGAATCAGACAGATGAAAAGATGCACACAAAGGGTCTACTGAATAATTAAATCAGGAAATGAGGTAAGGACCAAATAAAATCAGGATAAAAGGCCTCTAATACATGGAATATGAGATGAACATGGGAGGATCAAAAGATCTCTTCAATTGCCATAAGCAATCCCTAAGTCAAACATCGATCATAAAGAAGTCAACTGAAAACTCAAGCCAACTTAAAAAATATCAAATAAATAGCAAATTAATCAATAAAATTATGAAAAATTAAATTAAATAAGGTGGGGTTAGGACATCATCATCCCCCAAAAAGATTTTAAAAATAATGAAAATTGGTGTATAAATTAATTAAAATAAAATAGAGGTCAAACCAAAAGTCAACCAACAAGACTAGGTTAAAAATAAATCCAAAATAAATTGAAAATGGGAAATAAAATTCCAAGAAAAGGTCAGATTTACCATGGGACAGTGGTCAACCTTCATCCAAAAAATCAAAAGCTAAAAATAAATTGAAGACATAAAAATAAAATCAAGAAAAATAAGTGTGTTAAAATTAACCATTTAGAATAAATAATTAAAATAAAATACTAATATTAAATAAATACGAAAATAAAAATTAAATAAAATTAAATAAGACATTAAGAAATATGGAAAATATTTTTAGGAATTTTTATGAATAAATAAAATATTTTAAAATAATTAAAATCTAAACAGAATAAAAGTGAATTAAAAAAGAAAATGAAAATGGAAGTGAATACTAATGGGTCAGGCGTGGGGTGTGGATAGTAAGTGCAGCCCATGATCCACAACCAAATAAGTCAGCGTGTGACAAAATGAAATAACAATTTATTAAAAAAATTCGTGTAACATTTATCAATAGGGCAATGTCACTTAAGTGACTAAAAGACAAAAATAGGATGCACGGTCCAGATTAAATCACAAGCATTGGATCTAACGGTTCAGGAAGCGCCACGCGGTCATGTTCTTCCACAAACCAAACCCTAACCATGCAATGCTCATGCATCCACGAAAATATGAAAAAAATAGTGGATTTTTTCAATTTTCCACTAAAGAATGCAAGCGCTATAGTGCACCAAATGCCACGAAATAAAAACCAAAATTCAAGTACGAAATGTGTAGATTAACATGGTGACTTATTTTAGTAAAAATAATGGCTTAATCATGGAGAAAAGTTGGCAACAAGAGGCCAACATGGACACGGGCTAGGGCAAAAATTACAGCATAAACCAAACTTCCACTGCCCCTTTATTGTGGAGAGAATGGAAGAAGAAAAGTGTTGTCTTGATGCCTCACGTCAAATGCTTCAACTTGAGAAAATAAATATGACTTGTGATGCTCTTTGCCTTGCCTTGCCACGAAATTCCAATGCCTCCCTAGGTTTAGGGTTTGCCTCTTTTAAATATGTAGGTCAAATGTTTAAATGGGCTTTGAAATCTATGTTGTCCATAAGCAAAAAAATATGCAAAGTGAGGTGTATTAGGAGGGGATGTGAGATTGTGTTATTTTGGTAAAGTTTAAATGGGTGGACATATTGCTGCAAGGCCCAAAAGAGGTAGCAAAAACGTGGGCTGGTTTGCAGCATGGCTTGGCAAGCAAGAAATCCATTCCAAGGTGGTGACTTTATGGCCATGTAACTTGATGATCAAGCTACCAATTGGTGAGACAATACAAACAGTAGAAAGATCTCATGTAGCATAGCATATTTCATGTTGAGCATGAATGGAAATGATGAATGGAAGAATGTGAAAAATGGCCCTTAAGTTCAGGTCTCACCATGCAAAACTGATTGGGCCAGTTTGGCCTAAAATCTGCCTAGAAAACCAAGTCATGATGCCCACTTTAGGTGAATGTATTTCTCAAACCATGAATCCAAATGAGATGATTCCAAAAGGATGTGAAAGAAGACATGGCAAGGTACAATTGTTGTGAAGAAAACATTTTCAAATGATGCCTTGAAGTGCAAGAAAACTGGCCAAGAAGTCTTGACAAACTTTGAAGATTTTGAGACTTAGAAATTTTTCTAAGTGTCCTTGAAAAATGTCTCACTTTGACTAAGCATAACTTTCTCAATTTTGATCCAAATGGAACAAACTTCATATTTCTAGAAAGCTTGGAACAAGAGGAACAACTTTCATGTTGGAGAAATGTTCAAATGGAGCTTTTATCTTGATTGAAAATGGGCTTAAAGTGAGTGCAACAATCATGAAAACTTGCCCTAAATGGAAAGTCAACCATTTCCAAATTAAGTAACTTTTTCAATTCCTGATTAAATGATGAATCCAAGATCCAACCTTGATCAAATTTCACATGTAGGATCCCCTAGGCATGAATTTTAAGATTCCACTCTCAAAAAGTCAGGAGTTGACTTTTCTGGCCCCACAATGGACTTTTCCCAAACTGTCTGATTCCCGATTCCAGTGATGAATTGAAGCACCGCTGGCTCAAATAAAGAGCTGATTTTTTGTATGTAGACCCTTGTGGACATATGGAGGGCCATGGAAAAAGAGTTTCACCCAAAGAATTAGAAATAAACTGATTTTATACCAAACCCTAGTTTAGGGCAAAATTGATCGGGAACTGATTGCACCGCTTGCCAATGAATCTTTCTGAGATAATTGTGAATCTTCCTAGGCCAAGATGCCTCTTAAAACATGACATGGATGAGCTCCTCTACTTCCAACCAAACGTTGCCTGTTGCTGGTAGCCATGAAACCCTAATTCCCTGATTAAATCCAGATGGACACTCTGATAGCTCTGAATCCTTCACTGATGAATTGAGGACCACAATAAGATACTTGGACCCCCCTGAGACCCTTGAGACTTGTATCCTTAGAAAATGAAGTCCAATTCTCAATCTTGCTTTGTGTGGGCTCCTTATGTTAAGGAGTGATCAATCATGACCTGATTCCCAAGTCACTAATGTAGTATGCAATGAGTACGACCTAGTATGATGCTAATGAAATGTAAAACATAATCCCATGCTTCTAGGGAAAAATGAAGGGTAAATTTTGGGGTATTACAACTGCCCCTATTCAATCAACTGGAGACCCGAAATGAAGATAGCAACGGCTTTCGCACTTTCGAGGTATCAAGGGATTGAATACGATAAAAGCCCGAAAATTTACACTGAAGTGAAAAAACAAAGTAACAATGCCTGTCAGAATCGGCAAAGAGGTGGTCTTGATTTGAGTATCAACAAAGAATCCGTCTGGTACGGTGAGAGTCGGTCTGAACACCGAGAAAAGAATGTTAGTCTGGATACCAAAATAAATGGTAACACAGAAATAACCATGGCCTGAATGCCGTTCATCAGTCTGAATATTGGAAATGACTTCAATCTGAGCATCGGAAGATACGAGATTATCAAACATCGGTCTGAACACCGGGAAACTGGCCTGAGCGCCACTTCGGTCTGAATACCGGAAAATGGCCTGAATGCCACAAGTTGCATCGACCTGAGCGTCGGAAACCTCTTCGATCTGAACATCGGAAAACTGGGCTGAATGCCACTTCGGTCTGAATACCGGGAATTGGCCTGAATGCCACAAGTTGCGTCGAACTGAACGTCGGAAACTTCTTCGATCTGAACATCGGAAAACTGGCTGAATGCCACTTCGGTCTGAATACCAGAAATTGGCCTGAATGCCACAAGTTGCATCGACCTGAACGTCGGAAACTTCTTCGATCTGAACATCGGAAAACTGGCCTGAATGCCACTTCGGTCTGAATACCGGAAATTGGCTTGAATGCCACAAGTTGCTTCGACCTGAATGTCGAAAACTTCTTCGATCTGAACATTGGAAAACTGGCCTAAATTCCACTTCGGTCTGAATACCGGAAACTGGCCTGAATGCCACTTCGGTCTGAATACCGGAAACTTTCATGCCTGTCAGCATCGACAGAAATAGGGAAAATGATAATTGAGGCGGCATGTGGGCCAACGACCTCTGCTGGGAATAATAAAGATAAGTCATGAACAACCTTTAGTCTGAGTACTGGAAACAAACTTCTGGCTTATCACTTGGGCTACCGAGGATGTCTTATGCTTTACATGCATATGTTTGAATTTTTCAATGGCGTAATGCTCCATGAAAATGGAAATGCTACGCGATTTGGGAGGATGCAATGCGATATGATTCTACATGCAGGGATGCGAAATGCTAGGTTAGAGAGAACGCCAAGCCAAAGCAAGGAATTCTGCTGGGCAAATGATCACAATCCTCTGGACCCTGGCAATGCTGTTGGAGACACACAGCACAATGAACTCTGTGGGGAAATGACCCGCCACACGGTGTTCTGACAATACCAAGACTCTGACTGGGGAGAGAATGGCTCTGAAAGCTTGCTGCTGAGGAAAGCGACGGTGGTTCTGGTAACCATAATCTGCGAGAGAGACGACTCAGCAAGGGAAGCAAAACACTGATACGGTACCGAGATTCTGCTTCAAGAAAAGAGACCATGGATCAAGCGTCGAGATCATCGATCTGGCATCGAACTCTGAGGAGCAGCTGCTTCTGCTGGGAAGATACAGTCCGGCACTGTCGACTCCACTGGGGATATACAGTCTGGCACTGTCGACTCCGCTGGGGAGTGTATAATCTGAAACACATGCTCGGGGAAGTACAGTAGTGAGAACCTGCTGGGGATTGAAGAATCCAATGCTTGGACCAACTTTGCAGGGATAAGATACCAAATACCAATTGTTGAAGAAAACACATCCGTGATCATCTGCTGAGAACCTTAAGGAAATGCCCTAAGTGTTCCTGTTCTGAATAGACAATCCAAAGCACTTAAAATTTACAGCGATTTTAAATGTTTATTAAGCATGTACCTGTAAAGCTCTTATGTTTCATGATGCAATGTTTATCAAAAATTCGGATGTCATTTTTGCAAACAAAACAGTAAAATAAAAATGAACACAGAGATATACTGAATAACATGATTTTATTGATTGAAAGGCCTCTGAATAGGCATTTACATCAGGAAGAAATCCCTGGAAAGAGGTAATTGCACAAAAGATAAAAACAGAAATTAATCTAATGGCAATGTGAAATGGATTTCTATCGGGTTCCAATTTTGCTATGATTCGCTCGTCTTCAAAATCCTCCAGATGATCAGCTTTCTAAAAAAGGTGATTGGATTATTTCCTATCCTTCGAAAGTTTCCAATTATCGACATGAGATGAAATTCAGAACTGCTCAAAACGCAGTCATTCGCTTAATCCCTAACTTCTGCCTGGATCGCTCTTTCGGGTTTTCAATCCACCGGGATACCTATTTTTGCCTAAGTTGCCTTTTCAGGTTTTCAACTTACCGGGTGTACAATCTTTTTTATTTATTTTTAATCCCTAACTTTTGCCCGAACCTCTTTTCATTTTTCTTGGTTCGCCGGGATGCCCATTTTTTGCCTGGACTATTCTTTTTATCGTCCAGCGGGTCTATTTTATGCGAAGTATTTTTTAACTACGTCTGAGTTCACAGGGGAAGTGAAGTTTTCACCATCCATAGTTGCAAGAATTAAGGCTCCACCATCAAAAATATTGGTGACAATATATGGTCCATCATAATTAGGAGTCCACTTGCCCATGTGATCTGTCTGAGGAGGAAGGATCCTTTTCAACACTAAATCTCCGACTTGGAAGCATCGAGGATGCACTTTCTGATCAAAGGCTCTCTTCATCGGACTTTGATACAACTGCCCATGACAAATGGCTGCCATCCGCTTCTCTTCGATAAGACTCAACTCGTTGAACCTTGTCCGAATCCATTCAGCTTCGTCTAACTTGACATCCAGTAGGACTCTTAGAGAAGGAATCTCCACTTCAACAGGTAGGACTGCTTCCATACCATACACAAGGGAGTAAGGGGTTGCCCCGGTCAATGTACGTACTGAAGTGTGGTACCCATGCAAGGCGAAGGGTAGCATCTCATGCCAATCTCTGTACGTAACGACCATCTTCTGCACAATCTTCTTTATGTTCTTATTTGCTGCCTCAACAACACCGTTCATCTTAGGAAGATAAGGGGAAGAATTGTGATGTTGAATGTTGAAGTTCTTGCGCAACTCCTTCATCATTTTGTTATTGAGATTAGAACCATTATCAGTAATGATTATTTCGGGAATCCCATAACCACAAATGATTTATTTCTTAATGAATCGGACAACCACATGTCTGGTGACCTTCGCAAATGACGCTGCTTCGACCCACTTGGTGAAATAGTCGATGGCAACAAGGATGAAGTGATGCCCATTGGAAGCAGTCGGCTCAATCTTTCCAATCATATCAATGCCCCACATAGCAAACGGCCACGACGAAGACATCACATTCAGGGGATTTGGCGGCACATGCACCTTATCAGCATAAATCTGGCATTTATGACACTTCCGAGCATATTTGAAACAATCAGATTCCATGGTCATCCAGTAATAACCCGCTCTCAACAATTTCTTAGCCATTGCATGTCCTCCGACATGAGTACTGAAGGAGGCTTCATGAACTTCCTGCATAAACATGTCCGCTTCGTGTCTATCCACGCATCTGAGCAAAACCATGTCAAAGTTCCTCTTATACAGCACATCGTCTTTGTTCAAGAAGAAACTGCCTTCCAATCTTCTCAAAGTCTTTCTATCATTGTTGGATGCCCCTGCAGGGTACTCTTGATTCTTCAGAAAGCACTTAATGTCGTGATACCAGGGCTTGTCATCGACTACCAGTTCAGCAGCAAACACATACGCGGCCCTATCAAGGCGCATAACATCAATCTTGGGAACATAGTTCCAACGAATCACCTTGATCATGGCGGATAAAGTAGCAAGAGCATCTGCCATCTGGTTCTCATCACGAGGTATATGATACAACTTTACTGTTGTGAAGAAAGTCAACAGTCTTCTCGTGTAATCTCTGTAGGGGACCAGATTAGGCTGGAGAGTATTCCAATCACCATTCACTTGATTGATCACTAGAGCTGAATCTCCAGAGATGTCCAGAGTCTTGATTCTCAAATCAATGGCTTGCTCAATACCCAAGATACAAGCCTCGTACTCAGCTTCATTATTGGTGCACTCAAAAGTCAGACGAGCGGTGAAAGGCATGTGGGCACCTTTCGGAGTGGTAATGACAGCACCGATTCCACTTCCTTTGACATTAACGGCCCCAACAAACATTAAAGTCCACTTTTCATTTGGATCAGGTCCCTCCTTAACAACTGGCTCTTCACAGTCTTTTATATTGAGGAACATGATGTCTTCATCCGGAAAATCAAACTTCATCGGCTCATAATCATCAATCGGCTGCTGAGCAAGATAGTCTGACAGAATACTCCCTCTGATGGCTTTCTAGGATGTATACTGGATGTCGTACTCTGTCAGTACCATTTGCTAATGAGCAACCCTTCCGGTGAGAGCTGGCTTCTCAAATATATACTTGACTGGATCCATTTTGGAGATCAGTAAGGTTGTGTGAGTCAGCATGTATTGTCTCAATCGCTTAGCAGCCCATGCAAGTGCACAACATGTCTTTTCAAGCATTGAGTATCTCGACTCGCAATCTGTGAATTTTTTACTCAGGTAGTAGATGGCATGCTCTTTCCTACTTGTCTCGTCGTGTTGACCGAGAACACAATCCATGGAATTATCAAGTACTGTCAAATACATAATCAGTGGTCTCCCTGGGACTGGAGGCATAAGGATTGGAGGATTCTGCAAATACTCTTTTATTTTCTCGAAAGCCCTTTGGTAATCATCATTCCACCTGATAGCCTGATCTTTTCTTAACAATTTGAATATTGGCTCACACGTGGCTGTTAGGTGAGAGATGAACCTTGCAATGTAGTTCAACCTTCCTAAGAAACCACGAACTTGTTTTTCTGTTCTTGGCTCAGGCATTTCTTGTATCGCTTTCACTTTGGCAGGATCCACCTCAATCCCTTTTTCACTAACAATAAAACCCAACAGTATTCCAGATCTCACCCCGAAAGTACACTTGTTCTGATTAAGCCTCGGCTTGAATTTCCTCAAACGCTCAAACAGTTTCTGCAAATTCACCAAATGTTCTTCTTCCGTCTGAGATTTGGCAATCATATCATCAACATAAACCTCGATTTCATGATGAATCATATCATGGAAAAGAGTCACCATAGCCCGTTGATATGTTGCCCCAACATTTTTCAGACCAAACGGCATCACCTTGTAGCAGAAGGTGCCCCATGGGATTATGAAAGTTGTCTTCTCCATGTCTTCTGGTGCCATCTTAATTTGATTATAGCCCGAAAAACCATCCATGAAGGAGAATACCGAGAACTGAGCCGTGTTATCCACCAAAACGTCGATGTGAGGTAATAGGAAATCATCTTTAGGACTAGCTCTGTTCAGATCCCGGTAGTCAACACACATCCGTACCTTTCCATCCTTCTTAGATACTGGAACGATATTTGCAACCCATGGCGGATAATTTGTAACCGCTAGAAACCCTGCACCCAACTGCTTTTGCACTTCTTCCTTTATCTTGACAGCCATCTCTGGTCTTGTTCTTCTGAGCTTCTGCTTGACCGAAGGACAATCCTCTTTGAGAGGCAAACGGTGTACCACAATGTCTGTGTCAAGCCCTGGCATGTCCTGATAAACCAAGCGAAGATGTCAACATACTCTTGCAGCAATTCAATCAGCCCCTTCTTCACATTATCCTCCTAAGCAACCCCTATCTTGATTTCTCTCTTGGCGTCCTCGGTGCCGAGATTAATCACTTCAATAGACTCTTGATGCGGTTGAATGACCATTTCCTCATGTTTTAACAACCTGGCAAGTTCTTCAGGGAGTTCACAGTCTTCATCACCCTCTTCTTCAGCTTGAAAGATTGGATTTTCAAAGTCGAAGCGAGCCATAGCAGAACTGTTATCAATAGGATCCGGTGACGTGCATCTGCATGAGTGATGGTAAGTGCTTATGAGTGTGAACAAGGAGTGAAAACTAGACAAAACATTGCCAAATGTATTTTTTTTTGAAAACTGCAAAAATAGAAAGACAGTGAACAAAATATTTGAATGCAAAAAGACGTCCTTTATTTATGATAGAAAATGCAGGTATCCACATAGATGATCCCTACAATGAGTCATTACGCCCTGGGCGGAACGTAAGACTTGGATATGCATGAATAAACAAAGAAAATTACTCTTCAAGAAGAGTGGCTTGGATAATCTCTTCAGAAGACCAGTTGCGGAGAACTTCACCCGGGACCCTTGGACGCACCTAATTGTCAATGTCGCAATCACTATCCGCATCTTCTTTGTTGATTGCAGAGATCTGGCCATACTGAATGATGCCAGCACTGGAGAAAGTAATCGGCCCCTGACGCATCGGTGAATGCCCGAGTCAGCTATCCTAGTAGTAGAACACCAAACGGAAATGAGAACACCGCGATGGTACCTGTTATGCAAGACATGCTAATGGGTATGCAAATGAAATGACATGTTTATCAATTCCAAAGGGTATTCTACCCCTTGATTCCAGTCTCACATTAGATAAACAGTGTAAGAAAACCCCGACTAGAATCAAGAAGAGGATATAAACCCCTGGGAATAGATAAACATGTGTTAAATGATGTGAATGAAAAATGATGTGATGCAATGCAGTGACATGGGAATCAGGATTGCTGCATCTACTTGAACAACTGTCAGGTCGCACTGTCCGAAGAGAAAACCACTGAGGAACATATAAGAGATCAACGTTCTGCTCCAACAAGAATACCAGAAAACCGGGTTAGTTGAAGGTTAAGGTTTCCTGAATTTAGCCCGCCCCTCACTGGTAGGTTCTAAGAACAGAAGTTTGTCAGCTTCTAGCCCTTCAGTCGAGAATAATACGTTTACCACTGAAGGTTTGGCATTGTTACGAGACAAAAGACCTCCACTGACTCCCCTCAACAGGATATCCTAAAAGCAAGTTCCCAGCTGTAAGACCCTAATTTTGTCCCTAAGATCCCTCATGGCATCATAATATTGCATTTGCATTGCCTCAAGGATCATAAGCATCTTGGTTCCCTTTGCCTTTGGGTGGGATCTCTTGTGAGTGGTTTGAGATCACCAAGCATGCTTGATTTGTATATTATTTCTTTTCTCATTTTGTTTGCTAACCAAAAGCACAAAAATATGTCACTAACATCTTTTGTTTGTAGCTTAAGCAATCACAAGGTCAAGAGCTTCAAGGAGATCCTTTGTGCAAAGATATGGCCAAGAGAAGATGACAGCAAGCATGGTAATGGTTCCAAAAGCTTTCATCCATCAAATATGCCTCCCTAGCATCTCAATTCATCATTTTGATCAAGGCAAGTCAAAGGGTTTGAGGTTTGTTCCCCAAGGAAACCCTAATTCATCTATGCACCACAATGCCTTGCTCTTGAAGAAACCTCAGCCCATGATCAAAGACAATCAAGGGAAGTTCTTTAATTCATCATTTCATGCATATTTGAACTTATTTGAGTGTCCTCAATCATCAATTCATCAAGATATGAGTCATGGACTTGAGAAGTTGATCAGTCAATTCATCTGACTATTTTTGAAATGCACTGAGACCTAACTTTTCATGTGTTGGTCAAATGGAGATGGTCCTAAAAGAAAAAATGTTCTTAAGGACAATATGAACAACTTTCATGTTCATCAAAAATTGATTTGAAGCTTGTAAAATCATCTCCCATTCATTTCAGATTGCATTTGGCATTGAATTTAGGCCTATTGCATGATCATGCAAGCCCATGCAATGAATATCCAATTCCATGCACACGGCTTTGATCACACTTACCTTTCCATTCCATCTATAAATAAGAGCTCCATTCCATTCAAATCTCATCCATGAATCAACCTGAAATGCTGCTGAACTGAAAACCGAGTCACACCTAAAGGAACTATTCCAACTTTCTTCAATTTCTCAGATCTGAAATTCAACTAAATCAGGTTGAATTTCTAGATCTAAAGTTCCTAGATCACTCTCTCATACTCCATTGATCTTCTGTTTGGCCAAAGGAAGCAAGGAGGCAAGCTCAAATCTCCAGAATTCAAGGTTGTTCTTCAACTGGTTTTCTCTTCGAAACTCATTGCTCTTTGATCTATTTGCCTAGCCAATGTGTTTTCTGAAGTCCTCACTTGAGAGGCAAGCTAGTGGTAGCTTCAATTTTGTGTTTTATTGAACTGCATTTTTTCATACCTGAATCTTCCAGCTCTGATTTCTTACTCTATAGGAATTTTGAAAGTGATTCAAGGTTACAGGGATGATGTACATCACCCCAGCTTCATTTTGATATGTGGATCGTGGATTTTGGTTGAGGTTTTTGAACCTGCAACTCTGGCCGGAGCAAGTGTGCTCGTCGGAGAAGACGGTGGCGTTGGCCACCGTCCATTTGCAAGAACAAATCCAGGCCGTTTGATCATGTTTCCAGATTGAATC
Source organism: Lathyrus oleraceus (assembly GCF_024323335.1). Taxonomy (NCBI): domain Eukaryota; kingdom Viridiplantae; phylum Streptophyta; class Magnoliopsida; order Fabales; family Fabaceae; genus Lathyrus; species Lathyrus oleraceus. The sequence goes on along the minus strand of NC_066580.1, from coordinate 66,978,371 downwards.
GTGTCCTTTGGATCTTATGACTTTCAATAATGCTGGATGTTTCTCAGTTGACTCATGCCTTCCATGCGCGCGCATCTCACATCCGTCTGATCAGCCACGTCAATTAATGAGGCTTGATCAGACGCTTGTGGTTTTTTTCTGATTTTTGTAATTTCCATTTAATTTCTTTTATTTCCATTATTTTAAAAAATTCATATCTTCTTCATTTTAAATCCAAAAATTATGGGACCAATTGCATTCTTCTCCAAATAATTTCTAGTTTATAATTTTGATTTTTAATATTTTTTATTTTATCATTTGATATTTTTTGTGAATTTTCTCTTTTCTGGTTATTTTTAATTCATTTTAAATAGTTTTTTATATTCAAAAAATACAAAAATATTTTCCTAACATATTTGAATGATGATGAATCTATGAAAAATATTCTCATCAATTTTTTAATTGATTTGAGATTTATTTGAGATTTTAGTTCAATTAGGTTATTTTTATTCATTTTTAATTGATTAAAAATAGTTTCTGACTTTTAAAAATGCTGAAATTTTTTGTCAAACTTCATTGACCTTATTGAACTTAGGATAAATCACTTGGACCTTTCAAGGTTGATATGAAGTGATTTTGAAGTTTGACCTTTCTTTTATTTTTTTTATTATTCAAGGTTATTTTAATATTAAAAATGCCAAAAATATTTTGCTTATTGTTTGACCTCCAATCTTCATCTCATTTCTGATTTCTCATTGTTTGACTTTGACTTTCAATGTCATTTGGTCAATACATATGGATTGGTACATTTGATTTCACCTTATGCACTTTATTCTTTTCATTTCCTTTTCCATTATTCATCTCTCTCTTCTTCTTCTTCTTTTTCTTTTTGATCAATGAGTTGAAGGTTGATAAGTTAGCATTGATTAGGGAGACTTAATCTTCCTTGATTCAAATCTAATTCATCTTGATCAATTGATCAAGTGAATGGCTTTGCATTAAGGATAGGTTGTTTCCTAAATCATGCAAAGGACTTAAACCAATACAAGATCAATTCTCTTTTTCCTTTTGGCATGGCAAGTTGTTGGAACTTAGTTCACTAATCAAGACTTCTAACTTGTGTTGTTGCCTACATTATTATTGACCGACCTCAGATAGTTGTGACTTCTACATAAGTCCAATTACGATTGCTTAATATAGCGCTAAATTTGCCTTATGGCACACTAACTACTAACACTAACCATTAACAATTAACATTTACTTTTTGCACTTTACTTTTATGCAATTTACTATTCTTATACATATTATTCATTTGCTTTTTCCTTTGCTCACTTAAGCACATGTTTATGTTAATGCCATTTGCCTTTTGCTCACTTGAGCACATAATTGTGTATATACTATTGTGCTTGTGTTTTGTTTTGATTGTTGTGAATCAAATGCAAAGAATTGGACAAATGGACTTAGACTTTAGGACTTACCCAAGCTAATAGCGTTTGAAGAGCAACTAGGCATTGGGCCTTTAGAGTGCTATAAAAAGTCAAAGAGCTACTAGGCTTTGGGCCTTTAGAATGCTTAAGCTTGAAGATGAACATTGAAAGGACCATATTCTAAACTCCCTCTTGTCCATTCTTTGATTGTATTATAGAACCTTTTGATGTGTGTTTTCTTTGTGCTAGGGATTCCCACTTGAGCTTAATTGAGGAACCATTGCCATGAGCTTCTAAGAGAGAGAGATCCAAGATACATTGAGGAGTCTTTCCAAGAGTTCATTTGATTGTTGATTGCTTGAATTTATGCTTTGTGTGATTGCTTATTCCAAAGGATGGGAGCTACTTGGATCATCAATATGATCTCAAGAAAGGAACTCCATTGTGGTTTTGTTTCTTTATCCCTCACCTTTTTGCATTACTTAGGACTTTAGCCCTTCTTCTTCTTCTCTCCACTCTAACCCAAGCCAAACTTTTGTGCAAACATATAACACTTGTTTTCAACATTAGAAACCTAAGCCTTATGCTTTTGATTTTCAAACTTTCTTTTCATAATACTTATTTTGAATTGAATCTTTAAGTCAACTTTGACCATTTTGTATATACTTCTAATTGGAAATATGACCCATTCAAATGTCTTTGTGTGGTTTCAATGGCCACTTTCTAATCAAAACTTTTTCATAACCTTTAGCTATTAGGTTTCAGTTATCTTTGTGGTGGATGTAATACTCACCTATATCCTTAGTGATGGACAACGAGTCTTCCATGCTTATTATAGGGTTAACCCCTCACTAGCATGTTGAAGTTATCCTCACATGGTGGATTTGTGGTTTTAGGTTGAGTTTTCTCCCTTTGATAACAAAAGACCTTAAGGCTTCTGGACCAATCAATTCACCCACTCCTTTTGAAATTTTTACCCCGAACTACGAGGTTTTGATCTTAATCTTTTTTAAGATGGTACGTAGGCAATGGGTTTATCCATCCAAACACAAAATGTAAATAACTTGTACATTCTCTTCTCATCTCCTCAATCATGTTTGCACAAACAAATTTTCACAAAACAACAACCTTACCACAAGTATGAAAAGGGCTCCATAGGAGTACCTAGGATGTTTTGGGTGCCTAACACCTTCCCATTGCATAACCAACCCCCTTACCCAGATCTCTGATTCTCTTTTACTAGTTTTTGTTAAAACTTTTAGGTTTTTGTTCGCTTTCTAACCATTCCTTTGGATAAATAGAAGTGCGGTGGCGACTCGACTTGTATGATTTACCTTGGATTTAGTCAATATCTCTAATGGTAACGAATACCCCGCTACAGAAAAGTGGCGACTCTGCTGGGGACCTTTGCCTAGTGGGTTTTGCCTACTTTTCATATTGTGTTGTATTGTAATGTATTGTTTTGTGACATATTTTTTGTGCAATTTAGGATTACTGTATTGTATGTAATGATTGAATTACTTGAATATTAATTCCTTGTGTTTTTGGTGATCTTTGTGAGATGAGTTCTATACCCGGACTCGAGTGCACTTAGGATAGGAGAATGGCATAGTCTTGTTGACTTGTGTGGAATTATTCCTTAGCAAGTTGACTTGCAAGTCCATTCACTTGGTGGAGGTCATGTTGGGATCAATAATGTCACACGAGTAGTTGTGGTTAGACATTACTCTTTCCAATATAGACTTTAGAAGCCAAGGACCTTAGTTTACCAAGCCCATCTTGGCCTATTCTTAGGATGTAGTGTGAAAGTCGTTCAAGTGTAAGATTTTATATGATTGTTACGCGATACTACACTCTAAAGAGTCTCTCTTGAGAATATTTTTGGAGTACGAGTAGTCGTTTATCCGATAATATCCGAAAGATGGGATGATGACTATGGGAACCTCTTGTAGAACATGTTTGGCAGGTTTAAACCCTAGTACACTCCCTTTGGGTGGTTCCTAACCGAGACTCCATGCTCGTGACTCACAACAAGCCCTTGATTCGTGGTTGATCCGTTCATGTATCCTTAATATCAATGGAACTTGGGTGTTGATAAGGTGTAAACCATAATCCACCAAAATGGATGATTGATATTAAGGATGATATGATCCATCCCATGACCTTGTTTGGTGTGCTTTGCTTGATCCTTGAGTGTGATTGTTGCATTCATGCATCCATTTGCATCCATATCATCAATAATGAAGAAAATTTTCAAGGAACTTAAGAGGTCTATTTGCGAATTTTCAGACATGGAAAGACAAAGAAGGAATACAAAGAAGTACAGTTTCAGACAACCAGATTTGAAAGAGTTAAGGAATCTGACATCCTATGTACTAGATCCTTTGGGTTTCAAGGCTCGTTTTGGGAAGCTTCTTCCTCTTCTGACTACTCAGGTGGATGAAGGGTTGATGAGTGTATTGGTGCAGTTTTATGATCCCTTGTACCGTTGCTTCACGTTTCCGAATTTCCAACTTTTGCCTACACTTGAGGAGTATGCCTACCTTGTGGGTATACCTATTCTAGACCAGTTGCCGTTCAGTGGCTTGGAGAGTATTCCTACTTCTCAAGAGATAGCTGACATGTTGCATATAGAGGAATCTCTAGTTGGTTCTCATATGACTACCAAAGGTGGAATTCAAGGTCTCCCTTCTGAGTTCCTTATTGCTCAAGCTGCTATGTATGGGAAAGCCATGAGTGAGGATGCCTTTGAAGCCATATTTGTACTTCTCATCTATGGGTTAGTGTTGTTCCCCAACATCGACAAGTTTGTGGATATGAACGCTATTAGGATCTTCTCTACTCTTAATCTCGTTCCGACTCTGTTGGGTGACACTTATTTCTCTTTGCATATGAGGAATGCAAAGGGTGGTGGTGTCGTTGTGTGCTGTTTGCCTCTGTTGTATAAGTGCTTTATTTCTCACTTACCGCAGACGGTCGCCTTCAAGGAGAACAAAAGATGTCTACGTTGGTCCACGAGACTCATGTCTCTCACTAATGATGATATCTCTTGGTACAACCGTGTGTATGATAGTGTGTAGATTATCGACTCTTTTGGTGAATTCTCCAATGTACCTCTTCTTGGTACATGTGGTGGGATTAACTACAACCCTGTTTTGGCACGTCGTCAGCTTGGGTTCCCCCTAAAGGATAAACCTAATAACATTCTGTTAGAGGTTGTGTTCTTTCAGGAGGGTAAAGATCCCCAAAACTTGAAGGGCAGAATGGTCCGCGCTTGGCGCAAGATTCATAGGAAAGGAAGGAAAGAGTTGGGTCCTAAGAATTGTGTTGCTATGGAGCCTTACACCGCTTGGGTTAGGAAGAGAGCGTCTGAGTATCTCATGCCTTACGAGTATCCAAGACCTACACCTTTGGTTATGGCTGGGCCTTCAACCCTCCCTGACCAAGGAGTAGAGGAGTTAAGAGACGAAGACCGATCACGTGCTTGGATCCGTGAAAGAGAGGAGTTGCTTCAGCAGATTAAAGAGAAGGATGCTTTGATAGAGTTCCTCGAACATCAGGTTATTGATGATCCTAATGATGCATGGACTTCTCTACTTCCTTAGTCTTCCAGGTTTTGGAATAGGAAGTACGACCGACTCGCCAAGGAGAAGGCAGATATGGAGGCAGCCTACGAGAGGGAGGTGAAGAGGCTTCGTGCATCCTATATTCCTGTGTCCCGAGCTTTAGATGATTGTTTCTAGGGATCCATAGGATGATTATTTTCCTTTTCTTTTGTATATTGTTACCAATGTTGTACTTCTTTGGTGTAAAATATTTCCCAGATATTATGTTTCCATATAAAAGTGTTTAATATTTCCAAAATTTGCAAATAGAACTCTAAAGTTCTTTTGAAATAAAAAAAAAACAAATCATGTGCATAAGCAGGTTTTGTTCCCGGCTTCTTGTCCTGTGGTCTAACTCTGTGTTCTTCATTTATTTTGAAGACAAGCTAACTCACCGGTACTACACCAGAGCCAACATATCAAGACTGATGGATCATTTGGAACAAGAGAACCGCGAACTGAAAGAGGAAGTGGCCAGATTAAGTGCCTTGACGGAGTCATTCATGGCTGCCCAGAGCCAATCTTCTCCGACACCTTCAACTCCTCCCCAGAGGACAGTCATCTCTGAGATTGTGTCCTCGATTGTGCCTGCAGCCAGTGCACACTTTGCTCCAACGACCATGCCAGCCGGATTCCCGTGGGGGATGCCTCCCAATTTCATGCCCGAGGGTCCTACTCCCACCTTTGCTTCTATGCCGGCATCTAGCCCGGTCCTTGCCGTTCCTCCTCCTGTCGTGCATACTCTGCCCAAAGTAGACGATACCATCTATCATTCTAAGCCGTCTGAGGGCCTAGATGTCTATGAGAAGATGGACGCTATGAACGATCAATTTCTTGAGCTTCGCAAGGAATTGAAAACTCTTAGAGGAAAGGATCTTTTCGGCAAGTCTGCTGCCGAACTCTGCCTAGTTCCGAATGTGAAGATCCCTATGAAATTCAAGGTCCCTGACTTTGAAAAATACAAGGGAAATACTTGCCCTCTCAGCCACCTGGTCATGTATGCCAGGAAAATGTCGACTCAGACCGACAATGACCAACTGCTCATCCACTACTTTCAGGACAGTCTTCCGGTGTTGCTCTACGTTGGTACATGGGTTTAGACAGTGCGAACATCCGATCCTTCAATGATCTTGGCGAGGCCTTCGTCAAGCAATACAAGTACAATGTGGATATGGCTCCCGATAGGGATCAATTGAGGGCCATATCCCAGAAGGACAAGGAAACATTCAAAGAATACGCCCAGAGGTGGCGAGAGGTAGCAGCACAGATCGTGCTCCCGCTGGAAGAGAAAGAGATGACTAAGATCTTTTTGAAGACCTTGAGTTCTTTTTATTATGAGCGGATGATTGCTAGCGCTCCTTCTGACTTCACCGAGATGGTGAATATGGGGATGCGTCTAGAAGAAGGGGTTAGAGAAGGGCGTCTGACAAGAGAAGAAGGCTCTTCTACCAAACGTTATGGGGTGTTTGCGAGAAAGAAAGAGGGAGAGGCACATGTTGTGACCTCCCATATGAAACCAAGAAGACCCTCTGTGAGGAGGAAGACCGTGCGTCCCGCCGGTAACCAGCACCAGGTGGCTCGTATAGCACCTGTCTTCAGAGATAATCAGCAGTACCAGCAACATAACAATAATCAGCAACCACATCCGCAATATCAACATCAACAACACCGTCCGCAACAGCAGGCCTACCAGCCTCAGAACAGTAATCAAACCAGCACAAGTTATGAGAAGAAAAGGGCCACCTTCGATCCTATTCCGATAACGTATGCAGAGTTATATCCCTCTTTGATAGAGAGGAAGTTGATTACTCCGCGAGACCCACCGGCTATACCTACTAATCCCCAGTGGTGGTATAAGCCCGAATTACATTGTGTTTACCATTTTGGTGCTCCCGGCCACAACGTGGAGAATTGCTACCCTTTGAAGACCAAAGTCCAAGACCTAGTGAGGTGTGGCATTCTGTGTTTCGAGGACGTAGGTCCTAACGTGAAGAAGAACCCATTGCCCGAGCATGGGAAATCTGTCAACATGGTCCAGGGTTGCCCTGGCAAGTACAAAGTCAATTACGTCAGTCATATTCGACAATCTCTGGTCGAGATGCATCGTTTGCTATGTGATTATAGTCATTACGAGCATGACCATGATAGATGTCGAGTCTGTTCTGCTAATCAAAGAGGTTGTCGTCAGGTGCGCAAAGATGTTCAAGAAATGCTGGATGAAGGAGTTATTGAGATCCTTCAAAACAGAAACATTGACGAAGATGCTGATGAGGTCAACGTAATTTCTCCAGTATTCCGGATCCTCGAGCCTGTTATCATCAAGTATGATGGTAGCAAGCAGAAGGTTTCTCCCGTATTAGCCATTAAGCTAGTCGGACCTGTACCATACTCTTCTGAGAAGGCAGTCCCCTATCGCTACAATGCCGTAGCAGTGGAAAATGGGAAAGAGGTGTCCTTGCCTTCTTCATCTGTTGTAAATATTGCTGATGTTAGCGGTTTGACCCGTAGTGGTCGTGTATTTTCAGTACCGCCAAAGCCTCAAGTTGATGCTCGAGGAAGTGTTGATGCTGATTCTGTTGAACGCCCGATTGGGAATGCTGTGAGCACCCCGAATCCGGCACTTGTTGTTAAGCCCTCCTCTATATTGAGAACTCCTGCTTTTGTTGGCCCAAGCGGCAATATGAAAGAAGACTGCGATGAGATGCTGAAGCTCATCAAAAGGAGCGAATACAATGTTGTAGACCAGCTTCTATAAACGCCATCCAAAATATTTGTGTTATCATTGCTTTTGAATTCAGAACCACACCGAGAGGCTCTGCAGAAGGTGTTGGATGTGGCATATGTGGATCACGATGTCACGATAGAACAATTCGATAGCATTGTTGCAAACATTACTGCTTGTAACAACTTGAGTTTTTGTGACTCTGATCTCCCCGAGGAGGGAAGAGACCACAACTTGGCATTGCATATATCTATGGGTTGCAAAGACGATGCCATGTCCAATGTACTGGTGGACACTGGGTCATCATTGAAGGTATTTCCAAAATCCACTCTCTCGAAGCTGTCATATCAAGGGCCTCCCATGAGGCAGAGTGGAGTAGTTGTGAAGGCTTTCGATGGGTCTCGCAAAACTGTGATTGGCGAGGTTGATCTCCCAATCAAGATCGGACCAAGTGATTTCCAGATTACCTTCCAGGTTATGGATATTCACCCATCATATAGCTGTCTCCTAGGAAGACCATGGATTCACGAAGCAGGCGCCGTGACATCCACCCTACACCAGAAACTGAAATTTGTGAAGAATAAGAAGCTGGTGGTAGTAGGGGGAGAAAGGGCTCTCCTGGTTAGCCATTTGTCTTCCTTCTCATATATAGATGTTGAGGATGAAGTTGGAACTCCTTTCCAAGCTTTATCTATTGCTGAACCTATTGAGAAGAGTTCCAACTTGAGCGTGGTGCGACTGCTGGATTAGGGAAAATGATTGAGCTAGAAAACAACAAGTCCCGGGCTGGCATAGGTTATTCATCTGGGGTTTCTAATACGTAAGGGTTGTTCAAGAGTGAAGGTTTCATCCACACTGGTCAAGACGAAGAGGCTGCTGCCGTTCTGGAAGAGGACGAAGAGGGTTCTGGCAACTCCGTCATCCCTGGGGGGATCTGCAATAATTGGGTCGCTGTGGATATTCCAACAGTTATCCATAAGTCAAAGTAATGTTCATTGTGTTTAAAAACCCTCCTCCCATGCCAAAAGGAGGAGTGATGACATTGTTGGCGCATAAATACAATGATATTTTCATCCAATAGATTCATGTTAAATGTTTGTTTTTCCAATTATTTTCCCTTTTCGCTTTTTGCATGAAATTGGTGATCACATAAAACCTCAAAAATAAGAATAAAATCAATCTTTTCATTTGCATAATGATTTGCCTTGTTTGAATTCTAAAGCTTTCATATCCAAAATCATTATGCAGGTTGATCAAACCCATTGAACATAATGACCCAACACCATCTCCCAACTTTGAATTCCTTGTATTTGAAGCGGAAGAAGATGATGTTGAAGAGATTTCTGACGAGATTACCCGTCTACTTGAGCATGAAGAGAAGATCATTCAGCCGCATCTTGAGAATCTAGAAACAGTCAACTTGGGGTCTGAGGATTGTGTGCGAGAAGTGAAGATTGGGGCACTCTTGGAAGAATCTGTTAAGAAGGGGTTGATTGAATTGCTACGAGAATATGTTGATGTCTTTTCCTGGTCATATGAAGACATGCCTGGTCTAGATACAGATATCGTGCAACATTTCCTACCTTTGAAACATGAGTGCGTGCCTGTGAAGCAGAAGCTCAGAAGAACTCATCCTGATATGGCAGTGAAGATCAAAGATGAAGTTCAGAAGCAAATCGATGCGGGGTTTCTGGTGACTTCTACATATCCTCAATGGGTGGCCAATATTGTGCCCGTGCCTAAGAAAGACAGAAAAGTCCGGATGTGTGTGGACTATAGAGACTTGAATAAAGCTAGTCCGAAAGATGATTTTCCTCTACCACATATTGATATGTTGGTAGACAATACGACTAAATTCAATGTCTTCTCATTTATGGATGGATTTTCCGGATATAATCAGATCAAGATGGCACCCGAGGATATGGAGAAGACAACATTCATCACACCTTGAGGAACATTCTGTTATCGAGTGATGCCCTTCGGTTTGAAGAACGCCGGAGCCACGTATCAACGAGCTATGACCACCTTGTTTCATGATATGATGCACAATGAAATCGAGGTATATGTTGACGATATGATCGCTAAGTCAAGAACGGAGGTTGAACATGTAGAGCACCTGTTGAAGCTTTTTCAGCGTTTGAGGAAATATAAGCTTCGTCTGAATCCCAACAAGTGTACATTTGGAGTCCGTTCCGGCAAGTTATTGGGCTTTATTGTTAGTGAAAGAGGTATTGAGGTTGATCCTGTAAAGGTCAAAGCAATACAAGAGATGCCTGCGCCCAAAACTGAGAAGCAAGTCCGAGGTTTTCTTGGCCGCTTGAATTATATTTCCAGATTCATATCCCACATGACTGCCACATGTGCGCCGATATTCAAGCTCCTCCGGGAAGATCAGTCCCATGATTGGACCGAGGATTGCCAGAAAGCTTTCGACAGTATTAAAGAGTATTTGTCTGAGCCTCCGATCCTGTCTCCGCCCGTGGAAGGAAGACCATTGATTATATATCTGACTGTTCTTGAAGACTCAATGGGTTGTGTCCTTGGTCAGCAAGATGAATCAGGAAAGAAAGAATATGCTATTTACTACTTGAGCAAGAAGTTCACCGATTGTGAGTCTCGATATTCAATGCTTGAGAAGACATGATGTGCTTTGGCTTGGGCTGCTAAGCGCTTACGCCAATATATGTTAAATCATACGACTTGGTTGATATCCAGAATGGATCCAATCAAGTATATCTTCGAGAAGCCTGCTTTAAGAGGGAGGATTGCCCATTGGCAGATGTTGTTATCTGAGTATGATATTGAGTATCGAGCTCAGAAGGCTATTAAAGGTAGTATTTTGGCTGACCACTTGGCACATCAACCAATTGAGGATTATCAGTCTGTTCAGTATGACTTCCCAGATGAGGAGATTCTGTATTTGAAAATGAAAGATTGCGATGAGCCTACGCTCGATGAAGGGCCAGAGCCTGGTTGCAGATGGAGTATGGTGTTTGATGGCGCTGTAAATCAGTATAGAAATGGTATTGGGGCAGTGATTATTACTCCTCAGGGCACATATATTCCTTTTACAGCAAGGCTAACTTTCAAGTGCACGAATAATATGGATGAGTATGAGGCCTGCATTATGGGATTGGAGGAATGCATTGATCTAAGGATCAAGCATCTTGATGTTTATGGTGATTTAGCCCTCGTTGTTAATCAGATTAAGGGAGAATGGGAAACGAATCAGCTTGGTCTCATTCCATATAGGGATTATGCGAGGAGGATTTCAACGTTCTTTACCGAGGTTGACTTCCATCATATTCCTCGAGATGAGAATCGGATGGCGGACGCTCTCGCTACACTTGCTTCGATGATTGTGGTTAAACTTTGGAATGAAGTTCCCAATATCACTATGATGCGCTTGGACAGACCAGCTCACGTATTTGCAGTTAAAGAGGTGAAGGATGACAAGCCATGGTATTATGATATCAAGTGTTTCCTTCAGAGCCAGGTTTACCCACCTGGGGCATCTGTGAAAGACAGAAAGACTCTGAGGAGATTCTCAGGAAGTTTCTACCTCAATGGCAATATACTTTATAAGAGAAATTTTGACATGGTGCTGCTCAAATGCGTGGATAGACACGAAGAAGACCTGTTGATGACTGAGGTCCATGAAGGTTCGTTTGATACTCATTCCAATGGACATGCCATGGCTAGAAAGATATTGAGAGCAGACTACTATTGGCTGACAATGGAGTCTGACTGCTGCAAATATGTGAAGAAATGTCATAAGTGTCAGATTTATGCAGATAAGATTCATATTCCCCCGACACTTCTGAATGTGATTTCATCACCATGGCCTTTCTCCATGTGGGGAATTGACATGATTGGCATGATAGAGCCGAAAGCGTCTAATGGACACAAATTTATTCTCGTAGCAATTGATTACTTCACCAAGTGGGTTGAAGAGGCATCATATGCAAATGTGACTAGGCAGGTAGTCGTGAAGTTTATCAAGAATCAACTCATATGCCGATATGGTGTGCCAGATAAGATCATTACTGATAATGGATCTAACCTGAACAACAAAATGATGAAAGAGCTGTGTAGTGAGTTCAAGATTGCACATCATAATTCTTCTGCTTATAGACCCAAGATGAATGGGGCTGTTGAAGCTGCTAATAAAAATATCAAGAAGATTATCCAAAAGATGGTTGTCACGTACAAAGATTGGCACGAGATGTTGCCATTTGCCTTGCATGGATATCGTACATTTGTCCGCACTTCAACATGGGCAACCCCTTTCTCTCTTGTTTATGGCATGGAGGCTGTACTCCCAGTAGAGGTGGAGATCCCATCCATGAGAGTCTTGATGGAAGCCAAGTTGACTGATGCTGAATGGGTTCAGATTCGTTGTGACCAGTTGAATTTGATAGAAGAAAAGAGATTGACTGCCATGTGCCATGGTCAGTTATATCAACAAAGGATGAAGAAAGCTTTTGATAAGAAGGTCAAGCCTCGTGTGTTCCGAGAAGGTGACCTTGTACTCAAGAAAGTCTTGTCTTTCGCGCCCGATTCCAGGGGAAAGTGGACTCCAAACTATGAAGGTCCATATGTTGTTAAGAGAGCCTTTTCAGGCGGTGCTTTGATACTTATAACTATGGATGGGGAGGATTTCACTCGTCCTGTGAATTCAAATGCAGTCAAGAAATACTTCGCCTAAAAATAAAAACAGAATAGCTCGCTAAGTTGAAAACCCGAAAGGGCGGCTTAGGCAAAAATGAGCGTCTCAGTGGATTGAAAACCCGAAAGGGCGATCCAGGCAAAAGTTAGAGGCATAAAAAAAAATGTATCCCGCTAGATTGAGTACCTCATCCTGGGGCAATCTAGGCAAAAATTAGGGATTTCGCAAGTAACTGCATCCTGATAAGACTTTGTTCTACAACTGTCATCCGTCAGAGATTCTTGCTCATTCGTCATCAACCAAAGCTACAAATACATCGGATTCAGAATTGGTGGAGAAATGGTCATTATGTTCAATGTATCCCTTTTCCAATATATATCACCAATTTCAAATTTGTAAAGATCTATGGAGTCTTTCCATTTGCAGACTATCATTCCATCAAATAAATTTGAGCCTTTTATCCAATTATTTGCACTCTTATTTATTTCTATTCAACAAATGTTTTACATGTTTTAATTGAAAAAATATCATTGTTTTGAATAATCAAATTTTTCATAATTTTTTTTAAACAAAATGAACATTCACAATGACATAAGGATACTTAAGAGATCTTCGGTGCTCTCCCAAGGATGGTATGATCCCTAACAGGGTAAGACATTTGTTCATATTCCCGACATGCTTGTATCTTCTTCCTCCGGGGCCTTTTGTGGTTTTTTCTACTAAGCGGAGTGTTTGGTAAGATATTCACCACTCTTCCCTTCAGTAGAGTAGCGACCTTTCCTTCTCAGCAGGTGTGATCTTTGGTAATACGGTATTTGGCGGTGACCTTGGAAGCCTCCTGTTTGGTGGTTATTTCCCCACAGATCCCCCCACCTCCTCGGATAGATTCCCCAGTAGAGTTGCTTATGTGGCGGATTTTATCTGTGCAATAACTCCTGCCCCCCCAGCTGGAATGACTGATGTTCATCCCCCTGAAGAGATCTTTGCTTCCTGGTATCTCTTGCCCTCATCAGATTGGATACTCTCCGGTGAACCTGGATTTCTCTCTTGAGATGTAGTACCGGATGTTTGTGTACTTATCCTTTGGAACTGTTTGTGTTAGAAATGTCTGTTTGTCAGCATTCATCATACATAAACCATGCATGCGTGCATATAGTTTTCAAACATTCAGATATCCATGATTGCATTCTTTGCCATATATCTTTGTTTGTAATCCCTTGCTAGTGGGTAATATGCTTCCCAAGCAGATGTCGGTGTCTGATCCCTCAATATAGAGTCAACCTTTTAAGTAGAAAGTGTTTATCTTTCCTTCCATGTTCCCCACCGAGTTATATCCTCATGGATAATGGTTGTTTTTGTTGCCTCCCAACACATATATTGGGGTGGACTTCCCCATTGAGTTATATCCTCATAGGGACAAACTTTGCTTCATCGTGCCTATCTAGTTTGATCCTAGACTGGCCTCTTATTACTGTTCCCTGCACTCCACTGTGGTATAAATGAATAATTGCTCAGTAATTAGTAATCATTCATCTTATCCCCGACGGAGTCTGTGATTTTCTACCTTCATATCGGTAGTTGTAAACCCTATTTCATCCCCTTGCAGAGTTAACCTTTTGTTCATCCTAATCGATGACGGTTACTCTTCCGTGGTTGTCTACCCAGTATCTGGTAGATGTAATCCCCTCCTTGACGGTTATCTTTATCCAAAATTCGGTGTTGATATTCCCTCATTCTTTTGGATAATTGCTCTGATTAGGCAGTTTATCCCCAGCAAGTCATCTTTCATATACCGGTTGTCGGTAATGTTTGTTGCTCCCTTTGAATGGTCATCATTATATACCTAGTCTCGGTATCCCGATGCCTTTCTCTCTCGGTCGATCTATCCTTTATTAACCCAGTAACCGGTTGTGGATAATCTTCCATGCGAGTATATTATCTATGTTCTGACGGTAATAGATAATATATCTCATGCACTCTTTGGTAGAAGCCTCTTGTTCTTCCCCATTTGAGTAAGATTCGTATCCCTTTGTGGAATCGAATGTCCATCCCATAATCGAGTTTGCTTTTAGCCCTCTTTTGGATGATGAGTGTTTTGGGAATATTCCCCAATTCATGCTTTGGTTGATCACCTATTATATGCCCAGTAACCGGCATCCCTGGTGTTCTTTCCTTCTGCTCCCTATTATGACTTTTTGTCCCCTGTGAAGTCATATTTTCCTGAGTTGAAGTGTACCTTTTAGATCTTCCTCAGACGTTGTGGATGTTTGATATCTCTCACCCTTATACCGGTCTTAGATATTCATTCTCCTGGAGCATGTTTTCCCCTCACCCTTATGCCGATGGGATCACATGATCTCTTTTTGAGCTTATTACCCAGTAACCGGTAATACCTCATTTTGTTTTTTCCTCAGCTGAGTCCTTAGTGGACATCTCCACCTGAGTCCGGATTTTTATCTGAAGTATCCGTTACGGATAATTTTGCTATATTGGCATATTCCCCAATACATGCATCTTCGAGTCAGCTCGAGTCCTTCCATGGATTCATTTCATGGATTCTCTCCGTGTCTCTCAGCAAGTTTTAAGTCGTGACCTGCTCAGCGTTTTCATCCCTTTACTCCCCGGTAGAGTCTATGCCCCATAGAATGAATTATCCATAGGAATCGTCGGTTTCCTCCTGATCTTTGCCTTTGTGGACCTATCCCCACAGAGTTTTACCATTTGCATGCATACATCTGCATCATGAGGCCTCTTAGGGACCAAAATTCGTCTCTTTGTTATTATTTAAGCCCATTCTACCCAGTCGAGACGAAAATTTTAACCTTCACTTCTCCGGCTAGAATGATCTTAAATAGGGGCATTGTAACACCCCAAAATTTGCCCTCCTCATTCATGCATTCACTTTTTAGGTCATTTAGCATTTCATATCATATTGCATCATGTCAATCAGAATTAGCTCCAAGAAGCTCGGACATCATCCAGGACACTTTGTAGGTTCTACTTAGACGATCAGTCAACACAAGGAAAAGACTTGAGGTACTACCAACAGGGCCAGATGGGGCCTATTCACCGTGCAAATCGCCAGGCTGGAAGAAGCAAGAATTTGCTGCTGAGCTGTCATGCTCGCTAGGCGAGCAGATGCTTCGCCTAGCGAAAAGTACTGTCATGCTCGCTAGGCGAGCAGGTCCTTCGCTAGGCGAAGGGCGCGCACTTCAGAAATATCAGAAAGATTTTGGGCTTGAGTTGCCCTCATTTGAGCCCACTACCCACGAAATCAGTCTATAAATATAAGAGTTGCAGTAGAGGACAAAACACTTGGAGTTTCACCGAAGAAAGGTCTTGAGAGAAAGAGACATAGGAACTACTCTGCAGCAATCTTCAGGCAGCTCTGAGAAGTTCACTCCGATTCACGCACTCTTTTGCCTCCGCCTCACGCAAACCCTAACAGAGCTTCGCAAATCCAACCGCGCCGTTCAATCGATCTCTCATCAGGTATGCCTTTGTTCCTACTACTCTATGCCTCGAATCTGAATACTATGAATGCATGAGGTAACGTCAGGTTTTGCCCACGGGTTTGTATTTGTGTATGAATATGTGAATAATGACTTGAATGTTTAATAATTTCGTTTCTGAGATGAATGCCATAGGTTTTGGATTCTTTAAAATCGTACTGTTATCCATGAGAAATCCAAAACCCGCAGGCGCTTGCTAGCCGCTTCGCTAGGCGAGCATGCAGCGAAGCTTCGCTAAGCTTTCGCTAGGCGATGCAGTCGCGAATGTGACAGAATTCGCTTTTCGTTCTGTTTTGTTCTCATCTGTCTTGTGTTGCCATGGCATTGTTTTCCTTAGATTTCATCTTGTTTGTCTAACCTTTTTGTCGAGTTTTTGTGAGGACTCACATACTCTTGCAGGGATACCATGCGGAGGTTTATTCTGATTACTCGTATTGACTGATTTTCTTTGATGGTCTAGCTGGAGAGATCTCAGGGTTGCTAATCCTTTAATTGTTGTAACTTCGGATCTTTATCCGTGTGGTAATTTTTTCCCTTTCTCGTACTTTATCGCTTTCTTAGCTGGAAGACCTCGATAGGAGGCAATGTTTGAGCCCCTTGGTGGCATTTTACTTTAAGATACATGTTTTGTGTGGTGTGATCGCTTCCCCATAGGACACGAGGCTTCAGATAGTCTCCCGTTTGCATGCCAATTAAGGTAGCACTGTTCCTTCGCCTAGGACTTCCTTTTTGCATGCGCGTTCCTACAACGCGAACAAACCCTAAAACCCAAAGCAACATGTTATCTCCTTCTACTACAGGTGAGTAAGTCTCCAAAGGTCGAGCATCCGGTAGATTGCATAGTAACGTTGTTCGTCTAAAACCCACTCCATAACCTCGTAGTTAGCCGAACTACCGCTTGCTCTGATTCTCATTCCAGATGAGATATGTATGCAGTGGATGCGACATCCGTGCGAGTCATTTCTCTTAACCTTTTTAGTAAATAAACACATTAGGTAAACTCACACCCTTTAGACAAGAACCACAAAAGTGGATCCCGTAGAGTACTATGGATGCGTAGGGGTGCTAATACCTTCCCTTCGCATGACCGACTCCCGAACCCAAGATTTGGTTGCGAGACCCCGTCTTGTCCTTTCCTTTTTCAGGTTTACTTCGAGCGTTTCCTTTCCCTCCTTTGGGATGAATAACGCACGGTGGCGACTCTTCTGTCTTTTTCTTTCGCCGGTTGTTTTTTTGCACACTGTATTTTTCAGGTTGCGACAGCTGGCGACTCCACTGGGGATTGAGAAGTTGACCTCTTGCTGGTCCATCTTCCCTAAGCGAGTCCCTCCTAGATTTTGTGCTTTCTTGTTCATTAGGCGTTCATGCTCTTGTACATTTATTTACTTACTTGCTTGCATTCATCTGTTGTATCTGTTTGTTTGTTTGTTGGGATGGGGTGTTCTATGAGAGATAAGCCCATTAACCAGGCTTGAGTGTACACACAGGTTTTAGAGTGGATAATCATGAGGCTTGCGTGGCATGTTGCTACGTTAAGTCGTTCGTGAAGAACCACACCCAGACGAGGTTTCTTTTGGATATATTATGTCCTACGGATGTTCCGTAACGACATCATGTTCCTTTAGAAATCGTCGACTCTGGTGACATTTCCCGAGAACTCAGTCGAGGCCTCTCCTCCGAGACGTGATTATGTTAGCTCTGGTGGGCGCATTCTCCCTGATCAATCCGAGGACCCCGAGACTGAGAACTTGCTTTAGGATGTCCTGTTGAGGGGAGTCAGTGGAGGTCTTTTATCCCGTAATAATGCCAAACCTTCAGTGGTAAACGTATTATTCGCGACTGAAGGGCTGAAGTTGACGAACTTCTGTTCTTAGAACCTACCAGTGAGGGGCGGGCTAAATTCAGGAAACCTTAACCTCAAACCAACCCGGTTTTCTGGAGCAGAGCTTTGATCTTGTATTATATTCCTCAGTGGTTTTCTCTTCAGACAGTGTAACCCGACAGATGTTCAAGCAGATACAGCAATCCTGATTGACATGCCACTACATTGCATTCACATCATCACATCATTTGCATTCATATCATTTAACACATGTTTATCCATTTTAAGGGGGTTTACATCTTCTTCTTGATTCCAGTCGGAGTTTTTCTGGTTCTCTTAAGATGGATATTGGCAGAAAGAGACTTGTCGCCTACAAGTTTCCGGTGGTCTGTCTGGAGCCCATTCAACAGTTGATGAAGTTAATGGATCCTGGTTCTCTAGAAGGATTCCGAGAGGATTACGGTTTGATTCTAAGTTTCGTCACGGTTCTTTCCAAAGATCAACATGACGCTCTATTCACACTGCTACAGTTCTATGACCCTCCACTGAGATGTTTCACTTTCCCGGATTATATTTTGGTCCCTACTCTGGAGGAGATTGCCAGTTTTCTCAGAGTTCCTATCAGGTCACAGTTATTGTTCTACAGTTCTGAGTTTCTGCCCGATCTCAGTATGGTTGCTTCAACCACATATTTGGAGGAATCAGTCTGGAAGGCTAATATGTGTCAGAAGGGAGAAGTTAGTGGTTTTCATCTGAGTTTCTTACTGGGAGAAGCAAAGAAGAAGCTGGAAGACGGTAACCAGAGGGGTTTCAATGCTGTGTTGGCTCTTTGTGTGTATGGGATTGTCTTGTTCCCTAATGTTGCCAAATTTGTGGACATGGACGCAATACGCTTCTTCGTGTTGAGAAATCCAGTGCCGACCTTGCTAGGAGATTTCTTTCATTCAGTGCACCACAGAAATAAGAATAGAAAAGGAGGATTGTTGAATTGTTGTGTGCCTTTGTTTTATAAGTGGTTCAGTTCTCACCTACCCAAATCAGGAATGCTCGTTGATGTCAAGGACTCGTTGAGTTGGTCGAAGAGATTGATGGGGTTGAGAGCTGAAGATATTTCTTGGTGGTTCGACCAGAGCTTGCTTCGGGCAGATATTATTCATAGTTGTGGGAACTTCCCAAATGTTCCGTTAGTAGGAAGAAGAGGAGGAATCAACTATAATCCTTCTCTAGCGGTTAGATAGTTTGGATATGCTTTAAGAACTCCGCCTTTGGAAAAGGATGTGGAAGAATCTCTGTTTTTCCATTCTTCGCCTGATTTGACGGTATCCCGTAAGGCAGCTGAGGCCTGGCTCAAGGTGATCAAGAGAGGAAGAACCGTTCTTGGGAAAGGAGATTGTAGAACTTACCCTCGGTATGAAGAGTGGCTTCAAGGAAGAGTCGAAGAGTTTGGTCTGCCGTTCCCTATTGAAGAACCTTTGTATCCACCTACTCCTGAGCAGTCAACAATGGTGAGCCGAGAGGAGTACGATAAGTTGAAGAGTGCCATGGAGGGACTTCAAACCAAGAACTCAGAGTTAAGTGAGAAGTTGCAAGACTGTATGCATCAATTCCAGGAGGCAGAATATCAGAAGGGGGAAGCCGTCAGAGTGCAAAAGGAAGCAGAGAGGAAATTTGCTGTGGAGGTGGACTTCTTCAGGAAGACAGACGAAGCCTTGAGATCATCTAGTTCTGAGTTGAGGCGAGTCAAGCAGCAGTTAGTAAATGCTCATGGTAAATTAGCTGGGTGGCAGGAGCAATGGGATGCCTTTTCAACTTCTCGGAAGGCAAAAGAGGAGGAGACAGTAGCCGAACTGACTGGTCAGATAGAGAAATTGACGACTTTGCTGAAGGGGAAGAACAATGAGCTTCTGTGCGCCCGTTCTACTAATGGCTACATCACAGATCAACTCAATGAGGCTCGAGGATAGATTGAAGAACTCAAGGTGTTGGCAGGTTTGAAGAAATCCAGACTTGAAGAGGTATTCGGAGAAGATGATGGGAATTACCACAGAGAGCACATCAACGAACTGGATGGGATCATTCACAAGAGGAATCTGCTTATCCGGCATTTGACAGAATCTCCAGATCATCCCGACACGATGGCATTACTGGATGAAGTGAGGAGCAGTCCTTATGGGTTGTATACAGGAGGCTGATTCCTAGTTTATGTTCCTCCCTTTACTTTTTGTTTTGTTGCTGTGTAGTGATAATCCACAGGCTTGTTGTGGGGATCCTCTTTTGATGCACTTTTGGCTAAGGCCCCTTTCCTGGAACTCATTTGTATGTTGGTTTCCCTTTGTTGCATCTTGATCTCAGAAGTCTATCCATGACTCAGTCTTCTTGCACTATTCGCCTGATGTGAGACTGGAATCAAGGGGGTAGAATACCTTTTGGATTTGATAAACATGTCATTGCATTTACATATTCATTGTCATATCTTGCATAGCAGGTACCGCTGCAGTGTTCTCATATTGTTTGGTGTCCCACTAGCAGGATAGCTGACTCAGGCATTCACCGATACGGTACTCGGAGGAATCAACAAAGAGCGATGGAGAGCCTACAAGCAGAGCTCGCCGAGATGAAGATTCGCATGAATTAATTCATGGATTTGGTTCAAGGGGTGGCTCAAGGACAGCAGGAGCTTAGATTGATGATGCAGAGGAATCCCGCCGCTACTCAACCAGAGACATTGGATGATCCTCCAGCTGGAGAGGCTAATGGTCCCAATGGACCGGGGCCTATCCCGATCCCACATGTCAACCTTGATCAACAGCTCGTCCATGATGATCAGGCCGATCAATTCCCCCTACTTCAGGAAGACTTTGGCATGGGCCATGGCATGGACCCCATGTTTAGAAGATTGGAAGAGAGGTTGAAGGCAGTGGAAGGACAGAATCCTCTGGGAGTAGATGTTGCTGACTTGGGGCTGGTCCCAGGTGTGAGAGTGCCACCGAAATTCAAGGTCCCGATATTTGACAAATACAATGGCAACTCTTGCCCGAAGACCCATGTGCAAGCCTATTTCCGTAAAATGGTTGCATACTCCGATGACGAAAAGTTGCTTATGTACTTTTTCCAGGACAACCTAGCTGGGGCATCCCTGGAATGGTATATGAGGCTGGACAGAGCCCATATCCGCTGCTGGAGGGATTTGGCGGAGGCTTTCGTAAAGCAGTATCAGTATAATGCAGACATGGCTCCGGACAGAACTCAACTTCAGAATCTGTCTCTTAAAAGCAATGAGTGCTTCAGGGAATACGCTCAACGCTGGAGGGAGATAGCTTCCCGTGTTCAGCCTCCTATGTTGGAAAAGGAAATGGCCAACATGTTCATGAATACGCTGCCTGGACCTTATCTGGAGCGTCTGGTGGGGTGCAATGCCTCCAACTTTGCTGATGTGGTCTCTACCGGAGAGAGGGTGGAGAATTACCTGAAGACCTGCAAGATCCAAAATGGAGTTGGATCTTCATCAGGGGTAAAAAAGTCGTTCATTGGAGGGCATAAGCAGAGAGGGGGGGAGTGAATTCTTTGACTTCCTATCAAAACAGAGGTGTTAGAAGGAACAATTTCCAGAATTATCATCAACAACCGTATGTTGCGGCTGTGACCATTCCAGCTGCAGCACCACTACAACAACAACAACCACAACGTCAACCAGCTCAGTATCAACAGCAGCAGCAACCGGGTAACAGACCCGCTTATCAACAGAGGCAAAGGATGATGGACCGGCGTTTCGACACCCTTCCAATGTCGTACGCTCAGTTGCTTTCTAGTCTTCAACAACTACAACTTGTGCAATTGCGCACTCTGGCTCCTCCTGTTGGTAGACTTCCGGTGGGTTACGACGCCAACGCTAGGTGTAGCTTCCACTCTGGGGCACCTGGCCACAATATTGAGAACTGCAAAGCTTTTAAGCACGTAGTTCAGGACCTCATAGATTCAAAGGCCATCGACCTTGCACCGGCTCCAAATGTCGTTAACAATCCCATGCCCCAGCATGGTGGTGCGAACGTTAACGTGATAGAGGGAAAAGCCAAGTCCATTAAGGATGTGTTGAAGTTGAAGACTCCATTGTTGGATATCAAAGGATGCTTGCTGAAGGCCGATGTTTTCCCCAGTTGTGGGAAGGGTTGTTTGGATTGTGCCACTCAGAGTGGAGGTTGTTTGAAGCTACAGCAGGGTATCCAGGCCCTGCTCGACAAAGGTATCCTCCAGGTTGAAGATTTGTTTGTCCAAGAGTTTGTGGAAGGGGTTGAGGAAGAAGGGTTTGAAGATGCTACTGATGAATTCGCAGATGTTGTTCCTACTTGTAGCACCTCAAATTTGCACCTATCATTATGCATACATTTTCATATTAGGTCATAGCATATCATGATCCATTGCATAGCATTTGCATTGTCCCTCAGTTGCCTCAAGAGCAAGCAATCAAGAATTAGGTCAAACTAATCTCCTGATCAGTCAACCAAGCAAGCAAAGGAATTTCTCATTGAATCAAGGCCTTGGGGTTTGTCCAACAAGTTCACATGGCTTGGAGGTCTATTTGAAGTATTTTGGTCAAGGGTTGAGGGCTCAGAGGTCAGCAGTTCATGCCCAGACAGTCAAAAGTCAAAGAAGGTCAACTGTCAGTCAAAGCAATGGATGGTGGTCATTCTTGTGGAATTAGGGCACCATGGTCAATAATCAAGAGTTCATACAACTTGGGACATCATTTGAAGTCAAGTCCTCAAGGAATCAGGGTTTGGAAATCATCAGTCAATGCACGATCAGTCAGAAACCCTAAAAGTCAACTGTTGGTCAACTGTCCATTTAATCAGTGATTGGATGATTGGATTTGGTTTGTGGGAGTTCATTCATGTCCAAATGGTCATCATACATCATGCCAAACACCATCATGGAAGAATTTGAAGCCAGATCATGAATTTCCCAAAGTAGGAACTGGGCCTGTAACTGAAACTTGCCATAAATGGAAAGTTTTGATCCTCAAACTTACATCATGATACAAGCCTCAAATGAATTTTTGCCCAACATGAAAGTTGAAGATCTTGTTCTCCCATTTCCAAAAAGTCCTAGAACTCTCAATTCCCATGTGTGGTTGGCAAGTTATGATCAAATCGATTTCAGAAAATCTTGAACTTCAAAGGGCCATATCTCCCAAACCGTTTGGCCAAATTTGGTGGGGTTTTTTTCCTACAAACCACATTTTTCATCCTCTTTCCAAAAATATAAATTTCATGACCTAAAACCTTACCAATCAAAATGGCATTTTTGGACTTTTTTCATTTAAATTCAAAGTTTGACCAAGAGTTGACTTTTTGACTCAAACATTTTTTCAGCATTTGGCCAATTGGGACAGCTTATAAATGTCATTTAGAAGGTGTTTGCAAGGTCAAATTATGCAGAACATGTGAATCTTGTTTGGTTGCTTGAATTGTAAGAAAAGTACCATTGCACCATACTTGTCCATGCCTTGCCTTGTACCTCAAAAGGACAGCATTATGCAGCAACTTTTCTGTCATGGTGAGCCTATTTTGCAGCCTAAACCAACAACAGTAAAGGGCCATGCTTAGTTGCTAAAAGTTGGGCAAAAGTACATGTGTTTACCATGCTTCCACAACCATACTTGTACCATGGCCATGATAGCTTTAAGGATTTTCCTTTTTTGCAGTAGCAACACAGCAGGGACCATTCCTTTCACTCATCAATAGATTTTGAACCTTGGCCATTCTTCACTAATGCATTGGTACACAAGCCATATTGGATTTCCATTTTGCTGTCAAAAACATCTCTGTCATAAAAGACCAAGGGAGCCTCACAAATTATTTTGGGCCAAAGCAAATTGATTGTGCACTCTCACTCTAAAAAACACACATTGCATGCCATTTTCTGTCGACAAACATAACAACCACACTGCATACAACTCTCACTCAAAAGATCCACTTCACCTTAGCCATTGGGAAAGGAACTGTCAAGCATCCAACAGTAGGGGCATTACCATGCTTGGTACTGCTCATAGCAGACCAAGGCAATAACTTGCTGGCACTAATAGCAGCAATTGGCATCACACAAACCCCTTTGACATTTCTCTTCAAAAACAAGGACCAGTACCATGTCATGTACTATGCAGAATTGAGGCCATTCTTCCTGTCATGACAGTAGTGGCAATAGGGGCAGCATGGCACAAAAACCACTGAGCCAAGGCAATTGTTGGGGACATGCTGATTTCAAGGAACTTTGCCTTGCCTTCACAATCCTGCCACCATACTGCAGCAGGCAAAAAGGAAACTTTTGGCAAATTGCTCAAAACCAAAAAAAAACTGCTACAGCAGCACAAGACCAAACACCTTGGCAATGACACCTGGCTGTGCAATTCAGAGAGGACCATACCACCATACTGCAGCAGCAATTGGCATCAGAAAAAACAACTTGGCCAAGGCAAATAGAAAGGAGAGAGGCTGATTGAAAAAAAGAGGACTTGGCAACAAAAGAACAAAAAACTAATATTTTGCATTGATTGGTCTTCTGTCCAAAACCATGAGCAGACCAACCTCAAACTCACCTTCTTGCCTTGCCAATTTGACCCAGCTATACCAATAACAGCAGCATGACCAACAAACTCAAAACCAATCTCATTCATCTCCATTCTTAATCTTGGCATGTTGCAATCTCTGTCAAAAAAAGTTCCCAAGAACCAAAAGCCTTTGCTTACTTGCACAACCAAGCCTTGCCTTGTAACCCTGCCATACACAACCACCTTGCCACTTACATTTTGCTGTCATCAAACAAAAGCCTTTGGCCACTTTACAACACCCTGCAGCAGAAGAAGAAACAAAGCCTTAGCATGAACCAAAGTCATTCCCAAACCCTGCTGCAGCCAAGCATCCAACAGCAAGGGGACCTTGTTTGACTGCACATCAGAAGACTTCACTTGCATCTTGCCAAGAAAAAACCAGTCAAAGAACCTCACCCTGCCATCCTGCATCTTAAAAGCCTTACAAACACTAAGCCTACCTTGCCCTTGCCTTGCATTTGCTGCCCAAGTTTCCAAGTAATTCAAATCTAGCATACCACAAAAAGAACCTGCACTGAATTTCCAACCAGAAAATCTGTGGCCATTTCTTCACAAACCTGCCACAAAACAGCACAGCATTGGCATACACCTTTGTTTTGTAGCTCAGAACCTGCCATGAACCAACCTAGCTTTGCACTTATCTTTTTTTTGCCATAAACTTCCAAGGTAACCTAACAAACTTCATCTTATTTTCCTGTCACCATACTGCAGCAGGGAGAGGACTTTGGCCCTTGCTCAAAACCACATCCCTGCACTGCATCTCAAAAGAGGCTGTCAAGACACTACAAGACAACAGCATCCATGAAGAAAATAGGATACATTGGTATTTGTTTTTGAGGTTGCTGAGATCAAAAGAAGAAGAATCCTGCTAGCCAACACAAGAACCAAAACTTCACTTGCATTTTCCAACCAAAGCTTGGCCATTTGCATCATTTTCTGTCATACACACTCCAATAGAACAAACTCACCATTTGCCAAAACTCATTTTCTACTCAAAAATCCAAATTTTCAAAAATCATACTTTCCTCAAGTCCCTTGCAAACCATCCATTCAAACACCTTCCACATAACATGTAGAAGCTACTATGAGCAGAAAATCCCATCTGTAATCATTAAACCATCATATCCAAATTTCAAGTTTTCACACTTGCAACTTGAATTGGCCAGAACAGTTGAGGAGGTTTCAAGGCAAACTCTCAAAAGCATTACATTCCTGGAGCATCAAAGGAGCTAAAGGGATCATCTAGCATCATTAAAAACACCTCTAACATCACATTCAACATTGCCCTGTTCAGGTTAGCAACTTGCTTTCGAATTGCTTGATAGAATGGTTTTCATGACTTGATGTGTGAATGAGAAATGCTATATTCAGCCCCCTGAACATGATTGAATGCCTATTTTTATCCAATTTTGCTTATGTGTGGTTTTGAGTTTTGCTGCTAGGGAGTTAGGGTTTCTATGTTCACCATGATGTATCTCTGTGCATAGTGTACCATTTTAAAATTCAGGACCATGGTTGTTTTAAGCTCATGAAATAGATGAACATTGGTTTTTATTTCATTTGATTTCGTCCACTATAGAGGAAGATATGTGTTGCTAAAGATTGAGAAACATATTTGATTTTGGGGATGAAGATGGTGCCAGGGCGCGCGCATTTCAGATTTTTAAATTATTTGTTTTGTTTATCTTGACTTGGGAGTAAGCTTGTGTCACCAGGTGATTCACAGCCCAGTGGTGGGCGCGCTGAGATGCACTGCCAAGGAGAGGGGTTCGAATCCCATCTCCCCCATTTGTGTTTTTTCTTTTTAAGAAAAAAAGGTTTTTTTTTAAGGTTTTCTTTTAGAACTTCCATTTTTGATTCTCATCTTTTGATTTTTATTTTATTTAACATAGAATAAATATGTGAGCATGAAAATACCAAAAACATGAATGTTTGACTTTTTAGACCATTTTGCGAATTTATCCCGATTTTATGAGTTCTATTAATTAAATGTCATCTTGTGCGTTTCATGTGTTTATTCCGATCTTTCCAAGCCTGGGATTTTTGTGTGAAATCAATGTAGGGTAAGAACATGTCCCCTTAGACACTTAGGGTAATCTTTCACACAATGCTCGATTTAATTTTGACAAAGTCCCGATTAAATGTTTTTGACCTCCTAAACTTGTCCAAATGGGATGAAATTTGACATGCTTACCATGCTATGTGTTAGGTTTGATCATGATTTATTTGATGATTTTTGGAAAATGTTTAGATTGCTTTTGGTGCAAGTCTTGCTGTTGACTTCTATGAGCTTCTGTTTGTCATGTTTTGACCTAAATGGTTCATGAAATGATGATAGTGATTGATATGAGTATGAACCCAATTGGTTTTGTTTCCTAATTGTTTGACCATGATTTTGGATACTTACCCCTTGCTGTCTTGACTTTCTCATTCACTTTTGATCCTAGGCTTGCCCTAGTGGTCCTGTTACTCACCTTTGAGCTTGTGATTTCAGGTTGATCATCAAATGGCCATTAAGACCAATTCTTTTGATTGAGCTTACCCAAGTATCATTGCCTAACCTCTTTGTTTTGTAGGTGGCTTGGCTCACATGCCCTAAGCCTTGTGCCTTGCACATCTATGTGCCTCCAATTAACTGTTGGTGTCTGTTTCTGTTTGTTTTGTTTGAAGTTGCATACTAACATCTGCTTGACTGTTTCAGGTGCTTTAGTTGCTTAGTTCTTTGTGAACTTTTTGCTTTGCTTTGCTCGTATAAGCAATTTGCATTGAGGTATGCCTCCTTTACTTCATGTAGTCTGGAAGACCTGGCCTGTTACTTGGCCAGGCAACTGTCTGAAGTCCTCCTTAAGAGGCAATGTTTGTGACTGTTTACTTTTGTCCTTGCCCAGAGTCAAAGTCCTCCTAAGTGAAGAGGCAATTGGTGGAAGGCAGGGATATGCAATCTATCCCCCACTATTCAGTGTGTCATCTGCTTTGCTCACACCACTGTGTTGATGCATTGCAGATACAAACCCAAGATCTTGTACAACTGTACAGTTGAGTCAGTTTTAATGTGTAGAAGGGTTCCCACTTTCTGAACCCACACATTCTTGTCTTGAGCTCTCCCAGGCCAGGGATAAGAGCTGTGAGGCCTCATCCTCACTTCATCCTTTCATCTGCTTCACCTTAGCCCCTCAATGGCAAGGTTAAGAGCACATTCACCCCATTCCAGAGGTTTGTTTGTTGAGGTTGATATGACCCCTTGACTAAAACCTAACCCTTGTTTGAGCCACTTGTTTGTGTATAGCGTGTGCTATCCGTACTTGTAGGATTGTTTGACTTGCTTCCTGTGCAAGTTAGGATAGTTTGACTTGCTTCCTGTGCAAGTTAGGATAGTTTGACTTGCTTCCTGTGCAAGTTAGGATTAGTTTAGACTTGCTTCCTGTGCAAGTTAGGTGTGTGTGGCTTGCTTCCTGTGTGAGCCATACTTAGGATAGGTTGGCCCTTGTGCCATTTAGCTAGAAACCATAACTTAGGGTTGATTTTGCATGACAACATCTAGGCTCGAGTCGTAGTCTCCCTAGTTGTGTCTCCCTCTGTTATCTGGTTAGGCTAGTCCTTTATCCCTGCGTAGGGGAACTACATCGCCCTGATCTTCACACCAGATGAAGTATGTAGGCAGGAGATTGAGCTGATCTCTCCGGGCGCCTTTTCTTTCTTTTGTGTGTGTTGTCTGACCTTTGCTAGGCTCGAGTCTGTGACTCCTTAGCAATTTGTTGTCTGTCTGTTTGAGTGTGTGCTTGACAGTTGTAGGCTGAGTCCCAGACTCCCTGTCCATCTGTTGTGTTGTTTAGGTTCGGATGTCAATGTAAGTCCAGTGATTGGCATTTGGGCTCCACGTTTGCCTCTTTGCGTGTGTTTAGGTTCGGATGCTGATGTAAGTCCAGTGATTGGCATTCGGGCTCCACGTTTGCCTTTGCCTGTGATTGTTTGTGTGCGTGTCAGCCGAGCTACGAATGCTCTGATTCTTCTCTCGTCCGAGAAGATACGTATGCATAGGATGCGATATCCTAGCGAGCATGAGTCGTTTCCCCAGTCCGAACTACTTCGACTCTGATGTCTATACCTGATAGACTAAGTAGGCCCAGGATACGATATCCTGCCGAGTCAGTTTCAGTCAGTTTCTTTTGTCTCTTTCAGCCAGTGTGTGTGTGTGAGTAGTGATATAGCAACCATTTTCCCTTCCTATTGTGCGTGGATCCCGTAGAGTACTACGGATGCGTAGGGGTGCTAATACCTTCCCTTCGCATAACCGACTCCCGAACCCATTCTCTTTGGTCGCGAGACCATGTTCTTTCCTAGGTTTACTCTGAGCGTTTCCTTTCCCTCTTTGGGGATAAATAACGCACGGTGGCGGCTCTGTTGTTTCTTTCTTTTCCCGCCGGTTTTTCGCGCGATGCGACACTACTGATTCTGTAATCCATGATGATGTATTTATTTTTTCCAATGTGGATGATCCTGATGTAATTGAACTTGATCCCGATGTTTCGGATGCTTGCATTTCAATGAATGAGATTTCCAAGTACGACTGTGATATTGCTACTATCACTATTTTCTACCTAACTAATCAGATAAGTGTGCCAGAAGCGCAACCCGTGCCACCAGTGCGACGATCTGCTATGACCATCACAACCCCTGGTCCTTTACCTTTCACCAGTGAAAGGGCCATTCCGTGGCATTATGGGGGGAGCGTGTATACGCACGATCATAGGGTGGAACGGCCACTGAAAGTAGAAGAGGGTCAGAAGCCTGAACTTGACGGTCCCGCAGTGGATAATGTCGGTGGAATCGGCTAATTCACCAGGAGTGGTAGATTGTTCTCACCACCGGTTACCCAAGCTGATAATGCTGATGCTGTGGCGAAAACCAAAGGCAAGAAAGTCGTGAATGAGGGTACCTCTGCACCCCAGGATGGTTCTGAGCCCACTTTTGCAAAGGATGTGGACGAGCTTCTGAGAATCATAAAGAAAAGCGACTACAAGGTAGTCGATCAGTTGATTCAGACTCCATCCAAGATATCCATTCTTGCACTTCTGTTGTGTTCGGAGGCACACAGGGAGGCACTTCTGAAGGTTCTTAATGCTGCATATGTACCTCAAGAAATCTCGGTAAACCAACTAGAAGGGATCGTCGCCAATGTGCATGCAAGCAACGGGTTGGGTTTTACCGATTCTGACTTGACACCAGCCGGACGCAATCATAACAAGGCTCTGCACATCTCGATGGAATGCAGAGACACCGTGCTATCGCATGTTCTGGTGGATACAGGCTCCTCTCTCAATGTGCTACCCAAGAGAGCCCTGTCGAGGTTAGAAGTAGAGGGTTTGGTCTTGAAACCTTCAGATCTTATTGTGAGAGCCTTCGATGGTTCTAAGAGATCGGTGTTTGGAGAGGTAGAATTGCCAATTCTAATTGGATCACAAACCTTCAACGCTGTCTTCTACGTGATGGATATCAGTCCTTCCTATAGTTGCCTGCTGGGTCGTCCTTGGATTCATAATGCTGGGGCAGTCTCTTCAACTCTACATTAGAAGATTAAGTTTCCGGTCAACGGACGAATTATCACCGTCTGTGGTGAGGAGGACATCCTGGTCAGTAACCTGTCTACATTCAAGTATGTAGAAGTAGAAGGTGAAATTAATGAGACTCTGTGTCAGGCCTTTGAGTCAGTTCAAGTCAAGGATGCAGCTCCGGTGGAAGAGGTTAAGGCGGATACCTCTATCTCACCCTTTAAGCAGGCACGGGCCGTGGTGGATTCAGGTGTTGCTCCCGGTTGGGGGCGTCTGTTGGAATTACCAATGAAAGAAGATAAGTTCGGGATTGGGTATCAGTCAGTTTTGACTTCTACAACTTCAACACTTCAGGGGCCGATTACTTTCTCCAGTGCTGGCATCATTCAGTATGGCCAGGTCTCTGCGGTCAACGAAGAAGATGGGGATAGTGATTGTGACATTGACAACTGGGTGCGTCCGAGGATCCCGGGTGAAGTCATCAACAATTGGTCTTCTGAAGAGATTATCCAAGTCACTCTTCTTGAAGAGTAATTTTATTTGTTTATTCATGCATATCCAAGTCTTACGTTCCGCCCAGGGCGTAATGACTCATTGTAGGGCTCATCTATGTTACACTTGCATTTTTATCATAAATAAAGGACGTATTTTTGCATTCAAATATTTCGTTCCCTGTCTTTCTATTTTTGCAGTTTTTCAAAATAAAAAATGGCAATGTTTTGTTTAGTTTTCACTTCTTGTTCACACTCCTAAGCACATACCATCACTCATGCAGATGCACATCACCGGATCCTATTGATAACGGTTCTGCTATGGCTCGTTTCGACTTTGAAAATCCAATCTTTCAAGCTGAAGAAGAGGGTGATGAAGACTGTGAACTCCCTGAAGAGCTTACCGGGTTATTAAAACAAGAGGAAAGGGTTATTCAACCGCATCAAGAGTCTGTTGAAGTGATTAATCTCGGCACCGAGGACGCCAAGAGAGAAATCAAGATAGGGGCTGCTTTGGAAGCCAATATGAAGAAGGGGTTGATTGAATTGTTGCAAGAGTATGTTGACATTTTCGCTTGGTCTTATCAGGACATGCCTGGGCTGGACACAGACATCGTGGTACACCGCTTGCCTCTCAAAGAAGGTTGTCCTCCGGTCAAGCAGAAGCTCAGAAGAACAAGACCAGAGAGGGCTGTCAAGATAAAGGAAGAAGTGTAAAAACAATTGGATGCAGGGTTTCTAGCAGTCACAAATTATCCGCCATGGGTTGCAAATATCGTTCCAGTACCTAAGAAGGATGGAAAGGTACGGATGTGTGTTGACTACCGGGATCTGAATAGAGCTAGCCCTAAAGATGATTTCCCATTACCTCACATCGACGTTTTGGTGGATAATACAGCTCAGTTCTCGGTATTCTCCTTCATGGATGGCTTTTCTGGCTATAACCAAATCAAGATGGCACCAGAAGACATGGAAAAGACAACTTTCATAACCCCATGGGGCACCTTCTGCTACAAGGTGATGCCGTTTGGTCTGAAAAATGCCGAAGCAACATATCAACGAGCTATGGTGACTTTGTTCCATGATATGATTCATCATGAAATCGAGGTTTATGTGGACGATATGATTGCCAAATCTCAGACAGAAGAAGAACATTTGGTGAATCTGCAGAAATTGTTTGAACGGTTAAGGAAATTCAAACTGAGACTTAATCCGAACAAGTGCACTTTCGGGGTGAGATCGGGAAAATTACTGGGTTTTATTGTTAGCGGAAAAGGGATTGAGGTGGATCCCGACAAAGTAAAGGCGATACAGGAAATGCCTGAGCCAAGAACAGAGAAGCAAGTCCGTAGTTTCTTAGGGAGGTTGAACTACATTGCAAGGTTCATCTCTCACCTAACAACCACGTGTGAGCCAATTTTCAAATTGCTGAGGAAAGATCAGGCTATCAGGTGGAATGAAGATTGTCAAAGGGCTTTCGAGAAGATAAAAGAGTATCTACAGAAACCTCCAATCCTTATACCTCCAGTTCCTGGGAGACCTCTGATAATGTACCTGTCAGTGACTGAGAACTCGATGGGGTGTGTATTGGGACAACATGACGAGTCTGGTCGAAAAGAGCATGCCATATACTACCTTAGCAAAAAGTTTACCGACTGTGAAATCAAATATTCGCAGCTTGAGAAAACTTGTTGTGCTTTGGCCTGGGCTGCTCGCCGACTGAGGCAGTATATGTTGAACCATACTACCTTGTTGATTTCTAAGATGGATCCAGTAAAATACATATTCGAGAAGCCAGCTCTCACCGGAAGGGTTACTCGTTGGCAAATGGTACTGACAGAGTACGATATCCAGTATACATCCCAGAAAGCCATCAAAGGGAGTATTCTGTCAGACTATCTTGCTCAGCAGCTGATTGATGATTATGAGCCGATAAAGTTTGATTTTCCGGATGAAGACATCATGTTCCTCAAGATGAAAGACTGTGAAGAGCCAGTTGTTGAGGAGGGACCTGATCCGAACGAAAAGTGGACTTTGTTGTTTGATGGGGCTGTCAACGCCAGAGGAAGTGGAATCGGTGCTGTCATTACAACTCCGAAAGGTGCCCACATACCTTTCACCGCTCGTTTGACTTTTGAGTGCACAAATAATGAAGCTGAGTACGAGGCCTGTATTTTGGGTATTGAGCAAGCCATTGATCTGAGAATCAAGATTCTGGACATCTTCGGAGATTCAGCTCTGGTGATCAATCAAGTGAATGGTGATTGGAATACTCTCCAGCCCACTCTGGTCCCCTACAGAGACTACACGAGAAGACTGTTGACTTTCTTCACAACAGTAAAATTGTATCATATACCTCGTGATGAGAACCAGATGGCAGACGCACTTGCTACTCTATCCTCCATGATCAAGATAATTCGTTGGAACCATGCTCCCAGGATCGATGTGATGCGCCTTGACAGGGCCGCATATGTGTTTGCTGCTGAACTGGTAGTCGACGACAAGCCTTGGTATCACGATATTAAGTGCTTTCTGAAGAATCAAGAGTACCCTGCAGGGGTATCCAACAACGACAGAAAGACTTTAAGAAGATTGGCAGGCAGTTTCTTCTTGAACAAAGACAATGTGCTGTATAAGAGGAACTTCGACATGGTTTTGCTCAGATGCGTGGACAGACACGAGGCGGACATGTTAATGCAGGAAGTTCATGAAGGTTCCTTCGGTACTCATGCCGGCGGACATGCAATGGCTAAGAAATTGTTGAGAGCGGGTTATTATTGGATGACCATGGAATCAGATTGCTTCAAATATGCTCGGAAGTGTCATAAATGCTAGATTTATGCTGATAAGGTGCATGTGCCGCCAAATCCTCTGAATGTGATGACTTCGCCGTGGCCGTTCGCTATGTGGGGCATTGACATGATTGGAAAGATTGAGCCGACAGCTTCCAATGGGCATCGCTTCATCCTTGTTGCCATCGACTATTTCACCAAGTGGGTCGAAGCAGCGTCATTCGCGAATGTCACCAGACATGTGGTTGCCCGTTTCATCAAGAAAGAAATCATTTGTCACTATGGGATTCCCGAAAGAATCATTACTGATAATAGTTCTAATCTCAACAACAAAATGATGAAGGAGTTGTGTCAGAACTTCAATATTCAGCATCACAATTCTTCCCCTTACCGCCCTAAGATGAACGGCGCTGTTGAGGCGGCAAATAAGAACATAAAGAAGATTGTGCAGAAGATGGTCGTCACGTACAGAGATTGGCATGAGATGCTACCCTTCGCCTTGCACGGGTACCGTACTTCAGTACGTACGTCGATTGGGGCAACCCCTTACTCCCTGGTGTATGGTATGGAAGCAGTCTTACCTGTTGAAGTGGAGATTCCTTCTCTAAGAGTCCTGTTGGATGTCAAGTTAAACGAAGCCGAATGGATTCGGACAAGGTTCAATGAGTTGAGTCTTATCAAAGAGAAGCGAATGGCAGCCATTTGTCATGGGCAGTTGTATCAGAGTCGGATGAAGAGAGCCTTTGATCAGAAAGTGCGTCCTCGTTGTTTCCAAGTCGGAGATTTAGTGTTGAAAAGGATCCTTCCTCCTCAGACAGATCACAGGGGCAAGTGGACTCCTAACTATGATGGACCGTATATTGTCACCAAGGTTTTTGATGGTGGGGCCTTAATGCTTGCAACTATGGATGGTGAAAACTTCACTTCCCCTGTGAACTCAGACGCAGTTAAAAAATACTTCGCATAAAATAGACCCGCTGGACAATAAAAAGAATAGCCCAGGCAAAAATGGGCATCCCGACGAACCAAGAAAATGAAAAGGTTCGGGCAAAAATTAGGGATTAAAAATGAAAAGATCGTACACCCGGTAAGTTGAAAACCTGAAAAGGCAACTTAGGCAAAAATGGGTATCCCGGTGGATTGAAAACCCGAAAAGGGCGATCCAGGCAAAAATTAGGGATTAAGCGAATGACTGCGTTCTGAGTTAGTTCTGAATCTCATCTCATGTCGATGACTGGAAATTTTCGAAAGGTAGGAAACAGTCCAGTCACCTTTTCAGAAGGCTGATCATCTGGAGGATCTTGAACACGGGGCAAGTCATAGCAGAATTGGAACCCAATAGAAATCCATTTCACATTGCCATTAGATTAATTTCTGTTTTTATCTTTTGTGCGATTACCTCTTTCCAGGGATTGCTTCCTGATGTAAATGCCTATTCAGAGGCCAGTCAATCAATAAAATCATGTTATTCAGTATATCTCTGTTTTCATTTTCATTTTACTATTTTGTTTGCAAAAATGGCGTCCGAATTTTTGATAAGCATTGCATCATGACACATAAGGGCTTTACAGGTACATGCTTAATAAACATTTAAAATTTCTGTAAATTTTAAGTGCTTTGGATCGTCTATTCAGAACAGATTCCGTTGGGGCATTTCCTTAGAATCCTCTGCAAATGATCGTGAATATCTTCCCCAATGAAGTCGCCAACAGACGAATCCGGTGTCTTATCCCTGCAGAGCTGATCAGAGTGTTGGATTCTTCAATCCCCAGCAGGTTCTCACCATTGTACTTCCCCAAGCGTTTGTTTCAGGACATACACTCCCCAGTAGAGTTGACAGTGCCAGATTGTATATCCCCAGCGGAGTTGACAGTGCCAGACTGTATCTTCCCAGCAGAAGTGGCTGCTCCTTAGAGTTCGAGGCCAGATCGATAATCCCAATGCCAGATCCATGGTTTCTTTCCTTGAAGTAGAACCTCGGTACCGTATCAGTGTTTGCTTCCCCTGCTGAGTCATCTCTCGCAGATCGTGGTTTCCAGAACCACTATCGCTTTCCCCAACAGCAGGTTTCCAGTGTCGTTCTCTCCCCAGTCAGAACACCGTGTGGCGGGTCATTTCCCCACATATTTCTTTGTGTTGTGCATCTCCAGCAGCCTTGCTAGAGCCCAAAGGATGGTGATCATTTCCCCAGCGGATCCCCTTGCCTCAGCTTGGCATTCTACCCAGCATTTCGCATCCCTGCATGTAGAATCATATTGCATTGCATTCTCCCAAATCGCGTAGCATTTCCATTTTCATGGAGCATTACGCCATTGAAAAATTCAAACATACGCATGTAAGCATAAAACATTCTCGGTATCCCAAGTGATAAGCTAGAAGTTATTTCCAGTACTCAGACTGAAGATTGTTTATGACCCATCTTGGTTATCCCCAGCAAGTGTCATTGGCCCATGCACCGCCTCTATTATCCTTCCCTATTTTTGCCGATGCTGACGGGCATGCAGTGTTCCGGTATCCAGACCGCAGTGGCATTCAGGCCAGTTTTTCGGTATCCAGACCGAAGTGGCATTCAGGCCAGTGTTCCGGTATGCAGACCGAAGTGGCATTCAGGCCAGTGTTCCAGTATCCAGACCGAAGTGGCATTCAGGCCAGTGTTCCGGTATCCAGACCGAAGTGGCGCTCAGGCCAGTTTTCCGATGTTCAGATCGAAGTCCTTTCCAGTATTCAGACTGATGATCGGCATTCAGGCCATGGTTATTTCTGTGTTACCATTTATTTTGGTATCCAGTTAACATTCTTTTTCGGTATTCAGACTGAATCTCACCATACCAGACGGATTCTTCTTTCAAGACCACCTCTTTGCCGATTCTGACAGGCATTGTTACTTCACTTCACTTCATGGAAAATTTTTGGGCTTTTATTGTATTCAATCCCTTGATACCTCGAAAGTACGAAAGCCGCAACCATCTTCTTTCCGGGTCTCTAGTTGATTGAATAGGGGCAGCTGTAACACCCCAAAATTTGCCCTCCTCATTCATGCATTCACTTTTTAGGTCATTTAGCATTTCATATCATATTGCATCATGTCAATCAGAATTAGCTCCAAGAAGCTCGGACATCATCCAGGACACTTTGTGGGTTCTACTTAGACGATCAGTCAACACAAGGAAAAGACTTGAGGTACTACCAACAGGGCCAGATGGGGCCTATTCACCGTGCAAATCGCCAGGCTGGAAGAAGCAAGAATCTGCTGCTGAGTTGTCATGCTCGCTAGGCGAGCAGATGCTTCGCCTAGCGAAAAGTACTGTCATGCTCGCTAGGCGAGCAGGTCCTTCGCTAGGCGAAGGGCGCGCACTTCAGAAATATCAGAAAGATTTTGGGCTTGAGTTGCCCTCATTTGAGCCCACTACCCACGAAATCAGTTTATA
Source organism: Lathyrus oleraceus (assembly GCF_024323335.1). Lineage (NCBI taxonomy): Eukaryota > Viridiplantae > Streptophyta > Magnoliopsida > Fabales > Fabaceae > Lathyrus > Lathyrus oleraceus. The sequence continues at coordinate 66,941,771 of NC_066580.1, read as the reverse complement.
AATATAAGAGTTGCAGTAGAGGACAAAACACTTGGAGTTTCACCGAAGAAAGGTCTTGAGAGAAGGAGACCTAGGAACTACTCTGCAGCAATCTTCAGGCAGCTCTGAGAAGTTCACTCCGATTCACGCACTCTTTTACCTCCGCCTCACGCAAACCCTAACAGAGCTTCGCAAATCCAGCCGCGCCGTTCAATCGATCTCTCATCAGGTATGCCTTTGTTCCTACTACTCTATGCCTCGAATCTGAATACTATGAATGCATGAGGTAACGTCAGGTTTTGCCCACGGGTTTGTATTTGTGTATGAATATGTGAATAATGACTTGAATGTTTAATAATTTCGTTTCTGAGATGAATGCCATAGGTTTTGGATTCTTTAAAATCGTACTGTTATCCATGAGAAATCCAAAACCCGCAGGCGCTCGCTAGCCGCTTCGCTAGGCGAGCATGCAGCGAAGCTTCGCAAGCTTTCGCTAGGCGATGCAGTCGCGAATGTGACAGAATTCGCTTTTCGTTCTGTTTTGTTCTCATCTGTCTTGTGTTGCCATGGCATTGTTTTCCTTAGATTTCATCTTGTTTGTCTAACCTTTTTGTCGAGTTTTTGTGAGGACTCACATACTCTTGCAGGGATACCATGCGGAGGTTTATTCTGATTACTCGTATTGATTGATTTTCTTTGATGGTCTAGCTGGAGAGATCTCAGGGTTGCTAGTCCTTTAATTGCTGTAACTTCGGATCTTTATCCGTGTGGTAATTTTTTCCCTTTCTCGTACTTTATCGCTTTCTTAGCTGGAAGACCTCGATAGGAGGCAATGTTTGAGCCCCTTGGTGGCATTTTACTTTAAGATACATGTTTTGTGTGGTGTGATCGCTTCCCCATAGGACACGAGGCTTCAGATAGTCTCCCGTTTGCATGCCAATTAAGGTAGCACTGTTCCTTCGCCTAGGACTTCCTTTTTGCATGCGCGTTCCTACAACGCGAACAAACCCTAAAACCCAAAGCAACATGTTATCTCCTTCTACTACAGGTGAGTAAGTCTCCAAAGGTCGAGCATCCGGTAGATTGCATAGTAACGTTGTTCGTCCAAAACCCACTCCATAACCTCGTAGTTAGCCGAACTACCGCTTGCTCTGATTCTCATTCCAGATGAGATACGTATGCAGTGGATGCGACATCCGCGCGAGTCATTTCTCTTAACCTTTTTAGTAAATAAACACATTAGGTAAACTCACACCCTTTAGACAAGAACCACAAAAGTGGATCCCGTAGAGTACTATGGATGCGTAGGGGTGCTAATACCTTCCCTTCGCATGACCGACTCCCGAACCCAAGATTTGGTTGCGAGACCCCGTCTTGTCCTTTCCTTTTTCAGGTTTACTTCGAGCGTTTCCTTTCCCTCCTTTGGGATGAATAACGCACGGTGGCGACTCTTCTGTCTTTTTCTTTCGCCAGTTGTTTTTTCGCACACTGTATTTTTCAGGTTGCGACAGGCATCTGTCAGACCCTAATTTTGTCCCTAATATCCCTCATGGCATCATAACATTGCATTTGCATTGCCTCAAGGATCATAAGCATCTTGGTTCCCTTTGCCTTTGAATGGGACCTCTTGTGAGTGGTTTGAGATCACCAAGCATGCTTGATTTGTATATTATTGCTTTTCTCATTTTGTTTGCTAACCAAAAGCACAAAAATATGTCACTAACATCTTTTGTTTGTAGCTTAAGCAGTCACAAGGTCAAGAGCTTCAAGGAGATCCTTTGTGCAGAGATATGGCCAAGAGAAGATGACAGCAAGCATGTAATGGTTGCCAAAGATTTCATCCATCAAATATGCCTCCCTAGCATCTCAATTCATCATTTTGATCAAGGCAAGTCAAAGGGTTTGAGGTTTGTTCCCCAAGGAAACCCTAATTCATCTGTGCACCACAATGCCTTGCTCTTGAAGCAACCTCGGCCCATGATCAAAGACAATCAAGGGAAGTTCTTTAATTCATCATTTCATGCATATTTGAACTTATTTGAGTGTCCTCAATCATCAATTCATCAAGATATGAGTCATGGACTTGAGAAGTTGATCAGTCAATTCATCTGATTATTTTGAAATGCACTGAGACCTAACTTTTCATGTGTTAGTCAAATGGAGATGGTCCCAAAAGCAAAAATGTTCTTAAGGATAATATGAACAACTTTCATGTTCATCAAAAATTGATTTGAAGCATGTAAAATCATCTCCTATTCATTTCAGATTGCATTTGGCATTGAATTTGGGCCTATTGCATGATCATGCAAGCCCATGCAATGAATATCCAATTTCATGCACACGGCTTTGATCACACTTACCTTGCCATTCCATCTATAAATAAGAGCTCCATTCCATTCAAATCTCATCCATGAATCAACCTGAAATGCTGCTGAACTGAAAACCGAGCCACACCTAAAGGAACTATTCCAACTTTCTTCAATTTCTTAGATCTGAAATTCAACTAAATCAGGTTGAATTTCTAGATCTAAAGTTCCTAGACCACTCTCTCATACTCCATTAATCTTCTGTTTGGCCAAAGGAAGCAAGGAGGCAAGCTCAAATCTCCAGAATTCAAGGTTGTTCTTCAACTGGTTTTCTCTTCGAAACTCATTGCTCTTTGATCTATTTGCCTGGCCAATGTGTTTTCTGAAGTCCTCACTTGAGAGGAAAGCTAGTGGTAGCTTCAATTTTGTGTTTTATTGAACTGCATTTTTTCATACCTGAATCTTCCAGCTCTGATTTCTTACTCTATAGGAATTTTGAGAGTGATTCAAGGTTACAGGGGTGATGTACATCACCCCAGCTTCATTTTGATATGTGGATCGTGGATTTTGGTTGAGGTTTTTGAACCTGCAAATCTGGCCGGAGCTGGTCTGCTCGCCGGAGAAGACGGTGACGCTGGCCACCGTCCATTTGCCAGAACAAATCCAGGCCGTTTGATCATGTTTCCAGATTGAATCGTGTCCTTTGGATCTTATGACTTTCAATAATGCTGGATGTTTCTCAGTTGACTCATGCCTTCCATGCGCGTGCATCTCACATCCGTCTGATCAGCCACGTCAATTAATGACGCTTGATCAGACGCTTGTGGTTTTTTCTGATTTTTGTAATTTCCATTTAATTTCTTTTATTTCCATTATTTTCAAAAATTCATATCTTCTTCATTTTAAATCCAAAAATTATGGGACCAATTGCATTCTTCTCCAAATAATTTCTAGTTTCTAATTTTGATTTTTAATATTTTTTATTTTATCATTTGATATTTTTTGTGATTTTTCTCTTTTCTGGTTATTTTTAATTCATTTTAAATTGTTTTTGATATTCAAAAAATACAAAAATATTTTCGTAACCTATTTGAATGATGATGAATCTATGAAAAATATTCTCATCAATTTTTTAATTGATTTGAGATTTATTTGAGATTTTAGTTCAATTAGGTTATTTTTGTTCATTTTTAATTGATTAAAAATAGTTTCTGACTTTTAAAAATGCTGAAATTTTTTGTCAAACTTTGTTTGACCTTATTGAACTTAGGATAAATCACTTAGACCTTTCAAGGTTGATTTGAAGTGATTTTGAAGTTTGACCTTTCTTTTATTTTTTTTATTATTCAAGTTTATTTTAATATTAAAAATGCCAAAAATATTTTGCTTATTGTTTGACCTTCAATCTTCATCTCATTTCTGATTTCTCATTGTTTGACTTTAACTTTCAATGTCATTTGGTCAATACATATGGATTGGTACATTTGATTTCACCTTATGCACTTTATTCTTTTCATTTCCTTTTCCATTATTCATCTCTCTCTTTTTCTTTTTCTTTTTCTTTTTGATCAAAGAGTTGAAGGTTGATAAGTTAGCATTGATTAGGGAGACTTATTCTTCCTTGATTCAAATCTAATTCATCTTGATCAATTGATCAAGTGAATGGCTTTGCATTAAGGATAGGTTGTTTCCTAAATCATGCAAAGGACTTAAACCAATACAAGATCAATTCTCTTTTTCCTTTTGGCATGGCAAGTTGTTGGAACTTGGTTCACTAATCAAGACTTCTAACTTGTGTTGTTGCCTACATTATTATTGTCCGACCTCAGATAGTTGTGACTTCTACATAAGTCCAATTACGATTGCTTAACATAGCGCTAAATTTGCCTTATGGCACACTAACTACTAACACTAACCATTAACAATTAACATTTACTTTTTGCACTTTACTTTTATGCAATTTACTATTCTTGTACATATTATTCATTTGCTTTTTCCTTTGCTCACTTAAGCACATGTTTATGTTAATGCCATTTGCCTTTTGCTCACTTGAGCACATAATTGTGTATATACTATTGTGCTTGTGTTTTGTTTTGATTGTTGTGAACCAAATGCAAAGAATTGGACAAATGGACTTAGACTTTAGGACTTACCCAAGCTAATGGAGTTTGAAGAGCAACTAGGCATTGGGCCTTTAGAGTGCTATAAAAAGTCAAGGACCATATTCTAAACTCCCTCTTGTCCATTCTTTGATTGTATTATAGAACCTTTTGATGTGTGTTTTCTTTGTGCTAGGGATTCCCACTTGAGCTTAATTGAGGAACCATTGCCATGAGCTTCTAAGAGAGAGAGATCCAAGATACATTGAGGAGTCTTTCCAAGAGTTCATTTGATTGTTGATTGCTTGAGTTTATGCTTTGTGTGATTGCTCAAGAAAGGAACTCCATTGTGGTTTTGTTTCTTTATCCCTCACCTTTTTGCATTACTTAGGACTTTAGCCCTTCTTCTTCTTCTCTTCACTCTAACCCAAGCCAAACTTTTGTGCAAACATCTAACACTTGTTTTCAACATTAGAAACCTAAGCCTTATGCTTTTGATTTTCAAACTTTCTTTTCATAATACTTATTTTAAATTGAATCTTTAAGTCAACTTTGACCATTTTGTATATACTTCTAATTGGAAATATGACCCATTCAAATGTCTTTGTGTGGTTTCAATTGCCACTTTCTAATCAAAAGATTTTCATAACCTTTAGCTATTAGGCTTGAGTTATCTTTTTGGTGGATGTAATACTCACCTATATCCTTAGTGATGGACAATGAGTCTTCCATGCTTATTATAGGGTTAACCCCTCACTAGCATGTTGAAGCAATCCTCACATGGTGGATTTGTGGTTTTAGGTTGAGTTTTCTCCCTTTGATAACAAAAGACCTTAAGGCTTTTGGACCAATCAATTCACCCACTCCTTTTGAAATTTTTACCCCGAACTACGAGGTTTTGATCCTAATCTTTTTTAAGATGGTACGTAGGCAATGGGTTTATCCATCCAAACACAAAATGTAAATAACTTGTACATTCTCTTCTCATCTCCTCAATCATGTTTGCACAAACAAATTTTCACAAAATAACAACCTTACCACAAGTATGAAAAGGGCTCCCTAGGAGTACCTAGGATGTTTTGGGTGCCTAACACCTTCCCATTGATAACCAACCCCCTTACCCCGATCTCTGATTCTCTTTTACTAGTTTTTGTTAAAACGTTTAGGTTTTTGTTCGCTTTCTAACCATTCCTTTGGATAAATAGAAGTGCGGTGGGGACTCGACTTGTATGATTTACCTTGGATTTAGTCAATATCTCTAATGGTAACGAATACCCCGCTACACCAGCATCGGGGTCCTCGGATTGAGCAGCGAGAATGCGCCCACCAGAGCTAACATAACCGCGTCTCGGAGGAGTGGCCTCGACTGAGTCCTCGGGAAATGGTCACCAGAGTCGACGATTTCTAAAGGAACATTTTGTCGTTACGGAACACCCGTAGGACAGAATATATCCAAAAGAAACCTCGTCTGGGTGTGGGTCTTCATGAACGACTTAACGTAGAAACATGCTACGCAAGCCTCATGACTATCCACTCTAAAACCTGTGTGTACACTCAAGCCTGGGTAGTGGGCTTATCTCTCATAGAACAACCCATCCCAATAAACAATCAACCCCACAGATCCAACAGATATAGTAATCATATGTACACAAATGCAACAAGATAAAGCATGTAAACGCTGAAAGTAAATAACTGTACAAAAGAATAAACACCCAACAAACAAGAAACTCACAAAATCTAGGAGGGACTCGCATAGGGAAACCAGGGTCCCCAGCAGAGTCGCCAGCTGTCGCAACTGGATGCGAAAAAAACAACCGGCAAAAAAAAGAAACAGAAGAGTCGCCACCGTTCATTATTTATCCCAAAGGAGGGAAAGGAAACGGTCGAAGAAAACCTGAAGAAAAGGAAAAGACAAGGTCTCGCAACCAAATCTTGGGTTCGGGAGTCGATTATGTGAAGGGGAGGTATTAGCACCCCTACGCATCCGTAGTACTCTATGGGATCCACTCTTGTTGTTCTCGTCTAAAGGGTGTAGGTATATCTAAGGTACTATCTGCTAAAAGAAGGTTAAAAGAAAATGAAAATGACTCGCAAGGATGTCGCATCCACTGCCTACGTATCTCACCTGAATATGAGAATCAGAGTCTTTGTAGCTCGGCTACCTATGGGTGAAAGAGAAGTGTGCTCGCTAAGACATCGCGTCTTATTCCTACGTATCTCATCTGGAATGAGAATCAGAGCAAAACGTAGTTCAGCTAACTCCGGGAACAAGGGTCTCGATTGCAACTAGGGCAAGAGAAAGGGAAGGTCTCGATCGCAACGAGGGCGGGAGAAGAGAATCGCAACAAGGGCAAAAGCAAGAAAGGATTAGTTGTTAGTCGTCAGTCAAAAAACTCGGCAAGACATCGCATCTCGTGCCTACGTATCTCATCTGAACATGAGAATCAGAGTTGTCGTAGTTCGACTAACTAGGGGTTAAGGATCGCCATCTGAACATGGACTTACAAAAAGAGGACACCAGCTGTGTCAAAGGACGGTGGGTAATGTGTTCAACGTCCTAGCAGTAGGTGTCGCAGCTCGCTGAATCGAGTCTTAGGAAGTTACCTCTTTGCAATAGAACGGACTGACATGCTACAAGATCGGAGACGCACGGAAGGTCTAAAAAGTAGGGGAAGCTCTGCCCTAGAGTTGTCATGCAATGTGGACCTATGTGTTAGGATTTACAGAGGGGACATCTACCTAATGTTAGCATGCAAAGAAATAAGGGAATTCTACCTATGTTATCATACAAAGGGTTCTACCTAATGGGTGCTACCTAAACGGAACAAGAGTCGACGGAAGGAGCAAGGAGAGGAGTCATGGATAAGGGTAGATGGCGATGCCAGAAGCAATCGACTTACAGGTAGATGGCGATGCCTGAAGCAATCGACTTACAAGAGAAGTGGTGATGCATGAAGCAATCGACTTACAAAGGGATGGATGAATATGTGCTGGTTCTGTTAAGTTTTGAAAATGATTACTCGACGTTGGATCGAGCTTTTGATCTTGTTTTGAAATGATTATCGGATGTTCGTTTTAATTCTTGTATTAACAGATGAATAAAGAGTGAAAGAATAAATATTATACACTTCATGGGAGAGGGGTACATTTGTTATGAATGGGGATGGTTCATGGCAACCAAACAATAAGAATATATGCCTCATACATCATACAAGTAGGCAATAGTTAATCAAATAAGATAAGCAAACAGGTATATAATCAAGTCAAAGAATCAAATAATGGAGCATTAAACAAAGCATGAGAAGTATGAACATGTTAAACAATCAAGAAATGGCATGCATGGATGAAAGAAACAAGTATGAGGGATAACAGATGAATCAGACAGATGAAAAGATGCACACAAAGGGTCTACTGAATAATTAAATCAGGAAATGAGGTAAGGACCAAATAAAATCAAGATAAAAGGCCTCTAATAAATGGCATATGAGATGAACAAGGGAGGATCAAAAGATCTCTTCAATTGCCATAAGCAATCCCTAAGTCAAACATCGATCATAAAGAAGTCAACTGAAAACTCAAGCCAACTTAAAAAATATCAAATAAATAGCAAATTAATCAAGAAAATTATGAAACATTAAACTAAATAAGGTGGGGTCAGGACATCATCATCCCCCAAAAAGATTTTAAAAATAATGAAAATTGGTGCATAAATTTATTAAAATAAAATAGAGGTCAAACCAAAAGTCAACCAACAAGACTAGGTTAAAAATAAATCCAAAATAAATTGAAAATGGGAAATAAAATTCCAAGAAAAGGTCAGGTTTATCATGGGACAGTGGTCAACCTTCATCCCAAAAATCAAAAGCTAAAAATAATTTTAAGACATAAAAATAAAATCAAGAAAAAGAAGTGTGTTAAAATGGACCATTTAGAATAAATAACTAAAATAAAATACTAATATTAAATAAATACGAAAATAAAAATAAAATAAAATAAAATAAGACATTAAGAAATGTGGAAAATATTTTTGGGAATTTTTATGAATAAATAAAATATTTTAAAATAATTAAAATCTAAACAGAATAAAAGAGAATTAAAAAAGAAAATGAAAATGGAAGTGAATACTGATGGGCCAGGCGTGGGGTGTGGATAGTAAGTGCAGCCCATGATCCACAACCAAATAAGTCAGCGTGTGACAAAATGAAATAACAATTTATTAAAAAAAAATCATGTAACATTTATCAATAGGGCAAGGTCACTTAAGTGACTAAAAGACAAAAATAGGATGCACGGTCCAGATTAAATCACAAGCATTGGATCTAACGGTTCAGGAAGCGCCACACGGTCATCTTCTTCCACAAACCAAACCCTAACCATGCAATGCTCATGCAGCCACGAAAATATCAAAAAAACAGTGGATTTTTTCAATTTTCCACTCAAGAATGCAAGTGCTATAGTGCACCGAATGCCACGAAATAAAAACCAAAATTCAAGTACGAAATATGTAGATTAACATGGTGACTTGTTTTAGTAAAAATAATGGCTTAATCATGGAGAAAAGTTGGCAACAAGAGGCCAACATGGACACGGGCTAGGGCAAAAATTACAGCATAAACCAACTTCAAGATTATAGACATTGCCTCGTGTTGAGGGCTTCACAAGTACATGATTGGCATGGTAATGATGATGAGCGTGATAAGCAAGCATAATAATATGATGATGATAATGATGAGCATGGTAATGATGATGATGATGAACATGATTATATCCATACATGGCCATGGAAGATAGAGTAAGAGTTTACCTAGTGGAAGTTAGGTCCACTGCCTCTTTATTGTGGAGAGAATGGAAGAAGAAAAGTGTTGTCTTGATGCCTCACCTCAAATGCTTCAACTTGAGAAAATAAATCTGACTTGTGATGCTCTTTGCCTTGCCTTGCCACGAAATTCCAATGCCTCCCTAGGTTTAGGGTTTGCCTCTTTTAAATATGTAGGTCAAATGTTTAAATGGGCTTTGAAATCCATGTTGTCCATAAGCAAAAAATATGAAAAGTGAGGTGTATTAGGAGGGCATGTGAGATTGTGTTATTTTGGCAAAGTTTAAATGAATGGACATATTGCTGCAAGGCCCAAAAGAGGTAGCAAAAACGTGGGCTGGTTTGCAGCATGGCTTGGCAAGCAAGAAATCCATTCCAAGGTGGTGACTTTATGGCCATGTAACTTGATGATCAAGCTACCAATTGGTGAGACAATGCAAACAGTAGAAAGATCTCATGGAGCATAGCATCTTTCATGTTGAGCATGAATGGAAATGATGAATGGAAGAATGTGAAAAATGGCCCTCAAGTTCAGGTCTCACCATGCAAAACTGATTGGGCCAGTTTGGCCTAAAATCTGCCTAGAAAACCAAGTCATGATGCCCACTTTAGGTGAATGTATTTCTCAAACCATGAATCCAAATGAGATGATTCCAAAAGGATGTGAAAGAGGACATGGCAAGGTACAATTGTTGTGAAGAAAACATTTTCAAATGATGCCTTGAAGTGCAAGAAAACTTGCCAAGAAGTCTTGACAAACTTTGAAGATTTTGAGACTTAGAAATTTTTCTAAGTGTCCTAGAAAAATATCTCACTTTGACTAAGCATAACTTTCTCAATTTTGATCCAAATGGAACAAACTTTATATTTCTAGAAATCTTGGAACAAGAGGAACAACTTTCATGTTGGAGAAATTTTCAAATGGAGCTTTTATCTTGATTAAAAATGGGCTTAAAGTGAGTGCAACAATCATGAAAACTTGCCCTAAATGGAAAGTCAACCATTTCAAAATTAAGTAACTTTTTCAATTCCTGATTAAATGATGAATCCAAGATCCAACCTTGATCAAATTTCACATGTAGGATCCCCTAGGCATGAATTTTGAGATTCCACTCTCAAAAAGCCAGGAGTTGACTTTTCCCAAACTGTCTGATTCCCGATTCCAGTGATCAATTGAAGCACCTCTGGCTCAAATAAAGAGCTGATTTTTTGCATGTAGACCCTTGTGGACATATGGAGGGCCATGGAAAAAGATTTTCACCCAAAGAATCATAAATAAACTGATTTTATACCAAACCCTAATTTAGGGCAAAATTGATTGGGAACTGATTGCACCGCTTGCCAATGAATCTTTCTGAGATAATTGTGAATCTTCCTAGGCCAAGATGCCTCTTCAAACATGACATGGATGAGCTCCTCTACTTCCAACCAAACGTTGCCTGTTGCAGGTAGCCATGAAACCCTAATTACCTGATTAAATCCAGATGGACACTCTGATAGCTCTGAATCCTTCACTGATGAATTGAGGACCACAATAAGATACTTGGACCCCCCTGAGACCCTTGAGACTTTTATCCTTAAAAAATGAAGTCCAATTCTAAATCTTGCTGTGTGTGGGCTCCTTATGTTAAGGAGTGATCAATCAAGACCTGATTCCCAAGTCACTAATGTAGTATGCAATGAGTACGACCTAGTATGATGCTAATGAAATGTAAAACATAATCCCATGCTTCCATGGAAAAATAAAGGGTAAATTTTGGGGTATTACACTATGTTGATCGGAGCCTGGGATGCCATACTGTATAGGAAGAACAACTCCCTTTGTGTGACAACACCTGTGCTATCTCCGCGACCAAAAATGGTATATGCCAATGCCTTTTATGTATACCTGAAACATGGGTTATGGATACCCAATGCCTTTTCCCCTTTGGAAACATATTTATTATTACCTGTTATGGCGGTCCAAAATTCTGCCGGGACAAATGTATCGTGTATCGCTCTAGGGCCTACGATTGGGAGTTTTGAGATCCTCCATAACTCCTCCACAGTCAGTTCCATATCAGTATTGAATAAACGAAAGTGCAACATACCGTAATATTCTTTTTTCGTTCCGTTCCACCTGTTTTTCAGCTTAAACTCGATGGTGCTCAGACATTCCAGCGTAATGCGCGCGAAAGTAGACACTTCCAGCTGCATAAATTCTAGCATCCCTAGGGTGCGGAACATACGGTGTACCTCCGCTTGTAATCCCAGTTCCTGCAGTGTGCCATTACACATATACCTCGTAGGGGTTAATTTCCTTTTTAAATGAACCACATACCTTTTCTGATGCTCCAGGTTCTCGAACACAATGTCGTGCTCGTTCGGGATTCTCCGCGCTCTTTGTCGGGGACGAGATAATTCCGCCACATTTTTTCTCTTTTCGACTCGGCGAGACATATTGTACCTGCACACAGTAAAAAGACACAAGAATTTGGAAAGAGAGATTAAGTGAAAAATATTACCGTAGGAGTGTTGAGAGTAGAGAGTGGTGAACTTTTTGAGAAGATGGATGGAGAATCGACCGAGATTGGTGGTGAAAGGAGGTAGCTTTTGAGTGAAAACTATGAAGGTATTAGGTCTATTTGAGAGAAAGAAGGTGGAGATGAAGAAGTATGAAGGTAATGTGTGAAATGAGGAAAGAAGTGGGGATTGGGTGTATTTATAGGGTGATTTTTGGAGGTGGGCCCCTCCTCCAACGGTCAAAATTGCATGGTGAAAGGCGCCTAACGGCTAGATTTTTCAAAAAAAAATCACCACTGCGCGAGCTGACACGGCCGTGTCAGCTGACACGGGCGGCCGTGTCAGCGCAAAAAAATAGCTTATTTTGTCCAGGGCTGACACAGGTTGTGTCACCTGACACGGGCGACCGTGTCAGGCCCCTGGAAATCCAATTTTCCAACACCATAATCCTCTTCCTGACACGGGCCGTGTCAGCTGACACGGGCGCCCGTGTCAGGCCCCTGTTTTCTCATTTTTCTTGATTTCTTTTTCTTGTGCTGTGCACGGCTTTAGCTTCCGAATTTTTCAGAGATTCGCTGCGACCGCTACCTTTAACTCATCTATGAAACACTGTTTACGCCTGCAAGTAGAGAACACACTACCAAACAAAGAGAATGATTAGATACAAAAGCGGGGTTGCCTCCCACGTAGCGCTTCATTTAATGTCGCTTGGCTCGACAGTTGCGCATCTTATCAGACAAGATGAACAACATCAATTTGGCCCACAGGTTGCCCCATATTGTACGGCTTCAATCTCTGGCCATTCACTTTAAAAATATCTCCATTGGAAGGGTTTTTATTTCAACTGCTCCATGGGGATATACTTTGTGCACCACAAATGGACCTGGCCATTTCGATCTCAATTTTCCAGAGAACAACTTCATTCTTAAATTGAACAGTAGTACCCTTTGTCCTTCCCAGAACTCCTTCCTTTGGATTCTTCTATCATGCCATTTCTTCGTTTGATCTTTGTAGATCTTCGCATTTTCATATTCCAGGTTCCTGAATTCTTCCAACTCGTGCAGTTGAAGGATTTGGGATTCTCCTGCTTTCTCAAGATCCAAGTTAAGGAATTCGGAAGCCCACAAGGCTTTGTGTTCCAGTTCCAAGGGTAGATGACAGGTCTTACCATATATCAATTGATATGGGGACATACCAATCGGTGTTTTGAAAGTACAATATACCCATAGTGCATCATCAAGCTTACTCGCCCAATCCTTGCGAGAAGCATTCACCGTCTTTTCTAGGATTTGTTTCAGCTGCCGATTCGACACTTCAACTTGACCACTTGTTTGCGGGTGGTATGGAGTGGCTATCCGGTGTTTCACATTGTATTTCAAGAGTAGATTCTCCATTAGGTGATTTAAGAAGTGAGTTCCTTCATCGCTAATAAGAGCTCTTGGCACTCCAAACCTGGCGAATATGTTTTCTTTCAAAAACTTGACCACCACTTTTGCATCATTTGTTGGTAGCGCGACTGCTTCTACCCACTTGGATACATAATCCACCGCCACCAAAGTGTAGTTCTTTCCAAATGAAGGTGGAAACGGCCCCATAAAGTCAATACCCCACACATCAAAGAGTTCAACTTCCAGCATGGGATTTTGCGGCATCTGATTTCTTTTCGAAATATTTCCCATCCTTTGGCATTTATCGCACTCTTTGATCATTTGTTGAGCATCTTTGAATAGTTTCGGCCAGTATAAACCTGATTGGAGGACTTTGGCAGCAGTTCTATCACCACTAAAGTGTCCACCATAGTCCGAATTGTGACAAGCTTTCAGCACATCTCTCTTTTCTTCTTCTGGAACACATCTTCTGACCAAACCGTCTACTCCCTTCTTGTACAAGAAGGGGTCGTCCCACAAATAGAACCTACAATCATGAACACACTTTTTCTTACGGTTAGAGTCAAATTCAATCGGGATCACCCCGCCCACTAGATAGTTCGCATAGTCTGTGAACCAAGGCATTCCAATAACAGCAAGGATGTGTTCATCAGCAAACTCATCCTTTATTGGGAGTTTTTCCTCATTCTCTTCTATTGGGGACATCCGGGAAAGGTGATCTGCTACAGTGTTTTCGCACCCTCTTTTGTCCTGGGTCTCCACATCAAACTCTTAGAGGAGCAGGATCCACCGCAACAGTCTTGGCTTTGAGTCCTGTTTAGCAAACAAATACTTCAAAGCAGCATGGTCATAATAAACAATGACTCTAGAACCCAACAGATATTGCCTGAACTTGTCAAAGGCATAGACTACAACTAGCAACTCCTTTTCGGTAGTTGCATAATTCATGTGCGCAGGGTTCAACACATGACTGGCATAATAGATAACATGCAGAAGCTTATCTCCTCGTTGCCCAAGCACTGCTCCCACTGCGATGTCACTCGCATCACACATAATCTCAAAGGGTAGAGACCAGTCAGGAGCAATGACAATAGGTGCCGTCACCAATTTATTTTTTATTGTTTCAAAAGCAATGGCGCAGTCTTTATCAAAAATGAAAGCCTTGTCCTTCACCAATAGGGTAGTCAAGGGTTTAGCTATCTTGGAGAAATCTCTTATGAACCTGCGGTAGAAACCCGCATGTCCTAAGAAGCTTCTTATACCTTTTTCATTCACAGGAGGTGGCAGCTTTTCGATAACCTCAATCTTGGCTTGGTCCACTTCTATCCCTTTGTGAGAGATTTTGTGACCTAAGACTATTCCTTCTCGAACCATGAAGTGACATTTCTCCCAATTGAGAATCAGATTGGTCTGTTGGCATCTTTCTAAAATAAGGGAAAGGTTAGTTAAACAATTATCAAAAGAAAAACCAAATACCGAAAAGTCATCCATGAAGACCTCCATATGTTTTTCGAGCATGTCCGCAAAAATGGAGGTCATGCATCTTTGGAATGTGGCTGGAGCATTACATAACCCGAATGGCATTCTTCTGTATGCGAAGATTCCATAGGGGCATGTAAAAGTTGTCTTCTCTTGATATTCCGGTGCAACAGCTATCTGGTTGTATCCAGAGTATCCATCAAGGAAACAATAGTACTCATGACCTGCCAACCTTTCCAACATCTGATCAATGAATGGTAGCGGAAAATGGTCCTTTCTGGTTGCCAAATTCAACCTCCTGTAGTCGATGCACACACGCCAACCCGTGACCGTCCTAGTAGGGAGTAACTCATTTATTTCATTCCTTATAACTGTAGTTCCTCCTTTGTTCGGGACCACATGCACCGGACTCACCCAAGAGCTATCGGAAATGGGATAAATCAACCCGACGTCTAACAGTTTAACAACCTCTTTCCTGACCACTTCCTTCATCACGGGGTTTAGTCTTCTTTGTGGTTGCACCACCTGTTTGTGACCATCCTCCATGAGAATTTTATGCATGCACACCATAGGGCTAATTCCCTTCAGGTCTTCTATTGCCCATCCCATGGCACTTTTGTGTTTCTTCAAAACCTTGACAAGCTTGTCTTCTTGAGAAACCTCTAGATGAGAGCTTATAATAGTCGGGCATTTCTTTTCGGGGTCTAGAAAAACATACTTGAGATTGTCAGGTAACTGTTTCAGCTCAGCCACTTTCTTGGTCTCATCTTTCTTTTCTTCAACTTGAGGTTCCCTTAAGTTTTCCCATCGAAGTGATCGGGATCCCTTAACGGGTTGTTGTGTTGCCATCAAAGGTAGCACTTCCATCTCCTTGTCACCCACTTCTTGAGTGTCTTCAAAAATTGAGAGACTTAGGACTCTCTCCAAGGGTAATTTTTGTTCACCTAGGTGATTTTCTTTCAGAACCATTTGATCAATAACCTCTATGTGTTGGCTGGTGGCCACATCATCTTTGTATTTCATGGTGTTGCACACGTCAATTTTTAACTCTTCGCCATAAACCTTTAGAGTCATGGTGCCTTCTTCTATATCTATCAAACACCTCCCGGTTTTGAAAAATGGTCTACCAAGAATGAGCGGTATCTCTTCATCTTCAGGCATTTCTAAGATCACAAAGTCTACCGGAAAGACAAACTTATCAATCTTCACAAGAACATCTTCCACCACTCCATAAGGTCTCTTCACAGAGTGGTCAGCAAATTGAAGTGTCATTCGGGTATCCTGTACTTTTCCAATCCCCAACCTCTTGTAAATGGATAAAGGCATGAGGCTCACACTTGCCCCCAAGTCTATAAGGGCCTTCTTGAAAGATCTATCCCCGATAGTGCAAGGGATAGTTACCGAGCCTCGATCTTTTTTCTTTAGCGGGATCTTCATACCCTGCAAAATAGCACTGCAAGTTTCGGTTAGTACAATAGAGTCGGTGTCAGTGCTCCTCTTTTTCGAAATAATGTCTTTCATGAATTTAGCATAAGAGGGCATTTGCTCAAGTGCTTCCAAGAACGGAACATTAATTTCAAGCTTTTTGAACATCTCCAAGAACTTTTCAAAGTTCTTCTCATGTTTCTCTTTCTTCTTATTTCTTGTTGGGAAAGGGATTTTGACAACCGGCTTTGATTCACTAACTTTTTCTTTAGCCACCGGTTCAGGTACCGTTACCCCTTCACTAACAACTTCATTCTCTTTTATCTCCAAATCAACTTCAAGCAATTGGTCTTCTTATTCATCATCTTTTTTAGGGACTTCTTTTGCCTTACCACTCCTTGTGGTAACAACACAGACATTATTATGCTCTCTTGGATTCGCAACTGTAGCACTCGGTAACGCACCTGGTGTTTGCGAACCCACAAGTTGTTGATCAATCTGACTCATTTGCACTTCTAGATTTTTTATTGAAGCACCAGTGTTTCTCAGATTACTTCTAGTCTCCTCTTGAAATTGAGAACTTTGAGCTGCCATTTTTTCAATGGCAATTTCCCAATCTGCTTTTCTTGGAACCTGTTGTTGGAATTGTTGTTGAGATGGATGAAACTACTGCTGCTGGTAAGGTTGCTGTTGTTGTGGACGGTACTGTTGTGGTGGTTGACTTTTATACTGGGTGGGCGCTTGCTTCTGAGCATTTCCTTGTTGGTCCTTCCAGGAAAAATTTGGATGATTTTTCCATCCAGGATTATATGTATTGGAGTAAGGATTATTCTGCTTCAGAAAATTAATCTCTTCTACCTGTTGAGCAGTTGCCACACAATCCATGGCGAAGTGAGGACCTTCACAAATTTCACAACTAACAGCTTGAATAGGTTGGACCGGTTGCACTTGTTCCACTGTTTGAGTGTCAAGAGTCATTTTCTTAAGTCTTCTTTCTACTTCAGCTGTTATTTGATCTTCCATCTTCACAACTTGATTTTCCAATTTGAGATCAATGATACCTTCAGGTTGACTTACACTGCGGTCATAGAGTTCCAGATGCTCATTTGCTGCAATGGCTTCAATGATTTTCTTTATTCCAGTGGTTGTTGTAAAGTTTGTTGAGCCACCGACAGCTGTGTCTATGAGTTGCTTAGTCTTCATTTTAAGTCCATTCACAAAATTTTGCATTTGTTCAGTTGCATCCATGTTATGAGTAGGACAGGCAACCAACAGTCGCTTGAACCGCTTGTAAGCGTCTCCGAGTGACTCTCCTTCCTTCTGTTTAAAGTTAACAATATCATATCTCTTACGGATGTACATAGAAGCAGGGAAGTACTCATTCAGGAATGTTGTCTCCATTTGTTGCCAAGCTGTTATGCTTCCCGCGGGTAAAGAGTAAAACCACTCTTCGGCATCTTCCGACAGTGTAAACGGGAACATAACCAACTTTTTAGCTTCCTCTGAGTGTCCCTCAATTTTCAACGATGTCGTCATGGTCAGAAATCTTTGTAAATGCTTGTTGGCATCTTCATTGATTTTCCGGAGAACGGTCTCCTCTCGAGTTGACGAATCGTTGACGGCTGCAGCTGAAAGTGATCAACATTTACCGGTTGGTTCACAATTGTCAACCTTCCAGTAGGAGCATTTGCACCCCCATAGTCACCCAAAAGTCTTTCTGCAGGAGGTGGTGGGGCTTCACCTTGTGGTTCAGCCATTGGTTCAGAAACAACTTCCGAGTCTTCTGAATGTACAGAAACAACTTCTTTTTCAGACTCAGAAATAATATGGGCTGATTCTAAGAGTTCCAGCCTAGCTTTTCGTCGTCTAGCACGCAATAATCTTTCGGGTTCTGCGTCAAAAAGAAATTCAGCTGAGGTCTTACCTCGCATACACAAATTAGACAATTATTAGAATAAACAATAATAAAAAATTTAGCTGCAGAGCAACAAAATTCCAATTGAATTATTTTTCAAGTTATACTTTTGGCAGTCCCTGGCAACGACGCCAAAAACTCGATCGATAAAATAACAAGTGTACTATTTGCACCAATGTAGTAATAAAAAGGGAGTTATCCCGAGTATCGATCTCGAGGACTGTGTAGAAAGTATCAATTTTTATAATAATTCAATTAAACAAAAGTTCATATGGGGTTTGATGATTGTTTTCACAATTGATAAGAAATAAAAATATAAAACGTATAAAACTCTTTTAGTCGATATGAGAAATAATGCTAAGGCCAGGTGTATGAATTGCTGTGTATTCCACTTTTTCCATATCATATAACATCGATGCTATTATAATTCAAAACAGTTTCTCCAGAGTAGTTCTCTCTAATTCCTTAGCCAAAACCATTTAACAGGCAATTTCACTCCTAATTCCTTAGTCATTCAAATTGTTGTTAAGAAATATTTATTTTATCAAGAATTTACGGTAACCACAGTTTGATCCTCATTCCTAAGTGATTAAACACGGGTTTTATTATACAACAAGTGATAAGGTGGTTTGTCCGACCTAAACCTTAACCAGAGATCAGAATTTCATTTGTCCGATAAAATTAAGCATTAAGCACGTTGTATAATAATTTGAATTACGAAAACATCAATGATTATAAGAACATGGATAAAATATTCATACATAAGCAATTTAGGGACACCCCCTAGCATTGGGGGGTTTAGCCTCTCATAATATTCAAAGACAAAAGATTACAAATTAAAGACATTACAAGTTGTTGTTGATGAAAGTTGATCTTCAATTTCTTCCGATCTTGAAGATCTCTTCTCTTCTCCACACCTTGCAAGGTTGCTTCCTCTTTTCGTATCTTTTCTTTTCACGATCAAAAGTCCCTTTTCTCAGTGCCCAAATTCCAACTAAATAGTTTCCAAACAACTAAAAACAATGCCAAATGCCCAAAATTCCCTCCGGATGTCCATAGGAGTTAAAATAAGAAAAATCAAAATTTTGGGCGAAATGGCCAACACGGGCCATGTCAGGTGACACTCCTGCCCATGTTGGCTCCTATGTAGGTTCAACAAGGCACGCCATGCTGACACAAGCCGTGTCAGGTGATACGGGAACCCGTGTCAGGTGACACGGGCACCCGTGTCAGCCCACTATTTTACTGGGTTCATGATAGCTTGTTCTGCACATGCTGACACGGGTCATGTCAGCTGACACGGGCACCCGTGTCAGCCCCCCTGTTTTGTCTGTTTTTTGCTTTTCCTTAAGTCTCTAACCTCCCTTCTTCCGGTACGCACTTTCGGACTTTTAATCTAACCTGGAAACCAACAGTCTACACAGAAACGCATAAAATGCGACAAAAGGCGAAAAACTACTAATGTAACATAAAACAAACAAAAATTCATAAAATGCAATAAACTGAAGAAATCACTAAAATAAAATGCAAAAGTTACTGATTCATGAAGATTCCATGATGGATAGATGATGAAAACTGAGTCTAAATGGTGACCGATCAATAGGCAAGAAGATTGAGTTGCTTAGAGGTCAAATCGAAGCAACTCAGTTGACACACCTCAAAATTCAACTCCTCATATCTTTTTATATATTTGGAGTCAGTTGAAATTGAGGTCAGGTTCGTGCTATACGCTATTTTTTCTTTCAAATCGTGTCCTCCTTTTTTATTTTGGTGATGGTTGAGGGTGGACCGGTCCGGTGAGGTCCGCCGGAGAAGAAGACCGGAGCTCTGGCTCCGGCGATGTGTTGGCATCTCTCCCAGCCACATGATCCAGTTGAAATGTTTTAATCTCACGCGTCCATTGTGATTACCATCTCTGCAGCGCGCTGACTCGTGTGTTTGGTGGAACACGCGTTTTAGGCCACTTGATTTGCCACCTCAATTAATGAGGGAGATCAAGTGGCTCACGTTTTTTCATATTTTCTGATTTCTGTTTTAATCCTTTTATTTTCATTAATTCATATTAATTTTAATATTGATCCAAAGAATATGGGAGTTTCACCAAAAAAATTCAAATAATTTCCTCTTTCATATTTTGAATTAAAATTATTTTTGGCTCATTATTAATATTTTCATGATTTAATTGATTTTGTGATTATTTTTAATTGTTTAAAAAATACTTTTAAATCTTTAAAATTTCTGAATTTTTTTCTCCAAAGGTCCTTTGACCTTGTTTGACCTATGATAAATCTCATGGCCATTTCTTTGGTGTTTTGATGAGGTTTTAGGAATTTGACAAACCATATTTAATTTAAATATATTATTTTAGTCTTTTTAATTTGAATAAATGTCAATTAATTATGTTGACCAATTGTGATGACTTTTTTGAGTTTGACTCTTGTTGTTGGGCCTTGGTCAAGGTTGATTTGACTTTGTCAAGTTAATATCATTGGATTTAGGGGATTGATGGAATGTATATTCCATCTCCCAAAATGAATGGATGATATTAATTTGATAAAAGTCTGCCTTTGACTAATTTGAGATTTGATTTATTCCCCTCCCTCTTCATCTCATTCCCCTTCTTTATGCATTCATCTCATTTGGCCTATGATATCTCAAAGTCCTAAGACTAGTTGATTGAAAAATCAACATAAGTATAGATGAGATTAGGCCACCTCTTTTGCATATTCTTTTTGTGTGTGGTATGTTTCATGAGCATAGTCCATTATATTATGCCTCTAACATGCATTAACACCAAAATTCTATTGCCTGACCTCAAATAGTTGTGACTTCTACATAAGTCCAATTGTGATTGCTTAACATAGCGCTAAATTTGTGATACAAAAGGCATAGCATTCTAGTTAGTGAGATTGTAAGTCTCCCCTCTTTCATGGTATTTTGTGGAAACTTGACATTTTTTCCTTCCTTTGGAAGATGTCTTGGCTCAAGGATCCATGCTTGTGATAAGTGGGTTGAGTGTTCTCCAAAGAATGACTAAAAAATGAAAAGCAAAAGCAAAACAATACTAACTTCTAACTCATTAACAACTAACTTTTAATTTCAAACCATTTACTTTAATGTCATTTAATTTTAGTCTTTATTCATTTTGTCAGTATTCATACCATCCTAATTGTTTATGTTAATGCAATTTTCACTTTATCCATTTGGACCATATTGTGTGATATATCTTGTTTGTGTATACTTTGCTTGTTTGTGTGGTCTTTGACCATTAATGTACATAATAACAACAAAAACCCTAAAAAACTTTTGTGTGGAATGTTGACTTGATCTTGGACAAATGGACTTAGAATTTAGGCAACATTCCTATGCTAAAGGACTTGGCTAATGCCAATTTTTGTGAAACCAAGTGCTAGCAATTTGAAACTTCATTTGATATCATTCAATATCCCTATGAGTTCATCTGCAACATGGTCATTGTGAAGTTGTTATTTTGAACCTGTGACTTGTGGATTTCATCTATTACATGTACTATCTTTATTTGATGCCTTGCTCTTCAAGATAATATAATTGTGCATTTGTGTGTTTCTTGATTCTCAATGTACAAGGCAATTTGTGTTTCTATTGACATTCTTGTCTATTGGATTGCTACCCATTGGTCAGATCTTTTCAACTCTTAACTTTTAATTTTGTGCATAGGATTAGTCTATTCATCTCCTCCCCATTTATTTAACTTCAAAATATCTCCCTCCCTTTTAAAAACTCTTCTTTGTTTGAACTTATTTTGTTCTAAACTTTGACCACTTTGCAAAAAGATAGAAACTTTGGCCTTATGCCATTGCATTTTTAAATCTCTTTCTTAAATCAAACTTGTAAATAAACTTAACTGTACTTGACTTAAACTTTCAAAAAGCCAAAAAGAACTAACTCATTCAAACTATTTTTAGGCCTTTGTGCCTTTCAAACTTAATTTTTTGTTAAAAGCAATGCATCCACTTTGAAATTTGTATCACGAACTATGAGGTTTTGATCTCTCATTCTTATGTTGGTACGTAGGCACAAGTCCGAAGGTCTTATCAAACACAAAAATATAATTAATGAATTCTTTTCTCATCCCCCCGTTGTATTTGTTTGTAAACATCATTTTTATACCAAATACATATGCACACAAAAAGGGCTCCCTAGGAGTACCTAGGACACTTTGGGTGTTAGAACCTTCCCTCTGTGTAACCAACCCCTTTACCTGTAATCTCTGACATTTTATTAGTTTTGATTTGAAAACTTCTTACTTTTGGATTTTGTTCGTACTTTTTCCCTTTTCCCTTGGAAACAATAAAAGCGCGGTGGCGACTCTTGTTATTTGATCTCTAGCTTATCCATAGCTTGATGATCATGAATTTACCGCTACAAGATCTTTTCAACTCTTAACTTTTAAATTTCTTCTTAGGATTAGTCTCTTCATCTCTTCCCACTTCTTAAATTTCAAATCTCTCCCCTCTTTCAAAATCTTCTTTGATTGTGATTTTTAAAATTTAGACTTTATTGCATATTAGAAACTTTGGCCTTATGCCATTGCATTTTTTTAACTTCTTTTTCTTAATCAAACTTGTAAATGAACTTAACCATACTTGACTTAAAATTTCAAAAGACAAAAAGAACTAACACTCATTCAAACTCTTTTAGGCCTTTTATGCCTCATCTAAACTTAAGTTTTTTTTGTTAAAAGCAATTCACTCACTTTGAATTGATACCACGAACTACGAGGTTTTGATCCCTCATTTTTATGTTGGTACATAGGCACAAGTCTGAAGGTCTTGTCAAACACAAAAATATAATTAATAAATTCTTTTCTCATCCCCCACTCTATATATTACAAACATCATTTTATACTAAAACACATACACATATAAAAAAGGGCCCCCTAGGAGTACTTAGGACACTTTGGGTGCTAACACCTTCCCTCTGTGTAACCAACCCCCTTACCTATAATCTATGGCATTTTATTAATTTTGATTTGAAAACTTCTTATCTTTGGGTTTTGTTCGTACTTTTCCCTTTTCCTTTGGAAATAATAAAAGCGCGGTGGCGACTCTGGTTTAATTGACGTTAAGTTTATCCATAGATTAATGGTCATGAATTTACCGTTACAATGGTCTTAGTGATGCCACATCAAATATCAACCACGTGACAAGTTCATCTTCATTATCAAAACTCGTCGAACTGCATAATCATCTTGGAGAATGTGATGTTAACTCCAGGTCGAACCGACAGCCACATTACAACGACGTCAAAACGAAGATATGTCGGCAACTGTCCGAATAGCGACCTGCAGAATACAACCCCATGACTCACTTCTTCAACAAAAATACAGAATCATCCTATCCCTATCAGAATTCACCTCCAACTGTCTTGACAAAACAAATAATTTGGAGTTCCAATGAGTCAATGCTGAGATTTCACCTGCAAAACGCCACCACATATTCAATCTTACACTTCTAACAACCAAAGGAGGAAATCAGTTTCGAACTCACTTTTAAACCGATCCCGGACCGCTTGAGGGATTTTGGGCTTTCATTTTGCATTTGAGTTGGAACTTCTAACTAACTTCAACTAATTTCCCATACCGCTGACCGGCTTGCCCAAAGTAGTTACATCTTCAAACCACTATATATTCGACCACTCTGCATCCTTTTGACGTTGATAATCTTCTCCATTTTTCTCCAAGCGATCTTTCCCTCTTACCTTCACCCACACAAGAGCTCCAATCTCCATTGTTTTCAGAGTCTCAACGCCTGAGATTCTAAACAACAGAGCTAAACTTCTCCTCCTCTCGCAACCGCTAAGATGACGCGTGGTACCGGAAGATTGAAGAAAGATAACACGCAACAAAAGGCAGAGGAAGAAAGCCTAGAAGAGGACGTTACTCACTCTGATCCTTCCAAAGTCTTCGTCATCGATCCAGTAAGTGTTCTTCATTGCCATACTTTTGTTGTTTTGATTTTTGTTACCAATCGTTGGTTCGAGAGTGGGGGCCATTATCCCCGTTATTTTAGAGTGAAGTGAGGTTTGGATATATTCATCTCGTCGATTTGAGATTAGGGTTTATAGAGGGTTTCATTTTTGTGGATTTATAGGTAGGTGATGGCAAGATTGGGAGAGAAAAGTCTGGATTTGTGGGGTTTTTTTTCTTTTCCGGTAGCTCCGCCGC
The DNA here is from genome assembly GCF_024323335.1 of Lathyrus oleraceus. NCBI lineage: Eukaryota > Viridiplantae > Streptophyta > Magnoliopsida > Fabales > Fabaceae > Lathyrus > Lathyrus oleraceus. The sequence goes on along the minus strand of NC_066580.1, from coordinate 66,917,657 downwards.
TGAAAGTATCTACGGCGCGATGCTCATTTCAATGGGGAGAGAGAGAGAAGGATACGTGAACGAACCTGAGTTGAAGGAATTATTGTAGTTTCATACATTTTTCGTGGGACCACGCGTCTTCTCAAGGGAGGCGACATCAGTCCCTAGGAGGAGTCTCTTGGACTACCTTATCACCATTGACCAGATCTTGAAAAGAATTGGGCTTCTGCATTAAAGCCCACCGGATTACTATCATACTCCCGCGTACGCCATGTACTTTGTCTTGGTGTGTCCTTTGGTTTGTAGTTTCGGCAGATGGGCCTGAGGTAGGCCCATTCGGCTTTGTCACATGCTGCATTGCCAAGCAAGTTGATGCTACTCCCACATTCATGTTGGGTCTGCACCCCAATTATTCCAAGGCCCATTTGCAGCTTTTATTTTGTTTTCCTAGTTTTTTTAGATAGTAATTTGGAAATCAATTTAGAATATTAATTAGATTAGGGTAATCAATTTCTTGGATTTATTATTAGCATCTCAGAATTTTAATTAGACCTTAGAATTTTTAGAATTTATTATATTTTAGTATAGTTTTCCTAATTAGATTTGAATATAGATTATAAATTAGGAATAACGAGATTTTAATTGATTTTTGAACTTAGTTTTATTTCTAAACATTAGGTCAAAAACAATTTTAAGACTTAATCAATTTTTAGGCTATAGTTAGATTTTAACTAGAATTCAACTAGTGTTAATAATTGAAATACTTTTGCAATTTGACCATTTTACCCTATGGGAGTAATTTTGGGTATTTTATCCAAACAATCACATGCTCCCTGTTGGAATAGAATTAACGTAGAATTTAATCAGATTTTTTATCAACATTCATATGCTCTCCTAGGATTTATAACATAGAATTTTAATCAACCATAACATGCACCCTTAGGTTAATGTGACTTAATTTATAACCATTAGATTAGGACTAACCTAATTTCCTAAATCATTTCAAACCCTCCGATTTAAATTGATCAAAAGAAATTTTGATCAATTAAATCCTTTGAACTCGTATAACCCCACAGTCTAAATTGAGCGACCAAAAGACCCTTGGTCACTTAACCCCATTCTGAATATCTTTGGGTATGGGACGAATGACCCAACTCTAATCATATTCACCTCTATTCATATACTTTAGCACAATTCTAAACATACGATTGACAAGTCTCTCCCCCTTCATAAAGCATCATGCAACAAGCAAGGACTACATCAACAACTTATGAATCATGAATCAAGTTGTACGACACGAGCCTTAAGCAATGGAGAAGGAATGGGACTAGAGAATTCCTACCCCCATTCTGGATATCTTTGGGTATGGGAAGAATGACCCAGCGTTCATCGTATTCACCTCTATTGATATACTTTAGTGTAATTCGAATCGAACGATTGATAAGGTCTTCATCAACACAAGAAACAACAAAGATTCTTCTCTCTTCACTTGAAAGTTAAGACGAGATTTACATGCCACGAGCCTTAAGTAGTAAAGAAGGAATGAGACTGGAGCTTTCCTATACTCATTCTGGATATCTTTGGGTGTGAGACATTTGACTTGTTGATTATCGTAACCACCTTTACTCATAGACTTTAGTGTGATTCTTATTCTACAACTATCATGTCTACTCATTCTCCATTTCTAATCATTTCAGTTCAATCATTCAATCATTCTTTTGCCTCCAATCATCCTTGTTTTCAGCCCTAGTAGGCTGAACTACGAAAGCTCTGATTTCCTTATTGCACTATAAGGATACATTTGGCTTGTTGATTATCATAAGACTTTAGTGTGATTCTTATTCTACAATTATCATGTCTACTAATTATCCATTTCTAATCATTTCAGTTCAATTGTTCAATCATTCTTTTGCCTCCAATCATCCTTGTTTTCAGCCCTAGTGGGTTGAACTACGAAAGCTCTGATTTCCTTATTGCACTATAAGGATACATAGGCAGGAGAATCCAGTTTCTTCGCGAGCTACCCTATTTATCAATAAATCATTCTCCATTCATTCAATCGATACCATCCTTTTTGAGACCAATCATACTTCTCCTTGGACTCCTTGTCTATCCTTTTAGGATGATTTAACGACAGTCCACCTCATCAATCGAGAGTTGTTTGGCACGTACCCAAACATTTAATTCATTTTTTTCGGCTAAGACACCACTTTGCTCTTCGATTAAGAGTCTATCCCTTTCTTGGATCCAAGATACTATTCTTATTTGATCTCGAACTATTTGTTCCCCATCCAGTGATATAATGTTTCCTTGTACACAACAATACTTTCTCTTGGGCCCCGGTTTTACCCTTTGAAGACGTTGTAGCACCAGTTCATCTTGTGAATTGAGAGTTGTTTGGCTCGTACCCAGACATTTAATTCATTCCTTTGGTTGAGAGGCTTGTTTACTCTTTGATTCCATGTTCCATCCATTTGTGGGTTCCCTTGATATCATTCTGTTGGTACGAGTTATACTTTTCATCACTGTATGTGTCTCTCTTTCTATTCTCGTAGTTCCGAACTACAATTGCTCTGACTTTCTCATTGCACGATGAGAATACGTAGACACGAGGAAGTGAATCCTTGGCGAGCATACTTCTAATTAATCCTCTTTCGCCTTAGGGTATCATTCATATCTTTCACCATTCATTACCTACCTTCGATCATAAATTGTTCACCTAGTGACATATTATTCCTTTGACATCGAAATACATCGTCTTTGGAATTCCATATACATCCTTTTAGGAAGCCTAACGTAAAGTCCGCATTTCTATTTAGAGTTGTTTGGCTCGTTACCTAGACATCTCTATGGTACAAATCCCATTTCTCTTATGGATTCCAATACACTTTCTCCTTATGGTTTCAAACAATACTTCTTCAGTCACTTATCACCAAATATTAGATTCTCTGACTTTGGTCACTTCATTCTGTTCATCTCCATGATACACTCGTAATATACCTTCATTCACTTCATGTAATATAACTTATTCTTTGAGCTAAATACACTACCTCTTTGTGTTCCTTCTTGCGTCACCTTGTGAACCAAGAGATGTTTGGCTCGTACCTGAACACTTAATTCTCCTTGTTTTCGACTATACCGTATAGTGGCAGACGCTTTCGGCTAGTCCACATATTGGTCAACACCAGTTTACTCTTGGGTTCATCTTTTCACCCTTTGTTGGAATTCAAAACACTAGTCTTTGGTTCAGACGATACTTTGATCACCATTCTTTCCATATCCCGCCTCTAGTTCCTTGAATTACAAAGCTCTGAATTCCTCATTGCACTATAAGGGTACATAGGCATGAGGGCCCTAATCCTCACTGATCACTTTATCTATTTCTATTCCTTTTCCCATTCTTTTGTTAGTAATCTTAGATATAACACCTATTCGAGCGAGAACAATCAAAACAGTTCCCATGGAGTACCATGGATGTTTGGGGTGCTAATATCTTCCCCTTGTATAACTGACTTCCTTACCCAGCATATCTCTTTCCCCCGGGTTTTATCGATGTTTTCCATTTCCTTCTGGAATAAATAAAGTTTGATGGCGACTCTGTTGTATGTTCGAGCGTGCGATACGTTCGGGTATATTTCCACTAGCTTCAACCATCTTAGGAAAACAAAGAGACACTTAAAATAAAGCAGAGTAAGGCTATCAACCGAAAACTAATGCTAAGTGTTTTAATTTTTTTTGCCCAAATAGGACCTTTAATCATACTATGCCTAAATGTTTTTACTATAGTAAATTGGTCACACTTCTTCTTGTTGTAATATAATAAAATATCATTAAATTAATTTCACAAGTATTGGAAATTCACCAATTTCCCTTCAAGAAATTCACCAAAACCTAAGGAGAATTTCGGACTGAATCTTGATGAATAAGAATCAATCTTTCTGATTGATTATTCATCATGTTCTTTAGTCTTCACTTGAGTGAATTAACCAACCTTGATTGCAAGATTTTAGTGCACAACGGTAATGAAAAGAAACAAAATTGGATTAGGGAAGAAAGAGAGATTAGGGTTTTCGAATAAGGGAGAAGAAGAATAAATTTAAGCAGAGTAACTCTTTGTTCTCAAACTGGAATTTTATTCAATTGTGCAACTGCACTTATGTTGTCTCTTATTAGAATTAATATAGGTTACTCCTTATTTATATATTTTGGGCTTGCTTTCTCCTAAAACAAAGCCCAAATACCTAATTCTGCTAACACTGTAAAATTTGGCCTAAGTAAAAATCTATGTCGAGGCTAACTCCCCGACACTTCGACACCTAGGTGTTTCAAAAGAAACATGCTTCGACACCATGAATTACATTCTTAATACACCACCTAATTCATTGTGTCTAAGTTATCTACACTCATCATAGATATTAACCCTTTGATTACTTCGACCTGCACTCCTTTTGTTATGATGTCTGCAATCCAATTCTTAATTCTACAGTGTTCCAAGTTGAGCTTCTCTTCTGCTACTTGCTCTCGAAGATAATGGAACCTCATTTCAATATGCTTACTTCGTCCATGTGCTATCGAATTCTTCTCTAGATTGATAGCAGACAATATATCAATCTTCATGGTAGTCGCTTCATGATTCTTCCTTGTAATCTCTTCGACCAAGTTCACCATCCAAGTTGCTTGACATGCACAAAGATAAGCATCTATGTACCGTGCTTCACACAATGATAATTCTACTACTGTTTATTTTCTCGAACTTTAAGCAACTGGTGCACCACCTAGCATTAACATATAACCGAGTGTAGATTTTTTATCCTCAACATCACTACACCAACTTGAGTTGGTGTATCCCACTAGCTTGCATTCTTTTCCTTCATCAGTAGCAGGAAATAAAATTCCATAGTCGAGAGTTCCTTTCATATATCTTAGTATCTTCTTCATTGCTTATAGGTGTGATACCTCTGGCTTCTGCATGAATCTACTTATCATACCTACATTGTATGCTAAATCAGACCTTGTGTGATAAAGGTATCAAAGTGATCCAATGAGTCTTCTGTACCGCATTGGATCAACATCATCTTTATATGTGTCTTTCGATAGTTTTGATCTGGGCTTAGCTGGAGTCGAAGTTGGGTTGCAATCTTGCATCTCAAATATCTTGAGTATTTCGCATAAATATCTTCTTTGGCGCATCATCAAGCCTCGACTAGTCTTGTAGAATTCGATGAAAAGGAAATATGAGAGATTTCCTAAGTCTAACATTTCAAACTCCTCACTTAGGTCATGTTTGAAATCTTTGATCCCCTTCTTGCAACTTCTTGTTATCAACAGGTCATCGACATAGAGACATAGTATAAGCAACTCATTATTGATTCTTCTTACATATACTCCATGCTCAGTTGTGCACTTCACAAATTTCTTATATTTTAGGAAATTGTCTATCTTCTTATTCCAAACTCTTGGAGCTTGCTTATATGTCCATACAGGCTTTATGTAACCTGTATACCTTGCTTTCTTCGCCATGTTTCACAAATCCAAATGGTTGTGCAACATAAACTTCTTCATCTTATGGGTCATTCAGGAATGTACATTTCACATCCATCTGACATATGTCCCATTTTTTCATGTTTGTTATACCAACAACCAACCTGGTCATTCTGATTCTAGCCGTAGGTGCAAAAACTTCATCGAACTCGACTCCTTCCTTCTGAAGAAATCCTATCGCCACAAGTCTTACCTTGTGTCAAGTTACTTCACCTTTGGGATTCAAATTCTCCTTATATACCCACTTCACATTGATTTACTTCTTTCCTTGAGGAAATTTGACAAGTGACCAAGTTGTTGACTTCGATAGACTCTAGTTCCTCATTTATTGCCTTCACCCATTTCGAATCTTTCAATGCCTTAATTGCATTGATGATTGGTTTGACATCTGCATAGAAAGCAATGTACCTGCTTACCTTCATCATCGACCACATCATCTGATATAATCATACATTCTTGCAACCTTGCAGGCACGTATCTTGTCCTTTGAGGCCCTCTTGTGCTTGCTTGACCTCCGACTTCTTCTTGTCGAAATTCTCTTTCAACTTCACTTGTTGGTTATTCACATAAGATTCTCATTGAATCCTTCTTGACATTTTAGTCCAATCCCCTTCCCTAAGCTCATCCATGATCACGTCCCTGTTGATCACTACTTGCTTGTTTACTGGGTCGAACAGATTGTAACCTCTAGTCGAATGATATCCTATTAGGATCCAAATGTCATCAATTTCTCTTCCAAATTGATCATCCATGTGTCTATGTGCTATAGATCCAAATACTTTCAGATGACTCAAGCTAGGCTTAACCCAGACCAACATTCTTCTGGCATGATTCCATCTTGATTTTTCATTGGACATATGTTCAAAATATATGTTGCAATCGATAGAGCTTTCCCCCATAATTCTTTGGGTAGATACTTGCCTTTCAACATACTTATTACCATATTCATGATGATTTTGTTCTTCCTTTCTGCGGTGGAGTGTAGGGTGGCACCACCTCTTGCGCAATCCCTTCTTTCTCACATAACATGTCGAAATATTTTGACACATATTCTCCACCATCATCAGTCATCAAAATCTTGAGCTCTCGATCACTTTGTCTTTCGACCATAGATTTAAACTTGGCAAATACCTCGATCACTTCAATTTTATTCTTGATTGGGTAAGTCCATAATTTTTGACTAGAACCACCTATGAATGTGACAAAGTATCGATTACCTCCAATTGAACCCACCTGGATAGGACCACATACATTAGAGTATATGACTTCAATGATTCCCTTCGACTTGCTTCCTACATCCTTGTTGACGTTGTTCTTGTGCTGCTTCGCCTACACACATTCCTCACATACTTCATTTGGAATGTCAATTTCTCGTAACACTAAAACCATATTTCTTCTCTTCAGATATCTGATGTCTTTGAAGTTGAGATGGTCAAGTCTGTAATGCCATATCCATTCATCCCTGTTAACTACAATTGCAAGGAACTTGTGCTCCATCACATTATATTCAATCTTGAAGGTTCTATTATGAGACATAAGTGCCTTCAAGATTAATCTTGCACTTGAGTCGAGAACTCTCATCATCTTGTCTTTAATTGACACTTTATAGTTCTTTACGACCAACTACCATATGATGAGCAAATTACTTTTCATTCCTGGTATGTACAAGACATTGGAAATTACTTACCTCTTGCCATATTTCCTCATAATCAAAACATCACCAATACCTTCAGCGGCTAGAGTATTGTCATTTGCAAATTTTACCATGTTCTTCATTGAGGATTTCATGTTGACAAACTAATCTTTCTTACCAGTCATGTGTGATGAGAATCCTGAGTCTAAGTACCATTAGTTTTAGAATCTTTCTTCATCTCTTGTTGTGACCATCAACAAAATCTCTTGTTCTTCATGTTTTGCAAACTTTGCATAGTTATCTTGATTCTTTTGTTTTTCAATATAATCACTAATGTAACGACCATACTTCTGACAACTGAAACATTGAATGTGACTTTTGTCAGGTTTTGAACCACCACCTCTTCCTTTACCTGTAGTACCACCTCTTTGGCCGCTTTGGTATGAGGGATTTCTTTGATTTGACCAACCTTTTTCTTTCTGATTTTGACCAGTCGGATTGTTGTAGCCTTTTTCACCTTTGTTTTTGAACCACTTCCCTTTACCTTTCTTTTATCTTGCTGATTGTGCATGCAAATCCATATCACTCTTCGACTTTCTTGCAACTTTTTCAGTCATTCTTTATTCATGAGATTCAAGCGTCCCTTGAAGCTCTTCCTTTATCAATGTTGACACATCTTTTGACTCTCCTATGACTACTACCACATGGTCGAACTTTGGAGCCAATGACCTAAAGATCTTTGAAACAACTGATCTTGATGTCAACACTTCTCCATATACCTTTATTTGATTCACCAGTTTTGTAACCCTAGTGAAAAAATCAGTTATGCTTTCATTGTCTTCCATCTAAAGCAATTCATACGTTCTTTTGTGAATTTATAACCTCATTTTTTTCACCTTTTCTGTGCCTCCATGTGATTTTCAAGAATTTATCATGCTTTTTTTGTTGATTCAGCATCACTAACATTTTCGAAATTGTCTGTATAAATGCATTGATGGATCATGAAGAGAGCTTTGTAATCTTTCTTCTTCAATTCTTTGTGTGTAACATTTTCTTTATATGACGCGTTTGCTACAAGCAGCGTCAATCCCTCCTTCATAAGATCCCAAAGATCTTGATAGAAAAAGATAACCTTATCTTCTTGCACCTACTCTCATAATTCTGATTCTTCAAAATTGGGAGACTCGTCGAGAAATGCCTGTTCGGATGATTCATCACCATCATGTTTTGCTTCCTACGAATCGCTCATCCAGTGCTCTATATGCCAGATGTTGGAAATTCACCAAATTCCCTTCAAGAAATTCACCAGAACTTATGGAGAATTCTGAACCGAATCTTGATGAACAAGAAACAGTCTTTCTGATTGATTTCTCCTTTTGTTCTTCACTCTTCACCCGAGTGAATCAACCAACCTTGATTGTAAGATTTGTTAGACGATAGGCCTAGATCTAGAGGGGGGTGAATGGATCCCAACTTAAAAATTTATTTGAAATTTTGATTTAGAAATTTTTTGGGGAGGATGCAAGTATATAATATTCCCCTAGTCCAAAATCGTCTAATTGAACCTAATATTGAAAAGCCCGGATATGCGTAATAGTGTTAATAGATTGATAATAATCCACAATTAAATCAACAACTATTAAGCACAACTAAATTGAATACTCTACAATAGTAAAATTCTATCTCCAACAATATCCACACACAAAAAACTAAGTCAAACAATTTGTCGAACACTTGGTGTGTGAAAAAAGAAGTTTGGAATTTTATATGGTGTTTGTTGTTCTAAGAAATACAATCACAACCAAATGGTTAATGATCAATACAACAAACACAAGATTCAAAATGTAATTAAAATTATGATTCAAACTATGTTCATCCGGTGATCAAAGAAATAAAAAATTTGTGAATCAAAAAATAAAAGAGATAGAGATAGATAGATAGATAGATAGATAGATAGATAGATAGATAGATAGATAGATAGATAGATAGATAGATAGATAGATAGATAGATAGATAGATAGATAGATAGATAGATAGATAGATAGATAGATAGATAGATAGATAGATAGATAGATAGATAGATAGATAGATAGATAGATAGATAGATAGATAGATAGATAGATAGATAGATAGAGAGAGAGAGAGAGAGAGAGAGAGAGAGAGAGAGAGAGAGAGAGAGAGAGAGGAGGGAGAGAGAGAGAGAGAGAGAGAGTACGCAAGGATTTGTTTAGAAAGTTCCCCAATCGACCTCGCTATGGGTACGTCTGCCCTTAATTCTAATTTGAATTGAGATCTTAATATAATAAATCTTACTTTGTAAATGTATGTATACAAGAGATGAGAAATCAAATCCCACAAACCCTAAGTTTTTTCTTGACTCTAGCACCTCCAAAACCTTGATCAATCTTGATTAAGTAACTAACTGTGCCGATTTAAATCATCTATTGTTGCTACTTCCTTGCAAGGCCCCTCTTGTCCCAAGGCTTCCACCCGAATGAATTAATCCCAAGCGCATGATCATGTAACCAAAAATGCCGCTTCAATTTACCCGTTGTTGCTAATTCCTTGCACGACCTCCTTGTCTTAAGGCTTTCACTCGGCTGAATTAATCCCAAGCGCACACTTATTGAACCCAAGATTTGTAAACACAATCCACCATTTTATGCTACTCCCTTGCCGACACACCTAGTCTCAAGGCTTTCACTCGATCGGGTCCGAATTGCACAATCTTGTCAAAAACCTTCAAACCCTAAATATCTTGAAGGAAAACCCTAAACTGGTTTCCTTGTTTGAATCCCTCAAAGATCACAATCCAATATTCTTGGTACAACAAACCTAATTGGATGTTATCAATCCTAATCAAAAAATGATCAAGTGTAGTTTGATTATTTGTATGCATAGATTGAATTGAATATGATGAGATGCTTTGAAATCCTGGGTTCATCTAGGTTTTACTCACTCAAGAAACCTTACTAGAGAAAGATACATGTATGAAGTATTTATATGCATGGGTAATTTAGGGCAAAAGTAAATGCAAAGAAGGATAGGAAAATATGAATATTTGAAGAAAAATATTAGATAGGTCGACCTATACAGGTTATGTGTCGACATGTTCGATGCATAGTTCGACTTGTCCAAGGTCATGTGTTGACCTATGACAGTTATGTGCTCCCTATGTGTCGACCTGAAGACTCGACACATGAAATAGAGGCCATGGGATTTAATACAGCAACACATGTGTCAACCTATAGACTTCATGTGTCGACCTATAGCCAAGAAATTTTTTCCATAGGTCGATCTCTAGTTCTATGTGTCAACCTATGGACATAAATGTTTTTTCATAGGTCGACCTATAGTTATATGTGTCGACTTGTACTACTATTTTTCAGAAAAACTAATTTTTCATGCATGAGACCTTTTCCACATTGTTTCCAAATACTTTTATGCTTCATAATGCTAACATGCACATAGATATTCAGAGGATACCGTCCAATATACATTTACGCTAAAGCATCCTAGCTTTGAAATCATAGAAAACACATCTAGCGGAAGTTGCACTCACATACTCCCTTTTTTTTTATGATGGAAAAACTTGAGACGATGCGTATGAAAAGTTCCAAGCCCCCCTGAATGTATGCATCCTATAACTTCATTCATCTTTATATTACTTCTCCCCCTTTGACAACATCAAAAATAAGAGAAGCAATTCATTATAAGAATCTAAAATCACGCATAAACGAATATACCATACAGGTGCATTTTGCAAAGATAAGAACATCAATATTATAGCACTCACATAGAATGGCATACCTATTGAAGGAAAATGCCTAAACATAAATACACGCATGTGAGGCAACAATACAACATGATTGTCACAATGAATGCAAAATAACATAGCATAAACATGAAATACGAAGGATACAATGCAATCAAAAACTCTTGAGTTGCTACAAAAGTTGCACACGATTATGTTACATATGCCTTTGGTGCTCCCGAAATGTTGCACACGCATGTGCTCTAGCAAGGTGATAAATATTTATCACCATACAAATCAAAAACAAATATGTTATCATAACAATGACACATAACAAGAATTTGCTAACATTATAACATGTTAAATCAAGTTTCATGCAAGAATAGATAACACATCAATGCACCAAGAGCATATTTCAAGCATATATAGAGAAAAGCATAAAGTCATTATAAGAATATAATTGACATACATCAATAGACATTTTTGGAAGTGAACATTTATGAACTAACTCAAACCTCAAGAATATCAACCATTTGGAACACAAGCAACATGTAAATATAAAAGCTTACTTACAAAAAGGGAAAATGGAAAATGGAATGATATCACCTTTCTTATGAAATGATTAAGGATGCACTATATATTTCTTGACATCAACATCCTTACCATTTTCATTCTTTTCCAAGTTTCAATTTGTGGCCATAGAAGTGTCAATAAACTTTGCATCTTCCATGTCAAATCTCTTTAGCAAGTCGTTGCAATATTTAGTTTAATAGACATATGACCCTTTATCGAGTTGTTTGATTTGAATACCAAGTAAGTAATTCAACACCCCTATAAGGCTCATCTCAAACTCAGCTTGCATAAGCTTAGAAAACTCCTCTATAAGTTAGATGTTAGTGGATCCAAAAATAATATCATCGACATAAAATTGAAATCTTCCAAGCAAGCATAAGCTAGAGACGATATAACATACATGTGAAGATATTTAGATAAGGTCACTACAATCATTTTAAATGAAACACATATTGGTTATCACTTAAAATTTTCAGAAGTGAACACTCATAACATATATCATACACAAAGTAAATCATATACCTTTGAAAATTAACAGGCAAAAGAAAGAACTTCCTTACAAAGCGAAAGTTGAAAAGATATTACCTCACCGTGCGAATGGCAGAGGATGCACATGCATTCCACAAGAAACTCTCAAACGAAAGTTGGAATAAATGCAAAATATGCCATACAACCTTTAGACAACAACGATTTTACTACTTTTCTCTTTGACAAAGTACTTGAAAGTATGATTAATAATGTACCCAAGAAGATTATTGATTTGATTATCATCTTAATACTTGGACTTTCAATCTTGTTTAATTATGATAATCATCACGCTCCTCCTCACATTTTCTCGTATTAGGTTGATCAATCCCTAATTTTATGAACTTGAGTATGTCTTGTCAAAGATAACCTACATCATTAAGAACAATACCTTTTCCGACACTTCTCGAAGAGAAAACATTAGTAATAATCAAGACACTTTTACCAATTAAAGAATACTAGAAGTTGATTTCTTTTTGGTCACACAACCCTTCTTCTTTTCTATAAAGTCAACGAAATAGGGAGATGTAACGTGTCACATGTATTGAGTATCCATAAACAAGATCTTATACTCTCTTCATAGATCCAAGACATTTATCATGTAAAATCAACAAGTTCTAGGTACCCAATCTTCATTAAGTCCTTGGGGGTGAGTGAAAACAAGGTTGCATTTTAGGCAACCATTGAAAGGCTCCTTTAGGAACTAAAAGTTTTCTAAATTTTCATGTTTCAATAGTATGACATTTATTGCAACAAAGAAGACAAAACAAGTTAAGATAAGATGTTCCTTTGCTATTAGAATCCTTTTTAACAAATTTATGTTTCTTATATGAATGGCTCAAAGACCTTTCATACTTACACAGATCAATAGCATAAACAATCTTTGGTTGTAAGGCTTTGTCTAATTTGACTTGAAGTTCATTTATCTCGTTTTGCCAATTATGACAAGATTCATAACCAAACCTGTAATTTTTTTCATCCTCATTCTTGTCACTTTGAATATCTATAATAGATCTCTTAATAGCTTCAAAATTCCTTTCAGATTCTAACACTTTAGCTTCTAAGTGTAAAAATACATTTTCATGTGAAGCTAATTTGTTAAAAGAATTTAAGGCCTCTCTCTGAATATTTTCAAAGGCATTTTGTAATTAAGAATAAGATAAATCACTAGTAAGCTCAATTTTATAAGGACTTACTTGTTTCTTCTTCCTTCTATTTTCCATAAGACAAATTCGTGTCGATTATACATTTGAAGTGGAGCTTTCATCGCTTGAGGAATCACTTGCACTCTCACAACCTACATAACCTCTTCTATATTTACTAGATTTCTTGTGATTATTTCTTTCTTTGTCTTTCTTAATAATTGGATATTCCGTTCTATAGTGACCAATTTCACCACAATTACAACAAGAGCTTCTAAATTTACCTTTCCTATTCTCACCATCTTTTGAAGACTTGGAATCCTTTCTAAATTTGGATAAGTTTCCTTTGGAGTGCTTGACTTTGTTCTTCCGAATATACCTTCGGCATCTCTTGACAAATAACCCAACATCATCATCATCGGAGTTCCTGTCATCCCTTTCTTCACACTCACTTGGCTCATTCTTTGAAGACTTGAAACTAGAAGTCTTTAGAACAATATACTTCTTCTCTTCCACCTTGTCTTTAGCTTTCTCTTTCTTCATCATCTTTTCATATTCTCTTTCATGTTTTTCCAAGCAAGTGAGTTCTTACTCACGTTCTTCTAATTTACCAAACAAAGTAGTAAGATCAAGTGCTTTAAGACCAATCGCCTTTTTGATAGCGGTAACCTTGGGTTGTCATTCCCTATTAAGACATCTTAAAATATTGTTAGTAGCAATAGAATTGGAGATAGGATTACCTAGAGCCTTCAATCTATTAATAATATATGTGAATCTCTTTTGCATGTCGGCAATGGTTTCACCATGATTCATAAGAAAGAGTTTAAACTCTTGGTTCAAAGTGTTGATCCTAGCTTGCTTAAATTCATTAGTTCCCTCATGGGCAACTTCTAATGCGTCCCACATAGAATTGGAAGTTTCACAATGAAAGACATGATAATACTCATCAACACCTAATGAGGATATGAGAATATTTTGTGCTTTCCAATCACAAGACCACAACTTCTTATCATTATCATTCCATTGATTTTTCGGTTTTGGTACGATGACACCTTCACCATTGGTCATTGTAATTTGATTAGGACCATTGGTGATGACGTCCTATACACCCTTATCAATGGAGTTGATATGGATATGCATACAAGCTTTCCAATAGTTATGATTTTCGCCAGTGAAAATAGGTGCTCTATTATATGCCCCTTTAGGTTCGATAGTCATGATCTAATCAGCAAATCTTAAGACCGAAAACAACTAGAGCTCGTGATACCACTTGTCAGATGATATGCCTAGATCTAAGGGGGGGGGGGGGGGGTGAATAGATCTCAAGTTAAAAAATTATTTAAAAATTTGATTTAGAAATTTTTTAGCGCAGAAGCAAGTTTCAAATATTTCCCGGATCCAAAATCGTCTAACTGAACCTACTATTGAAAAACTCGTATATGCGTAATATTACCAATAGAATGATACTAATCCAAAAGTAAATCAAAAACTATTATGCACAACTAAATTGAATACTCAACAATAGTAAAAGTCTATCTCCAACGATATCCACACACAAAAAACTAAGTCAAACAATTTGTCGAACACTTGGTGTGTGAAAAACAAAGTTTGAAATTTTATATGTTTTTTTTTGTTCTAAGAAATCCAATCACAACCAAATGGTTAATGATCAGTACAACAAACATAAGATTCAAAATGTAATCAAAATTACGATCCAAACTATGTTGATCCGGTGATCAAAGCAATCGATAATTTACGAAAATAAAAGATATATATATAGAGAGAGAGAGAGATATGTGTGTGTGTGTGTGTGTATATATATATATATATATATATATATATAGAGAGAGAGAGAGAGAGAGAGATGTGTGTGTGTGTGTGTGTGTGTGTGTGTATATATATATATATATATATATAGAGAGAGAGAGAGAGAGAGAGAATACACAAGGATTTTTATGCAGTTCCCCAATCGACCTCGCTATGGGTATGTCTGCCCTCAATTCGAATTCGAATTGAGATCTTAATATAATAAATCTTACTTTGCAAATGTATGTATACAAGAGATGATAAATCAAATCACACAAACCCTAAGTTTGTTCTTGACTCTAGCACCTCCAAAACCTTCATCAATCTTGATCAAGTAACTAACCATGCTGCTTTAATTCACTTGTTGTTGCTACTTCCTTGCAAAGCACCCCTTGTCCTAAGGCTTTCATCCGGATGAATTAATCCCAAGCGAATGATCATGTAACCAACAATGTCGCTTCAATTCACCTGTTGTTGCTACTTCCTTGCACGACCTCTTTGTCTCAAGGCTTTCACCCGACTAAATTAATCCCAAGTGCACACTTATTGAACCCAAGATTTGTATACACGATCCACCATTTTACACTACTCCCTTGTTGACACACCTAGTCTCAAGGCTTTCACTCGATCAGATCCGAATTTCACAATCTTGACAAAAACCTTCAAACCTTAAAGATCTTGAAGGAAAACCTGAAACCGGTTTTCTTATTTGAATCCCTTAGAGATCACAACCCAATAATCTCGGTACAACAAACCTAATTGGACGTTATCAATCCTAATCTAGATGGCACCCAATCAAAAAATGATCATGTGTAGTTTGATTGTGTGTATGCATAAATTGAATTGAAGATTATGAGATGCTTTGGAACCATGGATTCATGTAGGTTTTAATCACTCTAGAAACCTTACTAGAGAAAGATACATGTATGAAGTATTTATATACATGTGTGATTTAGGACAAAAGGAAATGCAAAGAAGGATAGAAAAATATGAATTTTTGAAGAAAATATCGGATAGGTCGGCCTATACAAGTTATGTGTCGACATGTTTGATGCATAGGTTGACTTGTCCAAGGTCATGTGTCGACCTATGAAAGATATGTACTCCCTATGTGTCGACCTGAAGACTCTACACATGAAATAGAAGCCACGAACTTTAATACAACAACATACATGTCGACCTATAGCCAAGAAAATTGTTCCTAGTCGACATGTAGTTCTATATGTCGACCTATAGCCAGAAAAGTTTTTCCATAGGTCAACCTATAGTTATATGTGTCGACCTGTACTGCTATTTTTGATAAAAATAATAATTTTTCATGCATGTTTGATGTATGAGACCTTTTCCACATTATTTCATAATACTTTTATGATTCCTAATGCTTAGATGCACATAGAGATTTAGAGGATACCGTCCAATATACATTTATGCTAAAGTATCATAGCTTTGGCATCATACAAAACACAACGGAAGTTGCACTCAGAAGATTTCGGTGCACAATGGTAATGAAAAAGAAACAAAATTGAATTAGGGAAGAAAGGGAGATTAAGGTTTTCGAATAAGGAAGAAGAAGAAGAAGAAATTTTTGCAGAGTAACTCTCTGCTCTCAAACTGAGATTTTATTCAATTGTGCAACTACACTTATGTTGTATCTTATTACAATCAATAAGGGTTACTCCCTATTTATAGATTTTGGACTTTCTTGCTCCTTAAGCAAAGCCTAAATATCTAATTCTGCTAACACTGTAAAATTTGACCTAAGTAAAAATCCATGTCGAGACTAACTCCCCGACACTTTGACACCTAGGTGTTTCAACAACAACATGCTTCGACACCATAAATTACATTCTCAACAACAAGAAAATGGTTTTCAAAAGGAGATATGCCTTACACTAATGATAGATGACCCAAAATGGTTCGGGACAAAAGGTTAAGAATTAAATTTGTGATACTTGTGTGCTTTACATTCTTGAACTTAAAATAGTATCTAGGTAGTGGATGTCCAAAGAACATGACCGAAGACAAAAAAAGTATCATCTTGTACTCCTAAAAATGGAGATTATGTCTCTTATGGTGACAAAAACAAAGACAAAATTATTGGTTATGATATTCTTGGTGAGACTCTTAATCCTACCATTGAATATTTATTTCTTGTTTAAGGTTTAAAACACAATTTACTTAACATTAATCAACTGTGTGACAAAGGTAATGATATGGTTTTTTATTCTCCTATATGTAAGGTCATAAAATGTGAAAAACAAACAAACTATTTCTACTAGTAAAAAAGGTGAAAATACTTATATTGTTAATTTAAATAAACTAAATTCAAATGATGTAGGTTGTCTTATTAGTAAAAAAATATGGATTTTGGATATGACATAGAAGAATTTCCCATATCCACGTGAATCGCTTAAATAAATTAGTTTGCAAGGAATTGGTAACTCATCTATCGAAATTGTATTTTGAAAATAATAGGTTATATGATGTGTGTCAAAAGGGTAAAAATATTAAAAGCCACTTTTAAATCCAAATATATAATTTTTACAAATATATTTTTTTTACAATTTTTACATATAGACCTTTTTAGTCTATCGAGAATTATGAGTTTTGATGAAAATTATTATGCACTTGCAATTATGGATGACATTCTTCACTTTACTTGAAAACTTTTTATTTATCATAAAAAGATGATTTGTTGCCTTTCAAAAACTAATTATACTTATCCAAAACAAAAAAGTTCTTAACATTTCATCTATCCGAATTGATCATGGAGATGAATTTCAAAATTAAAGTTTTGAAATTTCTTGCAAAAATGGTATTGAGTATACTTTTTTCTGCTCCATAAACTCCACAACAAAATGAAGGAATGAAAAGTAAAAATAGGTCTCTTGAAGAATTACTGAGAAAAACATTCAATAGTAAAAATCTTCCTAAATATTTCTAGATTGACATAGTAAGCCCTACATGCTTTATTGTGAACAAGGTCTTGATAAAACCTATTCTAAAATTTACAATCTATGAAATTCATAAGGGAAGGAAGTCATTATCTCTCACCTTCATGTATTCAAATACAATGTTTTGTCCTAAATAATGAGACATATAATATTCGTAAATTTGATGCTAAAACCGATGAAGGTCTATTTATTCGTTACTCAACTTCTAGTAAAGTTTTTGGAATTTATAACAAAAATCACGACTATTGAAAAATTTGTATATGTTAACTTTGATGAAGTTAACTCAAAATTGTTGTAGAGGTAGAAGTTATTGATTGTGCAAGTATTATGGAGAAACACGTCTTAGAAGATTAAAATGTAAATGAGGAGATCAACAATCTCACCAAACTCTATCCAAGGAATGAAAAATTCTAAAATACGATCCCATTGAGAATTCCATAGAAGATATAGCTAAATGAGTAACCAATCAACACTCTCTAAACCATGTATGTCATCATATGGCTTTTGTTTCTAAAATTGATCCAAATGACATCAATGAATCTATTATTGAAAAATATTGATAACTTGATATGTAAGAATAGTTAAATAAATTTGAAAGAAACAATGTTTGAGAAATTGTTCTTAAGCTTAAAACTAATCTAGTGATTTGAATCCAACCTGATCTTTTCTAACAAGACACAATTATTTTAAAAAATAAAACAATACTTATTGCTAAAGATTACAATAACGCATAGATTTGGATGAAACTTATATATGTTTAGTTAGATTATAAGTCATTTGTATGCGTTTTGCTTTCTCTTAGGTCATGAATTTTAAAAATGTACTCTTAATAGCTACATCCAAAAAAAAGTATACGTTTGATCAACCACTCAAATATAAAAATTTATTTTTCCAAATCATGTTTTAAGTTGAAAAAAAAGGCTTTATATGGTTCTAAAAAATAGAGATGCATATAAAAGGCTTTTAAGTAGAGATGCGCCGATTAATTTCTTAAAATAATATCACTAGATCCATTTGGATTGGTTAAAAAGGCTTGACATCAATGAATATCTATTATTGAAAAACATACTTAACAAACTAATCTATATGTTTTAGGTATCTTAAATTAAGAATGCATCAAATAATTTTTTATATGCATCTCTATTTGTTATTTTATTTTCTACTTATTGATTATGATTTATTTTATTTTCTACTTATTGATTATGATAAAAGAGGAGAAATTTGCTCTCAAATGAGTATCTTTATTTTTTGTTAGAAAGAGCTAAAACTATTTTTTTTCTTTTTTCTCTATAAACATCTTGTTGAGAGACCATTGTGAGATCTTTTGTCAAAGAAATATGATTATATATTTAAATAAATTTTGATGACGGACTCAGTTCAATGTGATTAAACGTAATTTGATTTGATTTAAAATTATAAGTACTTTTATTTTATTAAGATCATGTTATAAATATTGGTGTGTCTATTTTAATATTAAAATATACACACACAAAAACAATTTTTCAGACATCAATATTAAAAAAAAATCTCTTAAAAAAACTTTTTTGAAAAAAGAAAAAATAATTTTCAAATTACATAATTGATTATAATTACGTAAATCAATCAATTATAAAGTATATCTCACTCCATAATTAATTATAAATATAATATAATCAATCAATCATGAAGTGTATCTCACTCCATATTTATTTATGATTACCATACAATCCATTTGTTAATATTATAATACTAATGAATAAAATAATTCTGTAAAAAAAAAACTAGCACAACAATGATTATCTATTAACTAGATAAAGTTGAATTGTTTCCTCCACGAAATAAAAAAAAAATCAATTGTGTTACTTTTAGAAGAATTTAATTTTTCTTAAAGGAAATGATATGCAAATGGATCAGTGTCCATGTGGATTTGTCAGTGCTGCAATCTATCTCCCCTACCTTGGAACTCATCTAAAACTAATGTGTCGACATCCACTTTGTGAAGTTATTGCTGTTGCTGTAGCTACCTTGCATGTATTTTCATACCATGTGCGTCTCTATCTCTATTGGAAATTATGGAAAATTATTTAAATTTTATTGTATCGTTTCTTGACATCTACGTAAAAGGATTTCCATGTTTACTTTGTGCTGGATAGAAAATATGTTAACCTACACAATACACAATGGTGAATGTGAATGATCGAGGAATGAGTTTGTCACTGAAAAACATTGAATCTTGGGAACCCTCAGATAGTAGTACTTCCTTCACCCTAGAATATTTATCTCATTTAATTATTTCATATATTAAAAGAAGAGATTAATATTTTTATTCATTTTTATTAATTATTGATACATTTTATTATCATAATATAAAGCTAAAAATAATCATTTTAAAATGATGCGTATAATATTAATTAGACAAAATAAATACTACTATTAATTTGTATATGTATTTGACACCAATCCAATGATTTAATCTATAGGTTTAAATTTTATTTTTTTTATACAAGTTATCGAATTTTTTATTTTAGTCCCTATAATTTATTTATTTTGATTTAAATGCATATATCTCACTTTTATGTTATTTTTAGTCCATAAAATTAAAATCCACAAAAAAATTGAATGAAAATCTGCAGAAAACCTATGAATTTTAAATTTAGGGACTAAAACCAACACAAAAAATAAGATATAGGGACTCAGACAAAAAAAATCACAGGAATCAAAATCAAAAACTCGTTAACTTTAGAGGAACGAACAAACTATTTAAATCTTTAATCTAATACGGTTAAAAATATAATCTCCTTTATATTCTAAAAATATATTCATTAAAAATATTCAGAAAATAGTATAACAATAAATAAATTTTATAATAAATTTAAGAAAATAAAAGAATGTATCTACCGGTCCACTAAAACTATAAAATTATTATTTAATATGTTATTAGACCAAATCACTAAGACACATATTCAAAGGAGAAATACTAGCATAGAAACATATATGAATCCATACTTTAGAAACATTCAATAAGAAAAATTTAATTTTTTTTAATTGTATTCATGGGGTGGTTGTTGTATGAAGGAGAGAGAAACTTTTATTTTTATTGTTTAATTAATAAAAAAATTATGATTTGTTGGGTGTGTAACTTCGTGTTATGATTGTTTGTATATAAGAATTTTCCATTTTGAGGACACCCTAAAGGCACATTGTGGAAACCCAGAGATCACATCAATTTGACATATTGACGAGAAATAGGCAGAGATCGCATCAATTTCACATATTGACGAGAAATAGGCACAACCCCAAATAAAAATCATTTAAACACACTCTTGTATAATATATATATATATATATATATATATATATATATATATATATATATATATATACTCTCAGGTCATTATTATAAACAACAATAATTTTTTAGATTTATTGAATAAATGATGTATATGATCATTATTATATATCAGATACATTAATTATTCAATAAATCTAAAAAAAATGTTGCTTATAATAGTAATCAGAGGAAATATATATTACAAGAGTGTGCTTAAATTATTTTCTCTTTTAAAAATATATATATTTTTCATGCGTGCCTGTGCGCGATAAATGAGATTTATTTATGCTTGTGATCAAGCAAGTGTTGCTCCATATTGACACTCAAATTTTTGTTGACAGATCACATTATACAGTCTAAAAGACCCAACATATATTCTGCCTTGCAAGCTATAGAAGTTGTCTTGTAAACACATACCCATATACAAGAGTAATACTTTATCTCATAATGAGTATCTTATTTGAGCTCTGTGTGCGGTTCTTAAGAAAATGATTAGATGGAAAAGCAAGGGAAAGAAAATAAAGTAAAGAGATAAGGAAAGGGAGAAACACCATAGATTTATACAGATTCAGCCTAATAATTTGCTATAGTTCTGTCCCGTGAATTGTTCTTGACAATATCCACTAATCTTGAGAGCATTTAGAAGGATATGCCCATGAACCTCCTTATATAAGAAAATGAAATTTTAAGACTAACTTTCAACCAAACAACAAACACAGTTTAGAGTGATTATCCTCCAAACCGAACAAAGATAACCAAGATAGAGTTTCAAGTTGGATATCCTCTGAACCAAATTGGGATTTTATATGTACTGGCCTCCGAACCAAGATAAGGTATTACACAAGATAATCTAGAAATGATAGAACTTTTAATTGGACTGAGCTCAAAAACCGTTGTGTAGATTTTTTTTGCTGATATTCACAAACCAAAAAGAGAGATTTTTTAAATAAAAAAAATTCATGAACCAAATGAAGACTTCCTTAGACACTCTGACAAGCATACTTTTTCAAAGAGTCAAATATCAAGATGTTCCTAATAGTGAGCTTCAAACATGGTCAGTTGACCCCGAAGAGCTTCCTCTTCTTTCAATGTACTCTTTTCCCATCTCGACAGCTCCTTCATGGCACCTCGTATGACGATTGACACGATCTCCACTTTGACTTCACTTGTAACAATCCAATTTTAGTAATTATTTATTATATTATTATTACTATATTTTATTTTATTTATTTGGAGTGTTAATTAATAAATTGGTTGTTAGGTAGTATAATAATCGATTATATTAACTAATTTGATGTGTTAATTAATTATTTAGTTGATATGAGTTATCATGAATAATTGAATTAATTAACTTGGTGTGCATATTGTGTTAGTTTAATTTAATTGAACTAATTAGAGATATTTAAATATTAGGTCTTATTGGGCCTATTAATTAAATTAGAAGTATCATGATTTAAGCCCAAATAGAATACTAGTATATAAAAGGGAGGAGAGTGATAATTAGGATTCACTTGATCATTTGACAACAATAGAGAAAGAGAAGAGGAAAAGTGAGGAGAAAAGGGGAAGAACAAGAGAGGAGCTAGGGTTTCCAGAAAATTGAAGAGGTAAGGGGGGAATCCTTATTATTATGGGTTAGTATGATCGGGTCAATGGGTAGAAGCATGTTTAGGTTAAAATCCCTAATTTTGTATGGTTGTTTGGAATTGTTAGGTTTGATGAGTACCATTGATTGTGGTGATTTAATTGTGTTAAAACTGAAAATTAACGTTATATAACTAAGGTATTGTATGAGTTATAATTTTCTGAACGTTTTCCTTTTTACGGAATCGAAATCGGAGGTCCGAAAGTCCTCCAACGATGAAAACCGCAGAAAATTCTGCATTCTGTCCGTCGCAATCGCGAGCCCTTTTTATGTTTTTCGGTCGGAATCGTTTTGGTCATAACTTTTGATTCGTAAGTCCAAATCGAGTGTCGTTTGAAGCGTTGGATATCTGAAACAGAAGGCTATAACTTTGTTTCAGGAATAAAATAATTTTGGAGATTATTTCATGGACGTTTTTGGGGTTGAAGAAGATGAAAATTATATTGGAAAATTTAGAAAACAACAACTTTTTAGTAACGCCTTCGTGCACGGTTTTATTCATAACTTTCAACTCGTGAATCATTTTGGGTTGGGGTTTAAAGCATTAGAAAGGTGACTCTAATTGATATTATGTGAATGGTGTATTTGTTATGAATGTTAAGATGGTAGAGATGATCTTAATTGTATATTATGTGAATGGTGTATTTGTTATGAATGTTAAGATGGTAGAGATGATCTTAATTGCATATTATGTGAATGGTGTATTTGTTATGAATGTGTATATGTACCATTGGTGGATAATTCATAGAGTTGAATTATGGTGATATGTGGAATGTTAGGATGGTAGAGATGATCTTAATTGCATATGTTGTTGGTATTTGTACATTCATTCATGGCATGGTCGGCTTCATGGTGGAAGCGGTGAAACTGTGGGTTCACATGGTAGCACACGTTGATCCTAAATTGGAAATAGTGGGTGGTAGATGTAGCACACGTTGATCCTTAATTGGAAATAAGCGTGGTAGATGTAGCACACGTTGATCCTTAATTGGAAATAGGCATGGTAGATGTAGCACACGTTGATCCTTAATTGGAAATAGGCGTGGTAGATGTAGCACACGTTGATCCTTAATTGGAAATAAGCATGGTAGTGGCTTTGATCTTGTCCGGATCGGAAGCGTGGCTTGGATTCTAGATATTGAATCGGAAAGCGGTGAAACGTTGGGTTCACATTGAGGTACCGCATGCATAGAGTCACATGTCTTGGATTGAGTCACATTAGAGTTATGTGATCATCGAGTGTATGCATTATTGTGATTGTGATGTGTGTATGAGATATGGTAATTGAGTTGGGTGATGTTTGGATACATAACTTGGAAAAATATGTGATTATGTGATAATTGTAGTTATGTGTAATTTTGGGAATATAGTATTGGATTTTAATATTGTACTCCTTGAGTTTTGATGGATGTTTGAAACATGTGAAATAAATGTTGATTAATATTATTTACATGGTTATACGAAGTGTGATGAATTCCTTTAATTGTTGATTTAATCATTGTGCCTTATTATACTTCTTCATAATGATTTGAATTCTCACCCTTTCTGTTTGAATGTTATCTTTACATGGGTATCGTGCAGATACTCCAGAGTAGTATTGCTGAAGTAAGTGGACGGTAGCTCGCTCGAGATTAGCCGGGGAGTTTCTGTATTTTAGTTTGAAGACTAGGTAATGAGTCAATGCTCTGGTCATGTAACAGTGGGTAGATTAGTAGTATTGAACTCGTATCCTATTTGGATAAGTATTATGTTATTACTTGCGAACATGCTTATTTGCAATTGCTGTTGAAAGGCCATAGTGCCAAATATTCTGACTATGGTTTTAGTTTATTTTGAAGAGATTATTGAGAGATGATCATGGTATGGGACATGGATCATTTGATGAAATGCATGAGTATTCATTATTTTCCGCTGCAAACGCACATGCTTGAATATTCATGATAATTGAAATGTGTTATTTTAAATGACCAGGTGTATTGTATATTGAGGATGAATGATGTTGGTTTTGAAAGCTTTGGTTTTTTTGAAAACGTCAATGTGACGCCCTTTTGTGTATATGCGTGCTTATTTACTCTGATTATATGTTAAGTATTTTGGGGTAGAAAAAGGGGTGTTACATTAGTGGTATCAGAGCATGGTCGACCAGTTGGTCAATAGTCGTTAGGGTTTTCAATCCCGTTGTATTTGATTTGTGTATCTGACACGATCGATATTGTTTGTCTGATTGTTCGGACTGTTCAGGACGATGGTTGCAGGCAGGAATGATGATGCCATTGCTGAGGCGCTGAGGATGTTGGCTGAATCCATGGGTCAGATCCCTCAAGCGAATGTTGGTAACCGAAATGGAGATGATGATGAGTTTCGTGCTTTGGGGAGATTCCAGCGGAACAATCCTCCTGTCTTTAAGGGTGGGCATGAACCTGATAAAGCTCAAGCTTGGCTGAAGGCAATTGAGAAGATCTTCAGAGTCATGAACTGTACTGATGCTCAGAAAGTGCAGTTTGGTACTCATATGCTTGAGAAGGAAGCTGAAGATTGGTGGAATAACACTCTTCAGAGGTTTGAAGAAGACAACATTGAGGTTACTTGGGCTCTTTTCTGTGATGTCTTCTTGGAGAACTATTTTCCAGAAGATTGCCGTGGGAAGAAAGAGGTGGAGTTCCTTGAATTGAAGCAAGGAAATGGTACTGTTGCGGAATATGCTGCTAGATTTCAGGAGCTTATCAAGTATTGTCCTCATTACAATACTGCTAATGTTGAGAGATCTAAATGCTTGAAGTTCGTGAATGGCTTGAGACATGATATCAAGAAGGCCATTGGGTACCAACAGATTACTCGTTTTGTGGAGTTGGTTAACAAGAGTCGGGTTTATGATGAGGATAGTAGGGCGAGTGCTTCTTTCTACAAGAGTTTGAAGGGGAAAAACCAGGATCGTGGGAAACCGTATGATGACAAGAGGAGACAATCTGGTTTTGGCAGGAAGCCAAGTGGGGGAGGATCTTCTACTCCACTTAAGTGTTTCAAATGTGGCATTGAAGGTCATCGTACTGTTGATTGTAAGGATTCTGTGACGTGTTTCAATTGTGGCAAGAGTGGTCACAGAGCAAACCAGTGTGGAGTTGGTCCGAGTGTGACTTATTTCAATTGTGGTGAGAAAGGTCACATTAGTACCAAATGTGATAAGCCGAAGAAGGAGCAAGCGAAGGGAAAGGTGTTTGCATTGTCTGGTGCGGAGGCCACTACCGATGATAGGCTAATCCAAGGTACGTGCTTTATTAATGGTACACCTTTGACTGCCATTATTGATATCGGTGCAACACATTCTTTCATTTCTTTGGATTGTGTTAAGCGATTGAATCTGATATTATCTGATATGCGTAGAAGTATGGTTATTGATACACCTGCTATGGGTTCTGTTTCTACTTCCTATGTGTGTCTGAAGTGTCCGTTGAGTATCTTTGGTAGGGATTTTGGAATCGATTTAGTTTGTCTTCCTTTAGAGCAATTTGATGTGATTTTGGGTATGAATTGGTTAGAATTTAATCGGGTGTATATCAACTATTTTGAGAAGACGGTTATTTTTCCTGAGGTTGGTGCTAAGGAGGATTGGTTTGTGTTTGCTAAGCAAGTTGAGGAATCGGTGCAAGATGGTGCCGAGTTGTTTATGTTGTTGGCAACTTTGGATATTCGTGAGAAGAGGACGATTGAAGAATTGCCAATAGTTTGTGAGTTTGCGGAGGTATTTCCGGAAGATATAAGTGATTTACCACCGGAACGTGAGGTTGAGTTTTCGATTTATTTAGTTCCTGGAACTAGTCCTGTATCAATGGCTCCCTATAGAATGTCTGCTTTCGAGTTGAAAGAGTTGAAGAGTCAACTTGAAGAATTGCTTGAGAAGAAGTTTATTCATCCTAGTGTGTCGCCGTGGGGTGCACCTGTTCTGTTAGTCAAGAAGAAAGAAGGTTCTATGAGATTATGTGTTGATTATAGACAACTGAACAAAGTGACGATTAAGAACAAGTATCCACTTTCGAGGATTGACGATCTGATGGATCAGCTGGTTGGAGCTTGTGTGTTTAGCAAGATCGATTTGAGGTCTGGGTATCATCAGATTCGTGTAAAGGCTGAGGATATTCAAAAGACTGCTTTTCAGACAAGGTATGGTCACTACGAGTACTCCGTGATGCCTTTTGGTGTGACTAATGCACCTGGTGTATTTATGGAGTATATGAATAGAATTTTTCATGATTATCTGGATAAGTTCGTTGTTGTGTTCATCGACGATATATTGATTTATTCTAAGAGCGAAGAGGATCATGCCGAGCATTTGAAGTTTGTGTTATCGGTGTTGAAAGAGAGGAAGTTGTATGCTAAACTCTCTAAATGTGAGTTTTGGTTGAGTGAAGTAAGTTTTCTTGGGCATGTGATTTCGAGTGGTGGTATTTCTGTGGATCCTACGAAGATTGAAGTTGTATCTCAATGGGAAGCTCTTAAGTCTGTTGCTGAGATTCGAAGTTTCCTTGGTTTGGCTGGTTATTATAGGAAGTTCATTGAAGGATTTTCTAAGTTGTCGTTACCATTGACGCAGTTGACTAGGAAAGGTCAAGCTTTCATTTGGACTTCGCAGTGTGAATCGAATTTTCAAGAGCTTAAGAGAAGATTGACTACGACTCCTATTTTGATTTTGCCGGATCCATTAGAAACTTTCGTTGTGTATTGTGATGCTTCTTTGTTGGGTTTGGGAGGTGTTTTGATGCAAAAAGGGCAAGTGGTAGCTTATGCTTCAAGGCAACTTAAAGTTCATGAGAGGAATTATCCGACGCATGATTTAGAGTTGGCCGCCATTGTGTTTGTGTTGAAGCTTTGGAGACATTATTTGTTTGGATCGAGATTTGATGTGTTTAGTGATCACAAGAGTTTGAAGTACTTGTTCGATCAGAAAGAATTGAATATGAGGCAAAGGAGATGGTTGGAATTCTTGAAAGATTATGATTTTGGTTTGAATTATCATCCTGGAAAGGCGAATGTTGTAGCTGATGCATTGAGTAGGAAGTCATTGCACATGTCTATGTTGATAATTCGAGAGTTTGAATTGTTGGAGCAATTTAGAGATTTGAGTTTGGTTTGTGAAGCGATGCCTTCGGGTGTTAAGCTTGGTATGTTGAAGCTTACATGTGGCATTCTTGACGAGATTAGAGAAGGTTAGAAGTCAGATTTGAAATTAGTCGATGTTATGACATTGATTAATCAAGGCAAAGGTGGTGACTTTCGGATTGATGAGAATGGTATCATGAGGTGTCGTGATCGAGTTTGTGTTCCGGATGTTGCAGATTTGAGAAAGAGGATTCTTGAGAAAGGGCATAGAAGTGGTCTGAGTATTCATTCTGGTGCTATTAAAATGTATCAAGACTTGAGAAAGATATTTTGGTGGCAAGGTATGAAGAAGGAGGTAGCGGAATTTGTGTATTCATGTTTGACTTTTCAAAAGTCAAAGATTGAACATCAAAAGCCGTCTGGTTTGATGCAACCATTATCTATTCCCGAGTGGAAGTGGGATAGTATCTCTATGGATTTTGTTTCGGGCTTGCCGAGAACATCGAGTAATTGTGAGGCGATTTGGGTCGTTGTGGACAGGTTGACGAAATGTGCTCATTTTATTCCGATGAGGATGGATTATTCGATGGAGAGACTTGCTAAGTTGTACATCGAAAGGATTGTGTGTTTGCATGGTATTCCGTCGAGCATTGTTTCAGATAGAGATCCGAGGTTCACTTCGAGATTTTGGGAAGGTTTGCAAAGTGCTTTGGGTACGAAGTTGCGTTTGAGTTCGGCGTATCATCCGCAAACTGATGGTCAAACGGAGAGGACTATTCAGTCACTTGAAGATCTTTTGAGGTCTTGTGTTTTGGAACAAGGAGGAAATTGGGATAGTTTCTTGCCTTTGATCGAGTTTACGTATAACAACAGTTTCCATTCGAGTATTGGGATGGCACATTTTGAGGCTCTTTATGGTAGAAGGTGTAGAACTCCTTTATGTTGGTACGAATCGGGAGAGAGTGTTGTGGTTGGACCCGAGTTGATTCAAGAGACTACGGATAAGATTGAGATGATTCAAGAGAAGATGAAGGCTTCTCAGAGTTGTCAAAAGAGTTACCATGATAAGAGGAGGAAAGCTCTTGAGTTTGAGAAAGATGAGCATGTGTTTCTTCGAGTTACGCCAATAACGGGTGTTGGTAGAGCTTTGAAGTCGCATAAGTTGACGCCGCGTTTCATTGGTCCTTATCAAATTTCCGAGAGGATAGGTGAAGTGGCATATCAGATTGCATTACCACCATCACTTTCTAATCTTCATGATGTGTTCCATGTGTCTCAATTGAGGAGGTACATTGCGGGCCCATCGCATGTTGTTCCATTAGATGATGTGCAAGTGCGGGATAATTTAACGGTTGATACATCACCTATGCGAATTGAAGATCGAGAAGTGAAGAAACTTCGTGGTAAGGAGATTGCTTTGGTGAAAGTGATATGGGGCGGAGTCGCCAATGGCAATATTACTTGGGAACTCGAGGATAAGATGAAGGAATCGTATCCGGAGTTGTTCGTTTAAGGTATTTTCGAGGCCGAAAATCTTTTAAGTGGGGGAGAGTTGTAACAACCCAATTTTAGTAATTATTTATTATATTATTATTACTATATTTTATTTTATTTATTTGGAGTGTTAATTAATAAATTGGTTGTTAGGTAGTATAATAATCGATTATATTAACTAATTTGATGTGTTAATTAATTATTTAGTTGATATGAGTTATCATGAATAATTGAATTAATTAACTTGGTGTGCATATTGTGTTAGTTTAATTTAATTGAACTAATTAGAGATATTTAAATATTAGGTCTTATTGGGCCTATTAATTAAATTAGAAGTATCATGATTTAAGCCCAAATAGAATACTAGTATATAAAAGGGAGGAGAGTGAGAATTAGGATTCACTTGATCATTTGACAACAATAGAGAAAGAGAAGAGGAAAAGTGAGGAGAAGAGGGGAAGAACAAGAAAAAGGGGTGTTACATTAGTGGTATCAGAGCAGGGTCGACCAGTTGGTCAATAGTCGTTAGTCTACCCCAAAATACTTAACATATAATCAGAGTAAATAAGCACGCATATACACAAAAGGGCGTCACATCGACGTTTTCAAAATGATCAAGTGATCAAGTGAATCCTAATTATCTTTCCCTCTTCTCCTCTTCTCCTCACTTTCCCTCTTCTCTTTCTCTATTGTTGTCAAATGATCAAGTGAATCCTAATTATCACCCTTTTTTCTTGTTTTTCCCCTCTTCTCCTCACTTTTCCTCTTCTCTTTCTCTATTGTTGTCAAATGATCAAGTGAATCCTAATTCTCACTCTCCTCCGTTTTATATACTAGTATTCTATTTGGGCTTAAATCATGATACTTCTAATTTAATTAATAGGCCCAATAAGACCTAATATTTAAATATCTCTAATTAGTTCAATTAAATTAAACTAACACAATATGCACACCAAGTTAATTAATTCAATTATTCATGATAACTCATATCAACTAAATAATTAATTAACACATCAAATTAGTTAATATAATCGATTATTATACTACCTAACAACCAATTTATTAATTAACACTCCAAATAAATAAAATAAAATATAGTAATAATAATATAATAAATAATTACTAAAATTGGGTTGTTACACTACTGATGTATTTTTTGCTTGTATATGCGCAGTTCAGGGTCACCATTAATTCCATTGGATTCAGAAATTGAAAGAACTGCACGTGCTCTCAGAAAAGCAGTTAGAGAAGAAGATCTGGATGGAGGAAGACCGGAAGAAGAGCAACTATCAAGTTCTTCTGACTCTGAAGAAGTCATGGCAGCTGCACAAACCCTCACTATAGGGGAATATTGTAAATGAACTGATGAAGGACATGTTTCTGGGGGATTTGTACCAGTAGACCCAGCTAACTTTGATATTAAAAGTTCTACTTTCAGGTTTAAGAGAAAATGTGTTTTACAGGAACGCAATTAGAGACCCATGGGCGCATCTTGCACGCTTCTATGAAACAAGTTCAATGTGCAAACCAAATGATGTTACTGAAGACCGGGTAAATTGAGGTTGTTTCAGTTCTGACTGATTGGAAGGGCGAAAGATTGGTTGCTTTGCCTTCAGAATGGAACAATCCGGACTTGGAAGGAATTGGAGGATAAATTCCTTGAAATAGTTTTTACTACTACCCAGTTTACCGAGTGCCGAGCAGAAACTGTTAAGTTTGAGCAACAGGAAAGTGAGTCACTTCTGACTTTTGGGAAAGATTCAAACTTTTGTTGCACATATGCCCAAATTACAACATGAATAATATAGAGCAGATGCAAAACTTCACCAAAGGTCTCAAGAGTCAAACTCGCATGTTATTGGATGCTCCACTAGGAGGTACTATCCATCAAATGACTGAACAACAAATAAAAGACCTCATTGAGAAGATATGTACGAATGAGTACCGTGTGAAAAGTGAAAGGTCGGTCAAGTTGGAAATTGTGGGCTCGCCTAAAGGTACGATACCTCTTGATACCCATACTACTCTTTTAGCTCAAATTGAATTATTGAATAAAAATCTAGTTGAAAGCAACTTAGGTAGAGCTAACATGATCCAGGTACAAGCACTTAAGTGTAATTTATGTGGAAGAGAACATGCGAATGAAAGGTGCTCATTAGAAGGGACAAGTGAGGAGGTCAAGTTTACAGGTTTTCAAAAGAACAACCTGTATTCCAGCACGTACAATCAGGGTTAGAAAGATCACCCAAATTTCCTTTGAGCAATAATCAAAATTCAAATGCCAACCAAGGGATGCAATAAAGCCAACAAGTTTCGTTTCAAAGGAAGCCATCACAGTTGGAAGAGACCTTGCAGAATTTCATTAAAGTCACTCAAAGTAGCTTTGATCAGTTAATTAAGAACCATGAGGAGATGAGTAGAAATCAGGATTCGTCTATTAAAAATATGGAGATGAAGATTAGTCAGTTGTCTAGACAAATAGTAACTTTGCCTAGCTCGAGTGGAAGATTCACGGAGAACACCATAGACAATCCTAAGAATGAAACATGTAAGGTTGTTGATACAAGTTTAGGGGTAAGTATTGAATAGAGTAAACATGAGACAGTAAAAGAAGGTGTGATTGAAAGATATGAGAGTGGAAATCAAGGTGACAATGAGGAAAGAGGAGTCACTCTTGATCGACTCATCGATAAAAACTCCCTTTGGAGAAGAACAAAGAAGCAAATCCTGACTAAACCAAATCTTTCTTTACCAGATTACATTAAACAACCATTCCCTATAATTAAAAAGAAATCGATTTAAGAGGATGAAGTGGTGATGTTTGCAAAGATAAAGGAAATGCTAGCTACTCTCCAGGTAAGTATTTTGTTCCATGAGATTTTAGAACTCATGCCTAAATTTGTTAAATTTATGAAGGCATTATTAAAGGGGACGCAAGAGAAAGGAGTCAAGGAACATGTAAACATGACCGAAAAGGATGAAGTGGTAATATCTCAAACTTTACCACCAAAATTTAAAGACCCCGACAAGTTTATTATTTATTACAATATCAGGGAGGTGAATATCCTGCACGCTCTGTGTGATATTGGATCTAGCATAAACATCATGCCACTGAAAACGGTAAAAGAATTGAACATGGGTGAGATCACACAGAGTAACATGACTTTCACTCTAGATGAATCATCTGTTACTCAGTCGGTTGGTTTTTTGTGTGACATCCTTTACTCATTTATTTACTTTTCACACTGAAACTCGACCCCCCCCCCCCTTTACTAGTTTTTATAAACTACACATATTTTGTCTTGCTTGGAGGTAGTCCATGTGGATTCGGTCTTTTTTATTACTTCGACATTATCGGTACACTTGCCGAGAAGTCATCACTTTTCCTTGATCTTCAAATTAGTAGGTTTAATTTTTCTTTTTATGTTGCTTAAAATGTTTCTGACTTTGTTCTTCTTTTCTTGTTTATCAATGTATGAGATGCTCATCATGTTGTTTAAAGGTTGCATCTAGTTGTCTATGTTTTTTGCGCCTGACTTGGATCCTAATCCCTTAAGGATATCATTAAGTTGGTGCATATGACTTTCACCTATAAAGTTCTCTTGTATCTCTTTGCCTTTGTTGTGATTATTCATATTATCCTTAACATTGTTGTTGTTGTTATTATGTCGCTTGTCTCTATCAAGATTAGAATTGTCCTGCCTTCCCTGATTGCTATTAGTTGTAGTAGAGGTTTTGACACCATTCTTACTTATTACAGGTATCTCCTGAAGATTCTTATTGTTTCATATCATGTTTTTGATGTTGGTAAGCCTTATAACATTATCTTTGTGATTTAGGTCATTCCCCATATTCACTTTTTTGGAGTTCCTTTTAAGGTAATTTAGGTTATCCATATTCGCCTTTCTAATATAATGCTCTTGGTTTTGAGGAAGTCTATCATCTTCCTTTCTAGGTTTGTGTTGACTCTTGTGGGCTTTGGAAAAGTAGAAGGCACTTATATCCAAATCTCTGGAGATGGCTTCAATAACAGGTATTCTCTTATTTTCATATACAATGTTGTTTCTAGATTGCTAAATAATGTCTAATATGTTAATGACTAGGGTTATGTTATCCTTACTCAAGCTATCTATGTTGTCCCTTTTCTAATTTATGAAAGAAGTGTGTTGTATGTCTTCAAACTTAAGAGTTAATTGGGATCCAAACCACACATACTTCACCCACTAGTAGTTTCTTAGACAATGATCCAACTTTCTATCCTTATATTACATCTAGGACCAAAAAAATCCACCTTAACACCTATGTTGGTAAGATTATCCTTCACAGGAAAGTAATTCGATATGAATCTCCATAGGAGAAAGATCTATCTATGAGTAGCTTTATTATCCCTGACAATTTTCCAAAACTTTTCTTACTACTTCCTATTTGAGATTTATGGCTTGTAATTTATTTGTCCGTCCTATATACTTTTGTACCCTGATTTCACACTATAATGCCCATCTTTCTTACCCATCATCTCGTAGGTTATATAAAGGAATATTCTAGATAAGCATGTATCAATTTGGTTGAAAGTTTAAGAAATCAAATCCAAGTTCCAATCACCTTTTCCCTCATCAATTAGGTCCCCAACTCCAATTTCCATGGTCTCCAAGGGCTTCTGTGTTAGGAGTTTAAACCCACCCAGACTTGGGATCCATTTGTCTTCCCAGAAGCTAGTCTTATTACATTTTTCAATAAAATAGAACCTGCTTTTCTTAATGACCTCTATACTAAGATGTAAGCTTCTCCATATGTAGTTAGGTTTATATCCCAATTTGGCTTTAAGTATGTCAGACTTGGGGAAATCTTTGGCTTTTATAACTCTAGCCATATAGGGAATTGGGTTCAGTGTGGAATATCCCCACTTGCTTAGCTAGCAAGGTTATTGAAGTCAATGAAATACCTAAATCCTAAACCTACCTAGAGTTTTGATTTGCAAAGCTTTTTCCATTTGCACCAATGCATCTTATTGTCACCCCACCAAAACTTAGCAGTCAGGCTATCCATCTTCTTATATAAACCATTAAGAAGCATAAAATGACTCATGATATAGGTTACTATGGCTTGTATAACATCCTTGATAAGAGTAACTATGTCTGCATAAGATAGGCTATTAACCTTCCATTTCTTAAGCTTGCTTCTAACTCAGTCCAAGATAAAATCAATACTAAGATTTTTAGAACTCCCAATTTGGGTTGAAAAACCCAAGTAAGTTTGAATTATATAGACATTAGGGATGTTAAGAAAGTATTTGACAATACATGTGATCCTTTGACTAATATTGTGGCTAAAAGTTATCTCAGGCTTCATGAGGTTGATCTTTTATCCAGAGTTCTCTTGGTATTTGGTGATAATATCCAACAACACTCTGGCTTCCTTTTCTTATTCCTTACAAAAAATAAGGTTGTCATCGGCAAAAAAATAAAATGGATGATATTATGGGCCCTTTTAGTGATAGCTATCCCTATAAAGCCTTGGCTTTCTGGGACTTTATGATTAAATTGGATAAAATATCAACACTTAGAATAAAGATATAGGTGATAGGGGATCTCCCTTTCTTATTCATCTATTGGAATGATTTTATTAGAAGGGAAACCATTGATAATAATAACAAAGGTAACAATAGATATGCACTCCATAATGGTATTAACAAACTTGATATGAAATCCAAACATCATCAGAGTATTCCTTATGAAACTCTATTCCAGCATATCTTAGGCCTTTTCCAAGTCCAATTTAATTCCTACAAAGCCTTTCTTGCCCTTCTTAGCTTGATGAATATGGTTGAAAACTTCATAGGCAGTCACAGTGTTGTCACTAATGAGGCTTTATTGCACAAAGACACTCTACTTGTAACTGATTATGTTAGGAATGAGAGGTTTAATTTTGTTGGCTAACACTTTTGTCACAGTTTTCATGATGACATCACACAATAATATAATTCTATATTCAGTAGTTTTAGAAGGATTCTTGTTGGAGAATTGTTGTTCTCTGTCATCTTTCCTCCCGGCTCAAACATTCTCCTTTTTTTCTCTGGCCGGTACTTATCATTCCTTATGTTACAAATTTGTCTTTGTACTCCATTACTTCCAGTTTAGTCAGTTGATTTATCATAACTCTATGGATGGGGTTATGAAGGCTAATACTAGGTTTTAACATTGGATTACTACTGAATTTTATGTAATCATGTGCTAGCTGCTTTCTTCCATTATGTGTGGCTTTCATCCATGGGAGGAGATTTAATATTCATCATAATTCTCACTTTGACCATTGTGGTTCTTCCAGACATGTCATAGATGTTTGTTTCCATAACATCACCCAATATTCCACCTAATTTCAGACCCATCTGAGTTGCTTTGCAGTTGATGGGCAAGCCCCAAATTTGAACCCATATAGGAGCTTTAAAGAACTCTGGGTTGGAAATAGGAATCCCGCCATCCCATTCTTGGAGGATTAGCCAAGAATTTCTAAAGATCCAAAGACTCCCTTTTAGAATACGCTTATGATCTTGAACTTTCGCCATTGTGAATTTGAATAATCATTGTCAATTTCCTTAATAGTAAGATTCAAGGGATTACACCATATATTGGCAACAACATTCTACATAGACCCCACTATTAATGGATTTTTCTGTGATTATCTTCCCTATTAAGCTATTTTCTTGATCTTCATTTGGTTCTTGAATTTCATCATATTCAAAAACCAAGAATGCGAGAGCTTTTGGAGGATTAGTCCTAATGCGAATGTTGAATGGTGTTGTAACTTGATCATCTCTAGGAACATTCTGGGGAGAGATAATCTCATTAAGATTATCGTTTTCAGGATAAATGTTAGCGTTGATTTGTTGTTGGCTGCTAATTTGCTTGTTTTGAATTGTGATAACTTTCTCTTGTTGTTTCTTGATAGGTATAATGACGTGTTGATTGTCATTGCTAGACCTTATATGCTCCAAGATCCTTCAGATCCTTTCATAACAGGAGGTGCACAAAGGTGTGCTTGAGACTCCATCAACCCAGGAACCAGAAAGCAAAACACAGAGAAAAAACTGAAGGAGCGAAAGAAAGACCTAAGTTCACCCTAAAGAAAAGAGAAAAACCAGATACCAAACTAAAACTAGAACCTCCTATTGGCAGGGATTACACACAACGTGGAAAGGGAATATGAACCCAGTCAGAGGGGAAGAGCGAAATGGAGGAAAGAGAAAACATGGGAGAAAGATTGGCTCATCCTAGACACGTGATAACATTTTGACCATGATTATAGAGTTTTAGTCTAAACACGTGAGAGTAAAATAAGAGATTTAGACAAATTATAAAAATTGGATGATAATTTTAGATGTATGATAATTAAATTCTTTTAGATAAAAATAAGAGAAATCATCTGATTCTCTTCTCCTAACACAAGTCGAGATTTGTTGCGGTAAGAGAATATGGCAATAACACACTCACGTGTGAGATTCGTTCAATTACCATTAGACAACTCTAATTTAAGCTTGATATTTTCAATAATATAATTATAACTAAATATGTTTTTTTAAAGACTGTTACATCAATATTAAAATGCAATTGATGTTGCAATTGTGTGATTGAAAAAGAATGTTGCTGCATAAAAAGATATCTCGTGCGTCATTCAATAAAATATCTTTGTTGGGATGTTAAAATCTAGATCGTACTTTTGATATTTCATTTGAATATCTCTATCTTTCTTCTATTTTTCTTATAAAATTACTCCATCGAACTATAAAATTCAAACATGTAAATTTTAAAAAACGCCCATCTTAATTTTAGAATATAAACATGTTTAACACTTTTATATTATCTTTATAAATTACCTTTTATTCTGAAATACGAACATGTAAAAAATTATAAAATTACACTTTCACATTATTCTAGAATACGAATGTATTAAGCACTTTTATTTTTTAAAATAAAATTACACTCGCCAAATTCTATAATTCAAATAATATTTTTAAATATTCGAAGAACGTAATAGAGGTGTAAGAGGAAAATAACATCAGTATAAATAATTGTGAGTCCAAAATTAACAAATAGACTATGAACAATTGTTGGTATTGGTTTTTCAATTTCCCCATTGCCCGTTATTTTTTAACCTTTGTAAAGTTGGTGAAGATTTATTAAAAGAATGAGTGTTAGTGCTTTCAAATTGAAAAATCAATTTTTTTTTTTTTACATTTAAGTTCAAAGAGCTTAATAGAATAGATTAGTAGACGTGATAATGGAAAGTTTGTAAAGTTAAATTGAATTAAGTTTTGAAGATCGAAAGTCTAAACTCTAAACACATGTCTCATGTGCAAAAATTGTCACAAAATATGAGTCATTATCTATAATCCTTATGAAATGAAACAACATAAATTATTCAAATACCTCTTAAGTTTAAAAATGTTTGAGTGAGCTGGGATGGAGCATGCATTTTCGTCCCCTACCTGTCTTTACTTCCAAATCTTTTCTTTTAAGTTGGTTTTAAGATGGTTCACTTACAAATTTTATGATATATAAATGTATTCGTAATTAGGATTTTTGACCTAAACAGACTCCTTAAAATATTCATATATACTCTTCTCATTTTAAAATAAGTGTCATATTTAAAAAAATTAATTATTCCAAAATACTTATATTTTAGGTTATCATAGTAATTTTAATTTCATCTTCCAACTATACCCTTTAACTAATATTTTTCATTTTTTATTTTTTCACTTTGTATTAATACTAATTGGAATACACCAATGGTTGATAAAGATAATTTGGTAAGTTTATTATTCTCTCTTTCGGTTATTATATTTTCTTAATGGGTAATGTTAACTTGTATCCCAATGGCACATGTTAAAAATCTCACAAATAGAAAATCCGTATTGAAAAAAACAATAAAATCATTAATTATAAAATTATATTAAATTTAAGGCACAATTTCTAATAATTTTTTACTATATTTATTTATTAACTTGTGCCCTTAGGGCACAAGTTAGCATTACCCTTTCTTAATAGGTATAAAAGTGTGTCTTTGGATTGATGGTGGACATAATTGATTTTCATCATCATTATGTTTAGAAAAATTGATTTATATTTGGATATAATAGTATAGAAGTAATTGCTACTAGGGGTAAACGGGTCTGCCCCGTTGGGCATGTCCGTTTTGCCTGCACTTTAACGCGGCGCAGGTCAAGGATTTAGGCCATCACCCTCTAGGGATGACAATTTGACTCATCCTCAATGAGCACCCGCAAATTTACCAACAACAGGTAGGGTAAAAATCCATAAAAATGGATACCGACATGAGCTCGGGTAATTACCCACAAAAATAAGCGGGTGTGGATGCAGGTATGGTCACATTGGTACTCATCCTGTCTCATATACCCGCACATTATGTATTTATATATTTTTATTTTTATTTATATATTTTTATTTATATTATTATATAAAAATGTACGTCTATCAATTATAAAACGTATATTAATGTTAAACCATTACATATTTAATATAAGTGTTCGTTTATTTCAACAATAAATTGTTTGAAATTTTTTTAATATTTTTAAAATTTTAAAATTATATGATATTTTATAATTTGTCTATTTATTTTTAATAGGAATGTGGATCATGGGTACTTACATACACATAGAGCACGGGTACGAGTGCAAATTTTGGCACCTGAGCGGGTATGAACTAGGACGCGAGGATTTTTTTAAATCGCGGGTATGGGGAGGGATACTATAGTATCATGTCCAAAACCTGCCTATTGTCATCCATATCACCCTCTAATGTGTCTGTCCCGTCCCATCCTGTTTTTTACGGATTTTTGTGGGCATGTGCATTAACATAATTTTATGCAGTTTTAGTCCTAAAAGGTCCAGCGCTCGTTGGCCCGCCCCGCCCACACTTTTATGTCGGGAAGGGTAAGGTTTTAGGTCTGCACCCTCAACTATGTCCATATAATCATGCCTCATATTTTGCGGTCTTTTGCGGGGAGGCCTAAACGGGGACGGACATGCTTGTTTGCCACCCCTAATTGCTATTATAGTTGTCAAAATGGGCTACCCGACACTAAATAGGGATGGACCACAAAAACTTTGTTGTAATATGGACTCGAAAATTACTACTCGAGGCTGATCCTATATAGGTTGCGGACTACACGATCCTAAATGAGATTTTTTTAATAAGAAATTAAAATAAAACCCCATAATATTTATTATAAATAAAATTAAAAATTATATTATTTTAAACATAATACATTTTTAAGCACTATATTATCTTTTATAAATACTATAACATGTGTTTAAATACAGCACATGTCTAAATTGTATAAACTAATACTCAAATATTTAACATAAGAGAAACTAATAGAATACGCGGAAAGCATGTTGATATTACGAATGCATAAGATTTAAAAGAGAAATAATGAATAGAATAGATTTAAAATTTAGCGAGGTGACAAAAATCAATATATTATTTTGGAGTAAGACAATATAAATATTAAGATTTTTTTAAAAAAATTTATAGCTATGCGGGCCTAACGGGCTACCCACAGTCCATACTGGTTAGTCCTAATGAGTGGTGGAGTTTTTAGTATCAGGCTAATAAAACCCTGAAAAATATGAGCTATAATTTTAAGGCCTAAGTCTTATAGTTTTTCGGACCTGATGGACCGGTCTATATGGGCTAACCCATTTTGATAGCTTTAATTGCTACCAATAAATATTATTTGAATACTTTTTTTATCATAATTGAATTTAAAGGTATAATTATTAAAATGAACATAGTTAAATACATATAAATAAAAATACTAATTAACATAATAGTTAAACATGAAGCAATTTATGAAAATTAAGGAAGAAAAATTTAAGGGAGTTGTAACAACCAACAAAATGTAATACATGTAGAATCATTTCTTTAATTTTAAAAACTAGAAATTATAACTTCTATAAAAAATTATTTTTAAAAAAAGAGAATTGATTTTGGAGAAAAACTAATTAAAAAAGTCAATTTTCATGTTGAAGTAACACAAAAGTGCATCTGAAGTTTGTAAATGTCAATCCAAATAGGTTTTGGAACAATTAGGATTTTCAAGAAGAAGAAGAATAAGAGTGAGAAACTATATTGTAAAAAATGGGAAATTGTATTATGAAGCTATTGTTTTTTTTACACCATCACATGTATTTATATAGACAACAATTGTACATATTCATTGAATGGAGTATTCGACTATGTCGAATACATGCTTATAACATAAAACGTCTACATGTTGTATTCGACTCTGTCGTATACAACTATCTCCCACTCAACTATATTCAACTATGTCGTCTACAGCTACTTCGACTAGGTCGTATACAACATTGTTGAATACAATTTTTCCTATTAAACTATGAATTACTAGCTTCTAACACACCACATAATTCATGTTTTCAAGGATTCTCATCACAATGCTTCTCTTTAACTCATCAAACCTGACTTTCTTCAAGGGCTTGGTGAGTATATCAGCAAGTTGTAATTCTGACTTGCAATTCTCAAACTTAAGTTTTCCTTTATTTATTTGATCCCTAAAGAAATGATACATCATATCTATGTGCTTGCTCTTGCCATGGCATACAAGGTGATTTTTCAAGTCGATAGTGTCGCAACGCGAAAATCAACCGGTGGGAAAAAAAACACAGAGCTGCCACCGTGCGTTATTTATCCCAAAGGAGGGAAAGGAAACGCTCGAAGTAAACCTGAAAAAGGGAAAGGAATGGTCTTACGACCAGAGATTGCAAGGTACGGGAGTCGGTTACGCAAGGGGAAGGTATTAGCACCCCTCACGTCCGCCGTACTCGACGGGATCCACGCTCAAAAGAATAGAAAAAGGTTGCTGATAAACT
This sequence comes from Lathyrus oleraceus, assembly GCF_024323335.1. Taxonomy (NCBI): domain Eukaryota; kingdom Viridiplantae; phylum Streptophyta; class Magnoliopsida; order Fabales; family Fabaceae; genus Lathyrus; species Lathyrus oleraceus. The sequence goes on along the minus strand of NC_066580.1, from coordinate 66,876,302 downwards.
GCTCAAAGAATGCACACACACTAGAATGAACAAGTGAAAGAAGACGGAGGAAAGGGACTCGGCAGGATGTCGCATCCTGGGCCTACGTAGTTTGTCAGAAACAAACATCAGAGTCGACGTAGTTCGGGGAAATGGGAGGCATGCTCGCTAGGACATCGCATCCTATGCCTACGTATCTTCTCTATCCAGAGAAGAATCAGAGCACTCGTAGCTCGGCTAACACACGCCGAAACAAAACACAACACAGAGACGCTGAGACGTCAAAAGAAACTCAACAAGGAAACGGAATACCAATAGCTGGGCTTACATCCGACTCCACACAAACAAACAGGAAACAGAATGCCAATCAATGGGCTTACATCCGACTCCAAACAAACAACAGGAAACAGAATGCCAATCAATGGGCTTACATCCGACTCCAAACAAACAAGCAATCGCTAACCAGCGAATCACCAAAGAAAAAGGTTCTCCGTGCGAACCGAAGCAAAGAGAGACGCTGAGACGTCAAAAGAAACAAGGTTATCAAATTAACAAGCTAATAGGGAGTCTGGTACTCGAGCCTAATAGCTGTCACACGCATAAAAGAGACGTTGAGACGTCAAAAGAAACAAACAGGTTGAACACACACAAAAAACAAAAAGGTTGCCCGGAGAGATCTCGCACGATCTCCTGCCTACGTACCTCATCTGGTATGAGGATCAGAGTTGTCGTAGTTCGGCTAACGCACACCGAAACAAAACACAACACAAAGACGCTGAAATGTCAAAAGAAAAACACAAACGGAAACAGACTGCCAATAGCTGGTCTTACATCCGACTCCAAACAAACAAGGAAATGGAATGCCAATGGCTAGACTTACATCCAACTCCAAACACACTCAAAAAGGTTATCAAATTGACAAGCTAATAGGGAGTCTGGCTCTCGAGCCTAATAGCTGTCGCACACAAAAGAGACGCTGAGACGTCAAAAGAAACAAAGAGGTTGAACACACAGACTAAAAGGGAGTTTGGAACTCGGACCTAATAGCTGTCAAGCAAACACACATAGAAAAAGAAACAGTTGAAAAAGAAAAAGGGTGCCCGGAGAGATCTCGCTCGATCTCCTGCCTACGTATCTCATCTGGTATGAGAATCAGGGCGACGTAGTTCCCCTTAACAGGGGAGAAATTCTCCTAACTAGAGACCAAGGGAATAACAAACTAAAAGGGAGACTGACTCGAGCCTAATAGCTGTCACACAAACACCAAGAAGACGCTGAGACGTCAAAGGTTAAACGCACAGACTAAAAGGGAGTCGGGAACTCGGACCTAATAGCTGTCAAGCAAACACACACCAAAAAAAGAAAAAGGTTGCCCGGAGAGATCTCGCACGATCTCCTGCCTACGTACCTCATATGGTATGAGGATCAGGGCGACGTAGTTCCCCTTAACAGGGGAGAAATTCTCCTAACCAGAGACCAAGGGAATAACGAACTAAAAGGGAGACTGACTCGAGCCTAATAGTCGTCATGCAAATTATAACCCTAGGTTGAGGTCTCTAACAAGAGTTTGACTCACACAGGAAGTGAGTCAACTCAAGTCTATCTCTACATACGTTCAACTTCCTTGGAAGTTGACCATACGACTCCTACAGAAAAGGAGATGAGAAGTGGAAATCAAATAAACATATCAAAAGCAATCATCACACTCTATATACAAACAAGAGGCTCAGACAAAAAAAAGGTGGGCTTTAGTCAAGGGGTCATATCAACCTCGACAAATAAGCCAGAATGCAAAGGTAAACAGGATCTCTTAACCACTGACATTGAACGTCAGGGTGAGCAGATCAAAATGGTACTGAGGATAAGACCTCAGGCTCTTAGCCCTGGCCTGGGTGAGCTTAAGACAAAGAATGTGTGGGGATCCAGAATGAGGGACCCTATTCCACCTGACTGACTCTATACAAGATCTTGGGTGTTTATTCAAAAGCATCAGCACATAGTGCGAGCATAATGAAAGACTCAACTGAATAGCAGGGGATTGATTGCAAATCCCTTCTATTTGCCAATCGCCTCTTCACTTAGGAGGTCTTAACATGTAACAATGCCTCATTTAGAGGTCTTTAGCACAAATATAAACAAACACAGACATTGCCTCTTAAGGAGGACTTCAGCCAAATGCCTGCCAAAAGAAAACGACAGGGCTTCCAGACTACATGGAGTTAGAGAGGTTACCTAAGTGGTATGCCAACCACAAACCAAAGCAAAGCTCAAGCAAGAGCTAAAAGCGACTAAAGTACCTGTGCAAAAGGCTAGTCAATTAGTAACTCAGACAAACCAAACAGAAAACAGACAAAACCAATCAACAGTGTTACACCAAGCAAAGCATAAGTGCAAGCACTCAAATTGTTTCATCATTTCAAATGACCTACTGTCGCAGCCTGAAAAATACCAGAGGTGCGAAAAAACAACCGGCGAAGAAAGAAATGACAGAAGAGTCGCCACCGTGCGTTATTTATCCCAAAGGAGGGAAAGGAAACGCTCGAAGTAAACCTGAAGAGAGGAAAGGAAAAGACAAGGTCTCGCAACCAAATCTTGGGTTCGGGAGTCGATTATGCGAAGGGAAGGTGTTAGCACCCCTACGCATCCGTAGTACTCTACGGGATCCACTCTTGTTGTTTCTTGTCTAAAGGGTGTGTGTTTATCTAATGTACTATTTACTAAAAGAGAGGGTCAAAGAAAATGACTCGCACGGATGTCGCATCCACTGCATACGTACCTCATCTGGAATGAGAATCAGAGTCTTTGTAGCTCGGGTACCTATGGGTGAAGGATAAGTGTGCTCGCTAAGACATCGCGTCTTATGCCTACGTATCTCATCGGGAATGAGAATCAGAGCAAAACGTAGTTCAGCTAACTACGGGAACAAAGGGTCTCGATTGCAACTAGGGCAAGAGAAAGGGAAGGTCTCGATCGCAATGAGGGCGAGAGAAAGGATCGCAACAAGGGCGAAAGCAAACAAGGATTAGTTGTTAGTTGTTAGTCAAACTCGGCAAGACATCGCATCTTGTGCCTACGTATCTCATCTGAACATGAGAATCAGAGTTGCTGTAGTTCGGCTACATAGGGATTGCCATCTGAATATGGACTTACAAAAGGAGGACACCAGTTGTGTCAAAGGAGAGTGGGCGATGTGTTCACGTCCCAGCAGTAGGTGTCGCAGCTCGCTGAATCGAGTCTTAGGCAGTTACCTCTTTGCAATAGAACGGACTACATGCCACAGGATCGGAGACGCTCGGAAAGGTCTAGAAGTGGGGAAGCTCTGCCCTAGAGTTGTCATGCAATATGTACTTAAGTGTTAGGATTTACAAATCTACACTCGGAAAAGCGTCATCTATCTCTACTCAACAAACGTAGCCGAAACATTGTTTTGTATCTCCGATGACAATACATCTTCCATTTTAAAAGGTTTTTGATTGGTCGCACGGCGGCAAGAAAAAAGAGTTTGATTGGTTGGATGTGCTTTGAGTGATGGCGAGAACCAGGATTGGCGAGATATACATCTCGAATCCTAGCCCCAGGAGTGCATGGTATACACCATGTTCCATTTCCATCCTTATTTGCAAAAGTGTTTAATAGAGAATTAAGTGTTTTGAATTTGATTGAGAAAGGGTTTGGAGAAACCGCATTGACAATTTTAGGCGGTGGCGAGAGTTAAGATTGGCGAGGCATACGTCTCGAATCTTGACCTCAGGAGTGCATGGTATACACCATGTTCCATTTCCACCTTTATTGAAAAAGTGTTAAATAAGAATTAGGTATTTTGAGTTTTTTGTTGTGAAAATGACTTGACCTAGATCAAGTATTGATGGGCGTTTGAGAAAGATCTGAATGAGTGTTTGATAGAGCAAAGTGGGTAAATTGGATGATGGCGAGAGCTAGGATTGGCGAGATATACATCTCGAATCCTAGTCTCAGGAGTGCGTGGTTTACACCACGTTCCACTTCCATCTTTATTGAAAAAAGTCTTGACTTATGAATCAATATTTTTGAGTTTTTATTAGAGAAAATGGCTTGACGTTGAATCAAGCATTTGATGAAAGTTTGGAAGAAAAGGAATATAATAGGAGGGCGAAATGAATTGATTTGTTTATTGAGAAAATACTCGACGTTGGATCGAGTCATATTTTTGTATTTTTTCAGAAATGGTGGATTTTAACTCTTTGGTTAGTGTCTAAAACAAATAGAGAAATAAAACAATACAACATTATATACACATTGGGGAAGTGGGGTACATTTTGTCAAATGGGGATTCAAAGTATTGGAATAATTAAATCGGGCCCAAACAATAAATAATGCAATGTATGAGTGCAAGTGCAAGAGAACTGTCTCATTGTAAGAAGGCCCAAGAGTAAGCCATGTGAAAATAACACAACAAGTTATATTTACAACACACTTAAAAAATTAAATCGAAAAAAAGATAAAATCGGGATTTACACGGATGGAAATTGAGGGACACACAAAACCTAAATAATGTGCTCAAAGCCGGTTTGAACATATTGACAACAACTGAAATGTCATATGTGATTAGTCAAAACACGGCGAAATACTATCACTATATCGATAAAAATAATCACGGATAAATAACAAGAAAAATGTCAAATCCATAAATTAAAAATCGATGTTTAAACAATAAATCAAAGACAAAGACAAACATTTAAAATCAACAAGTGTCTAGAAAATGAGAATAATAAAATAAAATAAAAAGGAGTAAAAAAAAAAGAAAAAAAAAACTGAAAACAGAATGTAAGAAATGGGGTATCAAACCCGTACCCTAGGGCTTGCCAAACGACACCCCTACCAACTCAACCAAACTGATTTGTTGATATTAATTTGTATTCATTAATACATATGTTCAAAACTTGCGTTGTATTGGTTAAAAGAAAAACAAGTTAACAAACCAGAAGCATTAACAACAAGCATTAACAACAGACAAGTTCAACTTAACACAGAAATCATGTTTCTTTTCATTTTTGAAGAACAAATATTTAACAGCAATAACCACACAAATGGAAGCATCAAGGAAGCGGATATGGAAATAGAAACTCGAAAAAGAAACTAACCGGTTGCGGCGAGATTGACCGACGGATGTAGGTAAGGTTCCGTCTGAACCGGTTTTGATCTTCCACTCTTCACCACCAAGAACCACTATGGTTTTCGTTTCTCCTTGCCGTCGACCTCTTTTTCGTTGGTGAACAGTAGCGGGGCTCCTCCAAAGAAATTAGGGTTTTTCCACTCTCCCCTTTCTTTAAACAGTGGCCTCTCTTTTATAGTCATATTGTTAGGGTCTTTTGAATTGGCCGCTGAGATCAAAGGAGTATTGGAATTGGAAGTGCTTTCTTGTGCTACTCTGTTGTCTATCCCATTTTGGTACTTGCTCTGAAAAAGCTAACTTGTACCTTGTACTTTCTTCTGAAAATGTTTTGATTCCCTTTTGTTGCTTGTGAATTTTTACCGCCGGTAAAAAGCTATTCACGGCTGCGAATTCACTTGAATATGATATGTATTGTTTGATGCTTGCAGGGAGGAGGTGTGAATTGAGGTGCTGATGACCATAAGTCGTGCTGACCAGATGGAAATGAAAGGTATTGAGCACTCCTAGGACAATCTTCAGATGAATTTTGCTGGAACTGATTCTGCATCTCAGACATATGGAACTGTTCAGGAACATGAGAATTGAGCACTTCTTTATGGTGTTCAATTCCAGGCTCTATCTTCACTTGGTTTTCTAGATTGGAAGACAACTGAGACTGATTGAATCCATCGTCATTGACCAAATGCTGAGGCTGCTGACTGTGTAGTTTCAACTGAAATTGTTGTTGTGATTATGAATACTGTTCTAGCTGTTGCAATTGCTGAAAATCACCTTAGAAGCAAGGTAGTAGGAGCTTTGGGAAGATTTTTGAGCACGTCTATTGAAGTACTAGATGTTGCAGGCACTGGTTTGCGTTCAGCTGGTCTTCAAGAGCTCCAAAGTACGCTGATAGTAATGGAGAAGTTTAGTTGGTGAAAATTAACATAAGCAAAAACCGTGGAGAGATTGAAACTGCCCATTTGTTTTGTCAAAAAACTCTTGTTACAGGCTCCACCACTAGTTGATGTGAATGCAGAGAATAATTCCATGCCTATTGAATCACTGCCCACCAACATGCCTTACTCCCCAGTTAGACTTGCAGGTGATCCTTGCAGCTAGTCAAAAACACAAAGTCCTGCATCAAACCAGGGCATCAAGGCCATCCAACCTACAACTTTCACAACGACAGTGTGCCAATAAGACCATTCACGAGCAGCATGACAGTTCATGGCAGACTACACTCGTAGGCCTGTTGCAATGCGATAGACCGCAAGTCAGATCTAAGAAGAACCATTGCTAAGGCATACCATAAGCCAAATGGAGCAAGCTTTCCAGTAAACACAATACAACATGAAGCTAGTTGAACCATAATCCAAGTCAAGTTGCATAGTCACTTCATAAACCATCTTAAATCAGCAGTTCATCATCCAACTTGGAATTTTCACCGCCCTTCCAATGATCATAGAGAATTCCCTTAAGCATGGGTTCCTACAAGCTATCTGGGACTTCCTGACAATGCATCTCCATCTTTCATCGATTTTCTACACCTTCCCCATGGGCACTCGCAGTCATCTTTTGGCCGGACTATTCTACACGGTGGAGCAAAGTATCGAGCCACTGGTCGTGGTTTTGTTGTGGAGCATAAGTGTTTTGCTGAAATTTATAGACTCTTTTCCTGTAGCCATTTCGTGAAAGCAATTGAGTTAGGGCTGATACTTGTAATTTATGCAACACACAGTCTCGTAGCATTTGACACATTTGTTTATATAGCCTTGACCATCACTAGGTGGTTCTTAGTCGCAACATGGGTGCTGGAACCGTTTATGGTCAATATTTCTGGCTTCGATTGGTTAAAAAAGAATTTGTTTAGGACTTTGATGACTTTATGAACTGGATCTGGTACCATGGAAGTGTGTTTGCTAAAGTTGAACAGAGCTGGGAAAGGTGGTGGTATGAAGAGCATGATCATCTAAAGGTTACCGAAATTTGGGGAAAGTTTTCGGAAATAATCTCAGACTTCTGGTTCTTCTTTTTCCAGTATGGAATTGTCTACCAGCTTTTGCTGGAAATCATAGTCTTGCTATTCACGTGCTATCATGGATCTACGTTGTTTTTGTATTGGGGATTTATGTTGTGGTAGTGTATGCGCGGAACAAATATTCGGCGAAAGAGCATATCCCTTACTTGCTTGTCCAGTTCCTTGCCATAACCCTTGCAATACTCGTGGTAGTTGCTTCATAAATTTCTCTTGATCTGGAAAGTGCATTATAAAAATCTCTCCCTTAGAAAACTGAATGCAACACTAATTCCAGTGGTAGCCAAAGTGAGAATAAAAACACTAGCCAGTTGCAAACTTGCTTTTTATGAGTTTTGGATTTTAAACTTGTGCTTCTTCATTGGTTTCAGGTGTAGATGTTATTACTCTTGATTGAGAAATCGATGAATTTTCGTGAAACCCGTGTTCTATAATTTCATCGCTCACCAACACATTTTCTGAATTTCCCTGAGTTTTCTTCATCATAGTTGCCTTCAACAAATTCTGAATTTGAATCTTCAACACTTTTTGTCAACTTCTCTAACCTTTCTTGAGTGAAGACACTATTTAATACACCAAAGTGCAGTTTGAAAAATGGAAGCCTTGAAAGGATGCAGTAACTTCTCTGAGTGGTTAACACATAGCGTCTTAAAGAAGTGTAAGATGGTTGCTTGTCAGAAATCAGAGACAGTAATCCAGAGGGCTTTTGCACTAGTTCTTCAACCAAAACACAACACCCATAAAGTATTGAATTGTCAGAACCCTGTAACCTAAATACAAATGACAGATCCATTTGTTTAAGGCGTTCCGAATTTCCAGCCGAGGGATAAAATAACCGTAACAGAACTTCATCTGATTCTTAACCAACAACATTCGTCAAGCCTATTGTTAATGCCACGGTGAAACCAATAAGTCTTCATTTTGCCTGTTTCAATCTACAAATAGTTTCAGTTTTGTGTCGACGTCGTTGCGTTATTGATAGCAGTTGTTGAGAATAGAGTGGACCAAATCGATATGAGCATCGGCGAACACAGACTGAGTGAAGAACAACGTGAATCCACGAAGAGTTGCTGCAGAGTGACGAAATTGATGAATGCGAATCCAAAAGATGAGGAATACACCATTGTGTTGGATTCGCTCAAAGAAAGTATTTCGGTTTACTAGCAACTGGCATGACAGTTGATGCTAGAACACTGGTTCAACAAGCAAGAAATGAAGTATCCGAGTTTTGCCACAAATATGGATATGAGATGCCTGTGGATGTGTTGGCTAAATGGATTGCAGACAAGTTCCAAGTCTATACTCAGCATGCTTATATGAGACCACTGGAAGTAGTTGCTATGGTCCTGGGTAGTGATGACAAATAACAGTTAATTCAGAACCAAAGAACCGGAATCCTCAGTTATTAACCTCCAAACCAAGAATTGACACAACTATTAATAGGATTCGCTCAATTCTAACCAACGAACTTCGACCCAACCGTAACTGCAAAACACATATAAGAATCCTCTAACCGTTAGGAAATGATGCATCAAGGATACCGCAATAGCAGTCTGGAACTGACTTCCGACTAAACCGTTTCAGCCAAACTTTCTAACCAAAACCTGCAACATCGCAGCCAGTGGTACAACCCTCCGGCAACATGATCAACAATCCAACAAGTCAGGACAAACACCATTTGTCTCCATCAGTATGGCAAGGAAAATTGAGGGTAGCGTTTTTCATGACTGTGGTAGGCATTGCAATGAAACTCAGAACCAAAGCTACCAATTGACTAACAGATTAACTTCAATTGAACAAATGTTATAGTATATAAACCAAGCATTCGCTAACAGGGACTCACAGTTTAGTTCACCAATTTGATTTTGATGCTTCAGTTCATGGTTTGGATTTTCACAGGGAAACAGGACCAGGAGTGCAACTGTTACAAGTATTGGTGGTCACAACCGCTTCTGATATTGATCCAGGGATGTTTCGATTTGGAGGTCTGATGTAGTTTTAGGAAGAGCTGAGACGAGATTAAGTTAGAAGATGTTAAGAGGTTTATTTTGATGGAATTATGGTTCGTTTTAGCTCAGCTCTGTTGCCTCTGGTTCCGGCGCGACAAAGCAAGGTTCTGGCGAGTGGACTGCTTGTGGATGTTGTTCTCAGTCGCGGGAAGTTGCTAAATAGAGAATTTAGGGCTTTAAGATACTCATCGTTCATAGTTCCAGTAGCCTATAAATCCTTTTCAATAGCAGCAGTTATCGCTCTGACTGTTTCACTAGAAGCATACTCTTGAATAGTATGATTTGAAAAGAGAAGTTTAATAAACACTGCAGCCTGAACAGATGTTTCAGGATCACTTGAACCGATCAGATCGAGTATAACCTGAACCCCGCCGGCCTCTACAACTGCTCTTTTATTTGATTGACTGTGCATCACAAGGTTTTGCAGAGCACATATGGCAACAACTTTCATTTCTTCAGTTGGTTGGTCTTCAAGCACATTCACTGAAGCACGACAAGCTGCGACTGCATCAGCTGTCCGAGCAAGACCCTCATTCTGGAATAGATCACCAAGAGCCAAAGTTGCTAATAACCTTGCTTGCTGTGCTTGAGTTTGTGGATCCAAGAGGTATTGGGATAATGGTAAGATGGCTGATTTAGTAACCTTTGTTTCTCTAATCTTTACATTGTTCAGCAATACTTCTAAGAGTCTTGCAGCTGTGTCCTCACACTGATGAGATCTTAGGAGCTCCAAGAGAACCTCTACGGCACCAGTTCCAGCCATTGCTTCTGCGACTGCGCTAGTTCCATCATCACTTTCCAATACAAGAAGAGCACTTAATGCACTACTAACCGTGGTCTCTGATCCAGATTGAAGCAATCTTACCAAAACAGCAACGGGAATTTCCAAGTAGAATTCAGAACTGAATTGCAGAATACTTGCCAAAGTGAATTCAATGCCAAATCCAAATGAGTTGTCTTGTCCAATTAACCACTATAAGTGTAGTACATGATCATGTCATTGTGGTGTCTTGTTTGTGGTGAATGCAGGGCTTGTGCAGCAGGGTGAAAGTTAGTTGTCAAAGCAAGAAATCCAAAGGTTCAAGGTGTGACCATGTTGACATTAAAGATTTCATTCTTGATCCTTCAACAGAAACACGGAATAGAGGCCTTCATCATACAGGTTTTGCATTTGATTTTTTGTGTTTTTGTTGTATTCTCCAAAACTATTCTTCATTATGTTTGGTAATACTGATAAAGTTTTGGTGACAGGGGACTGTACACATCGGTATTGGCGGGAGGATCTGGTATTCTAGTGCAGTGCAAAACGGTTGTCCCAGATAAATCAGTGATGAAACCACATAGCTCTGATGCAACTGCTCATACTTTGTCCTGAATAATCCTTAGACATGATTGCACCGGCTAATATTGTAAACAAAGTGAATAGTGCAAAACAGATTGGAGAAACCACTGTTGTGTTCAAAATATCCCATGCCATATTAAGGTGATTTACTTGTAATGATGCAGGAAATGCCGACCATTGTAAAAATCCATGTTTGAAAGTAAATATTTTAATTTGAACCATCGAATGTAAGTTTAATGGCTGCCAATCACTTTTACAATCATGACAGTCAACGATCCAATTATGGAGCATATCCCAACATAAACAAAGACATTAGTTTGGTCGGGAATCTGTATAAACAATATGACAAGACTGTTGGTGCACCTTTGCCACCCAATCAGCAAATTCCTTAGCATTAGGGACAGTAGCCAGATGAATCAGCAGGTTGCAATTTTCTGCATCATGGTAAAAGCTAGCACCACAATTTTGACCGTCAGATGGAGAATCATGCATAGCACAATCAATATTGCTTTGATCATTTTTGTTGTTTTATCACATGTAACAGTACCTTTGGTGTAATTTGGATATGGACATGGGTTTATTTTAGGGTTTTCGGATTTTGGGTGACTTTGGTCAATGTTGACCAAAAAGTCAACTGTTGACCAAAGTCAAAAATTGGTCAAAATTGTCAAGACTTGTATTTTCTTGTGTAAAATCAAATGTGATGGTTTAGAATGATGTGAAATGAATTGAAATGGTTTGAAAAATGATTTGAAATTGGTTTATTTTATGACTTGAATGCTTGACTTTGAAAAGAACATGACTTGACTGGTAGTATGTGTTAACAAGGCCATGAAATGATGGTATAAGATTAGGATTTGAAAGGGATATTCATGAATCAAGTGGCATGATTGGCAATTGGCTTGTGACACAAGAAGGTTGGTTGTTTGGATGACCAAGACCATATGTGCATTAACAATCACATGAACAACACCATGACTTTGGACCAAGACCAATCCTCATATAAAACCAAAGTAAGGTTAGGCCAAGCATGCTAAACAAAAATAAAAACATAAAAAATTCAGGACCAAAATCGAGGTATGACACCTACAAAACAGCAAGGTTTAGTGATCAAAGTAATTGGCATCTCAACAAATGAGGCCAAACCAATCATTATTGCTAAACACCTGAAACATCAAACACAATTGGTGAGTACAAACCACTAGTACAAAGACTAGGGTCAAAGGCAAGGCAAACAACCAAAACAGAAGCTAACATTCCACATGGAGCATGTTCAATCAAATAAGAAGAAGGCCTCAAAAGGACCAAAGCTAAGTCATTAAGCAAAGCCATCAATTGATCAAAATAAGGCAAAGGCAAACAAGGTGATCACAATTGGATATCAAACATAGAAAATCCACATTAAAACAGAAATGAATCCAATGATCATGAAAATTTTTACACAAGCTTATCATGTTAAGAATGAACATCATACAAAAATTCAGCTCCAGAATAGATCAAATGGCATGTGAATGAAAATGTACAAATGCACCATACAAATTGTGACACAAATTGTCACACCAAATGTCCATGTATCCAAAACAGTGGTAGAACAAGATAAAAATGCCAAATCAATTCTCAAAAATCCAGTCATATGTTAGGAACACACATGTCAAATTTCAAGCCAATTGGACAAATTATGAGCACTTCACAATCAATTGAATGAAGCATGGTAATTTTGCATACATGTTCAAACACACAATCTCAATTAAAAAACCAAAATCAATCAATTCACACAAATGACATCTAAAAATAATATACATCAATACAAACAAGTGAAAAAAATTGGGAGCAAATTGGATTTATTTACTATTTTTGGTGATTTTTGCAATTTGATGAAAATATTGAAATAAAATGAAAAGAAACACATGATAATTTGGAGGGAAATGGAATATTAGGCTAAAGTTTGAAAAAAGTGCTGGAGGCAAGAGTTGAACAGAGGACATCAAGGTCACAAATAGGCGCATGAAATAATAAAACAAAAGTAACATGGCAGAGATTCGAACCAAGGCACTCAAGATCACAAACAGGCGCATGAAATAATAAAATTCACAAGTGTTGTGGCCAGGTATCGAACCAAGGAGGTAATGGTTACAAGCGCGCTCAAATAAATCAAATAAAACCAAGCCAGGTGAGGATCGAACAGAGGAAACGTTGGTTCAGGGCGCGTTTTGTACAAAACGCAGCCGTTCATTTATTGAGTTGGCATGCCAACTCACAGTCAATGGTACGCGTGGGAACGGTCAAGGAAGCGTGGCCAATCATTCTGCCAAGAGGACGCATGCATGGCAGCCAACTAGGAGTAAACCCTAGCGCCACACCAGACGGCGGACTGTGGAGTTTTCCACCGTCTTCTCCGGCCAGCCAGGCGGAGAAGACCTAAATTTTTTTCCAGAAATTGAAAACAGGCACATCAAATGAAAGCTCTCATCATGTAGAATGCAAATATCATATTATCTAGATCTAGATCATCATGTATTCATCAAATTGAAGCAAAACATATTTCATGCTCAAGAATTCAAATCCACATATCTCATTCAACATTCAGCCAAATTCAAAAATATTTACATCAGAATTATCAGCATCAAATGATCTATCTAATCATGGCAATGAATTGGAGAAATGTGAGATTCGAATATTCACCAACCTGAACTTGCAGTGACCAAATCCTTGTGGTTAAGCCTTCTCCAGCTCCAGATCTCCTTCTCCACTCTTGTTATGAAGCTTTGGATATGAATTGACACTTGAATTGATCTGGATCTAGCTGAAATTCAAACTTCCATGTTCATGTTCATGTGTTGAAGGTGCACGAATCTTGATCAATTCCTTCAATCCAAGCCTTGATTCTTCATCAATCACACAAGATAAACCAGAATATGCAATAATATTGATGAGCTATGTGAAGAAAATTCAAGTTTCAATTGAGAGAATTTTTGGAGGGAAGTGAAATTTCTAGATCTAGAATGTGAAAACTGAGAAAATTCTGTTATGATTTACTATTTATATGATGTGCTAATCACCAAGCTAATCCCTCTTAGGCTTGATTAATTGAAAATTAAGGAGAAATAAGGTGCATGGCAAAATTGGTAAATGCACCCTTGCATGGCAAAAAGTGCACGTGAACAGTGCGTGCAAGGGTTCAATTCCACTTAAAATCAGCTCATGAACAACATAGAATTGGAATTTTGCATGTATGATTCACCAATTTTGAATTATGCATTTTCCCTCCAAAATGTACTTGAATGGACATTTGATCATGTGAACTTTTTTCATGCAAGGCAATGGTGGATTTGAAAAGCATTGGTCATGATAAGGATAATGCAAAAAGAGTGGTTCAATTTGGAGCTTTGGAGCAAAAGTTATGCCATGTTGAACTTCCATGTGCACTTTGTCATCCTTTGGCCATAATTCTTCAACCGTTCATCAGATGATCATGATCTTGGACTTTTTGGAAATAGGAGAGAAAGATCTTCAACTTTAATGTTCACCAAAAATTCATTTGAAGCTTCTTTGATGTTGAAAAGTCAAGTTGAATGTGGTCCAAAAACTTGCCATTTTTGGAAACTTTCAATTACAGGTCACTTTCCATTTTTGGAAACTTTTGATTTGACTTCAAAATCTTCAATGTAGATGTTTGACATGATGAATAGGCCTTGTATGAACATTAATTAAGTGTCTCAACTCATTTCCCCACCTCAAAGCCCACAGTTGACTGCACAGTTGACTTTATGGTCCTCAGATGACCCTGCAATGTCCTGATCAATTTGAGCCTCCAACACTTGATGAAATTGATCCAAAATGAAACCCTAGCTCATGTAAGCTCCTTATAATGATCATGTGATCCTCTATTCAATAGAATGCTTCATCTCCTTGAAAAACCTGGCTGGAAGAAAGGCAATTGATTAGGGTTGACCAGAGGTCAAAACCCTAATCCAGAGGAACCTGAGACTGAACAATGAAGCCCTTAAGGATGACAAAACCATGATGATGGTGACATATCCTTGCAAACAAGATAATGCTCAAAACCTTTGAAAGATCAGGAAAACCCTAATTGAAGTGCCAACCCTCAGATGGCTGATCGTCAATTCACATAGACCCTCAGGCTTGAATCATGTAACATCTCCATCTCTGAGAAGACTTTGGAGGATAACCTCATTATTTCCACATGATATGCAATATGCAAATGCCTAATGTCCTAAGATATGAAATGAAATATGCTAAGTTAGTCCCAAGAAGAGGAGGGAAAATTTTGAGGTGTTACAGATAGCTGACTTGTTATCTACAAATAACTTCATACTGCTCGACATGTTGCATAAGATACAACTACACATTCAACTTAATAAGAGGATAATACCATAATAATTTTTTTCTTGAGCTCCAAGAGATTGAAGCACCTCCAATCAGGAATATGTAGCCTGCAATACTCTTCTTCTCGTCTTGTTCTCCACTAAAATCTGAATGACTGCAGCCATATATCTCTACATATGTGCTTGTATTCTTCTTCCTTGGCATTAACACACCATGGTTAATTTTTCCCTTTGTGTATCTCAACAATATTTTTACTATAGTGATATGACATTCTTGTGGCTTCTCCATGAATCTGCTCAACAATCCACCACTTTGACAAATGTCGGGTATGATATTGCATAGATACCTTAATGATCCAATGATTTTCTTGTGCAATGTTGCACTTACAAACTTATCGTTTGTATCATTTCTCAATTTTTCTCTAGACTCCAATGGTGTGATAACTGCTTTACAATTGATCATGTTGAACTTTTTCAAGATATCTTGAGCATACTTCTTCCGGTGCAAGAAAATTCCTTCACTTGTATCTTTAAACTCCATATCTAAGAAATATGACAAGTTCCCTAGGTCGAACATTTTAAATTCTTGCATCAATTCAGACTTAACTATATTTATTTCTGCCTCATCCGTACCTGTGATCAATAAGTCATCCACATATAAGCATATAATGACTTGACTGAGAATGCTTGCATTGTTAACATACATTACATGCTCTGAGGCACACTTTGTGAAATTTGCCTTGATCAGTAAGTCATTTATTCTCTTATTACAAGCCTTTTGCGCTTGCTTTAAGCCATATATAATCCTCCTCAATTTGTACACCTTCTGCTCATTCCCTTCGATTTCAAATCCTGGTGGTTGACCAACATAGACCTCTTCTTCCAATGGTCCATTCATAAATGCTAACTTTACATCTAATTGATGTATCTTTCATCCTTTGTATGATGCAATCGACACAACAATCCTGATGGTTTCCAACCCTGCAACAGGTGCATAAACTTCATTAAAGTTGATACAAGGCATTTGTAGAAAACCTCTTGCCACTAATCTTGCCTTATACTTGGAAATTTCACCACTTGACCTCTATTTCAGCTTGAAAACCCACCTCACATCAATTGGCTTCTTGTTAGATCTTTCGACAAGTTCCTTAGTCTTGTTCTTCTCAATTGCCCTTAGTTCTTATTTCATGGCTGCCAACCAATTTGAATCATACATGGAATTATCCAAATTAATTGGTTATGATTCAGCCATTATCATCACTTCTTATATGAGGTCACCATCTGCATTAATAGCTTGATATGTAAATCTCTCATATCCAACTAGCCTTGTTGACCCAATTATCGTTCTAGAAAATCTTCTAACATTATGCTCAAGTGGTTCTTCATTTCGAGTGGTTGTGGCTTCAGTTTATTGATCTTATTCAAGCACAGTTGGGACTGTCTCTTACTCATGTCGAACCGACCTCTGAGTCCAATTCAACCCTTTACTTTTGTCCACCAGAACATCCCTACTAATCACTAGTTTATCATAATTTAGTGAATACAACTTGTACGCACTAATCAAATGATAACCTATAAGCACCATGGTCTGACTTCGATCATCTAGTATTTTCCTTAATTGTGCAGGTACATGCCTGCAACACATTGATCAAAATACTTTAAGATAACTAACATTTGGATTTAGTCATGTCCGAGCCTCATAAGGTGTCTTGTCGACTATATTGGTTGGACATCTGTTTAGAATGTATACTACTGTCAAAGTTGCTTCACCCCAAAATACTTTTGACATTTCTTTAGCTTTCAGCATACTCCTGGTCATGTTCAATATACTTCTATTTCTTCTCTCAGCTATTCCATTATCCTGATATGCATAGGGCACGATGGCCTCATGCTTTATACCTACCTCATTGCAGAATCTTGCAAATTCCATAGAGGTGTATTTACCTCCACCGTCAGTTCTCAGTTTCTTTAACTTGCATTCATTTTATTTCTCGACATGCAATTTAAGCTTCTTAAACTGTGTGAATACCCCAATCTTTATTTCTCACATTTTGTTTTACAGTAAGTTCATTCAGTCGATTACATCCTTCTATCAATCGATTGGTTCCTTATTTTTTTATTTAAAAAAAAATCATCAACCAATCGATTGGATCCCTAACATCAATCAATTGGTCTTTAAACTTTTTTGTTTTATGTGTTCAGCATGCGCATGATTTCTTTCCTAATTTTTTTTCTCACTTTATTTTTTTCACATGTGACTCCTGTTACATCTACTGATACACTCTTCCATATTGCATTTATTCGTTTTTGTCTTTTACCACTTTTTTCTCCTATTCCTTCTCCTTTTCCTATTTTCAAGTAAGTGCTATTTACCAAGTTTTGTTAAAAGCTCTTTATGTCACTTTATTTCTATTCATTGCTCTTTATTTTCTTGGTCCAACCACTTGATTCTTCTCATTACTACACTTTACCACCATAAAACCACATCTCTCTTCAAGAAAATCTTCAGCATTCTACACGACTTGTCTTATTCACTCAAAGGTTTTTTGCTTTCTCCTTCAATCCTTTTCTTTTCTCCAAGCAACCTTCATGGCCTCTCAACTTTCATCTAAGGGAAAAGGCAAAGGCAAGGCTTCTAGTTCTAGAGGCCCTCTAGATTTGTCAAGACTTTTCACTACCAAGAGCCAACAGGAAAGGTACGAGACATACTTCTTCCAAAAGAAAATCATGAAGCCAAATATGGCTCTTTTGTTTCTTTTCCTGAAGATGTGTTCAGTTTTCCTATTGTTTTTGAGGAATTGGGATGGAGTGACCTCATTGGTTACAATACAAATTTTTACCCTGAATTGGTCAAGATGTTTTATTCCAACATGGTGAAGAAGAAAGGGAAACTAACATCTGTGGTGAAGGGAGTTCCAATCTCCTTAATGGCTTATGATATAAGTGTTATTCTTGAAATTCCTACTGGTGGTCACAAGTTTGTTGGGACAAAGGCTCCGTGGGAAGACTATAGCAAACATGCTTTCTACTATAGTTTGATTCGTTTGTCTGAGCATCAGTTTTACAACAAGAGGAAGAAGAGTTTTTGAGGAGATAATCCGGAGTGTGTTTACTGGTCCCCAACAAAGTTTTCTATTGATGATAGAATGTTGCACTATTTTCTGGTATATGTTATTGTGCCTAGATTCTCCAATCACTGCACTATAACAGATCCGGAAATGATGCTCCTATATGCCATCCAAAATAATTTTTGTGTTGATTGGGGGCATACAATTCTGTCACATATGATGTCCCATGATGAATATGCCGAGGGTCTACCATATGCACATTTCTTGGCCAAGATTTTCCGTCATTTCAACATCAACATGGAGAATGAACTGTGCTTCTTAATGGAAAAACCTTCCTTCATGATTAGTATCAAGCAGGTAAATAGGAAGACGGGAGTTATCTACAATCACCGGACCCATGAGATAAAATACCTAGACAATGATGATGAAGAACCTCAACCTGAAGTCCACAGTGACGAAGACTTTAACTCTCCTACAGAAGCTCAACCGGATCAACCCTCCAACCAAATTATTATGGAATATCTTAAAGGGTTCCGAACGGATGTTATGACTGAGATTGGTCATTTATCTTCTAGGATGGATCGTTTGGAGTTTTCACAAGGTGGTGGGTCAAATGATGGGAACAATAATCAGTGATTGGATATCTTGTGGTGTTTTTAAGACTTGTTCTTTTTCAATTCTGTCTTTTGTCATACTTGTTTTATGTTCTGCATGACTTGTTTGGTTCTTTGTGTTGTAATATTTGGACATCTTTTATGTGGTTTACTGTTTATTTTTCTCTTCGATTTTATTGTGTTCTTTTCCCTTCTTTTTGATCATGACAAAGGGGGAGAAGATGTATGCATGTATGTTTTGCTTGTGTTGTTTTATGCAGGGGGAGTTTTTCATTTGATTAATTTCAAGAGATAGGGGGAGTATATGTTCAAGCTTCAAGAATGGTTGTCATCATCAAAAAAGGGGAGAATGTGAAGACAAGCTTCCTACAAGATTTTGATGAAGACAACATATCAAGCCCTCCATATCAAAAGAATGTAAAAGAAGATCATTTTAACTTTGCTCAAGTTTTTCATGGATCTAGTAAAGGTATATGGAATTCTTGACAATATATTCCTAGTGCTCAAAAGTTTTATCATGCATTATATGATCATTTTAAAACTTTTTCTATCATGATTTTTTGTTTTAAAATGATGTTTAAAACATTGCATATTCAAAAGTTTTTAAACTTAGAAATTTTTTAAAGTTTTGGCCGTGTCAATCGATTGATGCTATGTTGCAATCGATTGATCAAACTTTCTGTTTTAGCATTTTTCATTTTTAAGGCTAGACCAATCGATAGGTGTTGTATGTCAATCGATTGATCTTAGTGCATTTTTCAGTTTTTTTGTTTATGTTAAATCGATTGGTTATGAGGGTCAATCGATTGATGCTGGAAATTTTTTGAAAAATCTGAAATTTTATTTCACCACTCTTTGCACCAATTCATCATAACTCTTCATGGCAAAACCTTACATCCTTTCATCAACAAATCTCAGATTTCTCTTTTAACCATTGCCATGTTATGATTGAAGGGATGCGTTCATACTATAAATACTCCTTATATTTTCATTTCAAATTCACCTCTTTCAAATCAATTTACAAAATCTCTATACATTCATTTTCATCTATATTTTCATTCAGATACTTTTGAAATGGAATTTTCATATCATTTTCTTCAAAAGTACTCTTGAACACTTAGAGATTATTTTGTTTTGAACCTTCATATTGAAAGAGAAGAAGATTCTAATAAATTGATTAAAGTCTTGTCCAATACAATTATTCATATTCATTCAAAATTATTTTGTAAAATCCTAAGTACCAAGGATTGTTTGGTTTTAGGTGTATTGCTTATTATCCAGGATTGTTGGATATAAGTGTCAAGAAAAGGAATGATTGTTTTCTTTTCTTGTGAGTTAAGTTTTCAAGAGGATTATTCTTGATCACTTAGTTAGAGGCTTGCTTTAGGAGATCTAACAATAATAAAATCTCTTACACATTGTAAGGGGACTGGAGTACTCTCAAGTTGTGAGGAGAACCAATATAATTCCTGGTGTTCTTTACTTTCCGCTCTTCATCGCTTTCATCATCATATCAATCCAGAAAAGAAAAGAACCTTTATCCACCAAATCAGAATAAATTTTCTAAAGTCCTAATTCACCCCCCCCCCCCCCCCCTCTTAGGCTCATTCCTAACTTACAATATGCTCCACAGATCCTCTAGATCCTTTCATAACAGGATGTGCACAAAGGTGTGCTTGGGACTCCATCAACCCAGGAACCAGAAATCAAAACTTAGAGAAAAAACTGAAGAAGCGAAAGAAAGACTTAGGTTCACCCTAAATAAAAGAGAAAAACCAGATACCAAACTAAAACTAGAACCTCCTATTGACAGGGATCACACACATCCTGGAAAGAAAATAGGAAATCAACCAGAGTGGAAGAACGAAAGGGAGGAGAGAGAAAATATGGGAGAAAGATTGGTTCATCCTAGACATGTGATAAGATTTTGGCCATGATTATAGAGGTTTAGTCTAAACATGGGAGAGTAAAATAAGAGGTTTAGACAAATTGTAAAAGTGGCATGATAATTATAGATGCATGATAATTAAATTCTTCTAGATAGAAATAAGAGAAATTATCTCATTCCCTTCTCCCAACACAAGTCGAGATTTGTTGCGGTAAGAAAATCGGGCAATAACACATTCATGTGTGGGAGTCGTTCAATTACAATTAGACAACTCTAATTTAAGTTTGATATTTCAATAATATAATTATATCTAAATATTTTTTTAAGACTGTTACATCGATATTAAAATATAAGTGATGTTGCAATTGTGTAATTTAGAAAGAAAGTTGGTGCATAGAATCCTTTTTTCTTCCAACCTAAATCTCGTGTGTTATTCAATAATTTAAAAATATCTTTGTTTGGATGCTAAAATCTAGATCGTATTTTTGATGTGTGGTTTGAATTTCTCTATCTCTGCTTCTATTTTTCTTATAAAAAAATTACTCCATTTGAACTATAAAATTCAAACATGTAATTTTAAAAAACACCCATCTTAATTTTAGAATCTAAACATGTTTAACACGTTTATATTATCTTTATAAATTACACTCCTTTTATTCTAAAATAGGAACATGTAAAATTATAAAAAGACACATTCACATTATTCTAGAATACGAATGTATTAAGCACTTTTATTTTTTAAATAAAATTACACTCACCAAACTCTATAATTCAAATAATATTTTTAAATATTCGAAAAACGCAATAGAGGTGTATGAGGAAAATAACTTCTAGTATAAATAATTGTAAGCCCCAAATTAAAAAATAGACTATCGACTAGTATGACTAGTATGAAGTATATTGGGCTTGTGAACGATTGTTGGTATTGGATTTTCCAATTTCCGCATTGCTCGTTATTTTTTAAACTTTGTAAATTTTGTGAAGATTTGTTAAAAGAATGAGTGTTAGTGCTTTCAAATTGAAAAATCAAATAATTTTTTTTACATTTAAGTTCAAAGAGCTGAATAGAATAGATTAGTAGACGTGATAATTGAAAGTTTGTAAAGTTAAACTGAATTAAGTTTTGAAGATTGAAAGTCTAAACTCTAAACACACATGTCTCATATCTCATGTGCAAAAATTGTCAGAGAATATGAGTCATTAGCTATAATCCTTATGAAATGAAACAACATAAATTATTCAAATACCTCTTGAGTTCAAAAATCTTTGAGTGGGATGGAATGGAGCATGCATTTTTGTCTCCTAGCTGTCTTCACTTCCAAATCTTTTCTTTAGTAGGTTGATTTTAAGATGGTTCACATACAAATTTTATGATATTTAAATGCATTCGTAATTAGGATTTTTGACCTTAATGAATGGTTTAAAATATTCATATATATATATATATATATATATATATATATATATATATATATATATATATATATATATATATATATATATATATATATATATATATATATATATATATACTCTTCTCGTTTTAAAATAAGTGTCATATTTAAAAAAATTAATTATTCCAAAATACTTATCATTTTAGATTATCATAGTAATTTTAATTTTCATCTTCCAATTATACCTTTTAACTAATACTCTTAATGTATTATTTTTTTTACTTTGCATTAATACTAATTTGAATACACTAATGGTTGAAAAAGATAATTTGATAAATTTATTATTCTCTCTTTCAGTTATTATATTTTCTTAATCGGTAAGAAAGTGTGTCTTTTGATTGATGGTGGACATAATTGATTTTATAATTGATTTCATCATAACTATGTTTAGCAAAATTGATTTATATTTGGATATAGTAGTATAGAAGTAATTGCTACTAGGGGTAAACGGGTCTGGCCCGTTGGGCATGCCTGTTTTGCATGCATTTTAATGCGGGACGGGTCATGGATTTAGGCAATCATCCTCCAGGGATGACAATTTGACTCATCTTCAATGAACACTCGCAAATTTACCAACAAAGTGGGTAGGGGCATGGGCTCGGGTAATTGCCCACAAAAATAAGTGGGTATGAGTGTGGGTATGGTCACCTTGGTACCCACCCCATCCCATATAGCCGCACACTATATATTTATATATTTTTTATTTTTATTTATATATTTTTATTTATATTATTATATAAAAATGTATGTATATCAATTATAAAACGTATATTAATGTTAAACCATTACATATTTAATATAAGTGTTCGTTTATTTCAATAATAAATTGTTTGAAAACTTTTTTATGTTTTCGAAATTTTAAAATTGTATGATATTTTATAATTGATCTATTTATTTTTAATAGGAATGTGGATCACAAGTACGGATATGGATACTTACATACCCATAGAGCACGAGTACGAGTGCTAACTTTGGCACCCGAGCGGGTATGAGCTCGGGCACGAGGATTTTTTCAAATCGCAGGTATGGGGATGAGTATTATAGTACCATGTAAGAACCCTACCATCCCTATCAGCCTCTAATGTGTTCGTCCCATCCCACCTTATTTTTTGCGGACTGTTGTGGGCATGTGCATTATCATAATTTTATGCAGTTTTAGTCTTAAAAGGTCTAGCGCTCGCCCCGCCCGCACTTTTGTATGGGGAAGGGTAAGGTTTTAGGTCTGCACCATCAACTATGTCCGCCTAGCCCCCATCATATTTTATGGTCTTTTGCAGAAAGGACCTAAATGAGGCGGGCATGCTAGGTTTGCCACCTCTAATTGCTATTATAGCTGTCAAAATGGGCTACCCGACACTAAACGGGATAGTCCTGGTGGGCCTAGGGCTTTCTAGGGATTGACCAAAAAAACCCTGTTGTAATATGGGCTCGGAAGTTACTATTCGAGTCTGGCCCTATATAGGCTTCAGACTATCTGGTCATAAATGAATTTTTTTTAATAAAAAATTAAAATAAAAATTCCATAATATTTATTATAAATAAAATTAAAAATTATATTATTTTAAACATAATACATTTTTAAGCACTATATTATCTTTTATAAATACTATAACGTGTTTTTAAATACATCCCATGTCTAAATTGTATAAACTAATACTCAAATATTTAAAATAAGAGAAACTAATAGAATACGCGGAAAGAGTGTTCATATTACGAATGTATAAGATTTAAAAGAGAAATAATGAATATAATAGATATAAAATTTAATGAGGTAACAAAAATCAATGTGTTATTTTGGAGTAAGACAATATAAATATTCATATTTTTTTTAAAATTCATAGTTAAGTGGGTCTAACGGACTATCCACAGTCCATACGGGTTAACCCTAATGAGTAGAGGGTTTTTTAGGATCAGGCTAAAAAAATCTTGAAAAATATGAACTATAATTTTAAGGCCTAAGTCTTATAATTTTCCGGTCCGAAAGACCGACCTATATGGACTAACCCATTTGATATCTCTAATTGCTACCAAAAAATATTATTTGAATACTTTTTTTTATTATAATTGAATTTAAATGTATAATTATTAAAATGAACATAGTTAAATACATATAAATAAAAATACTAATTAACATAATAGTTAAACATGAAGCAATTTATGAAAATTAAGAAAGAAAAATTAAAGGGAGTTGTAACAACCAAAATGTAATAAATGTAGAATCATTTCTTTAATTTCAAAAACTAGAAATTATAACTTATATAAAAATTGTTTAAAGAAAAAAGAGAGTTGATTTTGAAGAAAAACTAATTAAAAAAAAAGTCATTTTTCATGTTGAAGTAACACAAACGTGCATATGAAGTTTGTAAATGCCAATCCAAACATGTCTTAGAACAATTAGGGTTTTCAAGAAGAAGAAGAGTGAGAAACTATATTTTAAAAAATTGGAAATTATATTATGAAGCTATTATTTTTTTACACCATCACATGTATTTATATAGACAATCATTACAACATATTCACTGAATGCAGTATTCGACTATGTCGAATACATGCTTACAACATTCAACGTCTACTGTCGAATACAACTAACTCCTACTTGATAACATGAAATAGTATCACATTCTAGGACTCAATTTAATTAAATTATATTATTATTTACTTCAATTTATTTCATTTTATTAGATATTACGCGGTATTTTCTTTCTATTTATCTGAGGTGGTTTATTTGAAGCACAAGTAAAAAAAGGAAGAAAAGGAGGTGCAAAAAGGAATGAAAAGAAGCAAATATCAAAAGGCAAAGCCCAGCCCAAAAAGCACAGGCGTTGTGCCTGTGACGAGCGTCACAAAGGCTGTGACGAGCGTCACGCTTTACACAATTGTGTGACGAGCGTCACACATGGTGTGACGGACGTCACACCATCCCCCTATATTTTTGGCACCAGGAACGCAACAGACCACGTTGAAGCTACTTTCACGCTTGACCCTTGGAACGTGAAGACCATTTACACGGAAAACCCTTGGAAGCAGTTACAAAAAGTAGTAGTATAAATAGTAGCTTTTTGGAAAGCTCTCGGTTCCACGCTTCTTCGCCGTTTTCTATTTTTCGCAATTTTTCTCTTCCAGCAGTACGAGCACATTTTTACAGCATTACTTTTACGATTTTTATATTGTTTCCTTTGCAATTTCTATTTTCTTTTTCAGAACTTAGTTAATTCTTTTTCGCACAATAGTTTCTACACCGGAAACTATTGTGTACCTTTCACCGGATCTAACCTTACGTTAGAATCTAGTTTTTTTATTCCTTCGCTTTTATTTTTCCTGTTTGATTGAAGAATTCAAGAACAAATCCAACCGGCCTGTGGTGGAGTGTTCAAGACTGCTATTTAATTTCTCAGGTTCTTTAATTATTGTTTGAATTTATATATGCCCTGCTTTACTGTTTATTTATATTATTTACCTGAGATGAATCTGTTTATGCATGATAATTATTTAAGTCTGTTTAGCATGTCTGGCTGATTTATTTAGGTATCGGTATGTAGAGTAAGCGGAATGAAGGAATCAAAACCAAATTGGTTTAATTAAGTTTAAAATTAAAATCACTCTTTTTACGGTCTCAATTTACAGGTTTAATAACAAGGTTTTTGTACGAAAGTAAAAGACATAAAGAAGTTAAAAGCAATAGAACGAGAGTTTGAGTTTTTGACTGGACAGTGTAAATTGGACATTAATTCTAGATCAGGGGGAGAGCAATTTTTAGAGTTAATTAAATTCTAATCTTTTTCAAAAAGTATTTTTAAAGATTGAATGTGAGGACGAGAGTTAAGCATTTGAATTTAATTATATAACCTAAGTCAACAGAGCGAGAGTTTGAGATAAGGGTGTTTAAACGATTAGTGTTTTCTTAAAAAGAGTTTCTACGGATTCTATTGTTTTCAAAAAGTGGTTTTTGACTTAACTAATAAGTGACAGCTATGTTAATATAAAATCATAATTTATTCAACAGAGCGAGAGTTTGAGATAAAACTTTTAATCAATAGTGTCGACTGAAAGGATTTATTTTAAAACCAAGAAACCAACAAAGAATTGATTCCCTAATTACGACGAACTACATACCGATATCCTCTTATTAGATATTTATTTTAGATCTTATTTTAGTTTTAGCTTTTCCCCCAAACAATCAAAGTATTACGTGCCTTAGCTTTACGAAGTAACCTTAGATAACGGTATATCGATTCATAAGTCCCTGTGGGATCGATATCTTTTAAAACTACGCGATAGAACTGTGCACTTGCAGTTTGTACCCCAATTCGACTCATAAAGTCGCGATCACTACTCAACTATATTCAACTATGTTGTCTACAGCTACTTCGACCAGGTCGAATACAACGTTGTCGAATACAAATTTTCCTATTAAACTATGAATTACTAGCTTCTAACACACCACATAATTCATGGTTTCAAGACTTCTCATCCTAATGCTTCTCTTCAACTTATCAAACCTGACTTTCTTCAAGGGCTTGGTGAGTATATCAGTGAGTTGTCATTCTGACTTGCAATGTTCAAACTCAAGTTTTCATTTATTTACTTGATCCCTAAAGAAATTATACCTCATATCTATGTACTTACTCTTACCACGACACACAAGATGATTTTCCAGGTCGATAACTGACTTGTTATTTACAAATAACTTCATACTGCTTGACATGCTTCATAAGATGCAACTACATATTCAACTTAATAAGAGGATAATACCATAATTCTTTTCTTTCTTGAGCTCCAAGAGATTGAAGCACCTCTAATCAGGAATATGTAGCCTGTAATACTCTTCTTCTCGTTTTGATCTCCACTAAAATCTGAATCAGTGTAGCCATATATCTCTGCATCTGTGCTTGTATTCTTTTTCCTTGGCATTAACAAGCCATGGTTGATTTTTCCCTTTATGTATCTCAACAATCTTTTTACTATAGTGATATTACATTCTTGTGGCTTCTCCATAAATCTGCTCAACAACCCAACACTTGGACAAATGTCGGGTATGGTAGTGCATAGATACCTTAATGATCCAATGATTTGTTTTTACAATGTTGCACTTACAAAGTTATCGTTTATATCCTTTCTCAATTTTTCTCCAGACTCCAAGGGTGTGACAACTACTTTACAATTGATCATGTTGAACTTTTTCAAGATGTCTTGAGGATACTTCTTCTAGTGCAAGAAAACTCTTTCACTTGTATCTTTAAACTCCATCTCTTAGAAATATGAAATGTTCCCTAGGTCGAACATTTCAAATTATTGCATCAGTTCATACTTAACTATATTTATTTCTGCCTCATCCTCACCTGTGATCAACAAGTCATCCACATACAAGCATATATAGACTCGACTGAGCATGCTTGCATTGTTGACATATGTTACATGCTCTGAGACACACTTTGTGAAACCTGCCTTGATCAGGAAGTTATTTGTTCTCTTATTATAAGCCATTGGCGCTTGCTTTAAGCCATATATAGTCCTCCTTAATTTGTACACCTTCTGCTCATGCTCTTTGATTTCGAATCCTGGTGGTTGACTGACATAGACCTCTTCTTCCAATGGTCCATTCAGAAATGCTAACTTTACATCTAATTGATGTATCTTTCATCTTTTGTATGTTGCAGTCGACACAATAATCCTTACGGTTTATAACCTTGCAACAGGTGCATAAACTTCATTAAAGTTGATACAAGGCATTTGTAGAAAACCTCTTGCAACTAATCTTGCCTTATACTTGGAAATTTAACCACTTGGCCTCTGTTTCATTTTTTTTAATTATTACATAGAGAGAAAAAATAAAATAAATGTAATAAATAATTAAGGGTATTATAGATAAAAGAAGAATTATTATTTAAAAAGTAACAATAATGATTAACTTTATTGATATGGATAAAAAGTCAAAAAATGACCATTAAAAAGAAACGGAGGGAGTATTACATACTAGTATGCTTTAATTTTTTTTTTGAAATCGAAAAGATAATAACCATTAAAAACTCACGTACACATCCGTGAATATTGAGTTTCAAAATGATAATAGTGTTTAATTTAACAATATTGATTTTTTTTCTTTCAAAGTAGAATTTTTTATCAAAATAACCGACTTTTTCAAATAAATACCCAAACTAACATACATTCTCACGTATTTCTCAAACTAACTCACTTTAAAAAAAATCAATACAAATGTGGCACCAATTGAATTGACGACAGTGTACAAAAATTAGGAGTCATCGTCAATCCAATTGGCGACAGTGTACAAATACAGAGGAGAGAAAATACACTCTCTCTCTCCTCTATGTTTGTACACTGTCGTCAATTGGATTGACGACTTTTCTTAATTTTTTTTACATTGTTGCCAATTGAATTGACGCCATCTTTATATAAATTTTTTTTTTCTTTTGAAAATGAGTTAGTTTGGAAAATACATAGGAATGTTGGTTAGTTTAAGTATTTATTTGAAAAAATTGGGTATTTGGATAAAAAAATTCAATTAAGTAGGTAATGCATACTACATGTCTTTCAATTTTTTTTCTACCTTAAAATGCATCAAATAAGCTTTGAAGTTTGAAATCAATTCTAACAAAACTAATTTGAGCTATTCCCTTTTCTATACTTGTTAAATCAAAAAGCCTAAACAATGAAACCAATCAATCAATAAAGTCGAATTTATGAATGGCTTACAATATGTATGCAAAAAATGCAACACACCAACATGGGGTGTAAGAGATCATTAATGTATCTATTTGGCAGGTGTTTACTTTGGGCCATGTGGTGTTGTTGGTTTTGAATTGCAAAAGAAACCGTTCAAACCTTTTATGGTCTAAATCTAAACATTAGTCTTTGGATTCCCATTACATAGTACAATTGGTGGGGTTTCTGATTCTGATTCAGAAAATCACAATGAGTTTTGCATTCTTCAATAAAACAGTACAGTTACATCCACTTCTTATTCCATTCAGAGAAACATTTCAAAACATGAATGCTGAATTTGCTCTGATCTATTGTCTATACCAAAATTGAAAGACTTTTGCATTCTCAATTTGGAAGTGCCTCAAAATCGGTTACAAAAATGAATGTTGTAGAACTCGAATTCCAGTTATAAACAGTTGTGGGAGTATCTAGAGAAGTAGGTTAGAGTTAGTTACAAATCTAACTAGCATTTGGAAAAGTTAACTAGAGTTAGTTACAATTCTGTTACAGTTTGTTACAATTCAGTTATTGGATATAACTGATGTAACTGTTTTTGATGAAACAAATTTCACTAGTTAAGAGATGGAAATTGAGGGATATTATTAGGAATTAGATATAAGAGACGTCCAATTTAACAATATCGACTTTTGTCGATTGAGATTTTGATATTACAAGAATCACGTTCAAATAGAATTGATACAACTCCAATCACACTTGCGTCTTACAATTGCAGAGACGAAAAAAAAATGCAGAAGCTAAAATCGGGTCGAGGATGCATTTATAAAATTGAAACTAAATAATAGAACATGAATATAATCATTTTCTAGAGTTTCTAGGAATTGGAAAACGAGTTTATTCATATAGTTTTTATTTATTAGCATATACAAACAAAAGCACTTCTTTTTGATTGATCACACAATTCAGAACAATTACATCAAAAGAGTAAAAAGGGTAATAACAACGACGACATCAAAATATATAAGGAATTTGGAAGAAATCATCCACAGTTTCGTTTCGACTAAACGACTGAGACGACGAACTGTGACTAAAATTATCATTGAAATCACTGCAAGAGAAAAACTCAGGAAAAGGCGGCAAACTGACATTAGAATTCATCAAATCATTCGAAGAAGTACTCGGAGTCGTAGCAGTAGCAGCAGCAGTAGCAGCAACAGCAGCGCAACAAGCGAGGCGATCCTTCGCAATAGCGAGGTCGTGTTGAAGTTCAACCATCTTCCTCTGCAAAATTGCTATAGCACCTATGCATCCATAAACAGGATCTTTAAGCCTAGCATCAGCTTCATAAGCCAAAGAATTCACAGTTTCTTCCCTCTGTTCCTCCGGAACTTCAATCAGAATCTTGCTCACATTACTTGCTCCGAAAACTTTGTGGACTTTGGCGAATTTCTTGCACTCGTCGGAGCGAAAGTAGGGTGCGAATATACAATTTGGTATGCATCTTCTTTTCAGAAACTTGCAGGCTGCACAAGAGGAACTTGACCTTGGTTCATAACCTTTCATGGTGATTTTTTTCTCTATCTTTTAGTTTTGGTGATGATAAATGTATGGTTCTCACTATTGGTATTTTTTATGTGATTTGTTTCTATTTAAAGGCAGTAGCATTTATTGGCCTATTAGATCATGTGAAGTCCTGGTTTGGGAATTGCATGGGCCATTGCTGTCTTTTCAATACACTTTTTCTATATAAAATAATTAGGTCAATTAGGTCCCAACTCCTGAGAGTTTATCAGGGTGGGAGAAAATCTCAAAAGACTTAAAATTATTTAGAGAATAATTTACTTATTACCGATGTTTTAAAATTCGAAACTTTCCGATCGGGTCAACCGGTTAGATCGTAAGCTAAATAGATTGTCGGACTATAATTACAATTAATCTATAAAAATAAATGTAATTCAACTAGTTTATTAAGCAGACTAGTGAATTGATGGATTTCTTAAATCCATAATTTTTTTTTTAGTTTAATTATAATTATAATTTCTTATTTTTATTTTTCTTAAAATATCTTTTTTTTAAATTCAATTTTATTAATATTTATAATTATATTAACTATTTATAATAACTAAATAATATTAAAATTATAAAAAAGGAAAATTTTCCAAATATAAGAATTCGGATCGGTAATCTTTCAAAAACTTTTAGGATTGTAATTTTTTCAAAGGCACCACAGATATCTTTAATGTTTAATTTATTCAAAAAAAAAGAATTGTATATTTTATAATTAAAATAATTTTCTCTAATGCAATTCTCTAATAAATTATTATCTATCAATAAAATCTTTAATTCTAAGAATTCGGATGACATGATAAAGGTTTTTTAAATTTTAATTGAAATTTTTTAGTTTAGACACAATATTTGACATGCAGAATTTTTTTTGAGAAAATTTGTCAATCATAATCTTCTTTAATTTGAGAGATTGGTACATAAAAAAATCATAACATCTTTAAAATGAGAATTCAAACTTGTATATCTGAATTGAATATTTATTAATCAAACCAAAATGCATTAATATATATATATATATATATATATAGTTTTGATTTCTTTGACTCTAGTCAAACAATTATTTTATTGGGAGTGCTAAAGTAGGTCCAAATAATTAATTAAAGTGGATAATGGGTGGTATGTGTCGGTTATTTTCAAGTTAGACATGATAATTCATGAATAAAGATGGCGGTATTTTTATTAAGTTTTCGATTATTGTAGTAATAAACTCAAGTTTAAACACAAAAGGGAAACCAATAAACTCAAGTTGAGCACTATTTACAGGTAGTTGAAGTCTTCAATACAACACATATTGGAGCCAAAATTAAAACTATTTAAGATATTTATTTATAAACTTTCTATCATTAGATATCATTTTTTTAATTTTAGTTGCTTTATAACGACCTAAAGTGGAAATTTAAGGTGAATCAGGTGACTTTCCCTTTTTATTTCTAAAAGAAGAAACAAAAAAGGTAGGTGTTGGGTCTATTTATTTCCATTTAAAAATAAAAATTAACCCACCACAATTTTATGCAGGTTTCATTGCCAAAGCGTATAAATTTTAAGCACGCACATATAATTAAAATAAAATATATATTTTTAAATTATATATATATATATATATATATATATATATATATATATATATATATATGATCGCCTAAAGGTGTCAAACCAAACAATCTAATATATAGCACATATGATATTTAAGGTATAATTTTTTTATTTTCATTCTTTGTATTCATCTTATTCATTTTAGATTCTGAACATACTTAAATGTTGGAGTGCTAAGCTTACAAGTTCATTATGCGCCGTCACATCATATCGAAGATCAATACCACTTACTTAGGATTATTCACCATTGATACACACCCATTATGGTTCTAAAACGGAAATGTGGTACCGTCTGTGAGAATTAACTCTTAATTCATGTAATTGTGCAAGGTTTATGCCACTCAATATTTTTGATGAAGACAATCTGTCAAACTTAATACAAAGGAAGCAAAACATCATTCAAGTGCCTAGGGCTAGAAGATGGTATACAAGTGAAGAATTCAAGAAAATTATATGTAAAATCACGTAAAATCAGGGTACATGTTACGATTCATTATTGATACTTTCAATTGCTCATGAGAGTTCTTCTTCTTGTGAGTGCATTTCTCTTCTAGTGGTATGTTTTGATTGATATTAAAATTAGGACACTTAGTATTTTTGTATCTTGGATGATATCCTCTTAGTCTAGGTGTGCATTTTCATGTCTAGGAATGCATAATCATCATAGAATTATTCTTATTTGTTTAGAGTCATTTCCTAAGTCAAAAAGAAGGTTTTGTGTTAAAATGAATTTGATAGGTCGACTCATAAAAGCCACAGGTCGACTCATACTGCACCAAAATTTGAAAAAAATTCAGAAAACTTTTGTGGACATTATTGGTCGATGCACCCGTGCTACAGGTCGACACATAGAAGAAAATTTTCTTCTATAAGTTGACACATGGCTGTTATAGGTCGACGCATGCAGACTCATTTTTTTTGGAAAACCTTTCTGGACAATATAGGTCGATGCACCTGTGCTACAAGTAGACACATAGAAGAAAATTTTCTTCTATAAGTCGACACATGGTTGTTATAGGTCGACACATGCAGACTCATTGTTTTAGAAAACCTTTCTGGACAATACAGATCGATGCATCCATGTTACATGTCGACGCATAGAAGAAAATTTTCTTCTATGAGTCGACTCTTGGCTTTATAGGTCGATGCATAACTCGTGTTTTCAAAAAATTATATGCATTTGGCCTTAATGGGTCGATGCATGAGTTGTATAGGTTGACTCATAGCTGATTCTTGCTGAAAAATTCAGTTATTCTTTGCACAAATTTTCTATTATATTTCCTCTTTCTCGCACACATATAAATGCATTCATGCATCTCATTTCAAGAAATTGAAAATATGAAAATATACAAAGATTGCTCTTCATCTTCATTCTTCTTCATAACATTCATTCAACATTTACACATAATCATTCTTGTTGAGTGATCTAGATTGGAAGTGATAACGTCCAAGTTAGGGTTTGTGTAATCTTAATTGGGTCGAGAATCTTTGGGGGTTTCATTGATAAAACTAGTTGGGATTTTCCCTCTAAGGTCGGGATAGATTTTTAGAGTTTTTTACAAGCATACCGTAAAATTGAAATCAACCGAGTGAAAGCCTTGAAGAACGATGATTTCTATCAAGGGAGTAGCGGTAACCGGAGGATTCTTTTGGAGAGCTTGGGTTCACAAGAAGCTTGTGATTGGATTTAGCCGAGTGAAAGCCTTAAAGAATGGGTGTGTCTATCAAGGGAATAACGATAATCAAAGGATCAATCAGAGCTCTTGGATCATTTGATCATGCTTAAGATCAAGGAGAGAGAAGAAGATAAGATCAACATTAAATACTGGATTTAAGGGTTTGCATAGATTTTTCTTCTCTTGTATGATATTTTGAAAAAGGCTATAGAAACTATCTCAATTCTCTTTTGGAATTGGGGGCAGACATACCCATAATGAGGTCGATTGGGGAACTGCCTAAACAAATATTTCTCTCTCTCTCTCTCTCTCTCTCTCTCTCTCTCTCTCTCTCTCTCTCTCTCTCTCTCTCTCTCTCTCTCTCTCTCCTTTTCATCTGATACTATTTTGAACTAAGTGTGCAATAGTTAATTGCAGAAATTTCTAAGTGTTGGACAATTTTTGAGGCTATTTTTGTGAAGAGAATTACAATCTAACAATTGGAATTGGATTCCACCATTATCAACACATAGAGAAATTCTTCTTGGTGATCATAACACACCAAGAGTTTGAAAAATTCCTCAAGTCAATTTTGTCAACTTGTTTCATTGGAAATAGCTTAGCAAAGTGTTATAAAGTTTAAACATGTTTTTAGAAAATCATATTGATTATAATTCTCATCTTGACATTGTATTAAACCTATCACATTATGATTTAGACACATATTTGGTCCTTTCGATGACAAGTTCGAATAGATGAGTTTTTGATCTGGAATCACTTTTACAAAATCATAGAAAATATTTTTAAACTCTGAATTTTTAACTGGGGATCTATTCACCCCCTTCAAGATTAGTTGCTCTCGTCTAACACTTCATCATCTTGAAACTCTAGCATATGCATTAAAACATTTTTCAAATTGTTATAAATCATTCAAGTTTTAAATTCTTTTAAAAAAAGTCATTTTTGCAACAAACAAAAACATATTCGTAGCTCTAGGTTGTAGCTGTAGTAGTCAACTACAAAGATCCGTAGATGCAGGTTATAGTTGACTACACAGACTCGTATTAGACTATAGTTGCAAATATAAGTACATATACAAACATTTGTATTCAAATACAAGCTAGAATTTTTCAATTTTTGGATGTTGGAAAACCTGTAGTCTAGTACACATATGTTGTAGTCAAATACAGTTTCGAACCATTGCAATTTTCATGTTATAATTGTGTCAGATCAATGCATTTGTTCATTGAATATTTGTGAACGATTTCCACTAAATGAGGGGGTGTTCTATGAAATATAAATAGTCTTGCACTCCACTGATCATAGTTACCCTTTTGTCAACTTGAGTCAGTGTATCCCACTAATTTGCATTCTTTTCCTTCATCATCTGTAGGAAACAAAATGCCATAGTCGAGAGTTCCTTTGGCTTTGGATGTGATACCTTTGGCTTCTGGATGAATCTACTGAACATACCTCTACTGTATGCTAAGTTAGACCTTGTGTGACAAAGGTATCGAAATGACCCAATAAGTCTTCTATATTGGGTTGGGTCGATATCATCTTCATCTGAATCTTTCGACAATTGTAATCTGGGCTCAACGAGAGTCAAAGTTAGGTTGCAATCTTACATCTCAAATCTCTTGAGTATTTCGCCTGCATACCTTCTTTGATGCATCATCAAATCTCTACCACTCTTGTAGAATTCGATGCCAAGGAAGTATGAAATGTCACCCAGATCTGACATTTCGAATTCCTTGTTGAAATAACATTTGAAGTCTTCGATCTCCTTCTTGCAGCTACCTGTTATCAACAGGTCATCGACATAGAGGCATAATATAAGCAATTCACTCTTGTTTCTTCTTACATATACTCCATGTTCAGATTTGCACTTTACAAATTCCTTCTCCCTTAGAAATCCATCTATCTTCTTGTTCCAAGCTCTTGGAGCTTGTTTGAGTCCGTACAAGGCTTTATGCAACCTGTACACCTTTCTTTCTTCGCCTTGTTTCACAAACCCAAATGGTTGTGTAACATAAACTTCTTCTTCTAAGGGGCCATTCAGGAATGCACATTTCACATCCATCTGGAACATCTTCCAGTTGTTTATGTTTGCTAGACTAACAACCAACTTGATTGTTTCAATCCTAGTAACAGGTGTAAAAACTTCATGGAAGTCGATTCCTTCTTTCTGAAGAAATCCTTTCGCCACAAGTCTCGTATTGTGTCGAGTCACTTCTCCTCTGGGATTCAACTTCACCTTGTATACTCACTTCACATCGATTGCCTTCTTGTTTTGGGGCAATTCGACAAGTGACCAAGTGTTGTTGACTTCGATTGACTTCGGTTCTTCGCCCATTGCTTTCATCCACTTCGAATATTTCAATGCCTCAGCTGCATTGACTGGTTCAACATCAGCGTAGAAAGCATAGTTTAACAGATCACCTTCTTCATTGACCACATCATCTGATGTAATCACACATTCTTGCAACCTTGCATGCATGTGTCTTGTTCTTTGAGGTCTGCTTAGGCCTGCTTCACCTCTGACTTCTTCCTGTCGAACTTCTCTTTTGACTTCATTAGCTGATTTATCACAAAAGATTCTTACTGAATCTTTCTTGACATTCTCAGTCCAATCCCATTCTTTAAGCTCATTTATGATCACGTCCCTGTTGATCACCACTTGCTTATTCATTGGGTCGAACAACTTGTATCCTCCAGTCGAATGATATCATATCAGGATTATCTGATTCAACTTGTCATCAAGTTTTCTTCTAAACTGATCTGACACATGTCTATGTGCTATAGATCCAAACACCTTCATATGACTCAAGCTAGGCTTGACACCAGACCAACATTCTTCTGGCGTGATTCCTTCTAGCTTCTTCGTCGGACATCTGTTCAGGATATATATCGCAGTCGACACAACTTCTCCCCATAATTCTTTGGGTAGATTCTTGCCTTTCAACATACTTCTAACTATATTCATGATGGTTATATTCTTCCCTTCTGCGACTCCATTCTACTATAGAGTGGAGTGTGGCACCACCTCATACACAATCCCTTATTTCACACATAATGCATTGAAGTCTTTCGACACATATTCTCCACCATCATCAGTCCTCAAAATCTCGACCTTTCGACCGCTCTGTCTTTTGACCATAGATTTAAACTTGGAAAATACCTCAATCACTTCACTTTTCTTCT
The DNA here is from genome assembly GCF_024323335.1 of Lathyrus oleraceus. Lineage (NCBI taxonomy): Eukaryota > Viridiplantae > Streptophyta > Magnoliopsida > Fabales > Fabaceae > Lathyrus > Lathyrus oleraceus. The sequence continues at coordinate 66,839,740 of NC_066580.1, read as the reverse complement.
TGATCAGTCAGTTTTCGACTGAAATCATCTATGAATGTAACAAAGTATTTGTTACCTCCATTCGAATCCACCTGGAGAGGACTACATATATCAGAGTATATGACTTCAATAATTGCATTCGACCTGCTTCCTGCGTCCTTACTAAAGTTGTTCTTATGCTGCTTCGCCTGCACGCATTCTTCACACACTTCGTTTGGAATGTCGATTTCTGGTAATCCTGGAACCATATTTCTTCTCTTCAAATATATGATGTCTTTGAAATTGAGATGTCCAAGTCTATAATTCCATATCCATTCATCTATGCTGGCTGTTGTTGCAAGGCACTTATGCTCCATCACATTTAGTTCAATCTTGAAGGTTGTATTCTGAGACATTGGAGCCTTCAAGATCAACCTTCCATTTGAGTCGAGAACTCTCATCATCTTGTCTTTGATCGACACCTTGTAATTCTTTTCGACTAACTGCCCTATGTTGAGCAAATTACTCTTCATGCCTAGTATGTACAACACATTTGAAATTACTGGCCTCTTGCCATCTTTCCTCATAATCAGAACATCACCAACACCTTCAGTTGCTAGAGTGTTATCATTTGCAAATTTTACCATGTTCTTCATTGAGTGCCTTATGTTGACAAATCAATCTTTCCTTCCAGACATGTGTGATGAGCATCCTGAGTCCAAGTATCGCTGGTCCTTGAATCCATCTTCATCTCTTGTTGCAACCATCAACAATGTCTCTTCTTCTTCATGTTTCGCTAGCTTTGCATAAGTTTCTTGATTCTTCTGATTTTCTGGACAATCACTAGAATAGTTACCATACCTTTGACAATTGTAATACTGAATGTGACTATTGTCTGGCTTTTGACCACCACCATTTCCTCTACCTGCAACACCACCTCTTTGGTTGCCTTGGTTCCAGGATTTTCTCTAATTCGAACAGTTTCTTTCTTGCTGATTTCGACCAGTCGAATTGTTGTAGCCTCCTCTGCCTTTGTTGCCATACCAACTTCCTTTGCCTTTTCTTTCTTTTGCTGATTGAGCATGCAAAACCATATCACTCTTCAACTTTCCTGCAGCTCTTTTAACCATTATTTGTTCATGAGATTCAAGCGTCCCTTAAAGCTCTTCCTTTGTCAATTTTGACAAATCTTTCGACTCTTTTATGGCTACTACCATGTGGTCGAACTTTGGAGGCAACGACCTCAAGATCTTTCCAACAACAGATCTTGATGTCAACACTTCTCCACATACCTTGATTTGATTCACCAGTTTCGTAACCTTGGTGAAGAAATCAGTTATGCTTTCATTGTCTTCCATCTGAAGCAATTCATACGTCCTTTTGTGAGTTTGTAACCTCACCTCTTTCACCTTCTCCGCGCCTCCAAGCGATTTCTCCAGAATTTCCCATGCTTCTTTCACTGACTCTGCATCACCAACCTTTTCAAAGTTATCCATATCAACACATTGATGGATTATAAAGAGAGCTTTATAATCTTTCTTTTTCAATTCTTTATGTGCAACCTTTTCTTGATCCGTCGCAGCTTCTGCAAGCGTTGCTACTCCTTCCTTCACAAGATCCCAAAGCCCTCTATTTATAGATTTAGGTTAACTTGGACCTCAAGTCAAAACCCAAAACTATAAAAGCCAAAAATAGCTAACACTACTAAAATAGGCCTAAGTCAAAATCCTGAGTGAGCAACATGCTTCGACACACTAACACAACTCAACATACTAGGTGATTCTACACTTTCTTGCTCTGTCGAGCAACCTGCTTCGACACAAGGAATTACAATTCAACATTTTTAAGTTACCGTTTGTTCCTTGCTCTTGATACCACAATGTGAAATATTTTGAAGCAAATTGATAAGTTTCATTGAATTTTAAGAACAAAATAAATAACCACAGGCTAAACAAACACCCCACAATCTTAGACTAATTCTAACTAACCAGTAACCCACTCTTAAACAATCTTAGGCTAATTCTAACTAACCACTAACCCACTCCTAAACGTAGGGGTGTACGCGGGTTGGGTTGGATCGGGCTTGACCTAACCCGTTACCCAACCCGTTCAAATGTCAATGGATTGGGTCCGTTGTCCAACCCGCAATTCCATTGTCAAAACCGACCTGAACCGACCCGTTCATTAATGGGTTGTGTTCACGGGTTGTGTTTGAAATAAAAAAATATTTTTTTATGATTCTTTTTGCCAGTTTAAAAAAAATGTAACACAACTCAATACAATCTGAATCATTTATAACACTCAAATTCAATGAAACACATTATATAATGTCTAATAAAATTGATCAACACGACATAACACTTTATAATAGTATAAATTTCAATAAGATGTGTTATTTCCATAAAATACGTAAGTTGAAAATGATACAAAAGAAAATAAGAAACAACATTTAATCTTAGAATTACGTAAATTCATTGGTATAGTAGTGTTATTGGTGAATAATAATTATTTTTTAAAAAATTATGGTTATTAGTGAAATATTAATTTATAATTTTATTTAAAATAATAAGAAATTATCAAAGTCACATCAACGAGTTGGGTCAACGGGTCCGCAAGTTGCAAAACTCAAATCCGATACCCGAACCAAAATTATATGGATTGTTGTGGGTTAGATTGGATATACCCATAAATGAAAGAGTTCGAATAATTTATGGATTGAGTTGGTTTGGATCAACAAATTCGTGGGTCGACCCACACCCATGAACACCCCTACCTAAATGTGTTGCAAACACAACTAAATAGAGTTTGACTAATTTATTTTTAAAGAGAATAATAAACTCTAATAGTTAATTAATAAATTAATGCATAAAAACTTGCAGCTGAAAATATTGTAACACTTTTATCAGTTAGACTATAATTTACAAAACAATTTGTTATCATATTGTGTCTTATTATATCTTGTGATAAATGAGTCTTTAAAATATCAATAATACGATGATTAAATTATAATTGGTCATCTTCTATAACTACAATTCAAACTTTATCTATCAAAATATTCGATATAATGAGTCGTGAATTTGAATGCGTAATTATTCACTTAATAATCTTTAACGTGTGAATGTTAATATTAATCTCTTTCAAAAAAATTATTTGATATTCTATTTATTCATTTTTTAATGGTTATTACTTTAATAGTGATATTCTAATTATTAAAGACTTTAAAGTGTATTGAAAATGAATATATGCAAATATTCAACTAAGTAGTAAATGTCATATATAACGACTTTCAATCATTCGATATTAGAATATAATTGTGGGTGTGCAAATGTACAGCAGATCTTCTGTCACATTATAGAATCTTGAGTGATAATCAAGAATTCATTGTTAGGTGCTCTGATAGCCCCATTTTGGATGGACTTGCGTCACCTGATTTAACATTATTTCAAAGATTCTTACTCACAATTTAACTATAAAAATTTGGATTTAATTATTTTTTATTATAGTAGTAATTAATCTCTTTAATTTTTAGATATTTTCTCTTATACTAGTTTCATATATTTTTTTAATTTATTAATAGTAATATTTTACCATAATTGCATAAACTATTTTTCTTAATCGCAAAGATTTTTAACGATAAAGCTCTCCCTCAATTATTATATTATAGATACTAAGTCTCAATGCGAAATTATGAAAATATCTTCAATACATTAATTTTAGATTTTGTGTAATTTTGTCTTTTACAATAATAAGATTCGTATTAATTGTTCTCTTATGTTAAGTTTGGATTTAATATATTGTATAAAACATGTGATTTGTCTAATAGTAATCTAATGTGGATTATTTGGAATTAAATCAACATCAATCAACTTTATTTTCTACCATTATTTGGAGTAATTAGAATAGTAGAAATGATTATAGTTTCAACTATGTAGAAGATTTGGTGGAAACAATTTTTCGTATTCTACTTAAGTGTACAATATTTTATAATGTTTTACAGTTCACTTAAGTGCACTGTACCTTACGATGTTTCTTATTTACTCTATCTCTCATCAATTCGTCCTTTTGTGTGTGATCCTGTAGATTTTTGCGACATTGACAATTGCATTAAATCACGTATTTAACATAATAAACAATAAGCGATATCTAGCAACACATCACTGTTACCCAAGACACGAAAATGTCATGTGCTATGACAAATCCCTTTTTGTGATAATACTTGTGTGTACAATTATCCTTGGACTGCAATCCAATAGACAAGAATGTCATATAGAAACCCAAATTTCTATTGGACTTTAGAATCAAGCAACAATCAATACACAAATAGCAAGTTGAAGAGCACTGCATCAAATAAAGATAACCACATCCAAGCTTAGCAACTCTATGATCTTCTTCAAAATTGCCCATGTATCAGATGACTCCAAAGATGGCATTAGGCATAGGTTCAAAATAACGGCTTCACCATGATCATGTTGCAGATGAACTCAAATGGATCTTCAATTTTGTATCAGATGAATGTTCACTTCACAAGCACTTGGTTCCATGAAAGTTGGCATTGACCAAGTCGTTTGCATAGGGAGCGTTGCCTAAATTCTAAGTCCAATAGTCTCATATCAAACCAACAGTCCATACAAGATGTTTTTTAGGGTTTTTGTTTTTATTATGTACATTAAGATCAAAAGACCACACAAACAAACCAGTATATACAAACACAAGATATCACAAAATATGGTAAAGTAGACAAAGTGAAAATGACATTAAAGTAAACAACTTGAATGATATGAATAATGAAAAATGAATAAGGCTTAAAAATTAAAGTGCATAAAAGTAAATGATTTGAAATTAAAGGTTAGTTGTTAGTGGATTAGTAGTTAGTATTACTTTTGCTTTGCTTTTGTTTAAGTCATTCTTTGGAGAACACTCAACCCACTTATCACAAGCATGGATCCTTGAACCAAGACATCTTCCAAAGGAAGGAAAAAAGACCAAGTTTCCACACAATACCATGAAAGAGGGGAGACTTACAATCTCACTAACTAGAATGCTATGCCTTTTTGTGTCAAAATTTAGCGCTATGTTAAGCAAACGTAATTGGACTTATGTAGAAGTCACAACTTTTTGAGGCCGGACAATAGAATTTTGGTGTTAATTCGTGTTAGATACATAGTATAACAGACTATGCTCATGAAACATACCACACACAAAAAGAATATGCAAAGTGGGGGGACCTAATCTCATCCATACTTATGTTGATTTTGCAATCAACTAGCCTTAGGATATAAAGATATCATAGGTCCATGACATGAATGCATAAAGAAGGGGAATGAGATTAAGAGGGAGGGGGGATGGATTCAACACAAATTGGTCAAAGGAAAACTTTTACCAAGTTAAGATCATTCATTCATTTTGGGAGATGGAACGTACATTCCATCAATCCCCTAAATTCAATGATCTTAACCTAGCAAAGTCAAATCAACCTTGACCAAGGCCCAACAACACAAGTCAAATTCACAAAGTCAATTAAAATGACTTTACACAATTTATTTGGCATTTAATCAATTAAAAATAATAAAAATATGCATTAAATTAAATTATGGTTGGTCAATTTCCTAAAACCTCATCAAAACACCAAAGAAATGGCAATGAGATTTATCATAGGTTAACCAAGGTCAAAGGACCTTGGAGAAAAAAATTCAGAATTTTTGGAAACTTAAAAGTATTTTTAAACAATTAAAAAATATTCACAAAAATCAATTAAATCATGAAAAATATTAATAATGATCCAAAAAATAATTTTAATTCAAAAAATGAAAGAGGATTTTATTTAAATTTTTTTTGGTGAAACTCTCATATTTTTTGGATCAATATTAAATTTAATATGAATTAATGAAAATAAAACAAATAAAATGAAAATCAATTAATAAGAAAAAACGTGGACCACTTGATCTCATTCATTAATTGAGGTGGCTGATCAAGTGGTCTAAAATGCACGTTCCACCAAACACACGAGTCAGCGCGCCACACAGTTGGTAATCAAAAGGAACGCTCAAGATTAAAACGCAAAGGCTTGATCATGTGGCTCAGAACCTGTCTAGCACACCACCGGTCGTCTTCTCAAGCGACCTTGGCCGGACTGGTTCTATCATCACCATTACAAAAATGAAAAAGAAGGGCATGATCTAAAAGAGAAAATGACACTGATCACGAATCTGACCTCAATTCAACCTAACTTCAAGTATATTGAGAGATACATGGAGTTGAAATTTGAGGTACATGAACTGAGTTGCTTCGATTTGACCTTAAAACAACTCAATCTTCTTGCCTATATTGGTAGGACTTCAGACAACCAAGGATCCAAGAGAATTGATGAGAAATGAGAGAGAATCGAAGAGAAGAAAAAAATCTGGAAAATACCTGCAATGTTGTGCAGAACTTGATCTCTCTTGCTTCAATTCGTGTTTGATCTTGCTTAGGAAGCTTGCAGAAGTAGTTTAGGATTGGTACAAAGCTTTAGATCCTGGAGTTTTTGAATCTCCAAACAGTGAGATTCAAACTCAATTTTCAAGTGAAAATTCTCAGGTTTTCCTTTCAAACGTGACGGTTTCAAGTGTGGGAGGCAAAGTTGGCGCGTAAAGGTCCTCAAATCTGATGCAAGGGCCTCTTATTTATAGCTCAAGCAAGTGTTATTTGCACCTTTCAAAAGGTTTCCAATTTTGGCAATTGCATGATGCATGCTTGCATGGGAGTGTACAGGCCCATGAAGCCACTCAATTAAGTCCATAATTACATGAAATTGAGTCTGAATGTGAATTGGAGTGCAAGGAAAAAGTGTGTAGCTGTTTGAAGATTGGTCCTTGCCAAATGATGCAGCCATGTTTATACCATGTGCAAATCCCTCAAACCTTGTCCAAAATGAATGAATTTGGACTCTTTGGAAAGGTTAGATCAAGGGGAACAACTCTTATGTTGAGCACTTTTCCATTTGAACCTTGTATCATGATGAATTTTGAGGTGGAAGTTTGGAAATTTCAACATGTCAAAAATGTTTCTAAGTGTCAAGCCATATGTTAAATTATTCCACCTTAGCTAACTTTTTATGTGAGCTTCAAATGAGAAAAGTGTCTTCATCAAAATTGTAGCTCTTTCAAAAACCTTCAAAATGGTCACAAATTTGACCTTATTTGGATTTGGGATGAATGCGTTATGCATTTTTGAAGTTGAGGAAAATCACTTGTTCAATGGTATTGGTCCAAAATGACCTATAATGTATCCTCATATCACATGCTCATAAAAGTTGAATTATATCTTCCTCCAAACATAAAAGTTTAAGTAGATTCCTTGAATTTGATTGTTCAACTTGGAGATCTTTCATCTCATAAAAATTGAGCAAGTTATGGCTTTGGGAAATTGACCTTCAAATTAGGGGTTAGACAAAATGACCTATAATCTTTCAACATAAAAAATAACTTTCCAAGCAAAACTAGCTCTAGACCTCAACATGAAAGTTGTTTGGAATGTCATTTAGAGTAATGTTTCTCTTGGAATCACTTTCATATGTGTAAGACCCTAATTTTGACCCTAAGATCCCTCATGCAATCTCATCATAAGCATTAGCATTGGGATCATACCTTGGCATCCTCCTTACCCCTCCTTCATTGGGTTTGTTTTGGGAGAGATCACCAAGCACCATGTGATTGTATCATACTTGTAAATCATCATTTTACTAACCAAATTACAAAAATATGTCTTTGCATTTTCCTAACTCTTTTGTAGGTAGGGCATGATCTCCGTTGATCTATCAAGTTCATATCTAGGGTTTAAGATCCTCATGACAAAGAGCACAACCATGAATTGATCCCAGAATGGTTATGAGAATCATATATGAGTTCCATTGATTCCTACATGTCATATTGATCAAGTTTTCTTCAAGAGTTTGGAGGTGATTTGCCTTGGAAACCCTAGTTTGACCGGGTATCTTGAGTAACTTCTCCAATAAGCTATCTCAACATTTGATCAAAATTTTCAAGGGATACTTCAAATTTCATCATATTATGCATATATGATCTACCATGAGCCAATAAACTCCAAAGAATTGAAGGTTAGCAAGTTGGTTGATGGTGGTTGGCCAGATGAATTCATCTAATCAAAACTGGGTCTCCAAATACCACATCTCCTACAATTTTCACCATATAAAAATTATTCCAAGAGAAACATTATATGACATTCCAAACAACTTTCATGTTTAGACCTAGAGCTAGTTTTACTTGGAAAATCATTTTCTATGTTGAAACATTATAGGCCATTTTGTCTAAACCCTAATTTGAAAGTCAACTTCCCAAGGTCATAACTTGCAAAAAATTTATGAGATGAAAGATTTCCAAGTTTCACAATCAAATTCAATATGTCTACTTATAATTTTATGTTTAGAGTGAGAGCTAATTCAACTTTTATGAGCATGTGATATGAGGTTACACTATAGGTCATTTTTGACCTATACCATTGAACAAGTGATTTTTCCAAACTTCAAAAATGCATAACTCTATCATTTCAAATCCAAATGACATGAAATTAGTAACCATTTTGAAGGTCTTTGAGATAGCTACAACTTTTATGAAGACATGTTTCTCATTTGAAGCTCACGTAAAATGTTAAGTAAGGTGGAATATTGAGATATATGGCTTGACACCTAGAAAAATTTTCAACATGTTGAAATTTCCAAACTTACACCTCAAAATTCTCCATGTTCCAAGCTCAAAATGAAAAAGTGTTGAACATAAAACTTGTTCCCGTTGATCCAAGCTTTCCAAATAACCCAAGTTCATGCATTTTGGATGAGGTTTGTTAGGTCTGTGCATGGCTTTAATAGGGCTGCATAATTGGAAAGAATCGAACTTCAAAACTTCAGTTCACTTTTCCTTGCCAGTCAAGATTCCATTCAGACTTCATTTGGAATCATTTTGGACCTTTTTGCATTACATCATGGGCCTGCACATGCCCATGCACTCGTGCCATCAACATTTGTTAAATTTGGACAAAATTTGAAGTGTGCAAATATCATTCATTCATGCTATAAATACATGACCTCTGTGCTCATTTGAATCACACCTTGCGCGCCAGCTTTTCCCCCAATTGAAACCCTCACATTCTAAAGGAAAATCTGAGAAATTTTAACTTGAAATTTGAGTTTGAATCTCAACTATTGGAGATTCAAAAACTCCAAGATCCAAAGCCTTGCAACCCCATCAATCACTTCCTGCTAGATTCTCAAGTGTGATCAAATCGTGTTTGGAGCAAGAAACATCAAGAACTGCATAGCATTGAAGGTAATTTTCAGAAAACTTCATCTCTTTGATTCTCACTCAATTCTACTCAATTCTCTTGGATCTTTGGTTGTCTGAAGTCCTACCAATATAGGCAAGAAGATTGAGTTGCTTAGAGGTCAAATCGAAGCAACTCAGTTGACACACCTCAAAATTCAACTCCTCATATCTCTCTATATATGTGAAGTTAGTTAAAATTGAGGTCAGATTCGTGCTCTACGCCATTTTTTCTTTCAAATCATGTCCTCCTTTTTCATTTATGTGATGGTGATGACTTAACCAGTCCGGTGAGCCTCGCCTGAGAAGGTGACCAGAGGTACAACGCCGGTGCTGTGCTGGATAGGTTCTGAGCCACAGGATCATTCCAAAACGTTTTAATCTCACGCGTCCATTATGAATACCAGGCGTGTGGATGAGTTGACTAGCGTGCATCATGGAACGCGCGTTCTAGGCCACTTGATCTGCCACCTCAATTAATGAGGGAGATCAAGTGGCTCATATTTTTTGCTATTTTCTGATTTTCATTTTAATCCTATTTATTTTCATTAATTCATATTAATTTTAATATTGATCCAAAAAATATGAGAGTTTCACCAAATTTTTTCAAATAATTCCCTCTTTCATATTCTGAATTAAAATTATTTTTTGGATCATTATTAATATTTTTCATGATTTAATTGATTTGTGATTATTTTTAATTATTTAAAAATACTTTTAAGTCTTTAAAAATTCTGAATTTTTTTTCCAAGGTCCTTCAACCTTGTTTGACCTATGATAAATATCATGGCCATTTCTTTGGTGATTTGATGAGGTTTTAGGAATTTGACAAACCATATTTAATTTAAACGCCTTATTTTAGTAATTTTAATTTGAATAAATACCAAATAATTTTGTTGACCAATTGTAAGGACTTGTTTGAGTTTGACTCTTGTTGTTGGGCCTTGGTCAAGGTTGATTTGACTTTGTCAAGTTAATATCATTGGATTTAGGGGATTGATGGAATGTACATTCCATCTCCCAAAATGAATGGATGATATTAATTTGGTAAAAGTCCTCCTTTGACCAATTTGAGTTTTGATCCATTCCCCTCCCTCTTCATCTCATTCCCCTTATTTATGCATCCATTTCATTTGGCCTATGATATCTCAAAGTCCTAAGGCTAGTTGATTGAAAAATTAACATAAGTATGGATGAGATTAGACCACCTCTTTTGCATATTCTTTTTGTGTGTGGTATGTTTCATGAGCATAATCCATTATACTATGTCTCTAACATGCATTAACACCAAAGTTCTATTGCCCAACCTCAAATAGTTGTGACTTCTACATAAGTCCAATTACGATTGCTTAACATAGTGCTAAATTTGTGACACAAAAAGTATAGCATTCTAGTTAGTGAGATTGTAAGTCTCCCCTCTTTCATGGTATTGTGTGGAAACTTGGCCTTTTTTCCTTCCTTTGGAAGATTCTTGGCTCAAGGATCCATGCTTATGACAAGTGGGTTGAGTGTTCTCCAAAGAATGTCTTAAAATGAAAAGCAAAAGCAAAGCAATACTAACTTCTAACTCAATAACAACTAACTCTTAATTTCAAACCATTTACTTTAATGTCATTTAATTTTAGCCTTTATTAATTTGCGTTTATTCATACCATTCTAATTGTTTATGTTAATGCAATTTTAACTTTGTCCACTTGGACCATATTGTGTGATATATCTTGTTTGTGTATACTTTGCTTGTTTGTGTGGTCTTTGACCATTAATGTACATAATAACAACAAAAACCCTAAAAAACTTTTGTGTGGACTGTTGGCTTGATCTTGGACAAATGGACTTAGAGCTTAGGCAACATTCCTATGCTAAAGGACTTGGCCAATGCCAACTTTCTATGAAACCAAGTGCTTGCAATTTGGAACTTCATCTAATACATCATTCAAGATACCTCTTAGTTCATCTACAACATGATCATTGTGAAGCTGTTATTTTCAACCTGTGACTTGTGGAATTCATTTGTTACATGGGCTAATTTGAAGAAGATCATAGAGTGGCTAAAGCTTGGATGGGGATATCTTTATTTGACGCCTTTGCTCTTCAAGATTGATATAATTGCGCATTTATGTGTTTCTTGATTCTAAATGTCCAAGGGAATTCTGGGTTTCTATTGACATTGTTGTCTATTGGATTGCTACCCATTTGGTCAGACCTTTTCAACTCTTAACTTTTAATTTTGTGCATAGGATTAGTCTCTTCATCTTCTCCCCATTTCTTTAATTTAAAAATCTCTCCCTCCCTTTTCAAAACCTTCTTTGATTGAACTTATTTTGTTCTAAACTTTGACCACTTTGCAAAAAGATAGAAACTTTGGCCTTATGCCACTGCGTTTTCAAACTTCTTCTCTTAAATCAAATTTGTAAATAAACTTAACTATACTTGACTTAAACTTTCAAAAATCCAAAAAATAAATAACTCATTCAAACCACTTTTAGGCCTTTGTGCCTTTCAAACTTAATTTTTGTTAAAAGCAATGCATCCACTTTGAAATTTGTATCACAAACTACGAGGTTTTGATCCCTCATTTTTATGTTGGTACGTAGGAACAAGTCTGAAGTTCTTGTCAAACACAAAAATATAATTAATGAATTCTTTTCTCATCCCCCCATTCTATTTGTTTGTAAAAATCATTTTTGTACCAAATACATATGCACACACAAAAGGGCTCCCTAGGAGTACCTAGGACACTTTGGGTGCTAACACCTTCCCTCTTTGTAACCAACCCCCTTACCTGTAATCTCTGACATTTTATTAGTTTTGATTTGAAAACTTCTTACTTCTGGGTTTTGTTCGTACTTTTTTCCTTTTCCCTTGGAAACAATAAAAGCGCGGGGGCGACTCTTGTTATTTGATGTCTAGCTTATCCATAGCTTGATGATCATGAATCTACAGAAATTAAGTGGAGACTCTGCTGGGGAGTAGTCTCTAGTGGGTTTAGCCTACTTTTTGTGTGTATATATTTGTATATATGTGATGTTTGTATATATGTATGTGTGATATAATCTGCTTGTTGTGCTTGGTGATCTCTGAGTGGTGAGATAAGTTCTAACCCGAACTTGAGTGCAATTAAGATAGGAGGATGGTATAGTCATGTTCGACTTGTGTGGAGTAGTCCTTAACAAGTTGGCTTGAGATCCATCTACTCAGTGGAGACTCTTTTGAATTTGGAAATGTCACACAAGTATTTGTGGTTAGGCATTTCTATCTCTAATTTGGGTCTGATAAGCTGAGGATCGTAGAACATTTACCCCCTCTTGGCCTATTTAGGATGTAGTGCGGAGATTGTTCAAGTGTAAACTTGATAACAGTTGTTACGCGATACTACACTTAGACGAGTTTCTCTTGAGAATATTATGGGTCGATGAGTCAGTTATCTTAACCTGTAATATCCGATTGATGGAATTAATACTCTGGGAACTTTTTAGAACATGATCTATATGTTTTATCCTTAGTTCACTCCTTTGGGATGGTTCTTACCCAGACTCCATGCTCGTGACTTACAACAAACCCTTGATTCTTGGTTGATCCAATCAAGTCTTGTCAATATCAATGGAACTTGGGTGTTGATAAGGTGTAAACCATAATCCACCAAAATGGATGATTGATCTTGACAATGACTTGATTCATCCATTGACCTTTGTTTTCCTTGTTTGTGATCCCTTATTTGTGATTGTTGCATTCATGCATTCATGCGCATCATAACATTCATCACAGAAAATTTCAAGGAACTGAGGTATTATTTGCAAATATTTCCAGACCATGGATTATGGACGAAGGAACACTAAGAAGTACTGTTTCAGATGTCCCGACTTGAAAGAGTTAAGGAAGCTAACATCTTTTGTATTAGATCCCTTGGACTTCAAACAACGCCATTAGAAGCTTTTGTCTATCTTGTCTGCTGATGTGGTTGAAGGACTCTTGAGTGTATTGGTGAAGTTCTATGATCCTCTCTACCGTTGTTTCACTTTCCCAGATTTTCAGCTTGTGCCTACCTTGGAGGAGTATTCTCATCTTTTGGGGATACCTATTTCTAGTAGAGTGCCTTTTAGTGGATTGGAGGAGATTCCCCGATCTAGTATTATTGCTGAAGCTCTTCACTTGAAGAAATCTGAGATAGAGGCTCATTGGGGGAAGAAAGGAGTATTATTTGGGTTGCCATCTGATTTCCTCATCAAGGAAGCTACTACTTTTTCTCAAGCCGGTAGTGTGGACGCTTTTGAAGCTATCTTTGTGTTGCTCATTTATGGATTAGCTTTGTTCCCTAATATTGACGGTTTTGTTGATGTTAACGCCATTAGACTTTTCTTGATTGGGAATTTTGTGCCTACTTTATTGGGTGATACATATTTCTCTTTGCATCTAAGGAATTCTAAGGGTGGTGGAACTATTGTCTGTTGTATTCCTCTTTTGTACATGTGGTTTATTTCGCACTTGCCTCAGACACCTGGTTTTGTGGAGAACAAACAATGTCTAAGGTGGTCTCAGAGACTTATGTCTTTCACTAATGATATAGTTTGGTATGATCCGTCTTTAAGCAGTTTGGAGATTATTGATAGTTGTGGTGAATTCTCTAATGTGTCTCTCATTGGTACACAAGGAGGAATTAACTATAATCCTGCTTTGGCTCGTCGTCAACTTGGGTTCCCCTTGAGAGACAAACCTAATAACACTTTGTTATAAGGTCTTTTCTATCAAGAGGGTAAAGATCCCTAACATTTGAAGCAGAAGATTGTGCATGCTTGGCCTAATATGCAAAGGAAAGGAAGATCCGAGCTTGGTCTGCGCAATTGTGTAGCTTTGGAGGCTTACACTCTTTGGGTGAAGAAGAGAGCTTTGGAGTTGAAGATGCCTTATCCTTGTGAAAGACCTATGTCTATGGTTGTGGTTGAGCCATTAACTCTCCCTAACCAAGATGTAGAGGAGTTGGAAGACGCGCTCATCAAGATGAAGCAAGAGAAGGATATGTGGGAAGAGCGTTTCCGTGCTTTGAGCAAGAAGCATGAAGAGTTGCAGGTGGAGTCTAAGGACAAGAATGCACTTATTGAGCTACTTGAAGACCGAGTGACGAAGAGACAGAGAGAGACGGAGGTTTCATCTTCTAGTATGCCTTAGCCTTCCGTTGCTTGGAAGATGATTGTTGATCAGCCGGTCCTCGAGAAGACTCAGATGAAAGCTTCTTTTGAGACCGAGATCCGTCGCATTCGAAGGAAGTGCAGCCTTCAGCTAGGGCTTCTGACATTGTTGTTAGGGATCCTTAGGATGACTAGTCTCATTTTCTCTTGTATTTTCATTTGGTTTCTGAAATTGTACTCAGTGTAATCCTTCCAATTATATAAATAAAAAAAGATTTTTTGGTCATATAAAAATTGCAATTATTGATATATATTTTTGCAAATGATATAGTAAGTTCCTTGAAAACAAAAATAAATACTCAAGCATTGCATTTCATGCATCATTTTCATAAACATGTTTCTCTTTCGCCAGATGTCTCATTGGTGTTTCTTCTGTGCTTTAGCCAAGCTGACTCATCAGTACAACACCCGCGCCAATCATCTGAGAATTATGGAGCATCTAGAGCAAGAGAGCAAAGAGCTGAAGGATGAGATCGCCCGCCTGACTTCCATGATGAAGTCAGTTCTTACTGCTCAGAGTCAATCTTCTCCAACGCCTGCAACTCCTCTTGCGAGGATGGTTATTTCATAGGTGGCTACCTCTACCATGCTTGTTGCTACCGCTCATTTTGCACCCACTATGCCTGCCGGATTCCCGTGGGGAATGTCGTCCAACTTTATGCCTGAAGACTTTGCGCCTACTTTTTCTTCCATGCCGGCAACTATCCCGGTCATGTCTGTGGCACCTCCCGTTGTGCACACCTTACCTCGTGTAGAGGACACCATTTATCACTCCGAACCGTCCGAGGGTCCGGATGTCTACGAGAAAATGGATGAAATGAAAGATCAGTTTCTTGAGTTGCGCAAGGAATTGAAGATGTTAAGGGGTAAGGATTTGTTTGGAAAGAGTACTGCTGAGTTGTGTTTAGTGCCCAACGTCAAGATCCTGGTGAAGTTCAAAGTGCCTGACTTTGAAAAGTATAAAGGGAACACTTGTCCACTCAGTCATCTAGTGATGTATGCTCGCAAGATGTCTACTCAGACTGACAATGATCAACTGTTGATTAATTACTTCCAAGATAGTTTGACCGGTGCTGCGCTCCGTTAGTATATGGGATTAAACAGTGCAAGCATTCGTACTTTCAATGATCTGGGAGAGGATTTTGTCAAGCAGTATAAGTATAACGTGGATATGGCGCCTGATAGAGACCAGCTGAGGTATATGTCTTAGAAAGATAAGGAGACGTTTAAAGAGTATGCACAGAGATTGAGGGAATTGGCTGCCCAGATCACTCCTCCCTTGGAGGAAAAAGAGATGACAAAGATCTTTCTGAAGACCCTAAGTTAATTTTATTATGAACGTATGATTGCTAGTGCCCCCAGTGACTTTACTGAAATGGTAAACATGGGGATGAGGCTTGAGGAAGGAGTCCGAGAGGGACGTTTGTCGAAAGATGAAGCATCTTCGAGTAAGAGGTATGGTAGCAATTTTGGGAAGAAAAAGGACAATGAAGCGAATGCAATAAGCAGTGGGAGGAAGAGGAGGCCTCAGATCAGAAGGAATCCAACATCCCGTCAATATCATCATCAAGTATCTTCAGTTATCCCTGTGTTTTCTAATCAACAATCAACACCAGTTCAACAACCACAACGTCAACAACAACAACCGCAACAACGAACAAACACTTACAACAACAGCAATACCAACAATCATCATCAACAAAAATTCGAGAGGAAAAAGGTATCTTTCGACCCGATTCCTATGTCTTATGCAGAATTATACCCGTCTTTGGTTCTCAAGATCCTAATCCAACCAAGAAACCCGCCGCAGATTTCAGAACCACTTCCATGGTGGTACAAGCCTGAGCTCCATTGTGTTTTTCATCAAGGAGCACCCGAACATGATATAGAGAACTGTTATCCACTCAAGTATGAGGTTCAGAAGCCGATGAAGAGTGGAATGGTGTCCTTCGAGGATCGTGCGCCGAATGTGAAAGCAAATCCGCTACTTGCCCATGGGAACTCTTCTGTGAATATGGTGGATGGTTGTCCTGGAGAGTTTAAAGTTTTTGATGTGCGGTTTATCCGAAGATCCTTGGTGTAGATGGATAAGGATGTTTGTTTGGTGAGTGATTGTGAACATGACCATGACGGTTGTGTTATCTGTAGTGTTAACCCGAGGGGTTGCGAAGTAGTGAAAAGGGACATCCTGCGACTGATGGATGAAAGAATGATTCAAATTGTTCAATCTCGTCATGTAGATGACGATGTGAATGTCATAGTTCCCATTTTCAAGCAGCCAGAGAGATTGGTAATACAATGCGATAACAACAACAGTAACAATGTCAGTAATAGATCAGTATCGCTGTTGGTTATACGGTTAGCGGGCCCAGTCCCGTATTCATCTAATAAAGTTGTGCCATATCAGTATAATGCTACAATGATGAAAGATGGTCAAGAGGTCTCGTTACCTACGACTAGCTCTGTGGTGAGCATTGTTGATGTTACTAGGGTGACCCGCAGTGGTCGTGTGTTTGGGCCGGTGTTCCCAAAGGATAAGGAGGATTTAGTTGTGAGTAAGAAGGTGGAAGTGCCTGTTGTAGATCCAGTTGGTGCTTCAAAGGGTAAGTCTGGTGAATCCAGCAATATGAAGGCCAACGATGATGATGAGGTACTTCGGTTAATCAAGAGAAGTGAGTTTAATATGGTGGAGCAGGTGCTCCAAACCCCCTCAAAAATCTCAGTGTTGTCTCTGCTCATGAATTCTGAAGCGCACAGAGAAGCACTGCAGAGATTTTTGGAACAAGCTTTTGTAGAACATGATGTTACAGTGGATCAACTCGATCATATCATGGCTAACATCACTTCTTGCAATAATCTTAGCTTCTGTGATGAAGAACTCCCTGGGGAGGGAAGGAATCCTAATCTGTGTAAGACCCCACTTTTGACCCTAATATCCCTCATGAAATTCCACCATAAGCACTAGCATTGGGATCATACCTTGGCATCCTCCTTACCCCTCTTCATTGGGTTTGTTTTGGGAGATATCACCAAGCACTTTGTGATTGTATCATACTTGTATTTTATCATTTCACTAACCAAAATACCAAAAATATGTCTTTGCATTTGCCTAACTCTTTTGTAGGTAGGGCATGATCTCCATTGATCTATCAAGTCCACATCTAGGGTTTGAGACCCTCATGAACAAAGAACACAACCAAGAGTTGAATCCAATAATAGTTATGAGCATAATATATGAGTCCCAATGGTTTCTACATGTTATATTGATCAAGTTTTCTTCAAGAGTTTGAGGGTGATTTTCCTTGGAAACCCTAGTTTGACTTGGTATCTTGAGTAAATTCTCCAACAAGCTATCTCACCATTTGATAAAATTTATCAAGGGACACTTCAAAATTCATCACGTAGTGCATATATGATCTATCATGAGCCAAGAAAGTCAAGAGAATTGGAAGTTAGCAAGTTGGTTGATGGTGGTTGGCCAAATGGATTCATTTGATCAAAACTAGGTCTCCCTAGACCCTATATCCTACAATTTTCATCATATGAAAATGATTCCAAGATCAAACTTACTCGAAATGACATTACAAACAACTTTCATTTTGATACCTAGAGCTAGTTTTGTTTGGAAAATCATTTTCTATGTTGAAACATTATAGGTCATTTTGTCTAAACCCTAATTTGAAAGTCAACTTCCCAAGGCCATAACTTGCTCAATTTTTATGAGATGAAAGATTTACAAGTTGAACAATCAAATTCAATGTGCCTACTTCAACTTTGATGTTTATAGTGGGATATAATTCAACTTTTTTGAGCATGTGATATGAGGTTACATTATAGGTCACTTTTGACCTATACCATTGATCAAGTGATTTTTCCAAACTTCAAAAATGCACAACTCTATCATTTCAAATTCAAATGACATGAAATTTGTGACCATTTTTAAGGTCTTTGAAAGAGATACAACTTTGATGAATACACTTTTCTCATTTGAAGCTCATATGAAAAGTTAATCAAGGTGGAATATTGAGACATATGGCATGACACTTAGAAAAATTTTGATATGTCAAAAAATTCCAAAATTCCACCTCAAATTTCTCCAAGTTCCAAACTCCAGATGAAAAAGTGTTAAACATGAAAGTTGTTCCTCTTGATCTCACCTTTCCAAAGAGCTCAAATTCATTCATTTTGGACAAGAAATGCATAGGGTGCATATGGCATGAACAGGGTGACATCACTTGGCAAGGATCAAACTTCAAACATCAATGCACTCTTGCCTTGCAATCCAAGCTCCATTCAGACTATCCAAAATTCATTTATGGACCTCAAACAATGATTTCATGGGCCTAAGCGTGCCCATGCACCCTTGCATCACCATTTGCCAAAATTGGAAAGTGATTTGAAGTGTGCAATTATCATCTATTTCAGCTATAAATAGAGCTTCAATTGCTCAGAAATGAACACACATTTGCGCCAGCTTTGATCCCCCATCTCAAACCCTCACTTTGCAAAGGATAAGCCTGGAAAATTCTCTTGAATTTGAGGTTGAATTTCCACTATTTTGAAATTCAAATCTCCAGGAATCCACAACCTTTTAATCATCCAATCCTTCTCCTGCAAGCAAGTAGAGTGAGATCAAGCACAAGCAAGATCAAGATCAGTTAAATCCATACCTCCATTGAAGGCATTTTCCAGAAATTTTGAACTCTTCGATTCTCTTAAATTCTTGCTCAATTCTATTGATTATTTGGTTGTATGAAGTCCTACCAATGTAGGCAAGAAGATTGAGTTGCTTTGAGGCCAAATCGAAGCAACTCAGTTCATGTACCTCAAATTTCAACTCCATGTATCTCTCAATATACTTGGAGTTAGAGTGAATTGAGGCCAGATTCGAGCTTAGTGCCATTTTTACTTTAAAATAATGTCCTTATTTTTCATTTTGGTGATGGTGGACCAGTCCGGTTAGGTCCACCAGAGAAGAAGATCGGAGCTCTGGCTCCGACGATGCGTTGGCAAGACTCTGAACCACATGATCCATTCCTTTTGTTTTAATCTTAGGCGTTGGTTTTAATTACCACATGTGCAGCACAGTTGACTAGTGACCACATGGAACGCGCTCTAGGGACCATCTGATCTGCCACCTCAATTAATGACGGAGAACAGATGGTCCACGTATTTTTGATTTTCTGAACTTTCATTTTAATTGCATTATTTTCAATAATTCATATTAAATTCAATATTCATCCAAAAAATGCGGGACTTTCACCAAAAAAATTCAAATATTTTTCTCTTTCATATTTTGAATTAAAATCATTTTTTGTATCATTATTAATATTTTTCATGAATTAATTGATTTTGAATTTGTTTTTAATTGTTTAAAAATATTTTTAAATGTCCAAAAATTATGAAATTTTTTCTCCAAGGTCCTTTGACCTTGTTTGACCTATGATAAATCTCATGGCCATTTCTTTGGTGTTTTGATGAGATTTTAGGAATTGGACAAACCATATTTAATTTAAATGCACTATTTTATTATTTTTAAATTGAATAAATGCCAATTTAATTTGTTGACCAATTGTGATGACTTTGTTTAAGTTTGACTCTTGTTGTTGGGCCTTGGTCAAGGTTGATTTAACTTTGTCAAATTAATATCATTGGATTTAGGGGATTGATGGAATGTACATTCCATCTCCCAAAATGAATGAATGATATTAATTTGGTAAAAGTCCTCCTTTGACCAATTTGTGATTTCATTCATCCCCCTCCCACTTCATCTTATTCCCCTTCTTCATTCATTCACTCCATTTGGCCTATGATATCTCAAAGTCCTAATGCTAGTTGATTGAAAAATTAACATGAGTATGGATGAGATTAGGCCACACCTTTTACATATTCTTTTTATGTGTGGTATGTTTCATGAGCATAGTCCATTATACTATGTCTCTAACATGCATTAACACCAAAATCCTATTGCCCGACCTCAAATAGTTGTGACTTCTACATAAGTCCAATTACAATTGCTTAATATAGCGCTAAATTTATGACATAAAAGGCATAAACATTCTAGTTAGTGAGATTGTAAGTCTCCCCTATTTCATGGTATTGTGTGGAAACTTGACCTACTTTCCTTCCTTTGGAAGATGTTTTGACTCAAGGATTCATGCTTGTGATAAGTGGGTTGAGTGTTCTCCAAAGAATGTCTTGAAATGAAAAGCAAAAGCAAAACAATACTAACTCTTAACCTACTAACTACTAACTTTTAATTTCAAGCTTTTACTTTAATGCAATTTACTTTTAGCACTTTATTTCATTTGCCATTATTCATATCATTCTAACTGTTTATGTTAATGTAATTTTCACTTTGTCCATTTGGAACATATTGTGTGATATATTTTGTATGTGTATACTTTGCTTGTTTGTGTGGTCTTTGACCATTAATGTACATAATAACAACAAAAAACCCTAAAAAACTTTTGTGTGGACTGTTGGCTTGATCTTGGACAAATGGACTTAGAATCTAGGCAACCTTCCTATGCTAATGGACTTGGACAATGCCAACTTATTTAGAAATCAAGTGCTTGCAAGTTGAAACTTCATCTGATACATCTTTGAAGACATCTCTAAGTTCATCTGCAACATGATCATTGTGAAGCTGTTATTTTGAACCTGTGACTTGTGGAATTCATCTGTTACATGGGCTATTTTGAAGAAGATCATGGAATGAATAAGCTTGGATGTGGCCATCATTATTTGATGCCTTGATCTTCAAGATAATATAATTGTGCATTTGTGTGTTGCTTGATTCTAAAAGTCCAAGGGAATTCTGGGTTTCTATTGACATTCTTATCTATTGGATTGCTACCCACTTGGTTAGATCTTTTCAACTTTAAACTTTTAATTTTATGCATAGGATAGTCTCTTCATCTTCTCCCCATTTCTTTAATTTTAAAATCTCTCCCTCCATCTTTTTTAAAATTTTCTTTGTGTGAACTACTTTTGTTCTAAACTTTGACTACTTTTGCAAAAAGATAGAAACTTTGGCCTTATGCCATTGCTCAGTGAAGACTCTTTTGGATTTGGAAATGTCACACAAGTATTTGTGGTTAGGAATTACTATTTCTAATTGGGTCCGAGAAGCTGAGGACCTTAGAACATTTAACCCATCTTGGCCTATTTAGGACGTAGTGCGGAAACTGTTCAAGTGTAGACTTGATAACAGTTGTTATGTGATACTACACTCAGACGAGTTTCTCTTGAGAATATTATGGGTCGATGAGTCATTCATCTTAACCTGTAATATCTGATAGATGGAATTAAGACTCTGGGAACTTTTTAGAACATAATCTACAGGTTTTTATACTTAGATCACTCCTTTGGGGTGGTTCTTACCCAGACTCCATGCTCATGACTTGCAACAAACCCTTGATTCTTGGTCGATCCAATCAAGTCTTGTTAATATCAATGGAACTTGGGTGTTGATAAGGTGTAAACCATAATCCACCAAAATGGATGATTGATCTTGATAATGACTTGATTCATCCCTTGACCTTTGTTTGCCTTGTGTGTGATCCCTTATTTGTGATTGTTGCATTCATGCATTCATGTGCATCATAACATTCATCACACTAAAATTTCAAGGAACTAAGGTATCATTTGCAAATATTTTCAGACCATGGATTATGGACGAAGGAACACTAAGAAGTAGAGTTTCAGATGTCCCGACTTGAAAGAGTTAAGGAAGCTAGCATCTTTTGTATTAGATCCCTTGGACTTCAAACAACGTCATAGGAAGCTTCTATCCATCTTGTCTGCTGATGTGGTTGAAGCACTCTTGAGTGTGCTAGTGCAGTTCTATGATCCTCTCTACCGTTGTTTAACTTTCCCAGATTTTTAGCTTGTGCCTACATTGGAGGAGTATTCTCATCTTTTGGGGATACCTGTTTCTAGTAGAGTGCCTTTTAGTGGATTGGAGGAGATTCCTCGATCTAGTATTATTGCTGAAGCTCTTCACTTGAAGAAGTCTGAGATAGAGGCTCATTGGGTGAAGAAAGGTGGATTTTTTGGATTGCCATCTGTTTTCCTCATCAAGGAAGCTACTACTTTTGCTCAAGCTGGTAGTGTGGACGCTTTTGAAGCTATCTTTGTGTTGCTCATCTATGGATTAGCTTTGTTCCCTAACGTTGACGGTTTTGTTGATGTTAACGCCATTAGACTTTTCTTGATTGGAAATCCTGTGCCTACTCTGTTAGGTGTTATGTACTTCTCTTTGCATCTAAGGAATTCTAAGGGTGGTGGAACGATTTGTCTAATGCATTCCTCTTTTGTACAAGTGGTTTATTTCGCACTTGCCTCAAACGCTTGCTTTTATGGAGAACAAATAATGTCTAAGATGGCCTCAGAGACTTATGTCTCTCACTAATGATGATATAGTTTGGTGTGATCCGTCCTTAAGCAGTTTGGAGATTATTGATAGTTGTGGTGAATTCTCTAATGTGCCTCTCATTGATACACAAGAAGGAATTACCTACAACCCTGCTTTGGCTCGTAGTCAACTTGGGTTCCCCTTGAGAGAAAAACCTAATAACATGTTGTTAGAAGGTCTTTTCTATCAAGAGGGTAAAGATTCCCAACATTTGAAGCAGAAGATTATGCATGCTTGGCATAATGTGCATAGGAAAGGAAGATCCGAGCTTGGTCCGTGCAATTGTGTAGCTTTGGAATCTTACACTCTTTGGGTGAAGAAGAGAGCTTTGGAGTTAAAGATGCCTTATCCTTGTGAAAGACCTATGTCTATGGTTGTGGTTGAGCCATTAACTCTCCCTAACCAAGATATAGATGAGTTGGAAGACGCACTCGTCAATATGAAGCAAGAGAAGGATATGTGGGAAGAGCATTTTAGTGCTTTGAGCAAGAAGCATGAAGAGTTGCAATTGGAGTCTAAGGACAAAGATGCACTTATTGAGCTACTTGATGACCGAGTGACAAAGAGACAGAGAGAGCTAGAGGTTTCATCTTCTAGCATGCCTCAGCCTTCCGTTGCTTGGAAGAAGATTGTTGATTAGCTTGTCCTCGAGAAGACTCAGATGAGGCTTCTTTTGAGACCGAGATCCGTCGCATTCGAAGGAAGTACGCGCCTTCAGCCAGATCTTCTAACATTGTTGTTAGGGATCCTTAGGATGACTAGTCTCCATTCCTCTTGTATATTTTTATTTTGGTTTCTGAAATTGTACTCAGTGTAATCCTTCCAATTTATATAAATAAAAAGAGATTTTTGGCCATATCAAATTATCACAATGTTAAATATATATATATTTGCAAATGATATAGTAAGTTCCTTGAAAAATAAAAATAATTAAGCATTGCATTTCATGCATCATTTGCATAAGCAGGTTTTCGCCAGATGTCTGATTGGTGTTTCTTTTGTGCTTAAGCCAAGTTGACTCACCGGTACAATACCCGTGCCAATCATCAGAAGACCATGGAACATTTGGAGCAAGAGAACAGAGAGCTGAAGGATGAGATCTCCCGCCTGACTGCTATGATGGAGTCAGTTCTTGCTGCTCAAAACCAAGCTTCTCGAACACCTACAACAACAATACCAACAACAATCATCATCAGTAGAACTTTGAGAGAAAGAAGGTCTCTTTCGACCCGATTCCTATGTCGTATGCAGAGCTGTATCCCTCGCTAGTTCTTAAGAACTTAATTCAACCGAGGAACCCACCGCAAATCCCAGAACCACTTCCCTGGTGGTATAAACCTGAGCTTCGTTGTGCTTTTCATCAAGGAGCACCCGGGCACGATATTGAAAATTGCTATCCATTGAAGTATGAGGTTCAAAAGCTTATGAAGAGTGGTATGGTGTCCTTTAAGAACCGCACGCCAAATGTGAAAGCAAACCCTTTGCCCGCTCATGGGAACTCTTCAGTGAATATGGTGGACGGTTGTCCTGGAGAATTCAAGGTTTTTGATGTCCGGTTTATCCGAAGATCCTTGGTGCAGATGCATAAGGATATTTGTTTGGTGAGTGACTGTGAACATGATCATGATGGTTGTGTTATTTGTAGTATGAACCCAAGAGGATGTGATGTGGTGAAAAGGGACATCCAACGTCTGATGGATGAAGGCATGATCCAGATTGTTCAATCTCGTCACGTGGATGACGACGTCAATGTCATAGTACCCGTTTTCAAGAAACAAGAGTGGTTGGTAATCCAGTATGATAGCAGCAACAATAAGAATGACAGTCAAAGATCAGTATCGCTGTTGGTAATACGGTTAGCGGGCCCCGTCCCGTATTAATTTTATAAGGCTGTATCGTACCAGTAC
Organism: Lathyrus oleraceus; assembly: GCF_024323335.1. Taxonomy (NCBI): domain Eukaryota; kingdom Viridiplantae; phylum Streptophyta; class Magnoliopsida; order Fabales; family Fabaceae; genus Lathyrus; species Lathyrus oleraceus. Next base: position 66,814,959 of record NC_066580.1, on the reverse strand, counting down.
AATGCTACAATGATAGAGAATGGTCAAGAGGTCCCGTTACCTACGACTAGTTCAGTAGTGAGCATTGCCGATGTAACGAAGGTGACCCGCAGTGGTTGAGTGTTTGTGCTGATGATCCCAGAAAGCAAAGAAGAAATGATTGTTGGTAAGAAGGTGGAGGTACCTAATGTAGATCCGGTTGGTTGTGCAAAAGATAAGTCTGGTGAATCCAGCAACTTGAAAGCCAATGATGATGATGAGGTACTCCGATTAATAAAGAGGAGCGAATTTAATGTGGTTGAGCAGCTACTCCAGACTCCCTCAAAAATCTTCGTGTTGTCTCTGCTTTTGAATTCTGAAGCGCACAGAGAAGCACTACAGAGAGTTCTTGAACAAGCATATGTAGAGCATGATGTTACTGTGGATCAGTTTGATCACACCGTGGCTAACATCACTTCATGCAATAATTTGAGCTTCTGTGACGAAGAACTCCCTGAGGAGGGAAGAAATCATAATCTGGCTTTGCATATTTCAATGAACTGTAAGGAGGATGCTTTGTCAAATGTGCTTGTTGACACCGGTTTGTCACTCAATGTGCTTCCGAAGTCAACTTTGTCAAAGCTATCTTACCAAGGAGCGCCTATGAGATACAATGGTGTAATCGTCAAAGCCTTTGATGGCTCGCGTAAAACGGTAATTGATGAAGTGGACCTTCTAGTCAAGATAGGTCCGAGTGATTTTCAGATAACTTTTCAAGTAATGGATATCCACCCGGTTTACAGCTGTTTATTGGGAAGGCCATGGATTCATGAGGCAAGGGCTGTTACCTCCACTCTGCATTAGAAATTGAAATTTGTCAGAATGGAAAGCTTGTGATTGTTGGAGGAGAAGGCGTTGTTGGTTAGCCATCTGTCATCTTTCTCGTATGTTGAAGTTGAGGATGAGGTTGGAACTCTGTTCCAAGCCTTATCTATTGCTGCTGAGAAGAGAGTTGGGGCACCTATATCCTCGCTGAAAGATGCTCAAAAGATTGTTGAAGAAGGTGTTGTTGATCAGTGGGGGAGCATGGTAGAGGTCTCCGACAACAAAGGCAGAACCGGGTTGGGGTTCCAGAAAGGCTCATCAACTGTTAGATCTGCAGACATGTAACTCAGCTTCCATAGCAGAGGGTTTATTCATGGCAATGAACAACACTTAGTTGTTGTGCTAGAGGATAGCGAAGAGGAAGACTGCACCAACTTTGTAACGCATGGAAAGACAAGCAACCATTGGGCTGCTGTTGATATTCCTGTTATTTTGCATCGATCTAAGTAATTGCTTTTATATTTTAAAAATCCTTCTCCTATGCCTAAGGGAGAAGTGAATATTGTTTGGGCATTTTGAATTGATCATCAATAAAATTAATTCTATTCATCCACATCTTTGATGTTTATTTTTAATTTTTGCTTTATTCTGAAAATGGTAATCACAAAAAACATAAATAAACAATATAATTATCCATCTGCATAATATTTGGTCACGAATTCATTTCTCTAAAATCAAAATATCAAATCATTATGCAGGTTGGTTCATAACCCCATTGAATACAATGATCCTTCTCCTTCTCCAAATTTTGAATTCCCTGTGTTTGAGGCCAAGGAGGAAAGTGACGTGGAAGTGAGTGATGAATTATCTCGTCTTCTTGAGGAAGATGAAAAGATTATTCAGCCGTTTGAAGAGCAGATTGAGCTAGTCAACTTGGGTTCCGAAGATGATGTGAAGGAAGCCAAGATTGGGTCTCGATTGTATCCAAATGCTAAGAAGGGGTTGATTGATCTTCTTCGAGAATATTCAGATGTGTTTGCTTGGTTCTATCAAGACATGCCTGGTTTGGATTCTGAGATTATGGAGCATAGATTGCCGTTGAAGCCAGAATGCCCACCAGTCAAGCAGAAATTGAGAAGAATGTATCCTGATAAGGCTGTGAAGATCAAAGAGGAAGTGCAGAAGCAGATTGACACCGGTTTCCTTGTAACAACCGAGTATCCGCAATGGGTGGCCAATATTGTGCATGTGCCAAAGAAAGATGGAAAAGTCGGCATGTGTGTCGACTATAGAGATTTGAATAAAGCCAGTCTGAAAGATGATTTCCCTCTTCCACACATTGATATGTTGGTAGACAATACTGCTAAATTCAAAGTCTTTTCGTTTATGGATGGATTTTCCGGATATAATCAGATCAAGATGGCACCCGAAGATATGGAGAAGACCACATTCATTACACCTTAGGGAACATTCTGTTATAGAGTGATGCCTTTCGGTCTAAAGAATGCTGGTGAAACTTACCAAAGAGCAATGACTACTCTTTTTCATGATATGATGCATAAAGAGATTGAAGTATATGTCGATGACATGATTGCTAAATCTATTGATGAAGAGGAACATGTTAAGCATTTGTTGAAGTTATTCCAGCGTTTGAGGAAGTATAAACTCCGCTTGAATCCAAATAAGCGTACTTTTGGTGTTCGTTCTAGTAAGTTGTTGGGCTTTATTGTCAGCGAGAAGGGTATTGAAGTTGATCCTGCCAAGGTCAAAGCAATACAAGAGATGCATGCGCCCAAAACTGAGAAGCAAGTCAGAGGTTTTCTCGGCCGCTTGAATTATATTTCTAGATTTATTTTCCACATGAATGCCACATGTGCGCCTATATTCAAGCTTCTTCGGAAAGATCAGTCTTGTGATTGGACCGAAGACTGCCAGAAAGCTTCTGACAGTATCAAAGAATATATGCTTGAACCTCCGATTTTGTCTCCACCTATTGAAGGAAGACCGTTGATCATGTATCTGACTGTGCTGGAAGATAGTATGGGTTGTGTCCTTGGTCAGCAAGATGAGGCTGGAAGAAAAGAATTTGCGATCTATTACCTCAGTAAGAAGTTCACCGACTGTGAGACTAAATATTCTATGCTTGAGAAGACTTGTTGCGCATTGGCTTGGGCTGCTAAGCATTTGCGTCAGTATATGTTGAATCATACCACTTGGTTGATATCGAAAATGGATCCAATCAATTATATATTCGAGAAGCCTGCTTTAACTGGGAGAATTTCCCATTGGCAGATGTTGTTATCAGAGTATGATATCGAATACCGATCTCAGAAAGCGATCAAAGGTAGTATCTTGGCTGACCATTTGGCTCACCAACCAATTGAAGATTATCAGTCAGTACAATATGATTTTCCTGATGAAGAGATTTTGTACTTGAAAATGAAAGATTGTGATGAACCATTGCTTGAAGAAGGGCCAGAATCTGGTTCCTGTTGGGGCATGGTATTTGATGGAGCTGTTACTCAATTGGAAATGGCATTGGGGCAGTGATTATTACTCCTTAAGGCATGCATCTACCATTTACAACTAGATTGACTTTCAAGTGTACAAACAACATGGCAGAATATGAAGCTTGCATTATGGGGCTTGAAGAGGCCATGAATCTCAGAATCAAGTATTTGGATGTCTTCGGTGATTCCGCTTTGGTTGTGAATCAGATCAAAGGGGAATGGGAGACGAACCAACCCGGTTTAGTACCATATAGAGATTACGCGAGGAGGATTTCAACTTTCTTTACAAAGGTTGAGTTTCATCATATACCTCGAGATGAGAACCGGATGGCAGATGCTCTTGCAACATTGGCATCGATGATTGTAGTGAAATATTAGAATGAAGTTCCCAATCTATCTGTGATGCGTCTTGATAGGCCAGCTCATGTGTTTGCTGTGGAAGAGATCAAAGACGAGAAGTCGTGGTATCATGACATCAAATGTCTCAATGCAATATGACTTTGCTCTAATGGATCCATGATCTTTCAAGAGTTACTTCAAGTCCGATACGAGTGTCTGGAATTCAACTGCGGGTTATGGAAAAAGAATGGGATGAGTTATTTTTTGTTTATGAAAATGATATGAAATTCATGCTGATGAGATGAGAATGCATGAAATTTTGTATTTACGTATGCAATGGAAATGTAATTCAAGTATAGTTAGGATCCAGGATAACATGGGTATCATATGGTACACCCTATACGGAGGTTCTATGTTCTCCACCCCACACACAAAGGATGGCTCCTAAGGTTGCTCATTTCCAAGACAGAACTTAGAGTCATGGATTGTGTTCAGTATCCCATCGCAATAATGGGCTAGCCACATCGTGATGAGAGTTCTGAATCAATCTACTATAAGTGGGATCTTCGTATTGTTCGAACAAGGTGTAGACCCCTCGGTTCAATACTACACAATCACCAATCATGATGACGGAGTTTGGGTTAAGGCAAGGTCCCTCGAGTCACGGACCATGTTCAATGTTTCCTCGCAATAATGGGCTAGTCACATTATGATGGAAATTCCGAACAGATCTACTCTAGGTGGAGTTTCGTATTGTCCCAACGAGGTGTATACCCCTCGGTTCAATACTACACAACTCCAGGTTCTAAGTTCTTCTCAAAGCTCGGGTACGAAGTTTATCTCACAACATGTATCAAGCACCATAGACCACCCAAATGTAATAGAAGAATAAATCATATAGCATAAATAGTACAACAAGATATACATAAGCAAATAATGAAGAAAAATAGTATTTTAACATTCATAGTAAATTGAATAAGTTAGGCTTGACTCTCTCTAGCTATGAGCTTATATTCCCCAGCAGAGTCGCCATCTGTCGCATCTCGAAAAATACGATTCCTCGCGATGGTCGCGGAAAAAATTAGTTCGAACAGAGTCGCCACCGAACTTTATTGATTCCAATGAAGGAATAGGAAAATATCGATAAAACCTTTGAAAACAGAATAATGGTCGTCACAACCGTATTCGGGTTCGGGAGTCGATTACGCAAGGGGAAGGTATTAGCACCCCTCACGTCCGTTGTACTCAACGGGAACCTTTTAGTTGAGTTTGCGATTTAAATGTTAGTTAATTTTGTTTGTTTTCTTCAAGTGAATAAAAGATTGAAAAGAGAGATGGATGGAAACCTCAGAAGGGGGAAAATTGAGGTTTTTTATTAGTGTGCTCGCCAAGATCTCGCAATCTCGTGCCTACGTATCCTTATGGTGCAATAAGGAAATCAGAGCATTCGTAGTTCAGGGAACTACGGTTGCTTGGTGTCTTTTATGAACGAATGTTTAGATCGCGTTCTAAAGGCTAAACATTGTCTTGTCTACTCTCGACGGAGGCTTAAGCACTAGTTTATTGTGCGCGTTAGAAAGGATTAAACAATGTTCTTTTTGAAAAGGGTTTCGATGGCACGGGGGAGATGAAAGAGGTTTAATAGGTTGAATGTATTTTAATGAACAAGTGCTTAGATCGCGTCCTAGTGGTTAAACGTTGTCTTGTCTAATCTCGGAGGAGGATTAAGCGCTAGTTTGTGTACGCACCAGAAAAGATTAAGCAATGTTCTTTCTGAAGAGAATTGAGTTGTTGGTCGCACGAGGGCGAGAAATTAGGTTTAGTATGTTTAAGATATTTTTGAAGAACGACAAAAGATTGAGCAATGTGGTGCACACCAATCGTTCGATTCTTTTAAGGAATAATAAGGTGAACGCCTTTTACTCCCTTTTCGTTTAAATTATTACTGAAAGTTTGTTTGCGGAAATCGAATATGCACGGTAGTGAGGCGTACGCCTCCTACTTGCTTACTCAAGGAACAATAAGGCGTGCACCACTCGTTCCTTTATCCAAGTTTATTTAGCATGTTTTAATCGGAATTCGATAATTTGAGCAATATGGCGAGCGCCAATCATTCAATTATTCGAGAGATGGTGAGGCAAACACCTCCCATCTTTTTCATCCAAAGTTTAGATTCATAAAAATAAAGTCTTTAGGAATTCTATTTACTTCGCGAAATTGAGCATGATTTGAATTTGCATGATTAATGTTTTAATTAAATGACGAGAAATTGAGCAATGTGGCGGACGCCAATCGTTCAATCCTTCGCAAGATGGTGAGGCGAACGCCTCCAATCTTTTTCATCTGAAGTTTAAAAATGTTTTTAGAATTTATATTAATTTATCTTGAATAAAAATACTTGACGTTGGATCGAGGTTTGAATTTGTGTTTGGTGAATAAATTATAGTGAATCAATCATCTACTCAATTAATTAATAACCGAATAGGTCTCATTGTTATAAAGCCCAAGAATAAGCTACGTGAGGTTGATGGCGATGCTTAAAAGCAAACGACTTACAAAGGTGTTTGAAAATGGGCTTGATGTTAAATCAAGAATTGTGTGATTTTAGTTGTTTTGAATCGATGATGAAATTAAATGGATTTAGTTTGGGAATGATTGAAATGGTGATGAAATAAATCAGTCAATGTTTAATTATCAAAATTAATTGATTAAAATTTGGTTAAATCGCCTAATTAAGCTAATTAAGTTAATTTTCAAAATTGTTTGATTAAAAATTAATATAATCAAATAATTAAGATAATTAAAATTAGTTAACAAAATTATTTAATTAATCAAAACTTTAATTAATTAATTAATTTAAAAGGAAATAAGTGAAAATATCAATTTAAAATGATTATTGAATTTGTCGCAATGTGCTCCAAACCGGTTTGTTCATAGCGACAACGGGATCAATCTGTCGTATGTAAGGATCCAAACGCGGTGAAATGCCATATTGATGTATTGAAATTTTGGGCGGCATAACGACATGTAAAAGTCAAATCCTCAGATAAAGAAAAACAATTAACAGTGCAATGAGGTTTACCAACCGCAACTCTGCAATATTTACAATGTCACATGGATTACATCGAAACCCAATAACAAGTGTTCACAAAATATTTACAACATCTTGGAGGTACAAAAATGATTAATGGGCCTAATACTCATGAAAAAAGCCCAATATCTACAACTCATTTTTCTAACAATAATATATAATAAAACAGAATAGTAAAATAAAAAATAAGTTTGATCTTATAAATAAAATAAATAAATGGAAATAATTTAACTTTCCCTGGAAGCATAGAATCGCGCTTGCTCCCTTACTCACCATGAACATATATAAGCCTCAAACAATAAAATACAATTTAGAAATAACAATCACACAATATCACATTATTATTATTTTTATAAAAATAAACTATGTACAATGTTTGTATACATAATCCAAAACTCAGTACGACTCGCAAATCACCCACAACAAACAACACAAAACAGACCTTATTGGGAAAATATATGCGAAACAGTCACCATAAACCCACATGATCGAAACAGTGCAATCAATAATCAAATTAAGTTACCCAGTAAACAAAAGGACCCGAAATACACGTTGCAACAAAAATCAGAAAGAAACCAAATGTGCATTGTATAATAATTCGCACAACACCCAGGGAAATTTAACTCAGAGAGTTACTGGGCCGGATTGTTGCTAATGGCGCACCCGCGGTACGAAACGGACGCAAGCAGAGCAGAGTTGTGATGCACAATGACTTTTTTGTCACGTACAATTTAGGCATCAAACTAACCTTGAGCTCTTGCGTAGATACCACTACACCAACTCAGAATTCAAAAACCAACTTGCTCGTATAGATCGTGATATGATGAGACGTTGTTCTTGCTGCTTTGATGTGATGCGCGTTCGATCATCGGCGAGGAAGAAGGCGAATCTGGTATGAAGATAGTTTTGAATGGTTAAGGTATTGTTGTGTCATTGTCGAAGATGACAGACGGTGTGGAGCAGTTGTGAACGACGTTGATGATGGGTCAACGATGAAGGCATGGTTGTGAGTTTGTTGAGGTGAAAGGATTTGGGATAGTTGGTGGAGCGTGACGGTCGTGAGAGAATGTCGGAGGAGTGGATTTGTGATAACGCGAAAACGTATCGTATTTTTGGCCATATATACACTGCTTTTTACTCGATTAACATTACTTATTGCAAAGTATTTTATGTTTGTTCGCATGTATTCATCGATTAAAAGATTTACCACAAGAAAAATGGGAAATAGCAAAAAGGAAAGAAAAAGGCAAGAAAAGAAAAGAAAATTAACCATCCAATGGGATAATGGGCCACCAAAGCACATGGGCTTGTGGCGCCCATACCCAAAGGATGTGGTGCCCGTCACATTGGGCCACAAGGGAGGTGACGCCCGCCACCAGCCCTTGAAAAGTTGGGTGGCAGTTGCTACAAAAGTGGCGCTCGCCACTCATCATGGATTTAGGGTTGTGGCAACCGCCACAACCAAGTCTCCCCATTATTCCTACTTTGTCGCCCCCTTTTTAGCCACGGTTTCCACCACTCTTTCTATATTTGAGGAACATGGATTGGATATAAAAAGAAGACCAATTAGATACGCAACTCTCTCTCTTTTTCCAGTTTTTAGTTTACGCTTACTTTTTGTTCTGCTTTATTTTTATTTTAGTTTTCTAGGCAGTTTCTTACCATTGTATAAGTGATAGTTTCTCCACATTGGGGACTATTATGGTTTATTATTTTTTCGCATTTGGGATTCAATTGTAAGAGGTATTCATTGCCAAAGCCTGCCAGAATTATTTAATCGAAGATTCAAGATTCAATTCCAGTTCTTAAATTGCAATCCAGGTTTATTATTGTTTACTGTTTTATTTATTTATGCCTTACTGTATGTTTAATTCCCCAATTGCGATATCTGTCACTGGATCTATGTCCGGCTAAACCCTTAGGGATCGGTATGTAAAGACAGTCAAAACGACTGGATTCAATAAATAATTGGTGTTATTATTTATTAAAACTTATTTTTCCGGTTTTAGTGTCTTAATTTATTCAAATTGTTTTTCGTACGAGAGTACAAAACAAACTAAGGTTACGATCAATAAAAACGATAGTTTGAGATTTTAACCAGATAGCTGAAACTAGGCATTGATCCTAAATACAGAGAGAGCGCTTTAGGATTAATTAGACTTTATCTATATTAAAAAAGTACTTTTAAATTCAAAATGAGACCGCGAGAGCCAAGAATTATGGTTTAGGAGTATGGTCGAAGTCAATAAAATGAGAGTGTGAGGCAAAGTCCTTTCTATAAATAATTTCTACTAAAGAATATTTTAACCAATAAGATTACACCAACTATCTATCGAATCCCCAAGGTTTGATGTATTACATACCGATATCCCCTATATCATATATCTTTATTTTTATTAATATTTTATTCTATTATATAGTTATTTCTCTTCATCCCTCAAATCTTAGAACAATCATTCGCCTTAGATTTACATAGTAACCTCAGACCATGATACGTTCGATTATTAGTCCTTGTGGGTTCGATAATCTTTAAGACTACGCGATAGGACTGTGCACTTGCAATCACGATTCACATAGACTTATCAAAGTCGTGATCAAGTTTTGGGCGCCGTTGTCGGGGACTAATTTAGTCGATATCGTAACTCTAGCGTTACCCAGTATAGACTAAGGCAACAATTCTTTTTCCCTTTCTACATCTGTCGAGTGTATGCCAAGTACTCACTCTCAAGGCGAGACATTAAAGCTACAACCCGACGAACACGAGCGTTATCTTAGGTTAGAACGCCGGATACAAGACTTGATACGGGATCATCGTATCAAGCTAAATCTTCCTGACCTTAACATTCCTACTTTTGCATCAGTTGTTCAACCAGAGATGGCCGAACAAGTGCAAAACCGTCCTCTTAAGTATTATGCAATCCCTTCACAGGATGAACCTCATAATAGCATTGCTGCCCCCGCGATCGAAGCCAACAATTTCGAACTAAAACCCTCACTATTGTCAGTCGTACAGCAAAACCAGTTTTCAGGTAGTCCCACGGAGGACCCGAACCTACACTTGTCAGTATTTTTGCAATACGCAGACACGGTGAAAGCTAATGGTGTCAGCTCAGAAGCTATAAGACTCCGTCTTTTCCCATTTTCATTAAGAGATAGAGCTAGAGCTTGGCTCCAATCTCTACCATCCAACACTGTCACTACGTCGAAAGAGTTGAAGAAAGTCTTCTTAGCCCAATACTTCCCACCTAACAAGGCGACTATGCTAAGAGCCCAAATAAACGGGTTTAAACAAAAGGATAATGAATCACTTTTTGAAGCTTGGGAGAGATACAAAGACATGATGAGGCCATGTCCACATCACGGTCTAGAAGAATGGCTGATAATCCACACTTTTTATAACGGTCTCTTGTACAATACAAGATTGACAATAGACGCCTCCGCAGGTGGCGTATTGATGGATAAACCATAAAACAAGGCCTATCAACTAATTGAAAGTATGACCCAAAATCATTACCAATGGGGAAGCGAAAGAACCTCTATAGAAAAACCTCAACCGTAGGGCGGCATGTACGAATTAAGCAGTCTTGACCATGTCAACGCCAAGGTAGATGCCCTGACTCAAAAGATAGACAACTTGACCATAACACAAACATCTATCGTGGCTGCCGTAGCACCAAACTGCGAGATATGCGGAGTTCAAGGGAAAACTGCCCCAGAATGTCAACTCTTGATAGGAACTTCCACATACCAGGTGAACTATGCTCAAAGAAACCCCTACTCAAATACCTATAACCCAGGTTGGAAGAACCATCCTAACTTCTCATACAAAAACAATAATGCATTGTATGCACCTAATCAAGCACCCGCTGTACCACCAGGATATCAAAAAGCTGCCACAAATACTCAAAATGCTCCTAGGAAATCAAACTTAGAAATAATGATGGAAAACTTTATAGCTACCTAAGCCCAAACAAATAAAGATTTCTTAAATCAAAACATACACACTAGTGAGCAAATCAAGCAGTTAGAAACCAAGGTAGACGCATTAGCCACCCACAACAAAATGTTGGAAACACAAATCTCACTAGTGGCTCAACAACAAGCACCTATTGCTGCTCCTGCAGGCACATTTCCTGGACAGCCGCAACCAAACCCGAAAGGTCATGCAAATGCTATTATACTACGAAGTGGGACAGAACTAGACGGGCCGACCAATCCTAGAACTCAAAACCCATCCATGCATCAAGACCCGGGTAAGGTAACTAAGAAGGAAGACGAACAAGAGGAAGATAAAAACGAAGAGGCCGTAGAGAAAGAAGAACCATATGTGCCTCCACCACCATATAAACCCCATATCCCTTATCCTCAAAGACTTGTTAAATCTAAAAGTGTAGGGCAATTTAAAAAATTCGTAGAGCTTCTAAAATAGTTGAATATCACAATACCCTTTACAGAAGCCATAACTCATATGCCCTCATATGCTAAGTTTCTCAAAGAAATCTTATCTAACAAGAAGAAGATAGAGGATAACGAAACAATTATACTTACTGCTGAGTCTAGCGCCATAATATAAAACAATATGCCTCCTAAGCTGAAAGACCCATGTAGTTTCTCCATACCCTGCGTAATCGGAAAGTTTGTCATTGATGATCGAGAAAATAACAAGTGTACTATTTTTCCTTTTATAGTAATAATGGGGAAATTCCCCGAATGTCGATCTCAAGGACTGCAAGTCAATATTGAGTTTAAATTATCATTCAATTAAACAAAAATTATACATTTGGTTTTTAGGTGTAAGAACATAATAATAAAAGTAAAGGCAAAGAAGAATGAAAATAAGGGTTTATAGAGAAAAAGGAACAATGCCAGGGAAGGTGTATGATTTATCCCTGTAACAACTCTTAGTCACTATTGCATCAACAAATATCAATTACTACCAGTTCTTAAGGGTATTTTCTCCCATGTCCTTGGTGAGAAAACCTTTAATCAATCTACCCTAATTTATATGTCCATAGCCAATTAGGGTGAAGTTAAGCTTTATAATATCAAGAATACTCTGGTTCATACAGGGTATCCCTAGTCCTAGGTGATATCTACTGTAGAGTAACCTTATGAAAACCTTATCAATGGCAGTCCAGCCTAATTGATAACCACAAATCAATATCGATTGGTCCGAAAGAGAAAGCAATAAATACATCAAAAGGTTTTCGTAAAAACAATATTATAAATGCAAATGTAAACTCAAATTCATTACAAGTCTAAATCAGGGACACCCTCCTAGCATTGAGGGGTTTAGCTACTCATATTGTTTAAAACAAATGCAAGATAAAAATTACACATTACAAGTAATTGGGTGACTTTGATCTTCAATCGCTCCCGCTCATGAAAACCTTCAGCTCTCTGAATGCCTTGATCTCTGTAATACTTGATTGCTGCACAATATTGTATTTTGCCGTATTCCAAGATGATTTTTCCTTTGGCAGAAGGCCCTCTTTTATAGTGAAAATTCCAAGCAGCAGTTGGACATGTCCAAAAATATCTCTGAAAAAGCCCGACGAACAAAAGCCCGAGAAAACTGAATTTTTGGGTTTGGGCTGACACGCCCGTGTCAGCCTACTGTCCTGGCTGACACACCCCTGGCATGGGTGACACGGTTGCTTGAGGTTCCTGACACGGCCCGTGTCAGCTGACACAGGTGGCCGTCTCAGGCCTCCTGTACCAGGGTTTTCTGCTCCTCTACTTGCCAGAATCTTGCATTGTCTCGTTCTGAGTTTCCTGGTTCTTCTATCTGGACCTATCGGACAAAAACACAGCTATCCCACGCATAAAATCACTAAAATATAAGTAAAACATAACAATGGTTAAAAATTCTTAAATATAATGACGGAAGTAAAACTAACTCGAAATGTATCATAAATGCTTGCACAGTGTTTCAAAAGCCTCTGTTTCGTGTCGGATCAGTAACGAAAACTTAATGCAAATGGTGACTGATCACAACCCCAAACTTAGCTCATTGCTTGTCCCAAGTAATGTTTTAGACACATTGTCACTCCCCATAATTCTTTATGTTTCCCACCACTGCTGAGATCATTCGCTAACGTCTTCCCTTTTCCTTCCACAAGTCCTGCTTTTTCTTTGTAAGTCTTCATTTGCACTTCCACTTTAAAGCATTGTTTCATCTGTCAGCTTATATCACATTCTCACCAATTCTCTCAGGGTTAACTGTTTTCACTCATAATTCAGAGTATGAAATATCAACTCGCAAGTTTGAATAGTCTCTCTTTACCTATCACCTACACACAATACACACACTTTTGAGGTCTTTCAGGTTGTAACTTGGCTTGGGTTAGGCTATGGATTATTCAAACAAAAATGGTAAACAAGTGGGTTTTTGGTTCAGAGTCGATGCTACATACGGTGTTTGTTTCTTTTATTTGCTCAGTTTTCTTTTCTTATTTTTTTCTTCATCGAATGCCCTTTTTCGTGCTTCTTTTTTACTCTTTGAGTTATAAATTTTTCTCTTTTTTTTCTTTCTTTCTCTCGATTCATCATTTTTTTTCCTTTTTGTTCTCGAACTTTCTTGGGCTTTGGGAGCTTTTGGTATTTTTACCCCAAACTTAGCTTTTCAACACAATTTGAATGCATTAACATGACTCTGAATAGGGTAAGGAAGTGTTTTGGCCAAGGGGTACATTTATGGGGTTTAAACAAACAAATGGATACAGGCACAAATCGGGTTAACGAGGGATATAATTATTCAGGATGGCTAGAAAGGCTCGGGGTTAATTTCAAACAATGTGCCTCAGTGTGTGTATCATGCAATGACAGTCCCAGAGAATCTACACAAATTTAGAGTGATAAAGACAAACCTCAATGTCGCTCATGATGATCAATGTGTTTGGCTTTTTATGACTCATCCTGTTTGGTTTAGCTTTGACAGGATCCATAATACTCTTTAGCCTGGTGTGATTTCTTCCTTACTTCGGAATGTACAGGATACTTATGTCGGTTAAGCTGTATATGTTGTGTCCGATCTTACTTTCAACTATGTCAACTTTCTGGGGAGATCCTTCACAAAAAGCAATGGTGAATAGCGTGATCCTTTCATCCACTCTCAATCGTGATCATTATTGTTTCCAACCTATCAACACAGACTTGACACACTCACATCATAATGTACCTTCAAACATGTAGCGGGGTATTCGTTACCTTATGGTTTATTGACTAAACCAAAAGTAAATCATACAATTCGAGTCGCCACCGCACTTCTATTTATCCAAAGGAAAGGTTAGAAAGCGAACAAAAACCGAGAAGTTTTATCAAATCAAAAACTAATAAAAATGTTAGAGATCTGGGTAAGGGGGTTGGTTATGCAATGGGAAGGTTTTAAGCATCCAAAACATCCTTAGTACTCTAAGGGAGCCCTTTTTACAAATGTTGTAAGGTAGGTTGGTATTTGTGAAAATATTTGTGCAAACATGATTGGGGAGATGAGAAAAGAATATACAATTTATTTACAATTTTGTGTTTGAATGGATAAACCCATTGCCTACGTACCATCTCAAAAAGGTAGGATCAAAACCTCGTAGTTCGGGGTAAATATCTCAAAATAAGTTGGTGAATTGATTGGTCAAAAGCCTTAAGGTCTTTTGTTATCAAAGGGAGAAAACTCAACCTAAAACCACAAATCCACCATGTGAGGAGAGCTTCAACATGCTAGTGAGGGGTTAACCCTATAATAAGCATGGAAGACTTATAGTCCATCACTAAGGATACATGTGAGTATTATATCAACCTCTAGGATAACTCAAACCTAATAGCTAATGTTTATGAAAAGCTTTAACACAAATGGTCATTGGAACCACAAAATGGTTTGAGTGAATTGGATTTACAAATGAAAAGTATTCACAAAATAAGGTCAAAGTTGACTTAAGATTCAATTCAAAATAAGTGTTATGAAAAGAGTTTGAAAAAATCAAAGGCATAGTGCCTAGGTTTCTATATTTTAAAGCATTGTTAATGTTTGCACAAAAGTTTGGCTTGGGTTAGAGTGGATAGGAGAAGAGAATGGCTAGATCCTAAACATGCAAAGATGAGGGAAGAGAAATAAAACCACTTGGAGTTCTCTTTTTGAGATCATAAAGATGGTCCAAGTTGCTCCTTTCCTTTGGATTTAGCAAGCAATAAGCAATTAACTCAAGCAATCAAGCAAATATTCAATCAAGCTCCTAGGAATCTTCCAATTGGCTTTTGTATCTCTTATCTTGGATGTCCATGACAATGGTTCTTCTAATTGGCTCAAGTTTAGGATCCCTATCACACAAGAACACACAAATCAAAAAGTTCCACAATGCAAATAAAAGAATGGACAAGAGTGAGTTTAGAATTAGGGTCCTTTCAATTCATCTTTAAGATTAAGCATTCTAAAGGCATGAGACCTAGTTGCTCTTCAACAATTTTAGCATTCTAAAGGCATGAGGCCTAGTTTCTCTTCAAACTCCATTTAGCATAGGTAAGGTCCTAAATCTAATTCCTTTCTCCATTTGCATTAGGTTCACACAAACAAAAACAAAACAAGCACAAGGCAATAGTATATACACAATAATGTGCTCAAGTGAGCAAAAGGCAAATTGCATAAGCATAAACATGAGCTCAAGTGAGCAAAAGACAAAGACAAATGAATTAATGAGCAAGAAATTAAATTGCATTAAAGTAAATTGCAAGAATTAAATACTTGAATTAAAAGTTAGTGATTGGTAGTTAGTGTTAGTGTGCCATAAGGCAATTTAGCGTTATTTTAAGCAATCGTAAGTGGACTAATGTAGTAGTCACACCTATCTGAGGCCGGTCAATAAAACTATAGGCAACAAACACAAGTTAGAGACCATGACTAGTAAGCCAAGCTCCTACAACTTGCCATGCCAAAAGAAAAGAAGAATGATCTTGTATGGATTTGGGTTTTTTGCTTGACCAAGAAGCAACCTATGTCTAATGCAAAGCAATTCACTTGATCTTTGATCAAGATGAATTTGATTTGGATCAAAGAAGGTTAAGCCCCTCATATGTCAAGGCTAACCACCAATCATTAACTCATTGATCAAAAAGAAAAAAGAAGAAGAAGAAGAAGAAGAAATGGAATGTACATAATTGAAATTCAAACAACATAACCAACACACATTGATCAAGCATGAATGGAATCAACATCAATCAATGGTGAACAGAAGTGAGATGAAGCTTAAAAGTCAAGAAACAATAAAAAATATTTTTGGTAATTTTTGGAATTAAAATAATACTTGAATTAAAATAAACAAATAAAGATCAAACTTCAAATCCAATTCAAATCAACTTAGAAAAGTCCAATTGGATCATCATAAGTTCAACATGGTCAAACAAGGTTTGACAAAATTTTCCATCATTTTTTGAAAACAGAAACTAATTTTAAACAATTAAAAAATGAAGAAAAATAACATAATTGAACTAAAATCTCAAATAAATCTCAAATCAACTAAGAAATTGATGAGAATATTTTTCAAAGATTCATCATCATTCAAAGATGTTAAGAAAATATTTTTTTGGCATTTTTGAATATTGGAAAGTATTTTAAATGAATTAAAAACAATCAGAAATGAAATAATTCACAAAAAATATTAAATAGAATCACAAAAATAATTAAAAATCATTTTTAGAAACTAGAATTTAAGAGAATTTTTTTGCAATTGGTCCCATATTTTTGTGATTCCAAATAAAGAAGTTATGAATTTTTAAAATAAAATGGAATTAAAGAAAATAAAATGAAATTCAGAAAATTGAAAAAAACAAAGAGCATCTGATCAAGGTTCATTAAATGACGTGGCTGATCAGAAGGTTGTATAGCGCGCGCTCATGGTGATCCAAAGTCAGCAGCGAAACATGAAGCATTAAATGAAGTCAATACAATGCATGGCCAAGATTAGATCTGAGGATGTGAATCCAAGGGCCATGAACTCAGCCATGTGGGGTCGGTGGTGGAAACCACCGTCTTCTCCGGTGAGCTTCACTGTTCCGGCCATAATTACAGGTTTTCAAACCTTCATTAAAATGCACGATCCATACATCATTGGAAAGCTGGGGTGATGTACATCACCCCTGTACCCTTGGTTTCCACTCAAGATCTCTATAGAGAGAGAGAAATTTGAGATGGAAAATTATGGTGTTCAAACTGAACTTACTCAATTCACAAAATTAAAAGCATAAACCAATTGCCTCTCACATGAGGACTTTAGAGGTACCAACCAATGCAAGAAATGTTCAATATTAAGAGAGATTCGAATCAAAACAGTTTGAATAACAATCTTTGATGTGCGGCTTTTCAAGGCTAGATCCACTCCAATTCTTTGATGCAGCTTGGTCTTGAGGTAATAAAGAAGCTAGGCTAAGGAATTGAAGTTCAAAGATCAACCAATGAAGTTGAAAATCGAACTTGAAAAATGGAGAGAAAAATCAAAATTCCTTTGAGTGAGGGTTTGGATTTCACTTATGCAGAATTTCAGGCGCCATTAGGTTGAATTTTGAAGTGAATGAAGCCTTCTATTTATAGGCAAGGCTGATGCAAGCAAGGGAATACTCGTGTGTGCATGAGCTTGGGTCCTCCATGCATAGGCCTGTTCAGGCGCATGGGAGGCCTAAAAGCAACTGGTTTTGCATGTTGAAGTCACATGGATCAGGTTTGGACGTGCAGATAGCCATGCAATGGAGTGTGCAAGAAGATTAATCATGTTATGCATAATTGGAACCAAAACTTCTCCTCTTCGAAAATGCCACTTGCAAAATTGAAACATAGGCATGTGGGTAATGGTTGGAAAGGCCGTGACATAAGGAACAAATGTTATGTTGAACAAAAATACATTTGGAATTGGGAAAATATTGAAAACTGGCCATGAAGTTCAATGTACAAAACATGTATATGGAAATTTTGCCAAAATTGGCCAACTTCAAGCCCTTATGTTTCAATGATTCAAGACTGCAATGACAAAACCTTCAACATCAAAGTTGTAGATATTTTCAAGACAATCAATTTGGACTTACATTTTGCATCATTTGGATTTTTTATGAGAAAGTTATGGGCACTTGAAGTTGGACTTTTTCACATTTCAATGACTTTGGTCCAAAGTGACCTATAATGTTTTGTATTATCACATGTATTTATTTTAGGATTATGAAATTTTGTCCAACATAAAAATTTCAGTAGACATCTTAAAATTTCCAATGCATTTGGTACCACCTAAAAATAATGAAAAATGAAGGAGTTAGGTCCTTGGGAAGTTGACCCAAAATTAGGGTTTCAGTCAAAATGACCTATAATGTTTTGAATTGAATGATGACCTTCCAAGTTTCAAATAAATTTTCAGTGAACATGAAAGTTGTTCATATGGTTCTCAAGAACATGTTTTAGCTTGGGGTGATTTTCATTTGACAAACACATCAAAAGTTAGGTCTCAGTGGATTTCAAAATAGTCAGATGAATTGACTGATCAACTTCTCAAGTCCAAACTTACAAACTTGATGAATAAATGATTGAGGACACTCACATAAGCTCAAATATGCATAAAATGATGAATGAAAGAACTTCCCTTGATTGTATTTGATCATGGGCTGAGGTTGCTTCATGAGCAAGGCACAGTCAATGCACAGTTGAATTAGGGTTTCCTTGGGAAACACTCCTCAAGCCCTTTGGTTTATCTTGATCAAATTGACAAATTGAGATACTTGGGAGGCATATATGATGATTTAGAGCTTTGTGAACTATTGTCATGCTTGCTTTCATCTTCATTTGGCCACTTCAATGGGCATAGGAGCCTCCTAGGAGCCTTGGATCACATGATTGCTCAAGCTTCAAAACAAACAAAGTTAGTGACATATTTTTGTGTTTTTGGTTAGTAAACAAAATAAGAAAAGCAATAATATACAATTCAAGCATGCTTGGTGGTCTCAAATCAACTCACACAAGTCCTAACCCAAGGGTTAAGGAGCCAAGATGCTATGATCCTTGAGGCAAATGCAAATGAGCAATGATATGATGCCATGAGGGATCTTAGGGTCAAAATTAGGGTCTTACAGATGCCCCTATTTAAGGTCATTCTAGCGGGAGATATGAAGGTTAAAATCTTCGTCTCGACGAGGTAGAATGGGCTTAAATAATAACAAAGAGACGAATTTTGGTCCCTAAGAGACCTCATGATGCAAATGTATGTATGCAAAAGTTAATACTCTGTGGGGATATGTGTCCACAAAGGAAAAAGAAATTAGGAGAAACTGAGAATCCATATGAGTAATACACTCATAAATGGGACAGAGACTCTGGGGACTATATTGGGGAATAAAGGGGATAAAGTGCGTGAGCAGGTCACGACTTAAAACTTGTTGGGCGACACGAAGGGATTCCATGAAAATAAATCAATGGAAAGACTCGAGCTGATGCAAACATGCATGTATTGGGGAATACGCCAATACAACAAAACTATCCACAACAGATACTTCGGATAAAAATCCGGACTCAGATGGGGATGTCCACAAAGGGTCCCAGCCGAGGAAGCAACAAATGAGGTATTACCGGTTACTAGGTAATAGGCTCAAAGAGACATGTGTTCAAGACACTGGTATAAGGGTGAGAGAACAACACGCTCGGGGAGAAAGAATATCTAAGACCGGTATAAGGGTGAGAGATATCAATCATCCAAAAACATCCGAGGAAGACCTAAAAAAAATATTTCAACTCAGGAAGATCTGACTCCACAGGGGACAAAAAGTCATAATAGGGAGCAGAAGGGAAGGAACACCAGGGATACCGGTTACTAGGCATATAATAGGTGACCAACCAAGCGTGAATTGGGGAATATTTCCAAGACACTCATCATCCAAAAGGAGGGCTGAAAAAGCAAACTCGATTACAGGATGGACATTCGATTCCATAAGGAAATACAAATCTTACTCAACTGGGGAAGAAAAAGACTTCGACTAAAGAGTGCATGAGATATATTATCTATTACCGTCAGAATGTAGATAACATACTCGCATGGAAGATTATCCACAACCGGTTACTGGGTTAATAAAGGATAAATCGACCGAAAAGAAAAGACCTCGGGATATCGGCTACTGGGTATAAAATGATGACCAGTCAAGGGGAGAGACAATCATTACCAAACAAGGGTAAATGAAAGATGACTCGCTGGGGATACATTGACAAAAGCAATGATCCGGGAGATATATCACCGGTTACTGGGAGATATACTCAAAACTGAAGGAATATCGATACCGAATATTGGATAAAGATAACCAACAAAGAGGGGATTACATCTATCGGTTACTGGGTAGAAAACCACATAAGGGAGTAACCGTCATCGGTTAGGATGAATAAAATCAAGGATTAACTCTACAAGGGACAAAATGGGGTTTACAACTACCGGTTACTGGGTAGAAAACTAGAGAAATAGGACTTACAACTACCGGTTACTGGGTAGAAGGCCACAACATCCGCTGGGGAGAGAATGATCAATCACTATTTACTGGGTAATTGATCACCTGGTCCCTAGGGAAGTGCAGGGGAAAATAACAAGAAAGGAGTCAGTCTAGGGACAAACTAGAGAGACGCAATGAAACAAGACTCAACCCAATGAGGATATAACTCAGGGGAGTAATTCCATTCCAATACATGTTTTGGGAGGAAGCTGAAACTAAAAATCATCCACGAGGACATAACTCAGTGGGGAATATGGAAGAAACAGATAGACACTTTCTGCCTATGGGGCTGACTCTATATGGAGAGATCAGACACAAACATCTGCTTGGGGAAATATGTATCACCAAATAGCATGGGATAACAAACAAAAATATATGGCAAATAATGCAACATGAATATCTGAATGTTATAATTATGCATGTATATGCGTGGTTTATGTATGATCAATGCTGAAAAATAGACATATCTAACACAAACAAGTCCAAGAATCAATGGACAGACATCCGGTACTACATCCCAAAAGAGAAAGCCAACCCCACAGGAGAAATCCAATCTGGTGGGGGAAACAAATACCAGGAAACCAATCACTACTAAGGATCAAGCGAAGTCGCTGCCAGGGACAAAGATCACTGCTAGGGGAACAAGCAGGATCACCGAGGATCAAAGACCGCTGTTGGGAATAGGCAAAGGAGCACAACCACCGAAGCTGGGGATCTTCCAACAGTACGTAGAGACAAGGATAAGATTAGTCAGAGAAGAAATCTACTGGGGGATCTTATCAGGGGGTGATGTGGAATTCTGTGGGGAACAACCACTAAACAGAAGCACATCAAACAATCATTCACTTCTAACCATGGAAGGAATATCTCTGCTACGGAGCCAGCACCAAACACTCCGCTGGGGAAGAAGACAACACGTCCTCCTCGAAGTTCCAAAGCCAAACTAGGATCAGAAAGAGCCTTAGCTGGGGGGGAACTACACGGATAAGATTCCATCGTAGAAGAAACTCTATTGGGGAATTTATCGGGACAAGATATGAAACTCTGTGGGGAACAACCACCAAACAAAAGTTCCAATAACCATCACAATTCCTCGTATTGATGGAGAAACAATCTCTGCCGAGGAAAAGAGAAACAACGCTCCACTAGATATAGAAAATAAACATTTTCATCACCCGCTCTGCTAGGAGGACAAAACCATCCGAGAAGGAGAAAGTAACAACAATCAGACTCCGATCAGGCAGCTCCACTGGAAAAAATGCTGATGACTGAACCGGGGATGGTCTGTAGGCGATCAGCTGGAGATAACCTGCTGGTGACCAAACTGGGAAGTCTAATGTGAACAACCCTGTTGAGGATGAACGGGAAGCAAACCCTGCTGGAGATCAACATAGGCGAATCCACAGGGGATAAGCTACAAACCAACTTGTTGAAAAATCCATCTTATGCTGGGATTTCCTGCTCATTATGCGAGGGATTTCCAATATGAATGAGGGAAGACCAACTTCTCCGAAAAGATAGCATATCCATTTATCAATCTATAAGGGATTTTAGGTCAATCCACACAAGGGATGACAGCCATATAATTGATAACATAAATGCTAGATCCAGACTCACTAGGGAGCTAGAAGACTGAGACCAAACTCCAGACTCTCTGGGGATTTGGTGGTGTGTTACCTTCCTGCGCTCACGGAGGAGGCAACCTGAAAGATGATGAAGAGGATACAAGGAAATTCTAGGAATATGAACAAATGTTTTACCCTTTTGGAGATCATACTATCCTTGGGAGAGCACTAAAGATTTCCCAATTATCCTTTTCAGTCTTTGTGAATGTTCACTTTGTTTAAAAATAGTTTATAAAAACTTTATTTGTTTAAAACAATGACATTTATCAGTTAAAACATGCAAACATTTGTTGAACAGAAACAAATAAGAGTGCAAAGAATTGGATAAAGGCTCAAATTTATTTGATGGAATGGTAGTCTGCAAATGGCAAGACTCCATGAATCTTTACAAATTTGAAATTGGTGATATATATTGGAAAAGGGCTACATTAAACATAATGACCATTTCTCCACCAACTCTGAATCCAATGTATTTGAAGCTTCAGTTGACGATGACTGAGCGAGAATCTTTGACAGATGACGGCTTGAAAAACAAAGTCTTGTCAGGATGCAGTTACTTGCCAAATCCCTAATTTTTGCCTAGATTGCCCCAGGGTGGGGTGCTCAATCTAGCGGGATATATATATTCATTTTTTTTCAGGTCTCTAACTTTTGCCTGGATCGTCCTTTCGGGTTTTCAATCCACCAAGACGCTCATTTTTGCCTAAGTCGCCCTTTCGGGTTTTCAACTTAGCGAGCTATTCTGTTTTTATTTTAGGCGAAGTATTTGTTGACTGCATCTGAATTCACAGGACGAGTGAAATCCTCCCCATCCATAGTTGTATCGAATTATTTATTAATAATAAAAGGCTTTTTCTTTATTATGTTTGTTTAATGAAGTCCCAAGAATAGCTAGTCCGTTTAATGTATCAAGTATGACTTAATCATGAGATCACATTAA
This sequence comes from Lathyrus oleraceus, assembly GCF_024323335.1. Classification (NCBI taxonomy): domain Eukaryota; kingdom Viridiplantae; phylum Streptophyta; class Magnoliopsida; order Fabales; family Fabaceae; genus Lathyrus; species Lathyrus oleraceus. The sequence goes on along the minus strand of NC_066580.1, from coordinate 66,792,177 downwards.
ACATAAGGACACTATTCTTAAAGTATCCGTAGTCGAGCTTTATTGTAAAGTGGGATAACATTAAAGCATGAAGACTATTACGTTTATAGACTGATGATCACATCTTATGGATCATGGATAAGGAGTTATCAAGTCTTAAACATAGGTATGAATATTAAGAGTAATATTTATACTGGATTGACCCGCTATGAGAATACTATATAGAATGTTATGCAAAGTGTCATAAGTTATTCTCATGGTGATAATGGTGTATACCACCCTTCGACCTGAAACCACTGTGGACCCTAGATGTAGAGTCGAGTGCCTTATTGCTGATCAAACGTTGTCCGTAACTGGATGACTATAAAGACTGTTGATGGGTACTCCACGAAGCATGCTAAGGGACATGAGTGACCTAGATAGAATTTTCCCATCCTACGTAACATGATAAATGTCTATGGGCCCAATATTGAACTGGACAAGGATGACACGGTCTATGTCTTGTGTTCAATATAGACATAAGGGTGTAGCACCTCAAATTTGCACCTATCATTGTACATACATTTTCATATTAGGTCATAGCATATCATGATCCATTGCATAGCATTTGCATTGTCCCTCAGTTGCCTCAAGAGCAAGCAATCAAGAATTAGGTCAAACTAATCTCCTGATCAGTCAACCAAGCAAGCAAAGGAATTTCTCATTGAACCAAGGCCTTGGGGTTTTGTCCAACAAGTTCACATGGCTTGGAGGTCCATTTGAAGTATTTTGGTCAAGGGTTGAAGACTTGGAGATCATCAGTTCATACACAGACAGTCAAAAACCCTAAAAAAGTCAACTGTCAGTCAAAGCAGTGGATGGTGGTCATTCTTGTGGAATTTGGGCCCCATGATCAATAATCAAGAGTTCATACAACTTGGGACATCATTTGAAGTCAAGTTCTCAAGGAATTAGGGTTTGGAAGTCATCAGTCAATGCACAATCAGTCAGAAACCCTAAAAGTCAACTGTTGGTCAACTGTCCATTTAATCAGTGATTTGATGATTGGAATTGGTTTGTGAGAGTTCATTCATGTCCAAATAGTCATCATATATCATGCCAAACACCATCATGGAAGAATTTGAAGCCAGATCAGAAATTTCCCAAAACGGAAACTGGGCCTGTAACTGAAACTTACCAGAAATGGAAAGTTTTGATCCTCAAACTTACATCATGATACAAGCCTCAAATGAATTTTTGCCCAACATGAAAGTTGAAGATCTTGTTCTCCCATTTCCAAAAAGTCCTAGAACTCTTAATTCCCATGTGTGGTTGGCAAGTTATGATCGAATCGATTTCAGAAAATCTTGAACTTCAAAGGGCCATATCTCCCAAACCGTTTGGCCAACTTTGGTGGGGTTTTTTCCTACAAGTCACATTTGATCCCCTCTTTCCAAAAATATAAATTTCATGAGCCAAAACTTCACCAATCAAAATGGCATATTTTGACCTTTTTCATTTAAATGCAAGTTTGACCAAGAGTTGACTTTTTGATATAAACACTTTTTTCACATTTGGCCAATTGGAACAGCTCAAAAAAGTCATTTAAAAGGTGTTTGCAAGCTCAATTATGCAGTACATGAAGCCATTCTTTAACTTGTTTGAAATTTGGATGAAAGTACAAGTTCACCATACCACTCCATGCTATCCACCATACCATGATTTGTACTCACCAAAACAGAGTTTTTGGAGGCCATTCTCTGTCAATTGAACACATCTTAGCAACCTAAAATCTCAGAAAAGAAGCCATGCTTGCTCACTTGAATTTTGGGACAAAAGGACAAAAGCAACCACATCCATCCATACCTCCACACTTTACTTTGTACTATGACAGCAGAAATGAAGTTGCAGCCATCACAACCAACACACACATGCCCAAATGTTCACTCTCTCACTTGGCATGGACCTCCACTAAAAACTGCAAGGTATTGTTTGAAATAGAAGCAACACTCAACAGCATATGGTAGGGGTGTACTTCCTGTCATGAAACAAGTAGTAGCAGGATGGCAGCATCACAAAAAAGAAACACTTGCCTTGCATTTTAAAAAAAAAGAACAACCATACCTCTAGGAACCAGATATCACATAGCAGGTTTTAGGGGATAAAAGATTTTTCTGTCATTTTGAAGGCAAGGGGGCTGCATAACAGGAAAAACTTCATGCTGTAGAAAAGGACCTTTGGCCATTTGACCAAAAAGGCTGTCAAAAACTTCCAAGACTAAACCCTGCAGCATCCAACAAAACCAACATAACCAATCAAAGCTGCCCTCACCTTATTTTTTTTGATTTCCCATTTTCCTGTCCAAACATAACATAACCTAAGCCTTGCCAAAACCAAAAGGAGATGTCCAATAGCATGGCATAGCTTGAGAACAGCATATTAGACACTTTATTTTTCTGCATCAAAACCAGGAGAAAGAACCACACTGCAGCAAAAAGCAAAGGGCCTAACTAATCTTCAAACCTGCACTCACCCTTGGCTGTGGCATTTTCAAAAGACAGAAGCAGCAGTAGACCAAAGACCTTCACTTTTTGCAACCTCATCCTTGCTTGCTATTGGCCTTTCATCTTGGCTGTCATAACAAAAGAACAAAAAACCAAGTAACCCTGCCATGAAAAAACCAGTAGAATTTCACTGAAACATTGGTACACACCCTTGGCATTTTCTTCCAAAAAACCTGTCATAACATCCAACAGAAAAAGAACCATGGGACTCACTCATTCAAAAGCTGACTGGAGCATTGCTTCAAAACAGTAAAAACTTCAAAAAAAACCTAGACTTGGCCATTTCCATTTTCTTTCTGCAAACCAAGCCTAGCCTTGCAACATGTTTTCATCATCCATACACAACACTTCCTGCAGCTTACCACAACCAACTTAACCTTGCCTTGCCTTCCACATGTTCCTCACCATGTTGCTGTCAAAGGAAGCTCAACATTGCAGCCAACATAATAGCATCACCAACCTTTTTTTGGGCCAAGGCAAATTGATTGTGCAACCTCATTCATTCAAAACTGACCTCACTGTTAAAACTCACAGGGAACCAAACTGCATTGCTTTTTCAAACCTTGCTTGACTTCACCTCCAAACACACCTCACTTGCATTTTTGCCAAGGAGAAAATCTGTCACAGAACCAACATTGCCTTGCCACCAAAACAACATACCAGGTCATGATTTCCTGCCACAGAAGTAGCAGACCAACAAAAACCCCTCCCACTTGCATCTACCAAAAATAAAAACCAACTTCATACACTCTCTCAAACCACCTTGCCTTGCATCCCTAAAAAGCTCTGTCCAAACCTCAAAGGTACTGAGCCTTGCAATTTGTTTTCCAACATCCATTCACCATTTTCCTGTCAACAATGGAACCAATGACAGCAACATAACATCTTGCACATTAGAACTCCACACCCTCAAAAACTCACTTCTTGCACTTTTTAAAAACTGTCCTAAAACTCAGAGAACAAAGCCTTGCCTAGTTTTGACCATTCATCCATCACTTCCTGTCAGGTAAAACCTTGCTAGCAGCCAGAAGCACATAGAAGCAAGCCTTGGCTCTCATTCACTCAAAACCTCACTTTGCTTGCCTCTTCAAAACAACCAGTCAAAAATTTCTAAAAGAACCAAGCCTGGCTTTTGTTGGAACACCACCCAAACTGCATTGTGAACCATTGCAATCACTTTCTTTCCACCTGTAGAAGCTCCTTCCAGTACTGTTTTCAAGAGAGCATTAACCATGGCAATCAAAGTTTGAGCTCATTCCAAGCATCCACAGGCCAAGGCATCTCCATCATATATCAAGGCATAGCTAAAGGGCAACTGTTCCACTTCAATAACACCAAACAACATCAAGAACACAACTGCCCTTCCCAATTTGGTAAATTTTCGACCTCTCTATTTTGTCAAACTGATGCATGCTTAATGTAGATCTTTTGATGCTGATTTCATGGATGGTCTTAGTTTTAAGATTGGTCAAGTAAGGGTTGAGATATTTTGAAATGAACATTGATGATCCAAACTTGTCTTACTCATTTCTCTTTGCCTAGCTCGAATTATTGAAAACCAATGTTAGGATGTTATTGTGTGTTGTTTGATGTTTACAATGGTGTAATCAATTGACACTTTTTGGGAGAAATTGAGAAATTCGATTTTGGTGATGAACATAAACCCTAGTTTCCCAATTTGCATTTTTCAGATTTTCTTTCCATTTCACGTGTGCATGGTTCTTCATTCTTCCAACAGCCAATGAAATTATTTCAAATTCTGGGCCAAAACGACTGTGTTTGGTTTAGTGGCTTCAAATATTACCAAATGCCATTTTCTCAAATATTAATTCAATTAATTTCACATTCAAATCACCAATCTTGCAAAAATCATAAAAGCTTCAATTTTAATCCAAATTCAATGGGATTTTTTGTGTTGTGCTCATCATGATCTCTACTTTTTTATCATTATTTTTCCAGAATTTTTGGATGGGTGGTTTTTTAAATGGCCTTAGGGTTTGTGACATGTGACCAAATTTTATGCACTTTGCCAAATCAATTGTGAAATGATGTGAATGTATCCCATGGTTCCCAAATTTTTTGTGCTCAAACTAGACACACTCATGGTGATTTTGGTATAGAGTTCGTGAATTTATCATTTGTGGTTGGTGAGTTATGATTTTTTGAATTAAGGTGTGACAATTTGTGTCACACCATTGATGTCCAACTTCATGATTTTCATTGCCATGCTTCTTGACCTCCAAATGATCTGATTTTTTGCATGAACCTACTTTTGTATGTCTAGTTGACTTGTGAATTTTCTTGGATTTATTTGAACTATTTTCCATTTGTTTGAGATTTTTCCTCCCTGCCTAGTCAAATGTTGACTTTGTGTGACACATGTTCCCATTTCATTTGTGAAATTCTCATACTTTATTAGATGGACATGCAATTTTGCATGAGATAACTAGACATCCTCATATTTGCCATGGTTTTGATCCCACTCATTTATCATACACCATTCTTGACTTATGATTTTTCTAAGTTGATGCATGTTTGGTTGGCTTCATTGAGCATGTTCAAAATTGCTTTGACTTTCTGATTTTCATTGACTGCCTTCCACTTGTCCAAATGGGATGAAATTTGACATGCTTACCATGCTAAGTGTTAGGTTTGATCATGATTTATTTGATGATTTTTGGAAAATGTTTAGATTGCTTTTGATGCAAGTCTTTCTGTTGACTTCTGTGAGCTTCTGTTTGCCATGCTTTGACCTAAATGGCTCATGAAATGATGATAGTAATTGATATGAATGTGAACCCAATTGGTTGTGTTTCTTGAATGTTTAAACTTGACTTTGATTGGATATCCTTTGCTGTTTTGATTTTCTCATTCACTTTTGACCCTAGGCTTGTCCTAGTGGTCCTGTTACTCACCTTTGAGCTTGTGTTTTCAGGTGGACCATCAAAGGGCCATTAAGACCAATTCTTTTGATTGAGCTTACTCAAGTATCATTGCCTAACCTCTTTGTTTTGTAGGTGGCTTGGCTCACATGCCCTAAGCCTTGTGCCTTGCACATCCATGTGCCTCTAATGGACTGTGGTTGTCTGTTTTTGTTTGTTTTGTTTGAAGTTGCATACTAACATCTGCTTGACTGTTTCAGGTGCTTTAGTTGCTTAGTTCTTTGTGAACTTTTTGCTTTGCTTTGCTTGTATAAGCAGTTTGCATTGAGGTATGTCTCTTTTACTTCATGTAGTCTGGAAGACCTGGCCTGTTACCTGGCCAGGCAACTGTCTGAAGTCCTCCTTAAGAGGCAATGTTTGTGGATGTTTAATTTTGTCCTTGCATGGAGTCAAAGTCCTCCTTAAGAGGCAATGTTTGTGGATGTTTACTTTTGTCCTTGTATAGAGTCAAAGTCCTCCTAAGTGAAGAGGCAATTGGTGGAAGGTAGGGATATGCAATCTATCCCCCACTATTCAGTGCGTCATCTGTTTTGCTCACACCACTGTGTTGATGCATTACAGATAAAAACCCAAGATCTTGTACAATTGTACAGTTGAGTCAGTCTTAAATGTGTAGAAGGGTTCCTACCTTCTGAACCCACACATTCTTGTCTTGAGCTCTCCCAGGCCAGGGATAAGAGCTGTGAAGTCTTACCTTCACTCACCTTTCATCTGCTTCACCTTAGCCCCTCAATGGCAAGGTTAAGAGCACCCTCACCCCATTCCAGAGGTTTGTTTGTCGAGGTTGATATGACCCCTTGACTAAAATCTAACCCTTGTTTGAGCCACTTGTTTGTGTATAGCGTGTGCTATCTGTGCTTGTAGGATTGTTTGACTTGCTTCCTGTGCAAGTTAGGATAGTTTGACTTGCTTCCTGTGCAAGTTAGGATAGTTTGACTTGCTTCCTGTGCAAGATAGGATTGTTTGACTTGCTTCCTGTGCAAGTTAGGATTAGTTTAGACTTGCTTCCTGTGCAAGTTAGGTTTTACTTGGCTTGCTTCCTGTGCAAGTTAAGTGTGTGTGGCTTGCTTCCTGTGTGAGCCATGCTTAGGATAGGTCGGCCCTTGTGCCATTTAGCTAGAAACCATAACTTAGGGTTGATTTGCATGATAACATCTAGGCTCGAGTCATAGTCTCCCTAGTTGTGTCTCCCTCTGTTATCCGGTTAGGCTAGAACCTTTGTCCCTGCGTAGGGGAACTACATCGCCCTGATCTTCATACCAGATGAAGTATGTAGGCAGGAGATTGAGCCGATCTCTCCGGGCGCCCTTTCTTTTCTTTTGTGTGTGTTGTCTGACCTATGTTAGGCTCGAGTCCCTGACTCCTTAGCAGGTGCTGTCTGTCTGTTTGTGTGTGTGTGCTTAACAGTTGTAGGCTGAGTCCCCGACTCCCTATCAACCTGTTGTGTTGTTGTGTGCTTGGAAGCCGATGTAAGTCCATCGAGTGGCATTTGGGTTCCAGTGTGCGTGTGTTCGGTTCGGATGCTGATGTAAGTCCAGTGATTGGCAGTCGGGCTCCACGTTTGCCTGTGTGTGTCTTGTTTGTTTGTGTGCGTGTCAGCCGAGCTACGAATGCTCTGATTCTTCTCTCGTCCGAGAAGATACGTATGCATAGGATGCGACATCCTAGCGAGCATGTGTTGTTTCCCCAGTCCGAACTACTTCGACTCTGATGTCTATGCCTGATAGACTAAGTAGGCCCAGGATGCGATATCCTGCCGAGTCAGTTTCAGTCAGTTTCTTGTGTCTCTTTCAGCCAGTGTGCGTGTGTTTATGAGCAGTGTTTAGCAACCAATATTCCTTCCTTTTGTGCGTGGATCCCGTAGAGTACTACGGATGCGTAGGGGTGCTAATACCTTCCCTTCGCATAACCGACTCCCGAACCCATACTCTTTGGTCGCGAGACCATGTTCTTTCCCAGGTTTACTCTGAGCGTTTCCTTTCCCTCTTTTGGGATAAATAACGCACGGTGGCGGCTCTGTTGTTCTTTCTTTTCCCGCCGGTTTTTCGCGCGATGCGACAGCTGGCGACTCTGCTGGGGATGTAGAGAAGTTGACCTATGCTGGTCCATCTTCCCTGAGCGAGTCTCTCCTAGCGCTCTCTAGGTTAGGATTTTGGTTGCTGTTTGCTGTTGTATTTATTGCATTCATTGTATATATTTGCATTTACTGTTTGCATTTATTGTTTGCATTAATGTTTGCATTTATTCATATTCATCTGCTGGTTGTGCTGTGTTTCTCTGTTTGGGGTGGGAGTTACTCGAGGTAAAAGGCCCAATACCCAGGCTATGAGTGAAATCTAGGAAACCTAGGAATAGAGTGATTCATGGGAAGCGGGTGGTATGGCGCCACTTAGCGGAACATTGATATCACGAGCAGTTCAGACCCTGGTGGGACACTGTCGTTACATACTTCGGGTGTGTATATGATAGTATTTCTGCGAAAGGTTATTTATGCTGCGTTTCTCTCGACCTTACCCTGGCCTAGATGACACCCGTGAGTGGGGAAGGGTTTGTTCATTTTAACAGGTACAGTTGGTGACTCCCGGTACTGATGGTGACTATGAATTCTGGACATATGTTTCTGGACGCCGGAGGTTTGATCCTGGTATTGATCAGAGGGTTCCGTTTATTTCGGATCCCTGGGCTGAATTTGAGGGTACTCGTTCAGATGATGATTTGGTTTCTAAGAATGGGTTCAGATGACAGTTCCTCAGATGACTTCGGGTTTCAGACGGATTGTGACTCCGAGTTCAAGCTGAAGCTTCGACCCTGTGCCTTGAGACGCACAGCCTGACCAGTCATGTTGCATCATTTGCATCATAGCATGTTTATTTTCAAAAAAATAGTAATGCATGAAAAAAAGTTAACTGGCATACGCATATCCTTTATCAGGATCATTCATGACAAAATAGTACCCATATCATGCACCTCATGCATATCATGCACATCCTTGCATTACAGACATGGTTGGAAAGACTCCTCACTTTGGTTCCTGACTGAGAGAGGATTGCTGATTGTCGTCCACACCGCTACTCAACCAGACTCAATCATCAGAGGATTATGGACCAGGTTCAGACAGAGTTGGCTGAGATGAGGGCTAACATGGCCCATTTTATGACGATGATGCAAGGAGTTGTTCAGAGGCAAGAGGAGCTGCGTGCTTTAGCCCAGAGACAGGAAGCCGTGATTCCACCAGTCCACCGTGCTCCACCGGTGGATGTACTCGTTCATGAGAATGCTGCTGTCACTATTCTCGTCAATGATTATGCCGTGGGTGATGAATTGAAGAGGATCAGAATCAGAGAATAGCCTCTTGCTGCAGAGACTGTTAATATCAGAGCAACCCGCGCTCCGGTTCGCCGTCCTGGCTCTTCAAGTTCTTCCGGTTCTAAGAAGACATACTCTGGGGCACCCAAAAGGGAAGAGATTGAAACAAATGTTGTGCACCGTCGGAGGAGCGCAAACAGAGGACAGTATCGTCAGGCTGCTGCTGTGACTATTCCAGCAACTCAACCTCAACAACAGCAGAGAAGGCCAACTCAGCAATATCAGCATCAGCAACATCATCCTCAGCAGCAGGTTTCCCAGCAAGCCAGTACAAGTAATGAGAGGAAGAAGATCATTTTTTTTGATCCAGTCCCCATGTCCTACGCCGAACTGTATCCCTCTCTGTTAGAGCGGAACTTGATTACATCCAGAGACCCGCCGGCTATACCCGTCAACCCTCGATGGTGGTATAGGCCTGATCAGCATTGTGTGTATCACTCAGGTGCTCCTGGTCATGATGTGGATAGTTGCTTTCAGTTGAAGATGAAGGTTCAAGACCTTGTCAGATCAGGAATTCTGAACTTTGAGGACTTGGGTCCCCGTGATAATCAAGCTTGAAGATAACAAGTCCTGGGCTGGCGCCGACTTTTTCTTCAGAAGGGTTGTTCAGAAAACAGAAGCTGCTGATGCAAAGGATACTGACAGTTGTCATCCCTGGAGGGATCTGTCACAATTGGGTCACTGTGGGCGTTCCTACAGTTGTTCATAAGTCTTTGTAACAATCACTTTGTTTAAAAAACCTTCTCCCATGCCAAAAGGAGAAGTGATGGCATTGTTGGCAACATTTTGTGCAATGATATTTTCATTCAAATAATTCATGTTAAACATTTGTTTTTCCAATTGTTTTCCCTTTTCGCTTTTTGCATGAAATTGGTGATCACAAAAAACCTTTAAAAACAAGAATAAAAGCAATCTTTTCATCTGCATAACGATTGTGTTGTTTGTTTTTCAAAAAGCTTTTCATCTCTAAATCTTTATGCAGGTTGTTTCTCAAACCCATTGAACATAATGATCGGACGTCATCTCCCGATTTTGAATTCCCTGTATTCGAAGCGGACGAAGATGGTGTTGAAGGGATTCCTGACGAGATTTCCCGACTTCTTGAGCAAGAAAAGAAGATCACTCAGCTGCATCTCGAGAATCAGCAGAACAGCCAACTGGGGCATTATCAAAAAAAAGGGAAAAAAAAGAAAGAGGAGGGTGCAAAACCAAATCAAAAGAAATCCAAATCAAAAGAAAAAGAAACAAAGAAAGAAACAAGAAAAATAGCACCCTCAAAGTCCCAAGTTGACTGATGCTGAGTTCAATCAAAATCAAAGAGATCAACTGCCATGTGTCATGGCCAGTCATATCAGCAAAGAGTGAAGAAAGCATTCGACAAGAAGATCAAGCCTCGTGTGTTCCGAGGGACCCTGTGCTCAAGAAAGTCTTGTCTTTCGTGCCCGATTCCAGGGGCAAGTGGACTTTACAAGCTACAAACGTCCGAATGTTGTCAAGAGAGACTTTTCAGGTGATGCTTTAACACTTACTACAATGGATGAAGAAGTTCACTCGTCCTGTGAATTCCAGATGCAGTCAAGAAATACTTCGCCTAAAACAAAACAAAAAAAGCAAAAGCTCGCTAAGTCGAACACCCCAAAGGGCGACTTAAGCAAAAAGGAGCGTCTCGGTGGATTGAAAACCCGAAAGGGCGATCCAGGCAAAAGTTAGAGACATTGAAAAAAGGAATTTGCATCCCGCTAGATTGATCACCTCACACTGGGGCAATCTAGGCAAAAATTAGGGATTTGGCAAGTAACTGCATCTTGACAAGACTGTGCTCTATATCCGTCATCCGTCAGGGATTCTCGATTCGTCGTCGACTGAAGCTTTGAATACATCGAAAATTCAGAATGGTAGAGGAAAGGTCATTATGTTCAATGTAGCCCTCTCCAATATATATCACCGATTTCAAACTTGTACAGATCTATGGAGTCTCGCCCTTTGCAGACTACCATCCCATCACATCAATTTGAGCTTTTATCCAATTATTTGCACTCTTATTTGTTTCAACTCAACAAACGTTTTGCATGTTTTAATTGATAAAGTATCATTGTTTTCAAAATAAACAAATTTTTCACAAAAACTGTTCTTAAACAAAGCGAACGTTCACAATGATGGAAGGATACTCAGGAGACCCACAGTGCTCTCCCGGGGGTGGTATGATTACCAACAGGTAAGACAATTGTTCGTATCTCGAGCATGACTGTATCTTTGTCCTGCAGAACCTCGTATGGTCTCTCCTCAGTGAGGTTGCTCAGTGCAGTGTTTGGTTGAAAGTTTTTATCTTCATGCTCCCGGCAGTACAACATTCTTCCTCCAAGTCCCTATTAGCCCTATCGTGGGGCATCCCCAGTAGAGTGATGTTTGAGCCTTATCATGGGGCATACCTGGGGCACGTTTTTATCTGACGATCTCTTGTGCAGGTGCTGTTAGACATCTTCATTCACTCGCCAGTGGTAATATGAACCTTTTTGACAAGAGATCCCCTCAGAGTCCAATCAGGGGCAAGGGATAGTTGAACGGTGAAAAGACAGCGAAGGATTACGACAACGATCCTGGAAAGTTAATCAAGAAGACTCTTCAAAGTCTGATGATTGGAAAGTATGTATAAATCCCAAGAGTTCAACCTCCGTGAAGTACGAACGAGTTGGGAATACAAGATGATGGAGCAGAAAAGTCCAGAAGAGTCTGGGAGTTCTTAAAAGTGGAAAGTCAACACTATGGGTGGATGATGGATACTAGTGTTCGACGAGGCGACCGACATCCCTGTCAAACAAGCTGTATCTCCCCAGAGGATTGAGAGTGTAATCTCCCTGGTAGATTCGAGATCGTTGTCTCCTCAGCAAGCCTGAAGGTCATCACGTCCCCAGCCCAGGCCAGTATTGAAGCTATCAGAGTTATTTCCCCTGCAGAGATACCTGTGGATAGTACCTCCTTTCCCCAACAGATCTAAGGATTGCTTCTCCCCAGCAGTCCTGTGATTGCAGATTTCCCCAGTTGAGAATCCCCGCTGAGCGCCTGGCAGTTGTTTTCCCCAGGAGCACCCCAGTGGAGTTTATCAGTAGACTGTTGGTGTGTTCCCCAACAATTGGTTTTGTGATGCTATCATCTCCAGTGTGGCCGTGAGTGCTTATCCCAAGCAGGTTTGTGGGAATTCATCTCCAGTATGATATGATGTGCTATCATCCTCGACAGAGTTGTTACTCTCACCACTATGGTTGTTCTCTCCACTAGGATTGTTCTCCTCAGCAGAATGGTGTGGTTTTCCTCAGCAAGTTCCCCGAGTGGAGCGGGTCTCATGAAATACTTCTCCAGCAGTGATTCTCCTACATATGGATTGGTTGGGTCGTCCCTAGTGGAGTAGCATTTATTTCTCCAGCAGAGTACATCCTACCAGTGGATTGGACGGGTTTCTGTAATAGACTGATATCTGTATCCCCGACGGAGTTGTGACTGTTTTCCAAGTCTGAAGTTGTCTTCACAGCGGAGGTTGTGTTGATGGTTTTTCCCCAGCAAGGTTTGTCTTTCCCCATGCAGAATGGAAGTTGACTTGGTTATACCATTCCCCAGCACAGTTCCTGGAATTCCCCGGTGTTGTCTCTGAAGGAGACGTGTGTTTATGCATTCATCATTTAGATAAGCACAACATATTGCATCATTAGTGCATAGCATTTCCATGATCATGGGGCATTGTGTAAAACAAGAAAAACTCATGCATCAACGTTGCAAGCATATCCATTAGCCCTAGGCCGTGGTGACCAGCCGAGGTTGGGTTGTTGGAAAGAGTTTAGCATCGCGCCATTGGATCGGCTTCAGGATTGGGTTCATCAGCATGGTTGAGAGGTTGGTGTTTTCCTAACAAGTGATTCCTCAGTCGAGCGGGTATCCCCAGCAGTGTTACTCCCCAATTGTTAGCGTCTTGCCAGCTTGGGTCTTTTTCCTTAAGCAGATATGGGTGTGTCTGATCTCTCCATGTAGAGTCTACCCCTTAAGCAGAAAGTGTCAATCTTTTCCTGCCATTTCCCCACTGAGATACATCCTCGTGGATGACGGTTGCTTCCGTTCCCTCCCAACACACATTGGGATGGGTTTTCCCTATTGAGTTCTTTCCTCATTAGGATGAGTCTTGTTTCAGTCTGCCTTTTTGGATCGATCCTAAATTGGTTTCCTGTTGGCTGTCTCCTGTACTTCCCTGGGGCATAAATGAATAGTCGCTCACTAACCGACACTCATTCATCTTATCCTCAGCGGAATTTGTTGGCCTCTACCTACGAACCGGTAGCTGTAAGTCCTATCTTTGTGGTTTTCTACCCACTAGCTGGTAGTTGTAAAATCCCATTTTCCTCCCCTTGTTGGAATTAACCCTTTGTGCTCATCCCGATGATGACTGGTTACTTTTCCGTGGTTTTCTGCCTACAAACCGGTAGATGTAATCCCCTCTTTGTGGTATTAATGGTCTTGTCCCCTTTGGATACTTGCTTTGATCAGACAGTATTGTCCCCATTGGGTCTTCACTTTCTTTTTGGATACTTGCTCCAAGTTAGCAACTTTATCCTCTTTTGATTGGTCATCTTTTGCATACCTAGTCTGGTACCCAGATGCCAGTCTTTTCGGTCGATTATTCATTTAACAACCTACAACCCGGTTATGGATAATCTTCCATGCGAGTGTATTATCTACGTTTTGACGGCTATAGATAATATGTACTTATGATTTCCCGGTATTCAGACCGAAGGAGTTTCCGACGATCAGGTCGATGTACTCATGGCACAAGGCCAATTTTTCCGGTATTCAGACCGAAGGAGTTTCCGACGATCAGGTCGATGTACTCATGGCACAAGGCCAATTTTTCCGGTATTCAGACCGAAGGAGTTTCCGACGATCAGGTCGATGTACTCATGGCACAAGGCCAATTTTCCGGTATTCAGACCGAAGGAGTTTCCGTCGATCAGGTCGATGTACTCATGGCACAAGGCCAATTTTCCGGTATTCAGACCGAAGGAGTTTCCGACGATCAGGTCGATGTACTCATGGCACAAGGCCAATTTTCCGGTATTCAGACCGAAGGAGTTTCCGACGATCAGGTCGATGTACTCATGGCACAAGGCCAATTTTCCGGTATTCAGACCGAAGAAGTATTCTCCTCTCCGTTGGTGTCGATAAACGTCGAGTTTTTCCCGATCATCCGTTGATGATTTGGTTGTGTCCTCCTTCCCAAGTGAAGTATCCTCCTCTCCGTTGGTGTCGATAAACGTCGAGTTTTTCCCGATCATCCGTTGATGATTTGGTTGTGTCCTTCTTCCCTAGTGAAGTTTTCCTCCTCTCCGTTGGTGTCGATAAACGTCGAGTTTTTCCCGATCATTCGTTGATGATTTGGTTGTGTCCTTCTTCCCTAGTGAAGTTATCCTCCTCTCCGTTGGTGTCGATAAACGTCGAGTTTTTCCTAGTCATCCGATGATGTCTAATTGTACCTATCCCCACGTGGATTTACCTCTCCGTTGGTCTTGGTAAACGTTGAGTTTTTCCTAGTCATCCGATGATGTCTAATTGTACCTATCCCCACGTGGATTTACCTCTCCGTTGGTCTTGGTAAACGTTGAGTTTTTCCTAGTCATCCGATGATGTCTAATTGTACCTATCCCCACGTGGATTTACCTCTCCGTTGGTCTTGGTAAACGTTGAGTTTTTCCCATTTCGTCCGTTGACGTATGGTTGTATCCCTTCCGGTCATTCATTAATGTCTGGTTACCTCTCCGTTGGTCTTGGTAAACGTTGAGTTTTTCCTAGTCATCCGATGATGTCTAATTGTACCTATCCCCACGTGGATTTACCTCTCCGTTGGTCTTGGTAAACGTTGAGTTTTTCCCATTTCGTCCGTTGACGTATGGTTGTATCCCTTCCGGTCATTCATTAATGTCTGGTTACCTCTCCGTTGGTCTTGGTAAACGTCGAGTTTTTCCTAGTTGTCCGATGGCATCTAGTTGTGATTTCTATTCCCATTCATCATCGTTGTGATGTCTGGATGTGGCCATACCCTTTGAAAACAAAAAAAAGCAAAACAAAATACCCAACAATAAATATCAAATCCTAGTGGACGTTTCCATTGGTGGATCCCTGTACTGTGCAAATTCTACGGTTCTTGGTATTCAATCCCTGTTTACCCTGAAAGTCTGACAGCCGTTGCTCTCATCCATTCGGGTTCCCAGCTGATTGAATAGGGGCAGCTGTAGCACCTCAAATTTGCACCTATCATTGTACATACATTTTCATATTAGGTCATAGCATATCATGATCCATTGCATAGCATTTGCATTGTCCCTCAGTTGCCTCAAGAGCAAGCAATCAAGAATTAGGTCAAACTAATCTCCTGATCAGTCAACCAAGCAAGCAAAGGAATTTCTCATTGAACCAAGGCCTTGGGGTTTTGTCCAACAAGTTCACATGGCTTGGAGGTCCATTTGAAGTATTTTGGTCAAGGGTTGAAGACTTGGAGATCATCAGTTCATACACAGACAGTCAAAAACCCTAAAAAAGTCAACTGTCAGTCAAAGCAGTGGATGGTGGTCATTCTTGTGGAATTTGGGCCCCATGATCAATAATCAAGAGTTCATACAACTTGGGACATCATTTGAAGTCAAGTTCTCAAGGAATTAGGGTTTGGAAGTCATCAGTCAATGCACAATCAGTCAGAAACCCTAAAAGTCAACTGTTGGTCAACTGTCCATTTAATCAGTGATTTGATGATTGGAATTGGTTTGTGAGAGTTCATTCATGTCCAAATAGTCATCATATATCATGCCAAACACCATCATGGAAGAATTTGAAGCCAGATCAGAAATTTCCCAAAACGGAAACTGGGCCTGTAACTGAAACTTACCAGAAATGGAAAGTTTTGATCCTCAAACTTACATCATGATACAAGCCTCAAATGAATTTTTGCCCAACATGAAAGTTGAAGATCTTGTTCTCCCATTTCCAAAAAGTCCTAGAACTCTTAATTCCCATGTGTGGTTGGCAAGTTATGATCGAATCGATTTCAGAAAATCTTGAACTTCAAAGGGCCATATCTCCCAAACCGTTTGGCCAACTTTGGTGGGGTTTTTTCCTACAAGTCACATTTGATCCCCTCTTTCCAAAAATATAAATTTCATGAGCCAAAACTTCACCAATCAAAATGGCATATTTTGACCTTTTTCATTTAAATGCAAGTTTGACCAAGAGTTGACTTTTTGATATAAACACTTTTTTCACATTTGGCCAATTGGAACAGCTCAAAAAAGTCATTTAAAAGGTGTTTGCAAGCTCAATTATGCAGTACATGAAGCCATTCTTTAACTTGTTTGAAATTTGGATGAAAGTACAAGTTCACCATACCACTCCATGCTATCCACCATACCATGATTTGTACTCACCAAAACAGAGTTTTTGGAGGCCATTCTCTGTCAATTGAACACATCTTAGCAACCTAAAATCTCAGAAAAGAAGCCATGCTTGCTCACTTGAATTTTGGGACAAAAGGACAAAAGCAACCACATCCATCCATACCTCCACACTTTACTTTGTACTATGACAGCAGAAATGAAGTTGCAGCCATCACAACCAACACACACATGCCCAAATGTTCACTCTCTCACTTGGCATGGACCTCCACTAAAAACTGCAAGGTATTGTTTGAAATAGAAGCAACACTCAACAGCATATGGTAGGGGTGTACTTCCTGTCATGAAACAAGTAGTAGCAGGATGGCAGCATCACAAAAAAGAAACACTTGCCTTGCATTTTAAAAAAAAAAGAACAACCATACCTCTAGGAACCAGATATCACATAGCAGGTTTTAGGGGATAAAAGATTTTTCTGTCATTTTGAAGGCAAGGGGGCTGCATAACAGGAAAAACTTCATGCTGTAGAAAAGGACCTTTGGCCATTTGACCAAAAAGGCTGTCAAAAACTTCCAAGACTAAACCCTGCAGCATCCAACAAAACCAACATAACCAATCAAAGCTGCCCTCACCTTATTTTTTTGATTTCCCATTTTCCTGTCCAAACATAACATAACCTAAGCCTTGCCAAAACCAAAAGGAGATGTCCAATAGCATGGCATAGCTTGAGAACAGCATATTAGACACTTTATTTTTCTGCATCAAAACCAGGAGAAAGAACCACACTGCAGCAAAAAGCAAAGGGCCTAACTAATCTTCAAACCTGCACTCACCCTTGGCTGTGGCATTTTCAAAAGACAGAAGCAGCAGTAGACCAAAGACCTTCACTTTTTGCAACCTCATCCTTGCTTGCTATTGGCCTTTCATCTTGGCTGTCATAACAAAAGAACAAAAAACCAAGTAACCCTGCCATGAAAAAACCAGTAGAATTTCACTGAAACATTGGTACACACCCTTGGCATTTTCTTCCAAAAAACCTGTCATAACATCCAACAGAAAAAGAACCATGGGACTCACTCATTCAAAAGCTGACTGGAGCATTGCTTCAAAACAGTAAAAACTTCAAAAAAAACCTAGACTTGGCCATTTCCATTTTCTTTCTGCAAACCAAGCCTAGCCTTGCAACATGTTTTCATCATCCATACACAACACTTCCTGCAGCTTACCACAACCAACTTAACCTTGCCTTGCCTTCCACATGTTCCTCACCATGTTGCTGTCAAAGGAAGCTCAACATTGCAGCCAACATAATAGCATCACCAACCTTTTTTTGGGCCAAGGCAAATTGATTGTGCAACCTCATTCATTCAAAACTGACCTCACTGTTAAAACTCACAGGGAACCAAACTGCATTGCTTTTTCAAACCTTGCTTGACTTCACCTCCAAACACACCTCACTTGCATTTTTGCCAAGGAGAAAATCTGTCACAGAACCAACATTGCCTTGCCACCAAAACAACATACCAGGTCATGATTTCCTGCCACAGAAGTAGCAGACCAACAAAAACCCCTCCCACTTGCATCTACCAAAAATAAAAACCAACTTCATACACTCTCTCAAACCACCTTGCCTTGCATCCCTAAAAAGCTCTGTCCAAACCTCAAAGGTACTGAGCCTTGCAATTTGTTTTCCAACATCCATTCACCATTTTCCTGTCAACAATGGAACCAATGACAGCAACATAACATCTTGCACATTAGAACTCCACACCCTCAAAAACTCACTTCTTGCACTTTTTAAAAACTGTCCTAAAACTCAGAGAACAAAGCCTTGCCTAGTTTTGACCATTCATCCATCACTTCCTGTCAGGTAAAACCTTGCTAGCAGCCAGAAGCACATAGAAGCAAGCCTTGGCTCTCATTCACTCAAAACCTCACTTTGCTTGCCTCTTCAAAACAACCAGTCAAAAATTTCTAAAAGAACCAAGCCTGGCTTTTGTTGGAACACCACCCAAACTGCATTGTGAACCATTGCAATCACTTTCTTTCCACCTGTAGAAGCTCCTTCCAGTACTGTTTTCAAGAGAGCATTAACCATGGCAATCAAAGTTTGAGCTCATTCCAAGCATCCACAGGCCAAGGCATCTCCATCATATATCAAGGCATAGCTAAAGGGCAACTGTTCCACTTCAATAACACCAAACAACATCAAGAACACAACTGCCCTTCCCAATTTGGTAAATTTTCGACCTCTCTATTTTGTCAAACTGATGCATGCTTAATGTAGATCTTTTGATGCTGATTTCATGGATGGTCTTAGTTTTAAGATTGGTCAAGTAAGGGTTGAGATATTTTGAAATGAACATTGATGATCCAAACTTGTCTTACTCATTTCTCTTTGCCTAGCTCGAATTATTGAAAACCAATGTTAGGATGTTATTGTGTGTTGTTTGATGTTTACAATGGTGTAATCAATTGACACTTTTTGGGAGAAATTGAGAAATTCGATTTTGGTGATGAACATAAACCCTAGTTTCCCAATTTGCATTTTTCAGATTTTCTTTCCATTTCACGTGTGCATGGTTCTTCATTCTTCCAACAGCCAATGAAATTATTTCAAATTCTGGGCCAAAACGACTGTGTTTGGTTTAGTGGCTTCAAATATTACCAAAATGCCATTTTCTCAAATATTAATTCAATTAATTTCACATTCAAATCACCAATCTTGCAAAAATCATAAAAGCTTCAATTTTAATCCAAATTCAATGGGATTTTTTGTGTTGTGCTCATCATGATCTCTACTTTTTTATCATTATTTTTCCAGAATTTTTGGATGGGTGGTTTTTAAATGGCCTTAGGGTTTGTGACATGTGACCAAATTTTATGCACTTTGCCAAATCAATTGTGAAATGATGTGAATGTATCCCATGGTTCCCAAATTTTTTGTGCTCAAACTAGACACACTCATGGTGATTTTGGTATAGAGTTCGTGAATTTATCATTTGTGGTTGGTGAGTTATGATTTTTTGAATTAAGGTGTGACAATTTGTGTCACACCATTGATGTCCAACTTCATGATTTTCATTGCCATGCTTCTTGACCTCCAAATGATCTGATTTTTTGCATGAACCTACTTTTGTATGTCTAGTTGACTTGTGAATTTTCTTGGATTTATTTGAACTATTTTCCATTTGTTTGAGATTTTTCCTCCCTGCCTAGTCAAATGTTGACTTTGTGTGACACATGTTCCCATTTCATTTGTGAAATTCTCATACTTTATTAGATGGACATGCAATTTTGCATGAGATAACTAGACATCCTCATATTTGCCATGGTTTTGATCCCACTCATTTATCATACACCATTCTTGACTTATGATTTTTCTAAGTTGATGCATGTTTGGTTGGCTTCATTGAGCATGTTCAAAATTGCTTTGACTTTCTGATTTTCATTGACTGCCTTCCACTTGTCCAAATGGGATGAAATTTGACATGCTTACCATGCTAAGTGTTAGGTTTGATCATGATTTATTTGATGATTTTTGGAAAATGTTTAGATTGCTTTTGATGCAAGTCTTTCTGTTGACTTCTGTGAGCTTCTGTTTGCCATGCTTTGACCTAAATGGCTCATGAAATGATGATAGTAATTGATATGAATGTGAACCCAATTGGTTGTGTTTCTTGAATGTTTAAACTTGACTTTGATTGGATATCCTTTGCTGTTTTGATTTTCTCATTCACTTTTGACCCTAGGCTTGTCCTAGTGGTCCTGTTACTCACCTTTGAGCTTGTGTTTTCAGGTGGACCATCAAAGGGCCATTAAGACCAATTCTTTTGATTGAGCTTACTCAAGTATCATTGCCTAACCTCTTTGTTTTGTAGGTGGCTTGGCTCACATGCCCTAAGCCTTGTGCCTTGCACATCCATGTGCCTCTAATGGACTGTGGTTGTCTGTTTTTGTTTGTTTTGTTTGAAGTTGCATACTAACATCTGCTTGACTGTTTCAGGTGCTTTAGTTGCTTAGTTCTTTGTGAACTTTTTGCTTTGCTTTGCTTGTATAAGCAGTTTGCATTGAGGTATGTCTCTTTTACTTCATGTAGTCTGGAAGACCTGGCCTGTTACCTGGCCAGGCAACTGTCTGAAGTCCTCCTTAAGAGGCAATGTTTGTGGATGTTTAATTTTGTCCTTGCATGGAGTCAAAGTCCTCCTTAAGAGGCAATGTTTGTGGATGTTTACTTTTGTCCTTGTATAGAGTCAAAGTCCTCCTAAGTGAAGAGGCAATTGGTGGAAGGTAGGGATATGCAATCTATCCCCCACTATTCAGTGCGTCATCTGTTTTGCTCACACCACTGTGTTGATGCATTACAGATAAAAACCCAAGATCTTGTACAATTGTACAGTTGAGTCAGTCTTAAATGTGTAGAAGGGTTCCTACCTTCTGAACCCACACATTCTTGTCTTGAGCTCTCCCAGGCCAGGGATAAGAGCTGTGAAGTCTTACCTTCACTCACCTTTCATCTGCTTCACCTTAGCCCCTCAATGGCAAGGTTAAGAGCACCCTCACCCCATTCCAGAGGTTTGTTTGTCGAGGTTGATATGACCCCTTGACTAAAATCTAACCCTTGTTTGAGCCACTTGTTTGTGTATAGCGTGTGCTATCTGTGCTTGTAGGATTGTTTGACTTGCTTCCTGTGCAAGTTAGGATAGTTTGACTTGCTTCCTGTGCAAGTTAGGATAGTTTGACTTGCTTCCTGTGCAAGATAGGATTGTTTGACTTGCTTCCTGTGCAAGTTAGGATTAGTTTAGACTTGCTTCCTGTGCAAGTTAGGTTTTACTTGGCTTGCTTCCTGTGCAAGTTAAGTGTGTGTGGCTTGCTTCCTGTGTGAGCCATGCTTAGGATAGGTCGGCCCTTGTGCCATTTAGCTAGAAACCATAACTTAGGGTTGATTTGCATGATAACATCTAGGCTCGAGTCATAGTCTCCCTAGTTGTGTCTCCCTCTGTTATCCGGTTAGGCTAGAACCTTTGTCCCTGCGTAGGGGAACTACATCGCCCTGATCTTCATACCAGATGAAGTATGTAGGCAGGAGATTGAGCCGATCTCTCCGGGCGCCCTTTCTTTTCTTTTGTGTGTGTTGTCTGACCTATGTTAGGCTCGAGTCCCTGACTCCTTAGCAGGTGCTGTCTGTCTGTTTGTGTGTGTGTGCTTAACAGTTGTAGGCTGAGTCCCCGACTCCCTATCAACCTGTTGTGTTGTTGTGTGCTTGGAAGCCGATGTAAGTCCATCGAGTGGCATTTGGGTTCCAGTGTGCGTGTGTTCGGTTCGGATGCTGATGTAAGTCCAGTGATTGGCAGTCGGGCTCCACGTTTGCCTGTGTGTGTCTTGTTTGTTTGTGTGCGTGTCAGCCGAGCTACGAATGCTCTGATTCTTCTCTCGTCCGAGAAGATACGTATGCATAGGATGCGACATCCTAGCGAGCATGTGTTGTTTCCCCAGTCCGAACTACTTCGACTCTGATGTCTATGCCTGATAGACTAAGTAGGCCCAGGATGCGATATCCTGCCGAGTCAGTTTCAGTCAGTTTCTTGTGTCTCTTTCAGCCAGTGTGCGTGTGTTTATGAGCAGTGTTTAGCAACCAATATTCCTTCCTTTTGTGCGTGGATCCCGTAGAGTACTACGGATGCGTAGGGGTGCTAATACCTTCCCTTCGCATAACCGACTCCCGAACCCATACTCTTTGGTCGCGAGACCATGTTCTTTCCCAGGTTTACTCTGAGCGTTTCCTTTCCCTCTTTTGGGATAAATAACGCACGGTGGCGGCTCTGTTGTTCTTTCTTTTCCCGCCGGTTTTTCGCGCGATGCGACAGCTGGCGACTCTGCTGGGGATGTAGAGAAGTTGACCTATGCTGGTCCATCTTCCCTGAGCGAGTCTCTCCTAGCGCTCTCTAGGTTAGGATTTTGGTTGCTGTTTGCTGTTGTATTTATTGCATTCATTGTATATATTTGCATTTACTGTTTGCATTTATTGTTTGCATTAATGTTTGCATTTATTCATATTCATCTGCTGGTTGTGCTGTGTTTCTCTGTTTGGGGTGGGAGTTACTCGAGGTAAAAGGCCCAATACCCAGGCTATGAGTGAAATCTAGGAAACCTAGGAATAGAGTGATTCATGGGAAGCGGGTGGTATGGCGCCACTTAGCGGAACATTGATATCACGAGCAGTTCAGACCCTGGTGGGACACTGTCGTTACATACTTCGGGTGTGTATATGATAGTATTTCTGCGAAAGGTTATTTATGCTGCGTTTCTCTCGACCTTACCCTGGCCTAGATGACACCCGTGAGTGGGGAAGGGTTTGTTCATTTTAACAGGTACAGTTGGTGACTCCCGGTACTGATGGTGACTATGAATTCTGGACATATGTTTCTGGACGCCGGAGGTTTGATCCTGGTATTGATCAGAGGGTTCCGTTTATTTCGGATCCCTGGGCTGAATTTGAGGGTACTCGTTCAGATGATGATTTGGTTTCTAAGAATGGGTTCAGATGACAGTTCCTCAGATGACTTCGGGTTTCAGACGGATTGTGACTCCGAGTTCAAGCTGAAGCTTCGACCCTGTGCCTTGAGACGCACAGCCTGACCAGTCATGTTGCATCATTTGCATCATAGCATGTTTATTTTCAAAAAAATAGTAATGCATGAAAAAAAGTTAACTGGCATACGCATATCCTTTATCAGGATCATTCATGACAAAATAGTACCCATATCATGCACCTCATGCATATCATGCACATCCTTGCATTACAGACATGGTTGGAAAGACTCCTCACTTTGGTTCCTGACTGAGAGAGGATTGCTGATTGTCGTCCACACCGCTACTCAACCAGACTCAATCATCAGAGGATTATGGACCAGGTTCAGACAGAGTTGGCTGAGATGAGGGCTAACATGGCCCATTTTATGACGATGATGCAAGGAGTTGTTCAGAGGCAAGAGGAGCTGCGTGCTTTAGCCCAGAGACAGGAAGCCGTGATTCCACCAGTCCACCGTGCTCCACCGGTGGATGTACTCGTTCATGAGAATGCTGCTGTCACTATTCTCGTCAATGATTATGCCGTGGGTGATGAATTGAAGAGGATCAGAATCAGAGAATAGCCTCTTGCTGCAGAGACTGTTAATATCAGAGCAACCCGCGCTCCGGTTCGCCGTCCTGGCTCTTCAAGTTCTTCCGGTTCTAAGAAGACATACTCTGGGGCACCCAAAAGGGAAGAGATTGAAACAAATGTTGTGCACCGTCGGAGGAGCGCAAACAGAGGACAGTATCGTCAGGCTGCTGCTGTGACTATTCCAGCAACTCAACCTCAACAACAGCAGAGAAGGCCAACTCAGCAATATCAGCATCAGCAACATCATCCTCAGCAGCAGGTTTCCCAGCAAGCCAGTACAAGTAATGAGAGGAAGAAGATCATTTTTTTTGATCCAGTCCCCATGTCCTACGCCGAACTGTATCCCTCTCTGTTAGAGCGGAACTTGATTACATCCAGAGACCCGCCGGCTATACCCGTCAACCCTCGATGGTGGTATAGGCCTGATCAGCATTGTGTGTATCACTCAGGTGCTCCTGGTCATGATGTGGATAGTTGCTTTCAGTTGAAGATGAAGGTTCAAGACCTTGTCAGATCAGGAATTCTGAACTTTGAGGACTTGGGTCCCCGTGATAATCAAGCTTGAAGATAACAAGTCCTGGGCTGGCGCCGACTTTTTCTTCAGAAGGGTTGTTCAGAAAACAGAAGCTGCTGATGCAAAGGATACTGACAGTTGTCATCCCTGGAGGGATCTGTCACAATTGGGTCACTGTGGGCGTTCCTACAGTTGTTCATAAGTCTTTGTAACAATCACTTTGTTTAAAAAACCTTCTCCCATGCCAAAAGGAGAAGTGATGGCATTGTTGGCAACATTTTGTGCAATGATATTTTCATTCAAATAATTCATGTTAAACATTTGTTTTTCCAATTGTTTTCCCTTTTCGCTTTTTGCATGAAATTGGTGATCACAAAAAACCTTTAAAAACAAGAATAAAAGCAATCTTTTCATCTGCATAACGATTGTGTTGTTTGTTTTTCAAAAAGCTTTTCATCTCTAAATCTTTATGCAGGTTGTTTCTCAAACCCATTGAACATAATGATCGGACGTCATCTCCCGATTTTGAATTCCCTGTATTCGAAGCGGACGAAGATGGTGTTGAAGGGATTCCTGACGAGATTTCCCGACTTCTTGAGCAAGAAAAGAAGATCACTCAGCTGCATCTCGAGAATCAGCAGAACAGCCAACTGGGGCATTATCAAAAAAAAAGGAAAAAAAAGAAAGAGGAGGGTGCAAAACCAAATCAAAAGAAATCCAAATCAAAAGAAAAAGAAACAAAGAAAGAAACAAGAAAAATAGCACCCTCAAAGTCCCAAGTTGACTGATGCTGAGTTCAATCAAAATCAAAGAGATCAACTGCCATGTGTCATGGCCAGTCATATCAGCAAAGAGTGAAGAAAGCATTCGACAAGAAGATCAAGCCTCGTGTGTTCCGAGGGACCCTGTGCTCAAGAAAGTCTTGTCTTTCGTGCCCGATTCCAGGGGCAAGTGGACTTTACAAGCTACAAACGTCCGAATGTTGTCAAGAGAGACTTTTCAGGTGATGCTTTAACACTTACTACAATGGATGAAGAAGTTCACTCGTCCTGTGAATTCCAGATGCAGTCAAGAAATACTTCGCCTAAAACAAAACAAAAAAAGCAAAAGCTCGCTAAGTCGAACACCCCAAAGGGCGACTTAAGCAAAAAGGAGCGTCTCGGTGGATTGAAAACCCGAAAGGGCGATCCAGGCAAAAGTTAGAGACATTGAAAAAAGGAATTTGCATCCCGCTAGATTGATCACCTCACACTGGGGCAATCTAGGCAAAAATTAGGGATTTGGCAAGTAACTGCATCTTGACAAGACTGTGCTCTATATCCGTCATCCGTCAGGGATTCTCGATTCGTCGTCGACTGAAGCTTTGAATACATCGAAAATTCAGAATGGTAGAGGAAAGGTCATTATGTTCAATGTAGCCCTCTCCAATATATATCACCGATTTCAAACTTGTACAGATCTATGGAGTCTCGCCCTTTGCAGACTACCATCCCATCACATCAATTTGAGCTTTTATCCAATTATTTGCACTCTTATTTGTTTCAACTCAACAAACGTTTTGCATGTTTTAATTGATAAAGTATCATTGTTTTCAAAATAAACAAATTTTTCACAAAAACTGTTCTTAAACAAAGCGAACGTTCACAATGATGGAAGGATACTCAGGAGACCCACAGTGCTCTCCCGGGGGTGGTATGATTACCAACAGGTAAGACAATTGTTCGTATCTCGAGCATGACTGTATCTTTGTCCTGCAGAACCTCGTATGGTCTCTCCTCAGTGAGGTTGCTCAGTGCAGTGTTTGGTTGAAAGTTTTTATCTTCATGCTCCCGGCAGTACAACATTCTTCCTCCAAGTCCCTATTAGCCCTATCGTGGGGCATCCCCAGTAGAGTGATGTTTGAGCCTTATCATGGGGCATACCTGGGGCACGTTTTTATCTGACGATCTCTTGTGCAGGTGCTGTTAGACATCTTCATTCACTCGCCAGTGGTAATATGAACCTTTTTGACAAGAGATCCCCTCAGAGTCCAATCAGGGGCAAGGGATAGTTGAACGGTGAAAAGACAGCGAAGGATTACGACAACGATCCTGGAAAGTTAATCAAGAAGACTCTTCAAAGTCTGATGATTGGAAAGTATGTATAAATCCCAAGAGTTCAACCTCCGTGAAGTACGAACGAGTTGGGAATACAAGATGATGGAGCAGAAAAGTCCAGAAGAGTCTGGGAGTTCTTAAAAGTGGAAAGTCAACACTATGGGTGGATGATGGATACTAGTGTTCGACGAGGCGACCGACATCCCTGTCAAACAAGCTGTATCTCCCCAGAGGATTGAGAGTGTAATCTCCCTGGTAGATTCGAGATCGTTGTCTCCTCAGCAAGCCTGAAGGTCATCACGTCCCCAGCCCAGGCCAGTATTGAAGCTATCAGAGTTATTTCCCCTGCAGAGATACCTGTGGATAGTACCTCCTTTCCCCAACAGATCTAAGGATTGCTTCTCCCCAGCAGTCCTGTGATTGCAGATTTCCCCAGTTGAGAATCCCCGCTGAGCGCCTGGCAGTTGTTTTCCCCAGGAGCACCCCAGTGGAGTTTATCAGTAGACTGTTGGTGTGTTCCCCAACAATTGGTTTTGTGATGCTATCATCTCCAGTGTGGCCGTGAGTGCTTATCCCAAGCAGGTTTGTGGGAATTCATCTCCAGTATGATATGATGTGCTATCATCCTCGACAGAGTTGTTACTCTCACCACTATGGTTGTTCTCTCCACTAGGATTGTTCTCCTCAGCAGAATGGTGTGGTTTTCCTCAGCAAGTTCCCCGAGTGGAGCGGGTCTCATGAAATACTTCTCCAGCAGTGATTCTCCTACATATGGATTGGTTGGGTCGTCCCTAGTGGAGTAGCATTTATTTCTCCAGCAGAGTACATCCTACCAGTGGATTGGACGGGTTTCTGTAATAGACTGATATCTGTATCCCCGACGGAGTTGTGACTGTTTTCCAAGTCTGAAGTTGTCTTCACAGCGGAGGTTGTGTTGATGGTTTTTCCCCAGCAAGGTTTGTCTTTCCCCATGCAGAATGGAAGTTGACTTGGTTATACCATTCCCCAGCACAGTTCCTGGAATTCCCCGGTGTTGTCTCTGAAGGAGACGTGTGTTTATGCATTCATCATTTAGATAAGCACAACATATTGCATCATTAGTGCATAGCATTTCCATGATCATGGGGCATTGTGTAAAACAAGAAAAACTCATGCATCAACGTTGCAAGCATATCCATTAGCCCTAGGCCGTGGTGACCAGCCGAGGTTGGGTTGTTGGAAAGAGTTTAGCATCGCGCCATTGGATCGGCTTCAGGATTGGGTTCATCAGCATGGTTGAGAGGTTGGTGTTTTCCTAACAAGTGATTCCTCAGTCGAGCGGGTATCCCCAGCAGTGTTACTCCCCAATTGTTAGCGTCTTGCCAGCTTGGGTCTTTTTCCTTAAGCAGATATGGGTGTGTCTGATCTCTCCATGTAGAGTCTACCCCTTAAGCAGAAAGTGTCAATCTTTTCCTGCCATTTCCCCACTGAGATACATCCTCGTGGATGACGGTTGCTTCCGTTCCCTCCCAACACACATTGGGATGGGTTTTCCCTATTGAGTTCTTTCCTCATTAGGATGAGTCTTGTTTCAGTCTGCCTTTTTGGATCGATCCTAAATTGGTTTCCTGTTGGCTGTCTCCTGTACTTCCCTGGGGCATAAATGAATAGTCGCTCACTAACCGACACTCATTCATCTTATCCTCAGCGGAATTTGTTGGCCTCTACCTACGAACCGGTAGCTGTAAGTCCTATCTTTGTGGTTTTCTACCCACTAGCTGGTAGTTGTAAAATCCCATTTTCCTCCCCTTGTTGGAATTAACCCTTTGTGCTCATCCCGATGATGACTGGTTACTTTTCCGTGGTTTTCTGCCTACAAACCGGTAGATGTAATCCCCTCTTTGTGGTATTAATGGTCTTGTCCCCTTTGGATACTTGCTTTGATCAGACAGTATTGTCCCCATTGGGTCTTCACTTTCTTTTTGGATACTTGCTCCAAGTTAGCAACTTTATCCTCTTTTGATTGGTCATCTTTTGCATACCTAGTCTGGTACCCAGATGCCAGTCTTTTCGGTCGATTATTCATTTAACAACCTACAACCCGGTTATGGATAATCTTCCATGCGAGTGTATTATCTACGTTTTGACGGCTATAGATAATATGTACTTATGATTTCCCGGTATTCAGACCGAAGGAGTTTCCGACGATCAGGTCGATGTACTCATGGCACAAGGCCAATTTTTCCGGTATTCAGACCGAAGGAGTTTCCGACGATCAGGTCGATGTACTCATGGCACAAGGCCAATTTTTCCGGTATTCAGACCGAAGGAGTTTCCGACGATCAGGTCGATGTACTCATGGCACAAGGCCAATTTTCCGGTATTCAGACCGAAGGAGTTTCCGTCGATCAGGTCGATGTACTCATGGCACAAGGCCAATTTTCCGGTATTCAGACCGAAGGAGTTTCCGACGATCAGGTCGATGTACTCATGGCACAAGGCCAATTTTCCGGTATTCAGACCGAAGGAGTTTCCGACGATCAGGTCGATGTACTCATGGCACAAGGCCAATTTTCCGGTATTCAGACCGAAGAAGTATTCTCCTCTCCGTTGGTGTCGATAAACGTCGAGTTTTTCCCGATCATCCGTTGATGATTTGGTTGTGTCCTCCTTCCCAAGTGAAGTATCCTCCTCTCCGTTGGTGTCGATAAACGTCGAGTTTTTCCCGATCATCCGTTGATGATTTGGTTGTGTCCTTCTTCCCTAGTGAAGTTTTCCTCCTCTCCGTTGGTGTCGATAAACGTCGAGTTTTTCCCGATCATTCGTTGATGATTTGGTTGTGTCCTTCTTCCCTAGTGAAGTTATCCTCCTCTCCGTTGGTGTCGATAAACGTCGAGTTTTTCCTAGTCATCCGATGATGTCTAATTGTACCTATCCCCACGTGGATTTACCTCTCCGTTGGTCTTGGTAAACGTTGAGTTTTTCTAGTCATCCGATGATGTCTAATTGTACCTATCCCCACGTGGATTTACCTCTCCGTTGGTCTTGGTAAACGTTGAGTTTTTCCTAGTCATCCGATGATGTCTAATTGTACCTATCCCCACGTGGATTTACCTCTCCGTTGGTCTTGGTAAACGTTGAGTTTTTCCCATTTCGTCCGTTGACGTATGGTTGTATCCCTTCCGGTCATTCATTAATGTCTGGTTACCTCTCCGTTGGTCTTGGTAAACGTTGAGTTTTTCCTAGTCATCCGATGATGTCTAATTGTACCTATCCCCACGTGGATTTACCTCTCCGTTGGTCTTGGTAAACGTTGAGTTTTTCCCATTTCGTCCGTTGACGTATGGTTGTATCCCTTCCGGTCATTCATTAATGTCTGGTTACCTCTCCGTTGGTCTTGGTAAACGTCGAGTTTTTCCTAGTTGTCCGATGGCATCTAGTTGTGATTTCTATTCCCATTCATCATCGTTGTGATGTCTGGATGTGGCCATACCCTTTGAAAACAAAAAAAAAGCAAAACAAAATACCCAACAATAAATATCAAATCCTAGTGGACGTTTCCATTGGTGGATCCCTGTACTGTGCAAATTCTACGGTTCTTGGTATTCAATCCCTGTTTACCCTGAAAGTCTGACAGCCGTTGCTCTCATCCATTCGGGTTCCCAGCTGATTGAATAGGGGCAGCTGTAGCACCTCAAATTTGCACCTATCATTGTACATACATTTTCATATTAGGTCATAGCATATCATGATCCATTGCATAGCATTTGCATTGTCCCTCAGTTGCCTCAAGAGCAAGCAATCAAGAATTAGGTCAAACTAATCTCCTGATCAGTCAACCAAGCAAGCAAAGGAATTTCTCATTGAACCAAGGCCTTGGGGTTTTGTCCAACAAGTTCACATGGCTTGGAGGTCCATTTGAAGTATTTTGGTCAAGGGTTGAAGACTTGGAGATCATCAGTTCATACACAGACAGTCAAAAACCCTAAAAAAGTCAACTGTCAGTCAAAGCAGTGGATGGTGGTCATTCTTGTGGAATTTGGGCCCCATGATCAATAATCAAGAGTTCATACAACTTGGGACATCATTTGAAGTCAAGTTCTCAAGGAATTAGGGTTTGGAAGTCATCAGTCAATGCACAATCAGTCAGAAACCCTAAAAGTCAACTGTTGGTCAACTGTCCATTTAATCAGTGATTTGATGATTGGAATTGGTTTGTGAGAGTTCATTCATGTCCAAATAGTCATCATATATCATGCCAAACACCATCATGGAAGAATTTGAAGCCAGATCAGAAATTTCCCAAAACGGAAACTGGGCCTGTAACTGAAACTTACCAGAAATGGAAAGTTTTGATCCTCAAACTTACATCATGATACAAGCCTCAAATGAATTTTTGCCCAACATGAAAGTTGAAGATCTTGTTCTCCCATTTCCAAAAAGTCCTAGAACTCTTAATTCCCATGTGTGGTTGGCAAGTTATGATCGAATCGATTTCAGAAAATCTTGAACTTCAAAGGGCCATATCTCCCAAACCGTTTGGCCAACTTTGGTGGGGTTTTTTCCTACAAGTCACATTTGATCCCCTCTTTCCAAAAATATAATTTCATGAGCCAAAACTTCACCAATCAAAATGGCATATTTTGACCTTTTTCATTTAAATGCAAGTTTGACCAAGAGTTGACTTTTTGATATAAACACTTTTTTCACATTTGGCCAATTGGAACAGCTCAAAAAAGTCATTTAAAAGGTGTTTGCAAGCTCAATTATGCAGTACATGAAGCCATTCTTTAACTTGTTTGAAATTTGGATGAAAGTACAAGTTCACCATACCACTCCATGCTATCCACCATACCATGATTTGTACTCACCAAAACAGAGTTTTTGGAGGCCATTCTCTGTCAATTGAACACATCTTAGCAACCTAAAATCTCAGAAAAGAAGCCATGCTTGCTCACTTGAATTTTGGGACAAAAGGACAAAAGCAACCACATCCATCCATACCTCCACACTTTACTTTGTACTATGACAGCAGAAATGAAGTTGCAGCCATCACAACCAACACACACATGCCCAAATGTTCACTCTCTCACTTGGCATGGACCTCCACTAAAAACTGCAAGG
The DNA here is from genome assembly GCF_024323335.1 of Lathyrus oleraceus. Lineage (NCBI taxonomy): Eukaryota > Viridiplantae > Streptophyta > Magnoliopsida > Fabales > Fabaceae > Lathyrus > Lathyrus oleraceus. The sequence continues at coordinate 66,761,048 of NC_066580.1, read as the reverse complement.
TATTGTTTGAAATAGAAGCAACACTCAACAGCATATGGTAGGGGTGTACTTCCTGTCATGAAACAAGTAGTAGCAGGATGGCAGCATCACAAAAAAGAAACACTTGCCTTGCATTTTAAAAAAAAAAGAACAACCATACCTCTAGGAACCAGATATCACATAGCAGGTTTTAGGGGATAAAAGATTTTTCTGTCATTTTGAAGGCAAGGGGGCTGCATAACAGGAAAAACTTCATGCTGTAGAAAAGGACCTTTGGCCATTTGACCAAAAAGGCTGTCAAAAACTTCCAAGACTAAACCCTGCAGCATCCAACAAAACCAACATAACCAATCAAAGCTGCCCTCACCTTATTTTTTTTGATTTCCCATTTTCCTGTCCAAACATAACATAACCTAAGCCTTGCCAAAACCAAAAGGAGATGTCCAATAGCATGGCATAGCTTGAGAACAGCATATTAGACACTTTATTTTTCTGCATCAAAACCAGGAGAAAGAACCACACTGCAGCAAAAAGCAAAGGGCCTAACTAATCTTCAAACCTGCACTCACCCTTGGCTGTGGCATTTTCAAAAGACAGAAGCAGCAGTAGACCAAAGACCTTCACTTTTTGCAACCTCATCCTTGCTTGCTATTGGCCTTTCATCTTGGCTGTCATAACAAAAGAACAAAAAACCAAGTAACCCTGCCATGAAAAAACCAGTAGAATTTCACTGAAACATTGGTACACACCCTTGGCATTTTCTTCCAAAAAACCTGTCATAACATCCAACAGAAAAAGAACCATGGGACTCACTCATTCAAAAGCTGACTGGAGCATTGCTTCAAAACAGTAAAAACTTCAAAAAAAACCTAGACTTGGCCATTTCCATTTTCTGTCTGCAAACCAAGCCTAGCCTTGCAACATGTTTTCATCATCCATACACAACACTTCCTGCAGCTTACCACAACCAACTTAACCTTGCCTTGCCTTCCACATGTTCCTCACCATGTTGCTGTCAAAGGAAGCTCAACATTGCAGCCAACATAATAGCATCACCAACCTTTTTTTGGGCCAAGGCAAATTGATTGTGCAACCTCATTCATTCAAAACTGACCTCACTGTTAAAACTCACAGGGAACCAAACTGCATTGCTTTTTCAAACCTTGCTTGACTTCACCTCCAAACACACCTCACTTGCATTTTTGCCAAGGAGAAAATCTGTCACAGAACCAACATTGCCTTGCCACCAAAACAACATACCAGGTCATGATTTCCTGCCACAGAAGTAGCAGACCAACAAAAACCCCTCCCACTTGCATCTACCAAAAATAAAAACCAACTTCATACACTCTCTCAAACCACCTTGCCTTGCATCCCTAAAAAGCTCTGTCCAAACCTCAAAGGTACTGAGCCTTGCAATTTGTTTTCCAACATCCATTCACCATTTTCCTGTCAACAATGGAACCAATGACAGCAACATAACATCTTGCACATTAGAACTCCACACCCTCAAAAACTCACTTCTTGCACTTTTTAAAAACTGTCCTAAAACTCAGAGAACAAAGCCTTGCCTAGTTTTGACCATTCATCCATCACTTCCTGTCAGGTAAAACCTTGCTAGCAGCCAGAAGCACATAGAAGCAAGCCTTGGCTCTCATTCACTCAAAACCTCACTTTGCTTGCCTCTTCAAAACAACCAGTCAAAAATTTCTAAAAGAACCAAGCCTGGCTTTTGTTGGAACACCACCCAAACTGCATTGTGAACCATTGCAATCACTTTCTTTCCACCTGTAGAAGCTCCTTCCAGTACTGTTTTCAAGAGAGCATTAACCATGGCAATCAAAGTTTGAGCTCATTCCAAGCATCCACAGGCCAAGGCATCTCCATCATATATCAAGGCATAGCTAAAGGGCAACTGTTCCACTTCAATAACACCAAACAACATCAAGAACACAACTGCCCTTCCCAATTTGGTAAATTTTCGACCTCTCTATTTTGTCAAACTGATGCATGCTTAATGTAGATCTTTTGATGCTGATTTCATGGATGGTCTTAGTTTTAAGATTGGTCAAGTAAGGGTTGAGATATTTTGAAATGAACATTGATGATCCAAACTTGTCTTACTCATTTCTCTTTGCCTAGCTCGAATTATTGAAAACCAATGTTAGGATGTTATTGTATGTTGTTTGATGTTTACAATGGTGTAATCAATTGACACTTTTTGGGAGAAATTGAGAAATTCGATTTTGGTGATGAACATAAACCCTAGTTTCCCAATTTGCATTTTTCAGATTTTCTTTCCATTTCACGTGTGCATGGTTCTTCATTCTTCCAACAGCCAATGAAATTATTTCAAATTCTGGGCCAAAACGACTGTGTTTGGTTTAGTGGCTTCAAATATTACCAAAATGCCATTTTCTCAAATATTAATTCAATTAATTTCACATTCAAATCACCAATCTTGCAAAAATCATAAAAGCTTCAATTTTAATCCAAATTCAATGGGATTTTTTGTGTTGTGCTCATCATGATCTCTACTTTTTTATCATTATTTTTCCAGAATTTTTGGATGGGTGGTTTTTTAAATGGCCTTAGGGTTTGTGACATGTGACCAAATTTTATGCACTTTGCCAAATCAATTGTGAAATGATGTGAATGTATCCCATGGTTCCCAAATTTTTTGTGCTCAAACTAGACACACTCATGGTGATTTTGGTATAGAGTTCGTGAATTTATCATTTGTGGTTGGTGAGTTATGATTTTTTGAATTAAGGTGTGACAATTTGTGTCACACCATTGATGTCCAACTTCATGATTTTCATTGCCATGCTTCTTGACCTCCAAATGATCTGATTTTTTGCATGAACCTACTTTTGTATGTCTAGTTGACTTGTGAATTTTCTTGGATTTATTTGAACTATTTTCCATTTGTTTGAGATTTTTCCTCCCTGCCTAGTCAAATGTTGACTTTGTGTGACACATGTTCCCATTTCATTTGTGAAATTCTCATACTTTATTAGATGGACATGAAATTTTGCATGAGATAACTAGACATCCTCATCTTTGCCATGGTTTTGATCCCACTCATTTATCATACACCATTCTTGACTTATGATTTTTCTAAGTTGATGCATGTTTGGTTGGCTTCATTGAGCATGTTCAAAATTGCTTTGACTTTCTGATTTTCATTGACTGCCTTCCACTTGTCCAAATGGGATGAAATTTGACATGCTTACCATGCTAAGTGTTAGGTTTGATCATGATTTATTTGATGATTTTTGGAAAATGTTTAGATTGCTTTTGATGCAAGTCTTTCTGTTGACTTCTGTGAGCTTCTGTTTGCCATGCTTTGACCTAAATGGCTCATGAAATGATGATAGTAATTGATATGAATGTGAACCCAATTGGTTGTGTTTCTTGAATGTTTAAACTTGACTTTGATTGGATATCCTTTGCTGTTTTGATTTTCTCATTCACTTTTGACCCTAGGCTTGTCCTAGTGGTCCTGTTACTCACCTTTGAGCTTGTGTTTTCAGGTGGACCATCAAAGGGCCATTAAGACCAATTCTTTTGATTGAGCTTACTCAAGTATCATTGCCTAACCTCTTTGTTTTGTAGGTGGCTTGGCTCACATGCCCTAAGCCTTGTGCCTTGCACATCCATGTGCCTCTAATGGACTGTGGTTGTCTGTTTTTGTTTGTTTTGTTTGAAGTTGCATACTAACATCTGCTTGACTGTTTCAGGTGCTTTAGTTGCTTAGTTCTTTGTGAACTTTTTGCTTTGCTTTGCTTGTATAAGCAATTTGCATTGAGGTATGTCTCTTTTACTTCATGTAGTCTGGAAGACCTGGCCTGTTACCTGGCCAGGCAACTGTCTGAAGTCCTCCTTAAGAGGCAATGTTTGTGGATGTTTAATTTTGTCCTTGCATGGAGTCAAAGTCCTCCTTAAGAGGCAATGTTTGTGGATGTTTACTTTTGTCCTTGTATAGAGTCAAAGTCCTCCTAAGTGAAGAGGCAATTGGTGGAAGGTAGGGATATGCAATCTATCCCCCACTATTCAGTGCGTCATCTGTTTTGCTCACACCACTGTGTTGATGCATTACAGATAAAAACCCAAGATCTTGTACAATTGTACAGTTGAGTCAGTCTTAAATGTGTAGAAGGGTTCCTACCTTCTGAACCCACACATTCTTGTCTTGAGCTCTCCCAGGCCAGGGATAAGAGCTGTGAAGTCTTACCTTCACTCACCTTTCATCTGCTTCACCTTAGCCCCTCAATGGCAAGGTTAAGAGCACCCTCACCCCATTCCAGAGGTTTGTTTGTCGAGGTTGATATGACCCCTTGACTAAAATCTAACCCTTGTTTGAGCCACTTGTTTGTGTATAGCGTGTGCTATCTGTGCTTGTAGGATTGTTTGACTTGCTTCCTGTGCAAGTTAGGATAGTTTGACTTGCTTCCTGTGCAAGTTAGGATAGTTTGACTTGCTTCCTGTGCAAGATAGGATTGTTTGACTTGCTTCCTGTGCAAGTTAGGATTAGTTTAGACTTGCTTCCTGTGCAAGTTAGGTTTTACTTGGCTTGCTTCCTGTGCAAGTTAAGTGTGTGTGGCTTGCTTCCTGTGTGAGCCATGCTTAGGATAGGTCGGCCCTTGTGCCATTTAGCTAGAAACCATAACTTAGGGTTGATTTGCATGATAACATCTAGGCTCGAGTCATAGTCTCCCTAGTTGTGTCTCCCTCTGTTATCCGGTTAGGCTAGAACCTTTGTCCCTGCGTAGGGGAACTACATCGCCCTGATCTTCATACCAGATGAAGTATGTAGGCAGGAGATTGAGCCGATCTCTCCGGGCGCCCTTTCTTTTCTTTTGTGTGTGTTGTCTGACCTATGTTAGGCTCGAGTCCCTGACTCCTTAGCAGGTGCTGTCTGTCTGTTTGTGTGTGTGTGCTTAACAGTTGTAGGCTGAGTCCCCGACTCCCTATCAACCTGTTGTGTTGTTGTGTGCTTGGAAGCCGATGTAAGTCCATCGAGTGGCATTTGGGTTCCAGTGTGCGTGTGTTCGGTTCGGATGCTGATGTAAGTCCAGTGATTGGCAGTCGGGCTCCACGTTTGCCTGTGTGTGTCTTGTTTGTTTGTGTGCGTGTCAGCCGAGCTACGAATGCTCTGATTCTTCTCTCGTCCGAGAAGATACGTATGCATAGGATGCGACATCCTAGCGAGCATGTGTTGTTTCCCCAGTCCGAACTACTTCGACTCTGATGTCTATGCCTGATAGACTAAGTAGGCCCAGGATTCGATATCCTGCCGAGTCAGTTTCAGTCAGTTTCTTGTGTCTCTTTCAGCCAGTGTGCGTGTGTTTATGAGCAGTGTTTAGCAACCAATATTCCTTCCTTTTGTGCGTGGATCCCGTAGAGTACTACGGATGCGTAGGGGTGCTAATACCTTCCCTTCGCATAACCGACTCCCGAACCCATACTCTTTGGTCGCGAGACCATGTTCTTTCCCAGGTTTACTCTGAGCGTTTCCTTTCCCTCTTTTGGGATAAATAACGCACGGTGGCGGCTCTGTTGTTCTTTCTTTTCCCGCCGGTTTTTCGCGCGATGCGACAAAGGGCAAAAGGGTAATTATACACATAAGTATTATCACAGAAGGATTTGTCAGATCACATGACATTTTCGTGTCTTGGGTAGCAGTGATGTGTTGCTAGATACCGCTCACTGTTTATTATGTTAAATGTGTGATTTAATATAATTGCCAATGCTGCGAAAACCTACAGGGTCACACACAAAGGACGAATTGATAAGAGATAGAGTAACTAAGGAATACCGTAATGTACGGTGCACTTAAGTGAATTGTAGAACATCGTAAGGTACGGTGTGCTTAAGTAGAATACGAAATATGGTAAGGTACCACGCGCTTAAGTGATATTGGCATATTATAAGATATAGGCCACATACACTTGAGTGGGCTTTTTTAGCTTGCAGCCCACACAAGTGGTTCTATAAATAGAACCCTTGTGTAGAAGCATTTGTGCAGTTACAATTTCGTTTCTCTCTCTCTCTCTCTCTCTCTCTCTCACTCACTCAAAGCCTTCATTCGTAGCAGCTAGCACTGAGATTGAAGGAATCCGTTCATGTGGACTGAGTAGAGGCGTTGTCATCGTTCAACGTTCGTGATCGCTCCGTAGATCTGCACCAAAGGTTACAATCGCCACAAGAGGTAACGGTTCTATCACTGATCATGCCCATTCGTAAGGATCATTAAAGGAGAATTTTTAAATTCTGCTGCGTTTTGGATCGCCCTTCTCCTTCACAAAGCACCGCCTGAAAAGGCTCTTTTAACAACATATGGACCTTCATAGTTTGGAGTCCACTTGCCCCTGGAATGGGGCGCGAAAGACAAAACTTTCTTGAGCACAAAGTCACCTTCTCGGAACACACGAGGCTTGACCTTCTTATCAAAGGCTTTCTTCATCCTTTGTTGATATAACTGACCATGGCACATGGCAGTCAATCTCTTCTCTTCAATCAAATTCAGTTGGTAATAACGACTCTGAACCCATTCAGCCTCAGTCAACTTGGCCTCCATCAAGACTCTTATTGATGGGATCTCAACCTCCATAGGGAGCACATCCTCCATGCCATATACAAGGGAGAAAGGGGTTGCCCTTGTTGATGTGTAGACAGATGTACGATAACCATGCAAAGCAAATGGCTGCATCTCATGTCAGTCTTTGTACGTAGCAACCATCTTCTAGATAATCTTCTTGATGTTCTTATTAGCAGCTTCAACATCCTCATTCATCTTGGGTCTATAAGGAGAAGAATTATGATGTGCAATCTTGAACTCGCTACACAGCTCTTTCATCATCTTGTTGTTCAAGTTAGATCCATTATCAGTAATGATCTTGTCTGGCACACCATAACAACATATGAGTTGATTCTTGATAAACTTCACAACCACCTGCCTGGTCACATTTGCATATGACGCTGCTTTAACCCATTTGGTGAAGTAATCAATTGCTACGAGAATAAACCTGTGACCGTTGGACGCCTTTGGCTCTATCATGCCATGCATGTCAATTCCACACATAGAGAAAGGCCATGGGGAGGAAATACCATTCAGAAGTGTCGGGGGAATATGAATCTTATCCGCATAAATCTGACACTTACGACATTTCTTCACATATTTGCAGCAGTCAGACTCCATTGTCAGCCAATAGTAGTCTGCTCTCAACATCTTCTTTGCCATGGCATGTCCATTGGAATGAGTACCAAATGAACCCTCATGGACTTCAGTCATTAACAGGTCAGCTTCGTGTCTATCCACGCATCTGAGCATAACCATGTCAAAATTCCTCTTATAAAGCACATCGCCATTGAGGTAGAAACTGCCATACAATCTCCTCAAAGTCTTCTTATCTTTAACAGATGCCCCGGGCGGGTAAATCTGACTCTGGAGAAAGAACTTGATATCATAATACCATGGCTTATCATCTTTCACTTCTTCAACTGCAAATACATGAGCTGGTCTATCCAAGCGCATCACAGTGATATTGAGGACTTCATTCCAGAATTTCACCACAATCATAGAAGCAAGCGTAGCAAGAGCATCTGCCATCCGATTCTCATCTCGAGGAATATGATGGAAGTCAACCTCGGTAAAGAAAGTTGAAATCCTCCTCGCATAATCTCTGCATGGGATGAGGCCGGGCTGATTCGTCTCTCATTCACCCTTAATCTGATTAACAACAAGGGCCGAATCACCATAAACATCAAGATGTTTGATCCTAAGATCAATACATTCTTCTAAACCCATAATACAGGCCTCATACTCCGCCATATTATTCGTGCATTTGAAAGTTAGCCTTGATGTAAAAGGAAAATGTGTACCCTGAGGAGTAATAATCACTGCCCCAATACCATTTCCATATTGATTTACAGCGCCATCAAATACCATGCTCCATCGGGAACCAGGATCTGGCCCTTCATCGAGCGTAGGCTCATCGCAATCTTTCATCTTCAAATACAGAATCTCCTCATCTGGGAAGTCGTACTGAACAGACTGATAATCCTCAATTGGTTGATGTGCCAAGTGGTCAGCCAAGATACTACCTTTAATAGCCTTCTGAGCTCGATACTCAATATCATACTCAGACAACAACATCTGCCAACGGGAAATCCTCCCAGTTAAAGCAGGCTTCTCAAAGATATACTTAATTGGATCCCTTTTGGATATCAACCAAGTTGTATGATTCAACATATACTGGCGTAAGCGCTTAGTAGGCCAAGCCAAAACACATCATGTCTTCTCAAGCATTGAGTATCGAGACTCACAATCAGTGAACTTCTTACTCAGATAGTATATTGCATATTCTTTCTTCCCTAATTCATCTTGCTGACCCAATACACAACCCATAGAGTCTTCCAAAACTGTCAGATACATAATCAAGGGTCTCCCTTCCACAGGCGGAGACAGAATCGGAGGCTCTGACAAATACTCTTTGATACTGTCAATGGCCTTCTTGCAATCCTCGGTCCAATCATGACGCGGATATTTCTGGAGGAGCTTGAATATTGGCGCACATGTGGCAGTCATGTGGGAAATAAATCTGGAAATATAATTCAAGCGGCCAAGAAAACCTCGGACTTGCTTCTCGGTTTTTGGCGCAGGCATCTCTTGTATTGCTTTGACCTTGGTAGGATCAACTTCAATACCTCTTTCACTGACAATAAAGCCCAATAACTTGCCGGAACGGACTCCAAATGTACACTTGTTCGGATTCAGGTGGAGTTTGTACTTCCTCAAACGCTGAAAAAGCTTCAACAAGTGCTCTACATGTTCAACTTCCGTTCTCGACTTCGCAATCATATCATCAACATATACCTCAATCTCCTTTTGCATCATATCATGAAACAAGGTAGTCATAGCTCGTTGATACGTGGCTCCGACGTTCTTCAAACCGAAGGGCATCACTCGATAACAGAATGTTCCCCAAGGTGTGATGAATGTTGTCTTCTCCATATCCTCGGGTGCCATTTTAATCTGATTATATCCGGAAAATCCGTCCATAAATGAGAAGACATTGAATTTAGATGTATTTTCCACCAACATATCAATGTGTGGCAGAGGAAAATCATCTTTCAGACTAGCTTTATTCAAGTCTCTATAGTCCACACACATTCAAACTTTTCCATCTTTCTTAGGCACGGGCATAATATTGGCCACCCATTGAGGATATGTAGAAGTCACCAGAAACCCCGCATCAATTTCCTTCTGAACTTCTTCTTTAATCTTCACTGTCATATCAGGATGAGTTCTTCTGAGCTTCTGCTTCACAGGTGTCATACCCCGATTTTGGCCCTGAAAATTTTTCCCCCCATCAATCACTCGTTTGCATTCTTTCTTCATTCACCTTCATATCCTTCACTCATGTTCATGTTTACTATTTCATATTTTTCAAACCTACATTCATATTTTCTTCATTCACATTGAAAAAAAATTCCATTCATATTCAAGAATTTCCACATACTCATTCATAGTTCGATTCCTTCGTTCATTCATTCAATCATAATCATCAATGTACATGGCATATGAATAACTTATAATAAAAAAAAACATCTCATCACATGAATACATGAAGTTTCTAAGATGCAAAGAGAGATCCTTGTCTTGCTACAAGAAACACCAATTTTCATTCATTGCAAATCATAGATTATCCAAAAAAAATACATAATTTACAAAGAGCAGCACGTAGCATTATCTGATCACGTGAAATTCACAACTGAGTCCTTTATCGGCCTTGATGTTGTGAACTATATTCAACTTCTCGGTCCTGAATATGAACTCTTGAAGAAGAAATATCTGGATGAATCTTCTGAGCGAAAACGACTTCACAAGTGCAATGCGATTGTCTTCACGACGTTTCATATCCACATGGCTACGTTCACGCTTCATCTTCTACTACTTCTGATTCATCTCAACCCAAAGAACCTGCTAAGAAGTTCCCGTTTACACTTGATCCCTTTCAATCTCAAGCTATTTAGTTGTCTTGAAAATTCTGAATCCGTTATGGTATCTGCACATACATCTCCTGGGAAAACTGTTGTGGCTTTATATGCAATTACTATGTCGCTTCGAGATGGTCAACGTGTTATCTACACTTCTCCTATCAAGGCATTTAGTAACCAGAAGTATAGAGAATTTAAAGAAGAGTTTTCTGATGTTGGCTTGATGACTGGTGATGTTATCATTGATCCCAATGCTTCTTGCTTGGTGATGACTACTGAAATCTGGCGAAGTATGCAATATAAAGGGTCTGCTACTGTCCCTAATGCCAAGGAATTTGCTGATTGGGTGGCAAAGGTGCACCAACAGCCTTGTCCTTTTGTTTATATAGATTACCGACCAAACTAATGTCTTTGTTTATATTGGGATATGCTCCATAATTGGATCATTGACTGTCATGATTGTAAAAGCGATTGGCATAGCCATTAAACTTACATTCGATGGTTCAAATCAAAATATATACTTTCAAACATGGATTTTTACAATGGGCGGCATTTCCTGCATCATTACTAGTTTAAATCACCTTAATATGGCATTGGATACTTTGAACACAATAGTGGTTTCTCCAATCTATTATGCACTGTTCACTTTGTTTACAATATTAGCCGGTGCAATCATGTCTAAGGATTATTCAGGAAAAAGTATGAGCAGTTGCATCAGAGCTATGTGGTTTCATCACTGATTTATCTGGGACAACTGTATTGCACTGCACTAGAATACCAGATCCTCCCGCCAGTACCGATGTGTACAGTCCCCTGTCACCAAAACTTTATCAGCATTACAAACATAATGAAGAACAGTTTTGGAGAATACAACAAAAACACAAAAATCAAATGCAAAACCTGTTTCATGAAGGCCTCTATTCCGTGTTTCTGTTGAAGGATCAAGAATGGAATCTTTGGTGTCGGACTGTCGTGTTCAGTTGGAACAGGTAACTCCGTGGCAGTGGTCGAGTTGCGACAGAGATGATGCGAGGCGATCAAGGCTGCTGGATAGTACACACAAGCATTCTTCCTGTGTCTACTGTATTCCTCCACACCGACTGGCTGAAATAAGAAGATTATGTGAAGACTACAAAAAGAAAGAGAACAACAACAAAATACAGTATCGCTTCAATTTCGCAGTTTCATAGCAATTCTCGCCGAAAAATCCAAACTTTCACCTCAAAACTTTTGTATACTCTTCTCAATTTCACACTTCCAGGAACGACATGTGTCTCAGTTGCTTGCTACATAATCTTTTGAATGCGTGTGCATCAATATTCCGAAGAGGCGAAGCACTTTCAATTTCTTCATCTCTTTACGAAACAACATCCATGACATCTGCAACATCACTTGATAATTCTCTATCGGACATGTATCGTTCTCCTCCAAGGCCCTTACCATATGATGCAGAGCCTCTGAACTCAGCAGACAAATGGAATGAATGTGCCCGAGAAGATGAATTGAAGATATACCGTTCTAAGTCTGCATCAAGAACTTTCATCATCAAAATACACACTTGGAGTTGGGCTTGTTTACACGTTATCATCAGAAGAAGAGGATATCTGTCCAACTTGGCTCGAAGAATACACTAAAGAGAATCCCAAGATAATGACAAAATGCTCTCATCGTTTTCACCTTAGCTGCATCTATGAGTGGATGGAGAGAAGTGACAACTGTCCAGTTTGTGGAAAGGAGATGGAACTTGATGAGACAATATACTCTTGATAATCTGGAGGTGGATAAAGCAACATCTAAAGATAGTAGTCAGGCTGCAGTGAAAAGAAAAATCACTAAGAATCAGAGAGAATTTGAATTTGAAGTCAGTATTCTAGGAATAGTTCAACACAAAAAATATCGTGTATCCCGCGCTTGGGATGGATCTACTGATCTGGAAACTATTAACACGCAGCAAGTTCATTCAAGCACTTCTGAAAATGCCATGAATTTGTCTTCGGATGTTCATGGTTTGCCCAAAGCTTCGGTATCGGATGCTGAGATCAAGCCAAATGATTTACCTTATCATAATGGTGTTGAACATGTCCACGCTTCATACCTCAAACCTGCGGGTTTTGTCTCCAAACAAGAAAAATAAAGTGCGCATCAGTTCAATAATAATAATTAGACCATGCTACGAAACCGTTACTATCATGTCAAGTTTGGAACATAAGAAAGCAAGCTACTGATAGAAAATTCTTTGAATAAAACAAAGACAGAAGGAAAGGTTCTAAAACTTACAATCTCCTACACACACTTCAGTGTGTCTGTTGTTGGGAGGATGGTGACCAATTGTTCAAGGAAGTAGAAGGGATTATCAGAAGGCATATTAATATGTCGGTTCTCCCTAGTGGCCAGCCATTCCATGAATAGCATATCCATTGTGATTGACATCAGCTATCTGTGAGATTTGGTTCGCGTTATCCGGGATTTTGGATCAGTTTCTAGAGTGGTCGCCCATTAACCGTGAGATTTATCTTGACAGGCTTGCTATAAGATATGATCGTGACGGAGAACCATCACAGTTGGCCCTTATTGACGTTTTCGTCAGTACAGAGAACCCTCTCAAGGAGCCGCCTCTTATCACTGCAAATACTGTTTTGTCTATACTCTCCGTTGATTACCCTACCGACAAGGTTTTCTGCTATGTATCAGATGATGGTTCAGCTATGCTGACTTTTGAAGCCTTATCAGAAACAGTTTCCTGGAAACTTCAAGAAGCTATTGCTCCAAAATTTGAAGAAGAATGTTGCTTCTGGAAAGCTTGCTAAGGTTAAAGGTTCGTTCAAGCTTTCTGCAGCAGCTAAGAAGCCAACAGTTGCCAAGCCAAAGTCAAAACCAGGTTAATGCTAACATGATACCAACAGAGTGGGCGACATTGCAGAGATGCATTATCAGGCTCATGTTGTGAAGCGAACCATCACGCTTATCGCAGCTCACCAAACTGCGCCATGACACAAGACCCTGCACAACATCAAACAACACGGTCATGAACTAATACAATCCCATTCCAATATTTCAAATAGCACATATCCCATTCTTGTTCAAGTGTGTCGAGTAAACTTGTAAGTAGTGGTTAATTTCTTACCAAGCAGTAAAAGGGTAAATGAAGAGTAGAGAAGGGGGGGACCACCCACTGGGGATGAGGACAAAATTTCCCCAACATCCTTCGTACGAGAGCTTCCGCTGAAAATTAGAGGAGAGAGATTAGTGGCATATAAAAGAAGAACCACTATTCACATAAACCCTAGAGAGGCGCGTCCACTATTCACATAAACCCTAGAGAAGAGAGCGGCTACTGAAAAAGCGAAAAAACCCTAAAAACTTTCAAGACAACAAAGAGCATTGGCCAAAACCCTAAGATTCTCCCTTGACGGAGAGACGCTAAAAACCAGAAAGGATAGGATCCGAAGAAACAAGAAGAGTGGAAAAACACATACCTATTCATCTGCCTCTGAAGAATCTCGAGCTGGTAGTTCTTTCTCTTTTCTTTATCATGTCATACTTGGATTCATGTTGATGCTACCAAATGTATTACAATGTACGTGTAATGTTTTTTCCACGCTTGATTCACTTCTCTGTAAGTGATTGTTCCTTCTTGTTCTTCGGTATTCAAGGTCGACCCCTGTTTGTTTAGGTTTCATTGATTTTGGTGATGATTGTTTGCCTTTGCGTGCCTGTAGTGCTGAGTTTGGTCTGTGTTAGGAGTAATGGCTTAGGTTTTCTCTGTGAGTTTGCTTTGGTTTTGAGTGAGGGAGGAGACGAATGTCTCAAGCAGAGAGAGAGAGTGAGTTTAAGGTGGAGGTGAGCGCTTTCGCCATCTGTTGGTGTTTTATGTGGATCTTATCAAGTCTTTAAGGCCATTAATGACGTTACCTTTCCCAAATCTCAAAGTCAGCTACTTTGTTCGGCACTCCCTCACATTTTTCCGAGTTTCCATGTGACCGTTGTACTTCCCTGCCATTTTCGCCCTTGGACTTTGTTGAAGTGGGCCTCAACTACCCAAGTTGAGATTTAGGTTCATGGACCTTAAACAAACTTAGCCCATGTTTGGCCTTTCTCGTTTTCTCCCTTGGGGAGTTTTCAGTTAGAACATAGTTTTTGTGGGTCTTAGTCTAGCAGTAAGCAGGTCTTGGCCTGGTGGAGATGGAGATAATCCCCCTTCTCTTTGGTCCTGGGTTCGATACTCAGTTGTGTCGTGTTGGTACTCTAATATTTTTGACTGTCTCATATTTTCCTTTAATTCTCACATTTAATTATCTAGTCTTACTACTTAACTAACATGTTTCTTTTGTTTATTCATTTTTTTTATTATTTTATTTTTAATATGACTTAGGTGAATTCATTTTTTTATTATTTTATTCTTAATATGACTTAGGTGATTATTCTTTCTTTGGGATTTATGTAAATTATTTATCTATTATGTGTGAGGATCATGATAAATCATCTCATTTTCCTTGATAAAAAGAAAAACCATTCTAAAAATAATAATGATAAATATCACCTGTTTCTCGATTCGACGTCGAGCCCATTTCCATACCCTTGTAAGTCGATTGCTTTTAAGCATCGCCATCAACCTCACATGGCTTACTCTTGGGCCTTCTTACAATGAACTCTTAAATAACATCAACTGAACTTTAAATAATTTCAAACCTCTGTACTTTGATTATTTTAATTTATTATTTGAATCATTTTCTAAATAAAACGTGAAGAAAAAGATTATCCTGGAGGGAATATCCAGTCATAATCCCGAATGTTAGGCTCAAGTTGTAAGAGCTTGCAAGCCATAAATATTCGTCTTCCCTTCCACACTCTAATATTCAAATTGTTTTCTAAATAAAAGTTGGAAGAAAAAGGTTACCTGGATGGGATGTCCAGTCGTAATCCCGAATATTAGGCTCAAGCTGTAAGAGCTTGTAAGTCGTTCATATTCGTCTTCTCTTTAATACTCTAATATTCAAATCGTTTTCTAAATAAAAGTTGGAAGAAAAAGGTTACCTGGATGGAATGTCCAGTCGTAATCCCGAATATTAGGCTCAAGCTGTAAGAGCTTGTAAGCCGTTAATATTCGTCTTCTCTTTAATACTCTAATATTCAAATCGTTTTCTAAATAAAAGTTGGAAGAAAAAGATTACCTGGATGGAATGTCCAGTCGTAATCCCGAATATTAGGCTCAAGCTGTAAGAGCTTGCAAGCCATAAATATTCGTCTTCCCTCCGAAACATTCGTAAATATTCGAATCATTTTCTTAGCAATATTGGAAAGAAACAGACTGCCTGGGTGGAATGTCCAGACGTAGTCCCGAGTATTAGACCTAAGCTGTAAGAGCTTGTAAGTCACAAGTACTCGTCTTTCAAACTTCAAAATACCTAATTCCTACCGTAATACTTTTTCAATAAAGATGGAAATGGAACATGGTGTATACCTTGCACTCCTGAGACTAGGATTCGAGATGTATATCTCGCTCATCCAAGTTCTCGCCATTATTCAAAACACATCAAATCAATCAATTTCTTTCCTCGCCGCCGTGCGATTGACTCTTAAACCTTTTTCAAACGAAAGGTACTTTGTTTCAAAACAATGCAAGGCAATGTTTTTCCACCTATTTTGGGTAGTCCAACAATGTTTTCGTCGATTTGACACAAAGTAGCTTTCGCTAAAATCGACCAACAAACAAACATTTTTCTACCCAGAACTACGTAAGCCTCGATTTCTCTTTTGAGATACGTAGGAGCAGGATTTATAAATCTTGTCAGGCCCACTAATAAAAAACTTAGGTTTAGTCCTTCGTCAAAAAATCCAAAAACATTTCTTCTCATCCTTTCTTTCTTTCCCACCTAATGATTCGAAAAGCCTAACATTTCAACTAACACTAACGCACACAACTAACCTAATGGTTCCCGTTGAGTACAACGGACGTGAGGTACTTTGTTTCAAAACAATGCAAGGCAATGTTTTTCCACCTATTTTGGGTAGTCCAACAATGTTTTCGTCGATTTGACACAAAGTAGCTTTCGCTAAAATCGACCAACAAACAAACATTTTTCTACCCAGAACTACGTAAGCCTCGATTTCTCTTTTGAGATACGTAGGAGCAGGATTTATAAATCTTGTCAGGCCCACTAATAAAAAACTTAGGTTTAGTCCTTCGTCAAAAAATCCAAAAACATTTCTTCTCATCCTTTCTTTCTTTCCCACCTAATGATTCGAAAAGCCTAACATTTCAACTAACACTAACGCACACAACTAACCTAATGGTTCCCGTTGAGTACAACGGACGTGAGGGGTGCTAATACCTTCCCCTTGCGTAATCAACTCCCGAACCCTGATATTGGTTGCGATGACCATATCTTATCCTTTCTTTTAGAGGTTTTATCGATATTTCCCCTTTCCTTTTTAGGAATAAATAAAGTTTGGTGGCAACTCTGTTCAGTCCATCATACGAGCGTGCGATCGCGCCTTCGCTTTAAAGTCGTATCCCCATTTTTTTGAGGTGCGACAACAGGCACACACTCAGGCTTCAAAGGCAGGAAATGTTGCACGATATCAGTATCCAGACCAGGCATGTCTTCATATGACCAGGAAAATACGTCGACATATTCTCGTAGCAACTCAATAAACCCCTTCTTAACAGATTCTTCCAGGAGTGCCCCAATCTTCACCTCACGAACACAAACTTCAGACCCCAAGTTGATTGTTTCCAGATTCTCAAGATGTGGCTGAATGATCTTCTCTTCGTGCTCAAGCAGACGGGTAATCTCATCAGGAATCTCTTCAACATCATATTCTTCTGTCTCAAATACAGGGAACTCAAAGTTGGGAGATGGTGTTGGATCATTATGTTCAATGGGTTTGATCAACCTGCATAATGATTTCGGATATAAAAGAGATTTTAGAATTCAAGCAAGGAAAATCATTATGCAGATGAAAAGATTGATTTTATTCTCTTTTTAGGGTTTTATGTGATCACCAATTTCATGCAAAAAGTGAACAGTGAAAATAATCTGGAAAAACAAACATTTAACATGTAATATTTGAATGAATATCATTGTATTTATGTGCCAACAATGTCATCACTTCTCCTTTTGGCATGGGAGAAGGGTTTTTAAACAAAAATGAACATTACGTGGACTTATGGACAACTGTTGGAACATCAACGGCGACCCAATTATTGCAGACTCCTCCAGGGATGACAAAGTTGCCAGAATCTTCCTCTACATCACCTTCCACTACAGCAGCTGCCTCTTGGTCTTCGACCGTGTGGATGAAACCACCACTCTGAAACAGACTGCACTTGTTGAAAGTGCCTGAAGAATACCCTATGCCATCCTGGGATTTATTGTCTTCCATCTTGATCATTTGTCCTAAACCAGTAGTTGCGCCATGCTCAATGGTCAACTTCGCATCATTGTAGGACGCAAATGAAGAAGTTCCTTTCTTAGAAGGCTCAGCAATAGACAAGGCTTGGAACGGCGTCCCAACGTCATCCTCAGCATCAATATAAGAAAAGGAAGACATATGGCTTACCAAGAGAGCCTTCTCTCCCCCTACCACCACTAACTTCTTGTTCTTCACGAACTTCAACTTTTAGTGTAGGGTGGATGTCACGGCACCTGCCTCGTGAATCCATGGTCTGTCTAACAAACAGATATATGATGGGTGGATATCCATGACCTGGAAAGTGATCTAGAAATCACTAGGTCCTATCTTGATTGGGAGCTCAACCTCGCCAATCACAGCCTTTCGGGATCCATCAAAAGCTTTGACGACCACTCCACTCTGCCTCATGCGAGGCCCCTAGTATGCAAGTTTAGCAAGAGCAGAATTTGGCAACACATTCAGCGATGATCCTGTGTCTATCAGCACATTAGACAAGGCATCATCCTTGCAATTCATAGAGATGTGTAGTGCCAAATTGTGGTCCTTTCCCTCCTCAGGAAGATCAGCATCACAAAAGCTCAAATTGTTACAAGCAGTAATGTTTGCAACAATGCTATCAAATTGTTCTATGGTGACGTCGTGATCCACGTACGCCATGTCCAACACCTTCTGCAAAGATTCACGGTGTGGCTGGGAGTTCATCAACAAAGATAACACAAATATCTTTGAAGGCGTTTGTAGCAGCTGATCTACAACATTATACTCGCTCCTCTTGATGAGCCTCAGCATCTCATCACAGTCCTCTTTTATCATGCCATTCTGGCTAACATGGACAGGAGCTCTAGTAATTACGACAGGTCTATCAACAGCAAGTGCTGGATTAGGAGAAGAAGAAGAATTCCCCATAGGACAAACGACACTATCAGCAGCATCAGCTCTTCTAGTGTCAGCCTGGGGTTTCGGCGGCGCCGAGAAAACACGACCACTGCGGGTCAATCCACTGACATCAGCAATATTCACAACAGAAGTGGAGGGTAGGGGCACCTCCTTCCCATCTTCCAATGCAACCACATTATATCGATAGGGAACAACCTTGTCGGAAGAGTATGGAACAGGGCCAGCTGGCTTAATGATAAGAGAGGGAGAAGCCTTCTGCTTGCTGCCATCATATCTGACAACAACAGGCTCAGGTAATCTAAACATGGGTGATATAACATTAACTTCATCCTCATCACGATTCTGAAGTATCTCGATCACACCCTGATCTAGCATTTCTTGGATGTCTTTTCCGACTTGACAACATCCCCTCTCATTGACAGTGCATACACGACAGCTGTCATGATCATGCTCATAGTGACTGTATCCACATAACAGTCTATGCATCTCGACCAATGATTGTCTGATATGGTTGACATATCTGACCTTGTATTTGCCAGGGCAACCCTGAACCATATTAACAGTAGATTTCCCATGCTCGGGCAATGGGGTCTTCTTCACATTAGGACCTACGTCCTCGAAAAACAAGATACCACTTCTAACAAGGCCTTGAACCTTGGTCTTGAGAGGGTAACAGTTCTCCACATCATGTCCGGGAGCACCAGAATGATAAACACAGTGAAGCTCGGGCTTATACCACGATTGAGGGTTGGTTGGCACAGCAGGTGGGTCACGTGGAGTGATCAACTTCCTTTTAATCAATGAAGGATATAGCTCTGCATAAGTCATTGGAATATGATCAAAAGTGACCATCTTCCTATCATAGCTAGTGCTGGTTTGATTGTTGTTTCGAGGCTGGTAGGCCTGCTGTTGGAGGACGATGATGTTGCTGTTGATACTGCTGATGTTGCTGTTGCTGGTTCTGATGTTGATAATGTTGATTCTCTTTGAATGCAGGCGCTATATGAGCCATCTGGTGCTGGTTACTGGCGGGACGCACAGTTTTCCTCTTCACAGAGGGTCTTCGTTGCTTGATATGGGAGGACACAACATGTTCCTCACCATCTTTCTTCTTGGCAAACGCCCCATAACGTTTGGCAGAAGAGCCTTCTTCTCTGGTCAGGCGCCCTTCCATGACTCCCTCTTCTAGACGCATCCCCGTGTTCACCATCTCGGTGAAATTAGAGGGAGCGCTAGCAATCATCCGCTCGTAGTAGAAAGAGCTTAAAGTCTTGAGAAAAATCTTCGTCATTTCTTTCTCTTCGAGCGGGGGCACAATTTGTGCAGCCAATTCGCGCCACCTCTGGGCGTACTCCTTAAATGTTTCTTTCTCCTTCTGGGACATGACCCTTAATTGGTCCCTATCGGGAGCCATATCAACATTGCACTTGTACTGCTTGACGAAGGCTTCGCCAAGGTCATTGAAGGAGTGGATGTTCGCACTATCTAGACCCATGTACCATCTCAAAGCGGCACCGAACAGGCTATCCTGGAAGTAGTGGATTAGGAGTTGATCGTTGTCGGTCTGAGTCGACATCTTGCGTGCATACATCACAAGATGGCTGAGCGGGCAAGTGTTTCCTTTGTACTTTTCAAAGTCAGGAACTTTGAACTTGATAGGAATCTTGACATTAGGTACGAGACATAGCTCAGCAGCAGATTTGCCGAAGAGGTCCTTCCCTATGAGAGTTTTAAGTTCCTTGCGCAACTCAAGGAATTGATCATTCATAGCATCCATTTTCTCGTAGACATCTGGGCCCTCAGATGGCTCAGAGTGGTAAATGGGGTCATCAACTCTCGGCAAAGTATACACGACTGGAGGTGGCACGGCAAGGACCGGGCTAGATGTCGGTAGAGAAGCAAATGTTGGGGCGGGACCCTCTGGAACAAAATTAGCGGGCATCCCCCAGGGAAACCCGACTGGCATAGCAGACGGAGCGAAGTGAGCACTGGCAGCAGGCACGGTAGAGGAAGCAATCTCTGAAATAACCGTCCTCTGGGGAGGAGTTGAAGGCGTTGGAGAAGACTGGCTTTGGGCGGCCAAGAATGACTCTATCAGGGCAGTCAATCTTGCCACTTCCTCCTTGAGTTCTCCGTTCTCTTGCTCGAGGTGATCCATTAGCTTTGATGAGTTGGCTCTGGTGTAGTACCGATGCGTCAGCTTGTCTTCGAAATAAATGAAGAACACAGAGTTAGACCACTGAACAAGAAGCGCTGGAACAAAACCTGCTTATGCACATGATGCATGCAATGCTTGTGCATATGATTTTATTTTTAATCAGAGGAACCTTTAGAGTTCTATTTGCAAATATTTGGAAAATATTAATCATTTAGACATATATGGAATAATCATATCAATAATATCTGGAAAAAATTTACACCAAAAAAGAACAGTCTTGGTAACCAAAATACAATACAAGAGAGAAGGAAAATGAACATCCTATGGAACCCTAGAAACAATCGTCCAAAGCTCTCGAGACTGGAAGATAAGCTGCACGAAGCCTCTTCACCTCTCTCTCATAGGCTGCCTCCATATCTGCCTTTTCCTTGGCGAGTCGGTCGTACTTCCTCTTCCAAAACCTGGAAGACTGAGGAAGAAGAGAAGTAATCACATCATCAGGCTCATCGACAACCTGATGCTCCAGAAACTCTATCAACGCATCCTTATCTCTAAGCTGTTGAAGTAGCTCCTCTCGCTCACGGACCCAAGCACGCGAACGATCTTCATCTCTTAACTCCTCTACACCTTGGTTAGGGAGGGTTGAAGGCCCAGCCATAGCCATAGGTGTAGGTCTCAGATGATCATAGGGCATGCGGTACTCAGAAGCTCTCCTCCTAACCCATGAGGTATAGGGTTCCAAAGGAATACAATTCTTCGGACCAAGCTCTTTCCTTCCCTTCCTATGAATCTTGCGCCAAGCGCGGACCATCCTGCCCTTCAAATTTTGGGGGTCTTTAGCCTCTTGAAAGAACACGCCCTCTAACAAAATGTTATTAGGTTTATCCTTTAAGGGGAACCCAAGCTGACGACATGCCAAGACAGGGTTGTAGTCAATCCCACCACATGTACCAAGAAGAGGCACATTGGAGAATTCACCACAAGAGTCAATAATCTGCACACCATCATATACATGGTTATACCAAAAGATATCATCATTAGTGAGAGACATAAGTCTCGTGGACCACCGTAGACATCCTTTGTTCTCCTTGAAGGCGAGCGTCTGTGGCAAGTGCAAAATAAACCACTTGTACAACAGAGGCAAACAACACACAATGGTATCACCACCCTTTGTATTCCTCATATGCAAAGAGAAATAAGTATCACCCAACAGAGTAGGAACGAGATTAAGAGTAGAGAAAATCCTAATATCATTCACATCCATAAAATTGTCGATGTTGGGGAATAACACTAGCCCATAGATGAGAAGTACAAATATGGCCTCAAAGGCGTCCTCACTCATGGCCTTCCCAAACATAGTAGCTTGAGCAATGAGGAAATCAGATGGAAGACCTTGAATTCCACCTTTGGTAGTCATATGAGCACCAATAATAAATTCATCTATATGCAACAGATCAACAATCTCTTGAGAAGAAGGAACTCTCTCCAAGCCACTGAACGACAACTGATCTAAGATAGGTATACCCACAAGATAGGCATACTCCTCAAGCGTCGGCAAAAGCTGGAAATTCGGAAATGTGAAGCAACGGTACAAAGGATCATAGAACTGCACCAACACACTCATCAGACCTTCATCCACTTGAGTAGTAAGAATAGACAGAAGCTTCCCATGATGAGCCTTGAACTCCAAGGGGTCTAATATATAGGATGTCAAACTCCTTCACTCTTTCAAGTCGGGTTGTATGAAACTGTACTTCTTCGTATTCCTTCTTTGCTTATCCATGTCTGAAAATTTGCAAATAGACCTCTAAAGTTCTTTGAAAATTTTCTCATTGTTTGATGATATGGATGTGTATGAATGCATGAATGCATGGATGTAATAATCACACTCAAGGATCAAGCAAATCACACCACACAAAGGTCACGGGATGGATCAAGTCATCCTTAATATCAATCATCCAATTTGGTGGATTATGGTTTACACCTTATCAACACCCAAGTTCCATTGATATTAAGGATATACAGGAACGAATCGACCGCGAATCAAGGGTTTGTTGCAAGTCACGAGCATGGAGTCTTGGTTAAGAACCACCCAAAGGGAGTGTACTATGGTTAAACCTGACAATCATGTTCTACAAGAGGTTCCCATAGTCATCATCTCATCTTTCGGATATTATCGGATAAACGACTACTCGTATTCCAAAAATATTCTCAAGAGAGACTCCTATGAGTATAGTATCGCGTAACAATCGTATCAAATCTTACACTTGAACGATCTTCGTACTACGTCCTAAAAATAGGCCAAGAGGGGCTAGATAATCTAAGGTCCTTGGCTTCTAAGGCATATATTGGAAAGAGTAATGCCTAACCACGACTACTCGTGTTACATTATTGATCCCAACATTACCTCCACCAAGTGAATGGGCTTGCAAGTCAACTTGCTAAGGAATAACTCCACACAAGTCAACAAGACTATGTCATTCTCCTATCATAAGTGCACTCGAGTTCGGGTATAGAACTCACCTCACAAGAGACCACCAAGCACACAAGCAATTGATATATCAAGCAATTCATACATTACAATCAATACAGTCATCCCAAATTTGCACGAAAAAAATGTCACAAGTAATATAAACATAGAATACAACAAAAGGTAAATAGTAGGCAAAACCCACTAGGCAAACTTTCCCCAGCAGAGTCGCCACTTTTTTGTAGCGAGGTATTCGTTACCTTATGGTTTATTGACTAAACCAAAAGTAAATCATACAATTCGAGTTGCCACCGCACTTCTATTTATCCAAAGGAAAGGTTAGAAAGCGAACAAAAACCTAGAAGTTTTATCAAATCAAAAACTAATAAAAATGTCAGAGATCTGGGTAAGGGGGTTGGTTATGCAATGGGAAGGTTTTAAGCACCCAAAACATCCTTAGTACTCTAAGGGATCCCTTTTTACAAATGTTGTAAGGTAGGTTGGTATTTGTGAAAATATTTGTGCAAACATGATTGGGGAGATTAGAAAAGAATATACAATTTATTTACAATTTTGTGTTTGAATGGATAAACCCATTGCCTACGTACCATCTTAAAAAGGTAGGATCAAAACCTCGTAGTTCGGGGTAAAAATCTCAAAATAAGTTGGTGAATTGATTGGTCAAAAGCCTTAAGGTCTTTTGTTATCAAAGGGAGAAAACTCAACCTAAAACCACAAATCCATCATGTGAGGAGAGCTTCAACATACTAGTGAGGAGTTAACCCTATAATAAGCATGGAAGACTTATAGTCCATCACTAAGGATACATGTGAGTATCATATCAACCTCTAGGATAACTCAAACCTAATAGCTAATGTTTATGAAAAGCTTTAACACAAATGGTCATTGGAACCACAAAATGGTTTGAGTGAATTGGATTTACAAATGAAAAGTATTCACAAAATAAGGTCAAAGTTGACTTAAGATTCAATTCAAAATAAGTGTTATGAAAAGAGTTTGAAAAAATCAAAGGCATAGTGCCTAGGTTTCTAATTTTGAAAGCAATGTTAATGTTTGCACAAAAGTTTGGCTTGGGTTAGAGTGGAGAGAAGAAGAGAATGGCTAGATCATAAACATGCAAGGATGAGGGAAGAGAAATAAAACCACTTGGAGTTCTCTTTTTGAGATCATAAAGATGATCCAAGTTGCTCCTTTCCTTTGGATTTAGCAAGCAATAAGCAATTAACTCAAGCAATCAAGCAAATATTCAATCAAGCTCCTAGGAATCTTCCAATTGGCTTTTGTATCTCTTATCTTGGATGTCCATGACAATGGTTCTTCTAATTGGCTCAAGTTTAGGATCCCTATCACACAAGAACACACAAATCAAAAAGTTCCACAATGCAAATAAAAGAATGGACAAGAGTGAGTTTAGAATTAGGGTCCTTTCAATTCATCTTTAAGATTAAGCATTCTAAAGGCATGAGACCTAGTTGCTCTTCAACAATTTTAGCATTCTAAAGGCATGAGGCCTA
The DNA here is from genome assembly GCF_024323335.1 of Lathyrus oleraceus. Lineage (NCBI taxonomy): Eukaryota > Viridiplantae > Streptophyta > Magnoliopsida > Fabales > Fabaceae > Lathyrus > Lathyrus oleraceus. The sequence goes on along the minus strand of NC_066580.1, from coordinate 66,736,588 downwards.
GTTTCTCTTCAAACTCCATTTAGCATAGGTAAGGTCCTAAATCTAATTCCTTTCTCCATTTGCATTAGGTTCACACAAACAAAAACAAAACAAGCACAAGGCAATAGTATATACACAATAATATGCTCAAGTGAGCAAAAGGCAAATTGCATAAGCATAAACATGAGCTCAAGTGAGCAAAAGACAAAGACAAATGAATTAATGAGCAAGAAATTAAATTGCATTAAAGTAAATTGCAAGAATTAAATACTTGAATTAAAAGTTAGTGATTGGTAGTTAGTGTTAGTGTGCCATAAGGCAATTTAGCGTTATTTTAAGCAATCGTAAGTGGACTAATGTAGTAGTCACACCTATCTGAGGCCGGTCAATAAAACTATAGGCAACAAACACAAGTTAGAGACCATGACTAGTAAGCCAAGCTCCTACAACTTGCCACGCCAAAAGAAAAGAAGAATGATCTTGTATGGATTTGGGTTTTTTGCTTGACCAAGAAGAAACCTATCTCTAATGCAAAGCAATTCACTTTATCTTTGATCAAGATGAATTTGATTTGGATCAAAGACGGTTAAGCCCCTCATATGTCAAGGCTAACCACCAATCATTAACTCATTGATCAAAAAGAAAAAAGAAGAAGAAGAAGAAGAAGAAATGGAATGTACATAATTGAAATTCAAACAACATAACCAACACACATTAATCAAGCATGAATGGAATCAACATCAATCAATGGTGAACAGAAGTGAGATGAAGCTTAGAAGTCAAGAAACAATAAAAAATATTTTTGGTAATTTTTGGAATTAAAATAATACTTGAATTAAAATAAACAAATAAAGGTCAAACTTCAAATCCAATTCAAATCAACTTGGAAAATTTCAATTGGATCATCATAAGTTCAACATGGTCAAACAAGCTTTGACAAAATTTTCCATCATTTTTTGAAAACAGAAACTAATTTTAAACAATTAAAAAATGAAGAAAAATAACATAATTGAACTAAAATCTCAAATAAATCTCAAATCAATTAAGAAATTAATGAGAATATTTTTCATAGATTCATCATCATTCAAAGATGTTAAGAAAATATTTTTGACATTTTTGAATATTGGAAAGTATTTTAAATGAATTAAAAACAATCAGAAATGAAATAATTCACAAAAAATATTAAATGGAATCACAAAAATAATTAAAAATCATTTTTAAAAACTAGAATTTAAGAGAAATTTTTTGCAATTGGTCCCATATTTTTGTGATTCCAAATAAAGAAGTTATGAATTTTTAAAATAAAATGGAATTAAAGAAAATAAAATGAAATTTAGAAAATTGAAAAAAGCAAGGAGCGTCTGATCAAGGTTCATTAAATGACGTGGCTGACCAGAAGGCTGTATAGCGCGCGCTCATGGTGATCCAAAGTCAGCAGTGAAACATGAAGCATTAAATGAAGTCAATACAATGCATGGCCAAGATTAGATCTGAGGATGTGAATCCAAGGGCCAGGAACTCAGCCATGTGGGGACGGTGGTGGAAACCACCGTCTTCTCTGGTGAGCTTCATTGTTCCGTCCAGAATTGCAGGTTTCCAAACCTTCATTAAAATGCACGATCCATACATCATTGAAAAGCTGAGGTGATGTACATCACCCCTGTACCCTTGGTTTCCACTCAAGATCTCTATAGAGAGAGAAATCTGAGATGGAAAATTATGGTGTTCAAACTGAACTTACTCAATTCATAAAATTAAAAGCATAAACCAATTGCCTCTCACATGAGGACTTCCGAGGTACCAACCAATGCAAGAAATGTTCAATATTAAGAGAGATTCGAATCAGAATAGTTTGAATAACAACCTTTGAAGTGCAGCTTTTCAATGCTAGATCCACTCCAATTCTTTAATGCAGTTTGGTCTTGAGGTAACAAAGAAGCTAGGCTAAGGAATTAAAGTTTAAAGATCAACCAATGAAGTTGAAAATTGAACTTGAAAAATGGAGAGAAAAAACAAAATTCCTTTGAGTGAGGGTTTGGATTTCACTTCTGCAGAATTTCAGGCGCCTTTAGGTTGAATTTTGAAGTGAATGAAGCCTTCTATTTATAGGCAAGACTGATGCAAGCAAGGGAATACTCGTGTGTGCATGAGCTTGGGTCCTCCATGCATGGGCCTGTACAGGTGCATGGGAGGCCTAAAAGCAACTGGTTTTGCATGTTGAAGTCACATGGATAAGGTTTGGACATGCAGATAGCCATGCAATGGAGTGTGCAAGAAGATTAATCATGTTATGCATAATTGGAACCAAAACTCCTCCTCTTCGAAAATGCCACTTGCAAAATTGAAACATAGGCATGTGGGTAATGGTTGGAAAGGTCTTGACATAAGGAACAAATGTTATGTTGAACAAAAATCCATTTTGAATTGGGAAAATATTGAAAACTGGTCATGAAGTTCAATGTACAAAACATGTATATGGAAATTTTGCCAAAATGGGCCAACTTCAAGCCCTTATGTTTTAATGATGAAAGCCTAAAATGACAAAATATTGAACATTAAAGTTGTATATATTTTCAATACAATAAATTTGGACTTAAATTTTGAATCATTTGGATTTTTTATGAGAAAGTTATGGGCACTTGAAGTTAGACTTTTTCACATTTCAATGACTTTGGTCCAAAGTGACCTATAATGTTTTGTATTATCACATGTATTTCTTTTAGGATTATGAAATTTTGTCCAACATAAAAATTGAAGTAGACATCTTAAAATTTCCAATTCATTTTTTCCCACCTCAAAATCATTAAAAATGAAGGAGTTAGGTCCTTGGGAAGTTGACCCAAAATTAGGGTTTCAGCCAAAATGACCTATAATGTTTTGAAATGAATGGTGACCTTCCAAGTTTCAAATAAATTTTTGGTGAACATCAAAGTTGTTCATATGGTTCTTAAGAACATTGTTTCTCTTGGGGTAATTTTCATTTGACAAACACATCAAAAGTTATGTCTCAGTGGATTTCAAAATAGTCAGATGAATTGACTGATCAACTTCTCAAGTCCAAACTTCCAAACTTGATGAATAAATGATTGAGGACACTCACATAAGCTCAAATATGCATAAAATGATTAATGAAAGAACTTCCCTTGATTTTATTTGATCATGGGTTGAGTTTTCTTTATGAGCAAGGCACAGTCAATGCACAGTTGAATTAGGGTTTCCTTGGGAAACACTCCTCAAGCCCTTTGGTTTATCTTGATCAAATTGACAAATTGAGATACTTGGTAGGCATATATGATGATTGAGAGCTTTGTGAACCATTGTCATGCTTGCTTTCATCTTCATCTGGCCACTTCAATGGGCATAAGAGCCTTGGATCACATGATTGCTCAAGCTTCAAAACAAAGTTAGTGACAAATTTTTGTGCTTTTGGTTAGTAAACAAAATAAGAAAAGCAATAATATACAATTCAAGCATGCTTAGTGGTCTCAAACCAACTCACACAAGTGCCAACCCAAGGGTTAAGGAGCCAAGATGCTATGATCCTTGAGGCAAATGCAAATGAGCAATGATATGATGCCATGAGGGATCTTAGGGTCAAAATTAGGGTCTTACAAAACAGAAAAACCAAATCTAGAATGCATAAAAGTAAAATAACAAAATAACAAAATAATGAGAATAAAATAATAATAAAAGACATAAAATCTCCCCCACATTTGAACACAACATTGTCCATAATGTTTGCAAACAAGAGCGAATGAGGGCACTCACAGTACCCTATTAAGGAGGTGGTTGCGGGAAATGCAGCATCAACTGTCGCATCATGCTGCTCATCTAATCCAACATCGCCCCCTGACGGGTTTGCTCGATGCCTTGCCGTTGTTGTTCCGTTCTCAAGTCACCTATTTCGGTTTGTACCTAGGTCCATTGGTCAGTGGACCAGGATGATGAAACCGCCTCCTGATGGGTGGGTTCCTGATGTCGTGCTACAAACTGCTCTTGAGGTGCTTGAGGATCTTCTTCTTCTGCTTCCGTTCCCTCCACCTGGTCGTCTATAAACTGATCACCTGCAGTAAAATGGTCAGTTTTGTGGCCTTCCTCCGCGTCGGGGTCAGCGCTCACATACAACCAATTAGCACAGTCAATAATAGCCACTCTATCCGGATCCGGAAGAGCGAGAATAAACCTCTTATGGATAAGTACGGAATAGTAAGTAGGGGCAACAACAATCATACCTTGTGAAATTAGAGCAGACATGTCAATTTTGGTCTTACCTGCAATTGGCGTGTCTTCGAGTAAAACCGCTTGATACCCGAAATGCTCAGCGATTTGGGTGACCATCCCTCCTACGGATATGCCTCCAGAGTCAGCTCGGTCGACTCTGCCCAGATAGGCCACTGCAAAGGCAGCTACATTGATGGCCTTGTTTTGTGCCATCGAGTACATAAAGAATAACTCTCTCTGAGTAGCTACCCTTATGTTATCGCCTATTCCAAACAGGGTATAGGCCAAACCCTTTTGAGCGTACCTGAAACATGGATTCTGGATGCCCGAGGCCTTAGCACCTTTGGAGGTGTAATCCGTCCTCCCGGGGATGGAAATCCAGAAATCCTTAGGTGAGAACCCGTCTGGGACCGCTCCTGGTCCGTACAGAGGGAGTCGGAGTATTGCTGCTAACTCCTCAATAGACAGATCATGATAATTATTAAACAACTAGAAACGCAAAGTGCCAAAATAATATCTGGTTGTGTCTATCAACCACTTCTCCAGCTGGAATTCCAATGTGCTAAGGAATTCGAGAGTAATGCACTCGTATGTTGGCGCTTCCAGACTCATGAACTCTAGCATTCCTAAAATATGGAACATCCGATAGACCTCCATTTTGAGCCCTAGAGCGTTCAAAGTATGCTCACACATGTACCTCGTCTGCGCGAGTTTGTGCTTCTTGTGAATTTGGTATCTCCTTTCTTGTTCCGGATTGTCAAACCCGACGTTGTATGGATTTGGATTCCGACTCGGGCGCTTCCGTGACTTTGCCATTTTTGCGAGTTGTTGCTTTTCGGTGAAAATTCTCCTCGGGGGCATTTTGGACCTGCAAAAATAGAAAGTATTTGAACTTTTTGAGTTAGGAAATTCCGAAACCGTGGTTAGGACGGGGACGACGAGTGGAGTAATATTTGTGAAAGGTGTTTTTGCGATCGGTGAGTGGAAGTGTGGGTTAAGGAAGGTTTTAGGTAGTGAGGTTTGTGATTTTTAATGGAAGTTGAAAGGTTTTCAGAGAAAGAGAGGAAGAATGATGAGAGAGAATAATGAGTTGTAAGAAAAAAATATGATAATAATAGGGTGAGTGGGGGAAATTTGTGGTTAATGGTGGATTAAGTGTGTGGGTCCCACAAAAATTCGAAATTCCAAAAAAAAATCAAAATTTTTGTCAGCCTGACACGGGTGGCTATGTCAGGCTACTGTATTTAACCATGGTTGGGGATGACCTTCAGTGATCTTGACATGACCTGTGTCAGCTGACACGGTCGCCCGTGTCAGGTTACTATTGATAAAATAAAATCATGTCACCTTCAGTGCTCCTGATGCGGCCCGTGTCAGGCAACTGCTTTTCCACTTTTTTTGTCTGATTTTTGCACCCTCCTGACACGGCCCGTGTCAGCTGACACGGGTGGCCGTGTCAGGCTGCCCTTTTGGATATTTTTTTGGCTTTCTCTCTGGTTTAACTGCTGGTATCTCTGGCCATGTTGATCATTCTTTTGCATGACTTAGACATTTGTTGACGTGATGTTTCCTCCTTGTAGAGCTCCTGTGCAAACCTACAAACACACATAAATGATTAAATATAAAAAGTGTGGGTTGCCTCCCACGAAGCGCTTCGTTTAACGCTGCATGGCTCAACGGTCCTCCGTTTGCTTATGTGAGACGAATTTTTTTGATTGGACCACCCTCCTGGTCTTGTAGGTACGGTTTAACTCCCTGCCCATTTACCTTGAACGTGTCTCCGTTTGCGGGATTTCTTAGTTCAACGGCTCCATGCGCAAATACTTTTTGTATCACAAAGGGTCCCGACCATCGTGACCTTAGTTTCCCTGGGAATAGCTTCAACCTTGAGTTAAATAATAAAACCAGTTGTCCTTCTTGAAGTTCTTTCTTCTGAACGCGCCTGTCATGCCATGTTTTGGTTTGCTCTTTGTATATCTTGGCATTCCCATATGCTCGATTTCTGAATTCTTCCAACTCTTGTAATTGGAGGATCCGAGATTTACCCGCTTTGGAAAGATCATAGTTGAGGAATTTGGTAGCCCAAAATGCCCTGTGCTCAAGTTCGAGTGGTAGATGACAAGCTTTACCATAGACCAATTGATACGGGGACATACCCATTGGTGTTTTGAATGCTGTTCGGTATGCCCAGAGTGCATCAATAAGCTCGATTGACCAATCTTTTCGTGAGGCGCTAACGGTTTTTTCTAGGATTTGCTTGATCTGCTGATTTGATACCTCAACCTGTCCACTAGTCTGGGGGTGGTATGGTGTGGCGATTATATGCTTGACATTGTATTTCCTCAGTAGGTTCTCCATCATCTTATTGAGGAAGTGGGTACCTTCGTTACTAATCAGTGCTCTTGGTACCCCGAATCGTGCAAAGATAGAATTCTTGAGGAAATTGATTGCCACTTTCGCATCATTCGTGGGCAGTGCTATTGCTTCCACCCATTTCGACACATAGTCAACCGCAACCAGAATGTATTTCTTTCCAAAGGACAGTGGGAAGGGTCCCATAAAATCTATTCCCCATACATTGAACAGTTCGACCTCTAACATGGCATTCTGAGGCATCTGATTTCTTTTGGATATGTTTCCTGTTCTCTGACATCTGTCACACTCTTTTACCACTACTTGTGCATCTTTGAACAGTGTAGACCAGTACAATCCCGACTGAAGGACTTTTGTTGTTGTTCTATCTCCTCTAAAATGTTCTCCATATTCTGAGTTATGACAGGCTTTTAGGATGTCCCTTTGCTCTTCCTATGGAACACATCTCCTGACCAGGCCATCTAATCCCTTTTTGTACAGGAATGGATCGTCCCATACATAAAACCTGCAATCACGCAAAAACGTTTTTCTTCTGTTAGAGTCAAAGTCATCAGGTATTAGTCCACCTACCACAAAGTTCGCGTAATCAGCGAACCATGGGATATGTGTAACGGCTAGGATACGTTCGTCTGTGAACTCATCTCTGATGGGGTGTGTTTCTTCTGTTTCTTGAATCGGGGTCATCCAAGACAAGTGATCAGCAACAATGTTTTCACTACCTTTTTTGTTTGTGATTACCAGGTCGAATTCTTGTAGTAGTAGGATCCATCGCAGCAGCCTTGGCTTTGATTCCTGTTTGGTAAAAAGATATTTTAAAGCAGCATGGTCAGTATACACAATTACCTTTGATCCCAGCAAATAGGACCTGAACTTGTCAAACGCGTACACCACCGCCAGGAGTTCTTTTTCAGTGGTTGCATAGTTCATTTGAGTAGGGTTCAATACTTGTTTTCATAATAGATCACATGCAAGAGCTTCTCCTTGAGTTTCCCTAGTACTGCCCCTACTGCGTTATCACTAGCATCGCACATTACCTCAAAAGGAAGAGACCAATCGGGGGCAATAACTATGGGGGCTGACACCAGCTTCTTCTTCAAGGTCTCGAAGGCTTGCCTACACTCCTTGTTAAATAAGAATGGTGTATCTTTCACCAGTAGACTAGTTAGTGGTTTTGTGATCTTGGAGAAATCTCTTATGAACCTACGGTAGAACCCCACATGTCCTAAGAAGCTTCGGATGCCTTTTTCATTTATCGGCGGTGGTAAATTTGCTATTACCTCCACCTTTGCTATGTCTACTTCGATACCTTTGTTGGAGATCTTGTGTCCCAAGACTATTCCTTCACGTACCATGAAGTGACATTTTTCCCAATTCAGGATAAAATTTGTTTACTGGCATCTTTCTAACACAAGTGACAAGTTAGTCAAACAATTATCAAATGAAGAACCGAATACTGAAAAGTCATCCATAAATACTTCCATATGCTTTTTGAGCATGTCAGCAAAGATTGATGTCATACACCTTTGAAAAGTGGCTGATGCGTTGCACAATCCAAATGGCATTCTTCTATAAGAAAAAATTCCATAGAGACATGTGAATGCAATCTTCTCTTGGTGTTAAGGGGAAACATCAATCTGGTTGTACCCCGAGTACCCATCTAGGAAACAATAGTAATCGTGTTCGGCTAACCTTTCCAGCATTTGATCAATGAATGGTAACGGGAAGTGATCCTTCCGTGTTGCCACGTTTAGTCTTCTGTAATCTATGCACACTCTCCAACCTGTAACAGTTCAGGTTGGAATCAATTCATTCTTTTCATTTTTTATCATCGTAGTGCCCCCTTTTTTGGTACCACATGGACTGGACTTGCCTAAGAACTATCGGAAATAGGGTAGATTAGGCCCGCATCCAAGAGTGTTACAAATTCTTTAAGTGCCACTTCTTTCATGGTTGGGTTAAGTCGCCGTTGTGGTTGCACCACCGCTTTATGATCATCTTCCATTAAGATCTTGTGCATGCAAACGGTCAGGCTTATACCTTTCAAGTCCTCAATTGGCCATCCGATTGCACTTTTGTATTTTTTTAGTACTTGAATGAGTTATGCTTCTTGGACACTTTGTAGACTAGCATTGATAATAGCTGGGTATTTTTTTCAGTGTCCAGAAATACATACTTCAGATTTGTTGGTAATTGCTTCAGGTTCACCCCTGTTTTTGGTTCTTCAGTGACATCTGATGGTGGTGGTCTTAAATTTTCCCACCGGTGTGGTCTAGATCTAATCCATTCAGGTTGTTTTTCCATCATAGCGAGTACCTCTGACTCTCCTTCATCTTCATCCCTTTCAAAAATTGATAGGCTTAAGACCCGTTCTAGTGGTGACTGGGGTCTATGCCTTTCATTTTCTTGAGAAATTACTTGGTCTACTATCTCTATAGTGTTGCTTGTGCCAATATCATCTTTGTATTGAATTGTGTTCCTCACATCTATTTTTAACTCTTCATCATAGACTTTGAGGGTCATAGTTCCTTCCTCAATGTCTATCATACACCGTCCTGTTTCCAAGAAAGGTCTGCCCAATATGAGAGGAATCTCCTCATCTTCAGGCATTCCCAGAAAGATGAAGTCAACTAGGAAGACAAACTTGTCAATTTTTACAAGAACATCTTCCACAATACCATAGGCTCGCCTCAGAGAGCGATCCACAAACTGAAGTGTCATTCGAGTATCTTGAACATAGTCGATGCCTAATTTTTTATAGATGGACGGTGGCATCAAGCTTACACTCGCTCCTAAGTCAATCAGAGCTTTCTTGAATTTTCTATCACCAATAGTGCATGGAATAGTAACCGATCCCCTGTCCTTCTTTTTCACTGGGATTTTCATGCCTCGGAGAATAACACTGCATGTTTTAGTTAGGATGATCGGGTCTATATCAGTGGAACGCTTCTTGGAGATAATGTCTTTCATGAATTTGGCATATATTGGCATTTGTTCTAATGCTTCAGAAAAAGGGATGTTGATTTCGAGTTTTTTGTACATTTCCAGGAACTTCTCAAAATTCTTTTCATGTTGGTCTTTCTTTTTTTGTCTTGGAGGGTAAGGGAGTTTGATTACTGGTTTAGGAACCTTCTCTTTCTCCTTGACATGAGGTGGTATCACTTCTTCATCTTGGTTCTTTGTTTCCTTGATATCTAAATCCACCTCTATCAATCCATCTTTTTCTATATCACTTACCTCTGTTGACTTTCCACTTCGGGTTGTGACAATGTTAACAGTGTTATATTCCCGCGGATTTGTCACCGTACCACTAGGTAGGGTACCCGGGGCTTGAGAGTTTGAAGCTAACTGTTGTGCTATCTGACCCATTTGGACTTCAAGATTTTTAATGGAGGCCGTGGTGTTTTTCTAATTAGTCCTTGTTTCTTCTTGAAATTTTATGTTGTTGGCTGCTAATTTTTCAATGGCAATTTCCCATTCAGCCTTTTTAGGTGCCTATTATTGCTGTTGTTATTGTTACTGAGTCCGATATTGCCATGTACCTTGTTGCGGAGCATTCCCTCTCTGATCTTTCCAGGAGAAGTTTGGATGATTCTTCCAACCTGGGTTGTAAGTGTTAGAATAAGGATTATTCTGCTTCAAGAATTTGATCTCTTCAATTTGTTGGGGAGTAGCAAAGCAATAAACCGTGTGATGAGGTCCATTACAGATTTCACAAGGGCTAGCCTGAGGTGGCTGGACCTGCGCTATCTGTCGAGTACCTATATTCATAACTTTCAGCTTCTTGTCTACTTAGGCAGCAACTGTGTCTTCCAGATGGATTTTATTTGTCTCTAATCTTAGATCAATCACCCTCTCTGGCTGACTAGTACACCTGTCGTATAATTTTAGATGTTCATTGGCAGCTATTGCTTCAATAATCCTCTTGATACCAGTGGCTATTGAGAAATTTGTTGAGCCACCGGCTGCTGTATCAATCAACTGTTTTATTTTTATTTTCATCCCATTAACGAACATCTGCATTTGTTCGGTCTGATCCATACTATGAGTTGGACATGCTACTAAGATTCTTTTGAATCTTTTGTAAGTGTCTCCCAATGATTCACCATCCTTCTGTTTGAAATTTATAATTTTATACCTTTTTCTCAGGAATACTGATGCTGGAAAGTACTCACTTAAGAATGCAGTTTCCATCTCCTCCCAAGATGTGATACTGTCGGCAGGAAGAGAATAGAACCATTCTTCCGCGTCGTCAGCTAAAGTGAACGGGAACATTCTTAATTATTTTGCTTCATTAGTATGACCATCAATTTTCAGCGTGGTGCTCATGGTCAGAAATCTTTGCAGGTGTTTGTTGGCATCTTCATTAACCTTTCCGGTGAAAGGTTTTCTTTCCAATTGATTGATCGTGCTAGGATGTAGTTGAAAATTTGTCACATTCACCGGTTGGTTGACAATGGTCAGTCGACCACCCGGTGCATTCGCACCTCCATAGTCACCCAGGAGTCTTTCTGGAGGTGGAGGAGGTGGGATTGGAGGAACTTCAGCCATTGGTTCCTTGACTTCTGAGTGATCAGAGGTAATTTATTCCGTAGAATCCACTCTTTGTTCTCTGTGTCTTCGGTGAAGGGTTCTCTCGATCTCTGCGTCAAAAAGAAATTCAGTTGAGGGTTCTCCTCGCATACACAAATTAGTAAATTATAAATGACAGAAAAATAATTTTATTGCATAGCAACAAAATTTTAATTAAAATTAAAATTAAACTTTATATTTTGGCAGTCCTCGGCAACGGCGCCAAAAACTTGATCGGGAAAATAGCAAGTGTATTATTTTGCCTTTTATAGTAATAATGGGGAAATTTCCCGAATGTCGATCTCAAGGACTGCAAGTCAATATTGAGTTTAAATTATCATTCAATTAAACAAAAAGTATTAATTTGGTTTTTAGGTGTAAGAACATAATAATAAAAGTAAAGGCAAAGAAGAATGAAAATAAGGGTTTATAGAGAAAAAGGAACATTGCCAGGGAAGGTGTATGATTTATTCTTGTAACAACTTTGAGTCACTATTGCATCAACAAATATCAATTACTACCAGCTCTTAAGGGTATTTTCTCCCAAGTCCTTGGTGAGAAAACCTTTAATCAATCTACCTTAATTTCCATGTCCATAGCCAATTAGGGTGAAGTTAAGTTTTATAATATCAAGAATACTCTGGTTCATACAGGGTATCCCTAGTCTTAGGTGATACCTACTGTAGAGTAACCTTATGAAAACCTTATCAATGACGGTTCAGCCTAATTGATAACCACAAATCAATCTCGATTGGTCCGAAAGAGAAAGCAATAAACACATCAAAGGTTACCGTAAAAACAATATTATAAATGCAAATGTAAACTCAAATTCATTACAGGTCTAAATCAGGGACACCCCCCTAGCATTGGGGGGTTTATCTACTCATATTGTTTAAAACAAATGCAAGATGAAAATTACACATTACAAGTAATTGGATGACTTTGATCTTCAATCGCTCCTGCTTATGAAAACCTTCAGCTCTCTGAATGCCTTGATCTTTGTAATACTTGATTGCTTCACAATATTGTACTTTGCCGTATTCCAAGATGATTTTTCCTTTGGCAGAAGACCCTCTTTTATAGTGAAAATTCCAAGCAGCTGTTGGACATGTCCAAAAATATCTCTGAAAAAGGCCGACGAACAAAAGCCCGAGAAAACTGAATTTTTGGGCTTGGGCTGACGCGGCACGTGTCAGCTGACACGGGTGCCCATGTCAGCCTACTATCCTAGCTGACACGCCCCTGACATGGGTGACACGGTTGCTTGAGGTGCCTAACACGGCCCATGTTAGCTGACACGGGTGGCCGTGTCAGGCTACTGTTTTCTTCAACACGTCCTCCCTTGCCTGACACGGCCCGTGTCAGCTGACACGGGTGGCCGTGTCAGGCCTCCTGTACCGGGGTTTTCTGCTCCTCTTCTTGTCGGAATCTCGCATTGTCTCGTTTTGAGTTCCCTGGTTCTTCTACCTGGACCTGTCGAACAAAAACACAGCTATCCCACGCATAAAATCACTAAAATATAAGTAAAACATAACAATGATTAAAAATGCTTAAATATAATAACGGAAGTAAAACTAACTCGAAACGTATCATAAATGCTTGCATAGTGTGTCAAAAGCCTCTGTTTCGTGTCAGATCAATAACGAAAACTTAATGCAAATGGTGACTGATCAATCGACAACTGCGACTTAGGAGCTAGTATTAGTTTAATGCCCTTATCCATATGCGAAAGGCTAAAAATGGGAGAACTAAGACCTACGAGGATGTTTGTACAACTTGCAGATCATTCCGTTAAATTTCCCGTAGGTATGCTAGAATCATGGATATAAAAGAGGATTCCAACATCCTTATCATATTAGGAAGACCATTCCTAGCCACAGTCGGAGCTATCATAGATGTTAAAAGAGGCAAGCTGACCTTCAAAGTTGGTGAGGAAAAGGTCGAATTCATTTTGACCCAATTCCTAAAGGCACCAGCCATAGACGACCCATGTTGTCTACTAGATGTCATCGACGAATGCATAAGAGAAATGGAGAATGAACAAGCATCATACTCCGAAATACTGAAAATTCCAAGGCCTCCTACTTTTGAAGATGAAAATTTAAGTAAGGAATACTAAGATGACAGCCTACGCAAATGCCTAGCACTAACGCCAGATCATATGCCTTGCCCAAAGAAACCAGCCCTAGAACTTAAGACGTTACCCAAAACTCTAAGGTAGGAATTCCTAGACACTAAACTTGAGCGACCTATAATCGTAAATGCAGACTTGGGACAACTAGAAACCGAAAAGCTTCTACATGTTTTGAGAAAATACCCAACTGCCTTAGGCTACAATATCTTAAATCTAAAAGGAATAAGCCCTTTCATATGCATGCATCGCATAATGCTGGAGGAAGACAGTAAGACCTCTAGAGAACATTAAAGAAGGATAAATACCATTCTGAGTGATGTAGTAAATAAAGAAGTACAAAAGTTGTTAGAAGCAGGTATTATCTACCCAATATCCGACAGTCAATGGGTCAACCCAATACATATCATACCAAAGAAGGGAGGCGTCACAGTTGTTAACAATGAAAAAGGAGAATCTATAGAACAAAGAGTGGTTACTGGAAGTAGAATGTGTATTGATTATAGAAAATTAAACAAAGCCACTCAGAAGGATCATTTTCCTTTGCCATTTATCGATCAAATGCTTGAAAGATTGGCTAAGCATTCTCACTTCTGATACCTAGACGGTTATTCGGGATTTTTCCAAATTCCTATTCATCCCGGCGACCAAGAGAAAACGACCTTCACATGCCCCTATGGTACATTCGCCTACCGACGAATGCCATTCAGACTGTGTAACGCTCCCGCAACATTTTAAAGATGCATGATGGCAATTTTCGCTAATTTCATAGATGACATCATGGAATTCTTCATGGACGATTTCTCTGTATGCAGACAGAGCTTTGAAGGCTGCTTATCGAATCTTGAAATGGTACTAAAGAGATGCGTAAAAGTGACCCTAGCGCTAAACTGGGGAAAATGTAATTTCATGGTCCGACAAGGAATCGTGCTCGGACACATAGAAGTTATAGAAAACCTCCAGCCTCCGAAAATCGTAAGAGAAATACGAAGCTTTTTAGAACACACCAGTTTCTATCGGCGATTTATTAAAGATTTCTCAAAAATCACAAAACCACTGACTGGTTTATTGTTGAAAGACGCATAATTCATCTTTGACGACAAATGCCTAGCGGCGTTTGAACAACTGAAAACAGCTCTTATTACCGCACCTATCATGCAACCACTCGATTGGAGACTACCGTTTAAAATCATGTGTGATGCTAGTGACTATGCTGTAGGCGCAGTCTTAGGACAAAGAAGGGACAAGAAACTTCATGCAATATACTATGCAAGTAGAACCCTAGACCCTGCACATATGAACTATGCCACCACAGAAAAGGAACTTTTAGCCGTAGTGTTCGCTCTGGATAAATTCAGTTCCTACCTAGTAGGAGCAAAGATAATTATCTATATCGATCATGCTGCAATTAGGTACCTGTTGAACAAAAAAGACGCCAAACCAAGACTCCTAAGGTGGATCTTACTATTACAAGAGTTTGACCTAGAAATCAAGGATAAAAGAGGCACGAAAAACGTCGTGGCCGATCACTTGTCAAGAATGGAAGGTATTGAACCTGAACAAGTGCCTATAAACGATGATTTTCCGTACGAAAGACTCATAGCCTAATTGGAAAGCAATACAGTTAAAGATGCATTAACCCATAAGGATACTAAAAAAACGAAGTAGTGGAAGAAATCTACACCCAACCTACATTAACGCTGACTTCGTCAACTACTTAGCAGCTAGGGTGCTTCCACTAGACTTGACCTACCAACAAAATAAAAAATTCTTCCACGATCTTAAACACTATTATTGGGATGAGCCTCTACTTTTCAAGAGAGGCGCCGACGGCATTTTCCATCGATGTGTCCCCGAAGATGAGGTAGAAAATGTAATTTCCCACTGTCATTCTGCTCCTTACGGAGGACATGCAAGCACCTCGAAGACTTGCGCTAAGATCTTGCAAGCCATCCTCTTTTGGCCCACTCTGTGGAAAGATGTCCTCATCGCGATTACAAATTGCAACCGGTGTCAACGCACTGGCAACATATCTAGACGCGACGAAATTCCTCTTAAAGGCATTTTAGAAGTAGAAGTCTTTGATGTTTGGGGAATCGATTTTATGGGACCTTTCCCATCTTCTTTTGGTAACAAGTATATCCTTGTTGCGGTTGATTACGTATCAAAATGGATTGAGGCCATTTCCTCTCCAACAAACGACACACGAGTGGTAATTAGACTCTTTAAGCGAATAATATTCCCTAGATTCTGAGTACCGAGACTTGTCATCAGTGATGGTGGCTCCCATTTTATTTCAAGGATTTTTGAAAAGCTATTACTAAAATATGGAGTCTAGCACCGCGTAGCAACACCCTATCACCCACAGACGAGTGGGCAAGTAGAAGTCTCGTATCGAGAAATCAAACAAATCTTAGAAAAGACAGTTGCCACCTCTAGGAAAGATTGGTCCTCAAAATTACCAGAAGCCCTGTGGGCATATAGGACCGCTTATAAGACCCCAATAGGAACCATACCTTTTAAGCTAGTTTATGGAAAATCATGTCATCTCCCGGTGGAATTAGAACATGAAGCTTATTGGGCCATTAAGACCCTTAATCTCAATTATACTTCCGCAGGCGAGAAATGAATATTAGATATCCACGAACTAGAAGAACTTAGGTTAGATGCGCATGAGAATGCCCGAATCTACAAAGAACAAAAAAATGGCATGACAATCGCATATTAAGGAAAGAGTTTAAGGAAGGCGACAAAGTACTCCTATTTAACTCCCGCCTCAGACTCTTTCCTGGAAAACTTCGTTCTAGATGGTCCGTTCCCTTCGAAATTACCAATATCTTTCTGAATGGAGCAATAGAGATAAAAGGAAAAACGAGCGAACCATTCATAGTAAATGACCAACGGCTAAAAAATTACCACAATGGTGATAACAATCATTTCATTTCGAATCTTAAGTTTGCAGAGCCTAATGGCCCTGATACCTTTACCATTACCCAGGAAGACATACTTATGGACAATCAATTAGACCTTTTTTGGGGTAGCATCACTGGAAACAACCATCCCCAGCCAGACCTTATGCAATCAGAGAACATCCATAACCCTGCCTTTCGTTACTTTCATAAGATCCTAGCTCATGCCCTATTTGGAAAGGAAAAGAATAAAACCTTAGTGTCTAGAGACGAACTATTTGTAATGTATTGTGCATCACAAGCCCGACCTGTTAACGCTGCTACATTTATGATAGCTAATCTATACCGTGTAGCATAGGAAGACTCAATGGGAGGCTTAGTGACCATGATAGCGCATGCAATGGGACTACATTACCCAGTAGTCAGGGTTATAAGACCTATGAACATCCGATTTTGTGTCAACACTGGTATCATTAGAAACCTAGGTCCGGATGTGTTTGAATTTTTCATTAACAGCCAACCAGTACACCTGTTTACTCTGCCAGACCCTAGGACGAGTGTACATGATAGGAACAATTGGCTTTATGATTTGGATGGACCACCACCCCAAATCCATGCTCACCCTGACAATTACCTCTCTAATGTTGAATCACATGTCCCAGTTATACCTGTTGCACCTCTCACCGACCATGATGCTGCCATCGAAGTTGTTCAGACAGATGGCGCTAATCTGAGAGGCGCACTGAGCGCCCTACGTGTGGAATTCCACGACTTTATGGATGTAGTGACAGAGAACCTGAATCACATTTACCAGCACTTCTACTCGTTCGTTCCTCCTACCAGCAGTCGTCGTAATGGCTGATTTACTATAGAGTTACCGATTTATTGACTTTCATTTTATTTTATTTTCATGTTGGAATTTTATTGTTGTTTACTTTTATACATTGGAATTTATTTAATTATTTCATTGCCTTTTATTTCACTAGACAGACTATTTCATCTTTTCCCGTCTACCCGATTCTTTTATTTGTCAATGTTGCGATTGAATTCCATTCTAATGTATCATATTTTTTCTATTCCCATACACTATATTTATTGGTAAATTAAAAATTGCATGGTCAAAGAAAAAAATAAAATAAAAAATAAAAGCACACATGGGAAACCACACTGCATGTGGCGCCTGCCACACACAGTTGTGGCGCCTGCCACACACAATTGTGGCGCCCATGTGAGGGTTGTGGCGCCCGCCACACACACCAAAAGTGGCACATGCCACTACACAAGCCTGCACGCGCAGGTTGTGTGCTTTGGTCCATTCAACTCTCCTTTAATGAAATGTTCCTTGCATGCAGACAATGCTTAATGCCATTCAACCAATTTTCAAATCTCGTGGACCAAGGCATTGAATATGATTAATGCTATTTATCTACCAATTAATTTTCCAACCACCTTCGCCTCTATATAAACCACTCACATTACCTCAACAATTCACACCTCTCATTCAACTATTTCTCTCCTCTCTTTCTCTATTCTCACTATATTACACAAGGGGTGTGAAATCCATTATGACACATATGAGGGAATACGAAATAGTGTTCAGAAACAGCGACCCGGGCGAATTACAAGAGGAGATGTACACGTCTCTAAGCGCCAGAAAGATAGAATCGACAAGGTATGCTGATGAACACTGTTTATATGCCTTAGGAATTTAAGATAGTGTTAATTATATGCTAGATACTTTAAACTTGAATTATTTTCTATCTTTCAAAACCCTGTCTATGCTCAATTAACATTAGAATTCCTAAGCTCATTAATATTTAGTCTCACACCTAACACAAACTGCTCCAGTGGGAGTGTCCAGTTTCGCTTATTTAACGTCGAATACGCCCTTACATTTTCCCAATTAGCGGACCTGCTACATTTTTCCCATGGGGATGGTGTAGTGAGTGAGGTCCCAGATACTAAGGAATGGCAACGAGCCTTCCAACCATTTTGGAGGGCAATAACCGGTATAGTCACCCATAATTTTGAGGGAAATAGAGCCACCTTAATTCAAAACCGGGCTATTAGATATTTCCGCCAAATATTGGCATGCACTATTTTCGGCCGAGCGAATACTAACAAGGTGAATGAAAGAGAACTCTTCTATTTGTTCGTCACATTTTTGCCACAAAAGATGAACACCGTACCTTTTATGCTAGCTCACATGCAGGCCATTTTCCATGTGAGGCGAGCCCAGATTATTTTTGGAGGTTTGATAACCTCCGTAGCCAGAGTCCTCGGACTCGAAGAAAAATTCTCCATGCTAACCCCGCTCCTGCATCATGCCATTGACATTGACATGGCAAGGAGCATGAAACTAGTAAAACGAAAGAGTGACGGTAGATATAACTTAATAATTGATAATAATGTGTTACAAAATATTATCCTCCCAAATCCAAATCGCACATATGTGCGCAACGCAAACAATTATCCTTATCTTGAGGATCTAGTGGATAACCAAGTCCCAGCGCACATTCCTGAGATTGTAGCTGCTGGCGGGGACACCGATGGGGATCACATTCCAGAGCAAACTACTCCCGCTACTGACCCGCACACCACACACACTTCATTTGAAAATGTTGCAGGTACAACGTCCAGTCAGAGACCAAGAAGAAATGTGGCACCAACCACTCTTGAAGAGATCTATGTTGAACTGTTGTGGCATAGAGAATTATACGCTCAACGAGACCTACAACTCCAAACCATGGGAGCTCAGCAAACTGAAATGATGCAACTCCTACGCCAAATGCAGCATGATCAGCACGACTATGCCTTCAGGACCGAACAAAACATGTTTGGCTTGATCGGTGATATGGCAGCACTGACAATGTGTGTAGAAGATCTCCAGAACTACACGCAACCTCACCAGCCAGGGAACGGTGGACGTCCACGTACACGTGGCAGAAGGCGTCAGTGGCAGAATAAACCAGGTTCTACCTTTCTCTCCTATCTTACGTCATTGCATTAGGGGCAATGCAAGATTTGAGTATGGGGGAGGAAGCTTTAACGCTTTTTATTTACCGTTTTCTAGTTAGATTTATATTATTGATATTTCTTTTTGTTATTTTATAATTTTTATGGTTATTTTAATTTTTGCTAAAGTGTTAGTCGATTTAAATATCCATGTGATGTCAAGTCTTTATGTGTGGTTTCCGTTGTTTACTAATTCTCCTATTTACTTAAGCCATACAATTTTTTTTGCAAAAATCTAGACTTAGAAATATAGTGCATCTTTTGAAAATTCTGAACTATAAACCAAATTGAGGTTGAATTGTAGAGATTTCTGTAGCGGGGTATTCGTTACCATTAGAGATATTGACTAAATCTAAGGTAAACCATACAAGTCGAGTCGCCACCGCACTTCTATTTATCCAAATGAATGGTTAGGAAGCGAACAAAAACCTAAAAGTTTTATCGAATCAAAAACTAGTAAAAATGTCAGAGATCGGGGTAAGGGGGTTGGTTATGCAATGGGAATGTTTTAAGCACCCAAAATGTAACACCCCGATAAAAATAAGATAATTATTTAATTTAAGTTAATATTATATTTATTAATTTAATTAAATAATTGGAATTATTGGAATATTATTATTATTATTATTGGAATAATAATTATTGGAAAATATATATAAGTTGGAAATAAGAAAAAGAGTTCCATTTTTGGTAAAAAAGAGTTTTCACGTGAAAGCAGAGAAGCGGCTGAAAAGAGGAAAAGGGCAAAGAGGCAGAGCAAGAGGAAGAAGGTTGGAGAAGAGAAGAGCTTGAAGCTTAAAGATTCGCCGGATTAACTCAGGTAAGGGGGGTTTATCGTCGTTTAATGGGTATTATGGATTAACATGTAATGGGTAGTGATAAACCGTTGAATTGACCCTAATTGGGATGTTGAATGCTGAAAAATTGTGTTGGATAAGTTGTGTTAAAGCTGTAATTAAATCTGTATTTGTGTGAGTTGTGATTTCCCGAACGTATAGCTTTTTACGGAATCGGAATCGGAGGTCCGGAAGTCCTCCAACGGCGGAAAATGCGGAGAATTCTGCATTCTGCTTCGTGTTAGCGCAGGAACAGCTTTCTGTCTTGCGTTAACCGGTTAACCCAGGGCGTTAACCGGTTAACACTGTTAGGAATTGTGAAGTATTGCTGTTTTGCTTGCGTTAACCGGTTAACCCAGGGCGTTAACCGGTTAACACTGTTGTGATTTCTAAGAAATTGCTGTTCTGTCTGCGTTAACCGGTTAACCCAGGGCGTTAACCGGTTAACACTGTTGAATTTTGCCAGAAAGCGTGTTCTGTGCTGCGTTAACCGGTTAACCCAGGGCGTTAACCGGTTAACACTGTTGGAAAAGTGAAAAATTAATATTTTAATGTTGTGAACATAATTGGTGCTTGGCCTATATCGGTGTGTGATATAGTAGGGATTATTTCCCGTTGTTTTGAGTAGGATAGGTATTAGTAGAGTGTGCTAATATTGTGACTGAAGTATTTGGCATGACATGATATAATTATGTGATAAATATGCTGATGATGTGTGAAAATATGCATAATGTTGTGAATGTATATATTATGTATGTAATTGTGGATGGACTGTTTTATGGCTTAGAGTGTGAGCATATGTCCATTGTGGATTGTTGTTGATGTTGCATGCTAGGTGATTGGGCATAGCATAATGTGGCCTTTATGGTGGTAGCTAATTCCCATGGTGAGGAATTAGTGATGTTAGTCAATTTGGACTGTTGTTGATGTTTGCATGCTAGGTGATTAGTGTGCATAGCATGGCCCTTGGGGTGGTAGCTAATTCCCATGGTGAGGAATTAGTGATGTGAGTCACTAGGTCTCAAATGAGTGGGACTAGTGAGCTTGGTAGCCGTACCTGGATTTGGTCGGTGAAGTTGAACTATATGTTCACGAATAGTCGGTACCGCATACATGGAGTCTCATTGCATAATGTATGTATGGCGTATAATATGAATGGATGTATTCCAATATTATACGTGTGTTTGTGTTGGCATTAAGTATGAGTATGAATTATGTTGGTATTGAGTATGATATTGAGTTGATGTGCCGTTACTGAATGTGTGATATGATTAGGGTGATTAGCGTGTTATTTACTTAGCATTACATGATATTTTATAATGCTTATTATATCGATTGAGGAACTCACCCTTACAACTATTTTTCAGGTAACGAGCAGTGATTGAGTAGAAGCTAGTGCTTGGAGTCTAGTGTAGTCTCCTTAGTGGGTCATGCTCTGATAGATGTAACATCGGGACGGGATGTTTTACCTTGTTGAATAATTTTACATGTAATGTGTTACATGTTTTGCATGATTGATTTGATTTCTATCCGCTGCGTATTGTGCAAATGCTTTATGTTTTGAATTAATAAAAGAGCATGACAGTTATTATGGTGAATGGTGTGAAATGATTGTGTGACACCTTTAATTGCATAATTACTCTGATTGATATATTGCTATTTTAATTAAATATTTGGGGTATTTTAGAAGGGTGTTACACAAAACATCCTAGGTACTCCTAGGGATCCCTTTTCACATTTGTTGTAAGGTTGGTATTTTGTGAAAATTTGTTTGTGCAAACATGATTAAAGAGATGAGAAGAGAATATACAAGTTATTTACATTTTGTGTTTGGATGGATGAACCCATTGCCTACGTACCATCTTAAAAAAAGATTAGGATCAAAACCTCGTAGTTCGGGGTAAAAATCTCAAAACAAATTGGTGAATTGATTGGTCCAAAAGCCTTAAGGTCTTTTGTTATCCAATGGAGAAAACTCAACCCAAAACCACAAATCCACCATGTGAGGATAGCTTCAACATGCTAGTGAGGGGTTAACCCTATAATAAGCATGGAAGACTCATTGTCCATCCCTAAGGATATATGTGAGTATTGCATCTACCTCAAGGATAACTCAAACCTAATAGCTAAAGGTTATGAAAAGGTTTTGATTAAGAGAGTGGTGATAACATGAAATTATATCACATTTTAGGACTTAATTCAATTAAATTATATTATTATTTGCTTCAATTTATTTCATTTTACTCGATATTACTCGGTATTTCCTTTCTATTTATCTCAGGTAGTTTATTTGAAGCACAAGTAAAAAAGGGAAGAAAAGGAAGTGCAGAAAGAAGTTTTTGGAAACAAATATCAAAAGCCAAATCCCAGCCCAAAAAAGCACAAGCGTTGTGCCTGTGACGAGCGTCACAGAGGCTGTGACGAGCGTCACGCTATGCACACTCTTGTGACGAGCGTCACACATGGTGTGACGGACCTCACACCATTCCCCTATATTTTTGCCTTCAGAGACGTTGAGTCCTATTTGCACGCCTAACCATTCGCTACGTGAAGAACTTTGACGCGGACTACTTTTGGAAACCGTTACAGAAAGTATCAGTATAAATATCAGCTTTGCAAACCCTGCAGAGGTGCCACGCCTGTTTCCAGATTTCTTTGCCGTTCGCATTTTTCTTTTTCCAGCAGCTTAAGCATATTTTTACAGTACTACTTTTACAATTTTTATATTGTTTCTTTTGCAATTCTATTTTCTTTTCTAGCATTTAATTAATTTTTCGCACAATAGTTTCTACACCGGAAACTCTTGTGTACCTTTCACCGGATCTAACCTTACGTTAGAATCTAGTTTTTTATTCCTTCGCTTTTATTTTCCTGCCTGATTGAAGAATTCAAGAACAGATCCAACCGACCTGTGGTGGAGTGTTCAAGACTGCTATTTAATTTCTCAGGTTCTTTAATTATTGTTTGAATTTATATATGCTTTGTTTTATTGTTTATTTATATTATTTGCTTGAGATGAATCTGTTTATGCATGCTGATTTTTTAGATCTGTTTAGTATGACTGGCTAAATTATTTAGGTATCGGTATGTAAAGTAAGCGGAATGAATGAATCAAAACTAAGTTGGTTTAATTAAGTTTAAAATTAAATTCACTCTTTTTACGGTCTCAATTTACAGGTTTAATAACAAAGTTTTTATACGAAAGTAAAAGACATAAAGAAGTTAAAATCAATAGAGCGAGAGTTTGAGGTTTTGACTGGACAGTGTAACTTGGACATTAATTCTAGATCAGGGCGAGAGCAATTTTTAGAGTTAATTAAATTCTAATCTTTTTCAAAAAGTATTTTTAAAGATTGAATGTGAGGACGAGAGTTAAGCATTTGAATTTAATTATATAACCTAAGTCAACAGAGCGAGAGTTTGAGATAAGGGTGTTTAAACGATTATTGTTTTCTTAAAAAGAGTTTCTACGGATTCTATTGATTTCAAAAAGTGGTTTTTGACTTAACTATAAGTGACAGCTACGTTAATATAAAATCATAGTTTATTCAACAGAGCGAGAGTTTGAGATAAAACTTTTAATCAATAGAGTCAACTGAAAAGATTTATTTTAAAACCAAGAAACCAACGAAGAATTGATTCCCTAATTACGACGAATTACATATCGATATCCGCTTAATCGATATTTAATTTAGATCCTATTTTTAGTTTTAACTTTTCCCCCAAACAATCAAAGTATTACCTGCCTTAGCTTTACGAAGTAACCTTAGATAACGGTATATCGATTCATAAGTCCCTGTGGGATCGATATCTTTTAAAACTACGCGATAGAACTGTGCACTTGCAGTTTGTACCCCAAATTCGACTCATAAAGTCGCGATCAAGTTTTTGGCGCCGTTGCCGGGGACTTTTGTTTTAGTCGATATCGTAACTCTTCTGTTACGCTGTAGAGACTAAGGCTTTTCTTTTCTCTTTTCTTTCTTTCGTTGATTTGTATGCCACACACTCGCTCACAAGGCGAGCCGTTCTACTTACGAATTAACGATATCGAACTATATCTTCGAGTCTTACGACGAATTCGGGAATATCGTGCTGCAAACAATCTACCTCCTCGTGCTCTTCGAGATTACGCCGCTCCATCGCAAGATGAACCGCATTCAAGTATTGCTCCACCCGCAATTGAAGCAAACAACTTTGAACTCAAACCTTCACTGTTGCAGGCAGTGCAACAGAACCAATTCTCTGGAAATCCTACCGAGGATCCAAACCTTCATTTATCCGTATTTGTCCAATACGCTGATACTGTTAAAGCTAATGGTGTCACTTCAGAGGCAATTCGACTTCGTCTTTTTCCTTTCTCGTTAAGAGATAGCGCTAGAAGATGGCTTCAATCTCTTCCTTCCAACTCAGTCACCACATGGAACGAGTTGAAGAAAGTTTTTCTTGCCCGATACTTTCCGCCAAGCAAAACAGCTATGCTAAGAGCCCAAATAAATGGATTTAAACAGAAAGAAAACGAATCTCTCTTTGAAGCATGGGAAAGATACAAAGACATGATGAGACTTTGTCCACACCATGGTTTAGAAGACTGGTTAGTAATTCATACATTCTATAATGGTCTCTTATACAACACGAGGTTAACAATAGATGCCGCCGCAGGTGGTGCACTAATGAACAAACCTTATGCTGATGCTTACCAACTTATCGAAAGCATGGCTCAAAACCACTATCAGTGGGGAACCGAACGAACAATGGTGGAAAAACCTCAAACGAAAACTGGCATGTAAGAGATAAGTAACCTTGATCATGTTAATGCAAAAGTGGATGCTCTGGTTCAGAAAATTGAAAGTTTAAATGTATCACCTCCAGCCACCGTGGTTGCTATAACTCAGAATTGCGAAGTCTGTGGAATCCAAGGTCACACTCCTGCAGATTGTCAACTTCTAACAGGAATCCAAGCGGAGCAAGTAAACTATGCTCAAGGAAGCCCCTACTTGCACACCTATAACTCAAATTGGAAGAATCATCCCAATTTTTCATATAAGAGTAATAATGCTTTATACGCACCTGGACAATCTCCAAATCAAGCCCCAGCTATACCTCCGGGATATCAGAAGCCGACCCCATCTACATCTAACAATAACGCCCCTAAGAAATCCAACTTGGAAATCATGATGGAAAACTTTATAGCTTCTCAACAGCAAACCAATAAAGATTTCTTAAACCAGAATGTACACACTGGCGAACAAATAAAACAACTAGCAAGTAAAGTAGATGCCCTGGCTACCCATAACAAAATGCTGGAAACGCAAATATCACAAGTAGCTCAACAACAAGCACCTACTGCTGCCCCAACTGGTACATTTCCTGGCCAACCCCAACCTAACCCAAGAAGCCACGCTCATGCAATTATACTGAGAAGTGGAACGGAAGTGGAAGGACCGTCTGACCCAAGGATAGAAAACCAAAACTCTAAAAAGTCAACTGAGGAGGAAAGTGAACCTAAGGAAAAGGAAGAGAGTAATAAGGAAACCGTAGAAAAGAAGGAACCTTATGTACCTCCACCACCCTATAAACCACCGATCCCTTACCCTCAAAGGCTTATTAAAACCAAAGATGCGGGCCAATTTAAAAAATTTGTTGACCTACTAAAACAATTAAACGTCACAATTCCGTTTACAGAAGCTATTACGCAGATGCCCTCATATGCCAAGTTCTTAAAAGAAATTCTTTCTAATAAAAGGAAACTTGAAGATAGCGAAACCGTTACACTCACCGCTGAATGTAGCGCTATAATCCAAAATATGCCTCCTAAACTTAAAGACCCAGGTAGTTTCTCTATACCCTGTCACATAGGAAAATTTGTCATTGACAAAGCCTTATGCGATTTAGGAGCCGGTATTAGTGTTATGCCTTTATCCATATGCAAGAGACTTGAAATGGGAGAATTAAGACCAACTAAAATGTCTGTGCAACTAGCAGATCGTTCCGTCAAATATCCTGTAGGAATTCTTGAAAACGTTCCAGTGCGCATAGGTCAATTCTACATTCCAACCGACTTTATAATTATGGATATTAAAGAAGATGAAGTTACACCCATTATACTGGGAAGACCGTTCTTAGCAACTGCCGGTGCGATCATAGATGTAAAACGAGGACGACTCACTTTCGAAGTAGGAGAAGAGAAAATTGAGTTCATTCTTTCCCAATTTTTGAAAGCACCTGCAATAGAAGATACATGTTACTTCATGGATATCATTGATGAATGCATAAAAGAAACAGAGTTAGAAAAAGACAAATCATCTGACTATCTTGAAGAAGACAAACTTAACCAATGTTCAACAATAACACTGGATCCTACGCAATGCCTTAAGAAACCAACCTTAGACCTGAAAACACTTCCCAAAAATCTGAGATATGAATTCCTAGACTTAGAACTTGAACGACCAGTGATAGTTAATGCTGACCTAGGAAGACTCGAAACCGAAAAACTCCTGCATATCTTAAGAAAATATCCAACCGCACTAGGATACAACATCACCGATCTTAAAGGAATAAGTCCTTCTATTTGTATGCACCGCATCATGCTAGAAGAAGACTGTAAAACTTCTAGAGAACACCAAAGGAGACTGAACCCGATCCTGAGTGAGGTAGTGAAGAAGGAAATAACCAAGTTATTAGAGGCAGGTATCATATATCCTATATCTGATAGCAAATGGGTTAGTCCTGTACACGTAGTACCAAAGAAAGGAGGTGTAACAGTCATTGAAAATGAAAAAGGAGAAATTATAACCAAACGAATCGAATCGGGATGGAGAATGTGCATTGACTATAGGAAACTAAACAAAGCAACCCGAAAAGATCATTTCCCTTTACCATTCATTGACCAGATGTTAGAACGATTAGCAAAACATTCACATTTCTGCTATCTAGATGGTTACTCAGGTTTCTTTCAAATACCAATTCATCCTGATGACCAAGAAAAGACAACGTTCACGTGCCCTTTTGGTACCTTCGCTTATAGACGAATGCTGTTTGGCTTGTGTAATGCTCCGGCAACTTTCCAAAGGTGCATGATGGCAATATTCGCCGATTTTCTAGAAAACATCATGGAAGTATTTATGGATGATTTTTCCGTATGCGGACAAAGCTTTGAAGAATGTCTTGAAAACCTAGAAAGAGTTCTAGAGCGATGTGTGAAAGTAAACCTAGTACTTAATTGGGAAAAATGTCACTTTATGGTACAAGAAGGAATTATTTTAGGACACATCATCTCGAATAGAGGAATTGAAGTAGACAAAGCTAAAATAGAGGTAATCGAAAATCTTCAACCCCCGAAAACTGTGAGAGAAGTACGAAGCTTCTTAGGACATGCCGGTTTCTACCGACGATTCATTAAAGACTTCTCCAAAATAACTAAACCTTTAACCGGACTATTAATGAAAGATGCTGAATTCATATTCGACAATAAATGTTTAGAAGCATTTCAAACGCTTAAACAAGCACTGATCTCCGCGCCCATAATGCAGACACCAGATTGGAACGAACCATTCTAAATAATGTGTGATGCTAGTGATTACGCTGTAGGTGCTGTTTTAGGATAACGAAAAGATAAAAAGCTTCACGTTATATATTACGCAAGTAGAACTCTAGACGAAGCACAAATGAATTACGCCACAACCGAGAAAGAACTTCTAGCAGTAGTATTTGCGCTAGATAAATTTCGTTCCTACTTGGTCGGAGCCAAAATAATCATCTACACTGACCACGCTGCTATCAAATACCTCTTAACTAAAAAGGATGCTAAACCTAGACTCCTAAGGTGGATCCTGTTGCTACAAGAGTTCGATTTGGAAATCAAAGACAAGAAAGGAACTGAAAACGTAGTAGCAGATCACCTCTCTAGACTTGAGAACCTTGAACCGGAAAGAGCATCAATTAACGATGATTTCTCGTACGATAAGCTTATAGCTACTTTAGAAGAAAATAACGCTGATAAACAGGTAGAAACCACCTTAGCTATATCTGTTACACCGTGGTACACTGACCTCGTCAATTATTTAGCTGCCGGAATAGTTCCACCTACTTTATCCTACCAGCAGAAGAAACGATTCTTCTATGACATGAAACACTATTACTGGGATGACCCCTTACTTTTTAAAAGAGGCCCCGATGGTATTTTCCATCGGTGTATACCCGAAGAAGAGGTAGAAAATATAATCCAACACTGTCACTCCGCTCCTTATGGTGGACATGCAAGTACATCCAAGACCTGCTCTAAAATCCTACAAGTCGGTTTTTATTGGCCAAGTATATGGAAGGATGTACATGCAGCTATTAAGAGATGTGATAGATGTCAACGCACAGGAAACATATCTAGACGTGACGAGATGCCACAAAAGGGCGTTTTGGAAGTAGAGATTTTCGATGTGTGGGGAATAGACTTCATGGGACCTTTTCCACCCTCTTTCGGTAACAAATACATACTCGTGGCAGTTGACTACGTATCAAAATGGATTGAAGCTATAGCTTCTCCAACAAACGACACACGAGTAGTAACTAGACTCTTTAAGAATATAATATTTCCAAGGTTTGGTGTCCCAAGAATAGTAGTCAGTGATGGTGGATCGCATTTCATATCCAAGGTACTCGAAAAACTACTGCTTAAGTATGGCGTAAGACATAGAGTAGCGACACCTTACCACCCTCAAACCAGTGGGCAAGTAGAAGTATCTAACAGAGAGATTAAACAAATATTAGAAAAAACAGTCGCCACTTCAAGGAAAGACTGGTCATTAAAATTACCAGAAGCTTTATGGGCTTACTGAACTGCTTACAAAACTCCAATAGGGACAACCCCATTTAAGCTCATTTATGGAAAATCCTGTCACCTCCCGGTAGAATTAGAACATAAAGCCTATTGGGCTATTAAAAATCTAAATTTAAACTATAAAGCGGCCGGTGAAAAGAGAATCATTGATATAAGCGAATTAGAGGAACTCAGAAGAGACGCTTACGAAAATGCCAGAATCTACAAAGAAAGAACAAAACAATGGCATGACAAGCGCATATCAAGGAAAATCTTCAAACAAGGCGATACCGTCCTTTTATTTAACTCTAGGCTAAAGTTATTTTCGGGAAAACTACGATCTAGATGGTCAGGTCCTTTTCAAATCACAAATGTTTTTCCCAGTGGAGCAGTAGAAATTAAAGGCAAATCTATGGAACCATTTACCGTAAACGGGCAACGTCTAAAACATTATCACTATGCAGAAAACAATGAAGATTCGCAAGTCTTGCACTTAGACGAAATGCCTCAAGAAATTATAGATTATAATTGATTGTTCTTATGTCGAGCTTGCGACATTAAACAAAGCGCTTAGTGGGAGACAACCCACCAATATTTATATTTTTTTTATTTCTTCCTTAATTATTCTTTTAACTTTTATTTGGTATTCATTCTTATTTTTATCTATTAAAAACTTTTCACTTCTTCTTTCGGCATTTGGCCAAATCCTGACTAAAACTCTTGTTTTTCTTTTCTCTAGCTAACATTTACCTGATGGGACATATTGATCGTATGGGTATCAAATTCAGAGGAACAGCTCAGAAACAAAAGTTTGAGGAACTAGCCACGAGAGAGATGCTACCTAGCCTGTATGCTGATGACTGGGCAATGACTGTCCTCGGACTAAGACAAAGCGTCCTGTATTTGCTGAATCAGATCGGGTGGGAAACCTCCCCTATCCGTAGACATTTCGTCACTTACCGGAGACTAACACTAGAATTCCTTAGTTCCCTGATCTATCTACCCAGCCATGGAAAAGGAATAAGAAGAGGTTTCATCCAGTTCAGAATGTTTAACATGGAGTACCAATTTAATATTCGAGACTTTACCAACCTTTTAGGTTTCCCTACCTCCTTTGACTCATTCACAGTGAGCCAAGAAGAACTTTTTGAATATAGAGAACTTGAACACTTTTGGGGTAGCTTGACCGGAAATGACGATCCCGAGGAACATGAGTTTCTCTCTGGAAACATACATAACCCGGCCTTTCGCTATTTCCATAAGATCCTGACCCACACTTTATTTGGGAAGAAGCCAAACAGTACCACAGTTTCACGTGATGAACTCTTCATCATATTTTGTGCTTCCCAGAACCGTCCAGTAAACGGTGCCACTTTTATGTTAGCAAATTTGGACCACCTTATCCAAGATGAGCGAGCACCAATTCGAATAGGAGGTTTGATAACTATGATAGGTAATGCTATTGGATTACGTCAGCCTATGCTTGACTTAAGCCCTTTTTGTGGCATTACTATTATGAGTATACCCTTCCTCTTCAACACTATGTTTATAGCAAACCTAGGGTCTGATGAGTTTGAGCTTATAATTGATAACCAAGTTCTTTGCCTATTCACCATGCCCGATCCTAGGACTAGTGTTCATAACCGCAGTAACTGGCTCTACAATCTGAACGAAACCCCCTCTCCTGCTAGATCCACTGAATCCATCCAGGACTATGAGATTTGTGATGACCAGATTCCTTATGCCGAATCTGAGCCTCAGACACCCTCTGGCTATTATGATATTGATCCTCATCCTCAACCTATTCAGACCGAAGAATCGGCAATACCCGACCTTAGACATCATATGCCCGGAACTGATTACAACACTGCCATTGAAGCTTTGATGTCAGAACAAGAAGCCCTCAGAGAAGAGTTCGCTAACATGAGACACGAAGTTCAAGGATACATGAACGGTATGAAAAATCAGTTTCACGAGTTGCTAAACCGTGTTAACTCCTTTGCTCCTCCGGCCAGAGATCGTGCAGATGGATAGAATTTATTTTTCTTAGTTATCTAGTTTTAGTTAGTTTTATTATTTAATGTTATTTAAATTCATGTTCGTATTTGTTTCTCTTTCGCAATTTTTGTTTTTTTTTCTTCCAATGTTACATTATGATTATTTTATTGAAGCTATTTATTTATTTTATTATGTAATATCTATTATGCTCTCTACTGTTGCTGCCTACATGACTTATTAAAGAACAATATATTTATGCACTATTATGCAAAGTAGAATGGCATGGAAGAGAAATTTAAATAGCAAAATAAAATAATCTGAAGCAAAGCAAAACGAAATAGTAAAAATAATTTACCAAAATCATTATGAAGAACGCTAGCTGAACCATGCCAAAAAGACTGTGTGACGAGCGTCACACAATCTATGACGGACAGCACGCCAAGTACTTGTTACGCCCGTCACGCCCCTGTGACGAGCGTAACACCTTTCTGACTAGGTGAACGTTACAGAGCCGTTGGAGACGAACGTTACACCCTTTCACCTTTTTACCTTCCCTATTTATTCCCATTAACCCACATTTATTCACTTTTCAACCACCTCTTTTCCAACTTCCAAATCTTTTTTCCTATAAATACCCACCAAACCTTCCTTCATTCACCACAAACCACTCTCTAATATCAAATACATTTCTTTTCTTTATTACTCCTTTAAATTCATTCATCAGTATGGCGGGAAATCAGAATTTCAGAAATATCATCTTCCGATCCGAAGATGAAAATTATCAAAGGGAGCAATTCAAGCGCTTTCAAAAACGCGGTGTCACTTCTACCAGGTATCCTGATTCAACTTGTTTACAACAATTAGGATTACTTCAAGGTATCGAGTGGATGCTCCGCCTTGCCGATCTCACCTTTCTATGCACGCATAATCAACCCACCTACCCATCCCTAACCTTAGAATTCTTAAGTTCATATGCGTACAACACTCCCACCGGTGAGGACGAATTCTTAACCGGTACCGCAACCTTCCGTATGTTCAACACCGAGTACTCCTTAACCCAAAACCAATTGAGTACCATGCTACAATTCCCCACAGAAGGTCAAGTCTACCCCAGAATCCCTCCAAACTTGAATTGGAGCACAGTTGCCGCTTTCGACCTCTTTAAGAAAATATTCGGTGTAGATGCCAACAACTGGGAAGAGCTCCTTGTTTCCCATATACATAACCCAACTATCCGGTACTTTATCCGCATCCTACAAAACACCGTTTTTGGAAGACCGAACAACAGCAAGGTTAACGCAAAGGAACTCTTCTTCCTCGAATGCGTCTTCGAACCGCAGGCTAAGGTAAACGCCGCCTCCTTCCTATTTCATCATATCCGCACCTTATGTGCTAGAGGCCGTCAACCTTTTGTAATTGGTGGATTAATCACCACCATAGCACTTGGCTTAAACCTAGGGGATAGACTCCAAACTTTAGAATCTTTACCTCCCCTATTTATGGATATCAGCTACTGTCGGTCCAGCCGCCTAATAAAGAACAGAGTAGGCGGAAAATATTACCTTATGGTGAATAACCAGGCCGTCCCAAGCGTTGTTCTCCCCAACATTTCCCTAACAGATGTCACCAATCCCAACCGCCACCTCTATGATCTGAATGCTCCCGAAGCCACCGAGCCTTCACATGCAAACCCATCTACAGACGAGTTCGAAGAAATGGAGCAAGGTGATCATGCTCCTGCACAACAATCAGTCCCGCTCAACCCTTCCGATACTGCAGCTGGCCCATCCTCCCGACGTCGTCGACGAAGAAGGCATGCAACCAATGACGACATCATGGATGCTATTGATGGTATGCAAGCACAGAATCTCGAAATGATGCACATGATGCGCCAAATGCAACAACAACAAGAAGAGAGGAATGCCATAACCGATCAGCGGTTCACTGAGCTGTTCAGCAGGTTTGACGACTTAGACTTACGTCAGCGATCACCAGGCCCAAGAATAAGAGGCGGAAGGCAGCATTAAATTTCATCTGGCTAAAATTTTTAAAACAAGTTCTATACTGTATTTTGCTTGAGGACAAGCAAAGATCTAAGTATGGGGGAGTTTGATAACATGAAATTATATCACATTTTAGGACTTAATTCAATTAAATTATATTATTATTTGCTTCAATTTATTTCATTTTACTCAATATTACTCGGTATTTCCTTTCTATTTATCTCAGGTAGTTTATTTGAAGCACAAGTAAAAAAGGGAAGAAAAGAAGGTGCAGAAAGAATTTTTTGGAAACAAATATCAAAAGCCAAAGCCCAGCCCAAAAAAGCACAGGCGATGTGCCTGTGACGAGCGTCACAGAGGCTGTGACGAGCGTCACGCTATGCACACTCCTATGACGAGCGTCACACATGGTGTGACGGACGTCACACCATTCCCCTATATTTTTGCCTTCAGAGACGTTGAGTCCTATTTGCACGCCTAACCATTCGCTACGTGAAGAACTTTGACGCGGACTACTTTTGGAAACCGTTACAGAAAGTATCAGTATAAATATCAGCTTTGCAAACCCTGCAGAGGTGCCACGCCTGTTTCCAGATTTCTTTGCCGTTCGCATTTTTCTTTTTCCAGCAGCTTAAGCATATTTTTACAGTACTACTTTTACAATTTTTATATTGTTTCTTTTGCAATTCTATTTTCTTTTCTAGCATTTAATTAATTTTTCGCACAATAGTTTCTACACCGGAAACTCTTGTGTACCTTTCACCGGATCTAACCTTACGTTAGAATCTAGTTTTTTATTCCTTCGCTTTTATTTTCCTGCCTGATTGAAGAATTCAAGAACAGATCCAACCGACCTGTGGTGGAGTGTTCAAGACTGCTATTTAATTTCTCAGGTTCTTTAATTATTGTTTGAATTTATATATGCTTTGTTTTATTGTTTATTTATATTATTTGCTTGAGATGAATCTGTTTATGCATGCTGATTTTTTAGATCTGTTTAGTATGTCTGGCTAAATTATTTAGGTATCGGTATGTAAAGTAAGCAGAATGAAGGAATCAGAACTAAGTTGGTTTAATTAAGTTTAAAATTAAAATAACTCTTTTTACGGTCTCAATTTACAGGTTTAATAACAAAGTTTTTGTACGAAAGTAAAAGACATAAAGAAGTTAAAATCAATAGAGCGAGAGTTTGAGGTTTTGACTGGACAGTGTAAATTGGACATTAATTCTAGATCAGGGCGAGAGCAATTTTTAGAGTTAATTAAATTCTAATCTTTTTCAAAAAGTATTTTTAAAGATTGAATGTGAGGACGAGAGTTAAGCATTTGAATTTAATTATATAACCTAAGTCAACAGAGCGAGAGTTTGAGATAAGGGTGTTTAAACGATTATTGTTTTCTTAAAAAGAGTTTCTACGGATTCTATTGATTTCAAAAAGTGGTTTTTGACTTAACTATAAGTGACAGCTACGTTAATATAAAATCATAGTTTATTCAACAGAGCGAGAGTTTGAGATAAAACTTTTAATCAATAGAGTCAACTGAAAAGATTTATTTTAAAACCAAGAAACCAACGAAGAATTGATTCCCTAATTACGACGAATTACATACCGATATCCGCTTAATCGATATTTAATTTAGATCCTATTTTTAGTTTTAACTTTTCCCCCAAACAATCAAAGTATTACCTTCCTTAGCTTTACGAAGTAACCTTAGATAACGGTATATCGATTCATAAGTCCCTGTGGGATCGATATCTTTTAAAACTACGCGATAGAACTGTGCACTTGCAGTTTGTACCCCAAATTCGACTCATAAAGTCGCGATCAAGTGGCCATTGAAACCACAAAAATATTTGAATGAGTTATATTTACCAATGAAAAGTATTTACAAAATATGGTCAAAGTTGACTTAAAAGTTCAATTCAAAATAAGTATTATGAAAAGAAAGTTTGAAAATCAAAAGTATAAGGCTTAGGTTTCTATTGTTTGAAAACAAATGTTAAATGTTTGCACAAAAGTTTTGGTTTGGGTTAGAGTGGAGGGAAGAAGAAGAATGGCTAAAGTCCCAATCATACAAGAGATGAGGGATAAGAAACAAGACCACAAATGGAGTTCCTCTCTTGAGATCATATTGATGATCCAAGTAGCTCCCATCCTTTGGAATATGCAAGCAAAATAATTGTAAGCTAAAGCAATCAACATAATCAAACAAGCTCTTAGAAGATCCCCAATGTTTCTTGTACCTTTCACTTTGGATGAACATGGCAATGATTCTTCAATTTGAGCTCATATAGGATTCCCTAGCACAAAAGCACACACATCAAAAAGTTTTATGAAGCAAATTAAGAATGGACAAGAGTGAGTTTAGAGGTTTGGTCCTTCTAATCCATCTTCAACATTAAGGTCCTCTTACTCCAATTTTGCATAGGGAATGTCCTAGAAACTAAGTCCATTTGTCTATTTCTTTGCATTTGGTCCACAACAATCAAAACAAAACACAAGCACAATAATATATACACAATTATGTGCTTAAGTGAGCAAAAGGCAAATTGCATTAACATAAACATGTGCTCAAATGAGCAAAGGGGGAAAAGCAAATGAATAATATGTACAAGAATAGTAAATTGCATAAATGTAAAGTGCAAGAAGTAAATGTTAATGGTTAATGGTTAATGGTTAATGTTAGTAGTTAGTGTGCCATAAGGCAAATTTAGCGCTATGTTAAGCAATCGTAATTGGACTTATGTAGAAGTCACAACTATCCTTAATGCAAAGCCATTCACTTGATCCATGATCAAGATGAATTAGATTTGAATCAAGGAAGATTAAACCTCCATGTATCAATCCTAACCACCAATCTTTAACTCATTGATCAAAAAAGAAAAAGAAAAAGAGAAGAAGAAGATGAAGAATTGAAGTGCATTAATGGAAATGGTATGTATTAATCAACAAGTGTTGACCAAAGATAGAGAAGATCAAGGTCAAACAATAGAAAACAGAAGCAAAATGAGAATTAGAAGTCAAGAAACAAATAAAATATTTTTTTTGGCATTTTTTAATATTAAAATCAAACATGAATTAAAATAATAAAGAAAGGTCAAACTTCAAACTCACTTCAAATCAACTTTGAAAAAGTCCAAGTGAATTATCCCAAGTTCAACAAGGTCAAACAAAGTTTGACAAAAAATTTCAGCATTTTTTAAAGTCAGAAACTATTTTAAATCAATTAAAAATGCATAAAAATAACCTAATTGAACTAAAATCTCAAATCAATTAATAAATTGATGAGAATATTTTTCATAGATCCATCATCATTCAAAGAGGTTAAGAAAATATTTTGGTATTTTTTTAATATAAAAAACTATTTTAAATGAATTAAAAATAACCATAAAAGAGAAAATGACTAAAAAATATCAAATGATAAAAATAAAAATTATTAAAAATCATTTTTAGAAAGTAGGAATTAAAAGGAGAAGAATGAAATTGGTCCCATAATTTTTGGACCAATAATGAGAGAGATATGAATTTTTGAAATAAAATGGAATTAAAAGAAATAAAAGAAAATAAAATCAGAAATTAGAAAATAGGAAAAAGCGTGAGCCATTGGATCTGAGCTCATTAATTAAGCTGGCAAATCATGAGGCCTAAACGTGCGCGCCTACCATGTTCCTTAGTCAATGCATCACATGTGGCATTATTGTAAGTCATAACAAGGCACGGCTAAGATTCAATCTGGAAAATGAAATGGAAGGCTCTGATTGCATCTGGAGAACAGACGGTGGCCAGCGCCACCGTCTTCTCTGGTCAGCTCCGACGAGGTTCAAAAATTGCAGAGGAAAAAATGGCAACCAAAATGCACGATCCAGGCATCATTTGAAAGCTGGGGTGATGTACATCACCCCTGTACCACTCAATTCCATTCTAGATCTCTAGATTGAGAGAAATCAGAAGCAGAAATATTGTGGTGTTCATATGAACTTCATGATTTTCAAAAATTGAAAGCATAACAATGTTGCCTCTATGCAGAGGACTTCAGATCATACAATAACAAAGCGAATGGAACACTATACAAGTTGGTTCAAAGCAAATAATAATTGAAGTAAACCATTGAATTGCAAGGATTGGAGTCAAGATCTTTGGATGCTTTTGCTAATGGTAGGCACTAGGGATCAAGGAGAGAAGGTTCAGGAACTTTGAGATCTGAAGATTGATCAATGAAATCAAAATTCAGATTTGAAAAATTTGAAGAGAAATGAAATAGTTCCTTTAGTGATGGCTAGGATTTCAGTTCAGCAGCAATTGGGGCGCCTTAAGGTTGAAGAAATGAGAGGCCAAGGCATTGTATTTATAGCTGAAGCAATGATGAATGCATGAATCAAAACTTGCATGAATGGAAAGGGCCTCCATGCATGGGCCTGTACAGGCGCATGGAGGGCCAAATTCAAACTGGAAATGAAAGCTTATGCATGATGTAAGTAGAATGGACGTGCATATTGGATTGTATTAGCTCATGCATGGCAATTGAAATGATTTTCCAAAAATGCACTATTACATTGAAGTCTTCGAAAATGCCATGTCCAAAATTGAAATGCAACCTTATGAGTAATGGTTGGAAAGCTTATTGCATAAGGAACAAATGTTATTTTGATCAAAACTCCATTTGGGCCTTGGAAATTAATGAAAATTGAACTTGAAGTGTAGGGTGCAAAACATGCATATGTGAAATTTTCAAAATTGGCCAAAGTTCAAACCCTTCTGTCTCAATGATGCAAGCTCCAAATGACAAAATCTTCAACATGAAAGTTGTATATCTTTTCAAGGCAAACAATTTGGACTTAAATTTTTCATCATTTGGATTTTTGATGAAGAAGTTATGGGCACTTGAAATTGGACTTTTTCACATTTCAATGCATTTGGTCCAAAGTGACCTATAATGTTTTTCATTATCACATGTATTTATTTTGAGATTTTTCAATTTTGCTCAGCATAACATTTTAAGTAGACATCTTAAACTTTCCAATGCCTTGAATCTCACCTCAAAATCATGAAAAATGAAGGAGTTATGTCCTTGGGAAGTTGACCCAAAATTAGGGTTTCAATCGAAATGACCTATAATGTCTTGGAATGGATGATGACATTCCAAGCTTCAAATAAATTTTTGATGAACATGAAAGTTGTTCATATTGTCTTTAAGAACCTTTTTTCTCTTGGGGTCATCTCCATTTGACAAACACATAAAACGTTAGGTCTCAGTGTACTTCAAAATAGTCAGATGAATTGACTGATCAACTTCTCAAGTCCAAAACTCATATCTTGATGAATTGATGATTGAGGACACTCAAATAAGTTCAAATATGCATGAAATGATGAATTAAAGAACTTCCCTTGATTGCATTTGACCATGGGTTGAGGTTGCTTCATGAGCAAGGCACAATTGATGAACAGATGAATTAGGGTTTCCTTGGGAAACAAACCTCAAACCCTTTGATTTGCTTTGATAAAAATGATGAATTTAGATACTTGGAAGGCATATTTGACGGATGAGAGCTTTGGGAACCATTGCCATGCTTGCCTTCATCTTCTCTTGGCCATATCAATGCACATAGCGTCTCCTAGAAGCTTTAGACCTCGTGACTGCTCAAGTACAAACAAGAGATGTTAGTGACATATTCTTGTGATTTTGTTTAGTGGATAAAATGAGAAAAGCAAATGATATATAATTCAAGCATACTTGGTAATCTCAAACCAACTCACAAGAGGTCCCACCCAAAGGTAAGGGGCCAAGATGCTTATGATGCTTGAGGCAATGTAAATGCAATGTCATGATGCCATGAGGGATCTTAGGGTCAAAATTGGGGTCTTACAATTTGGAAAAGCTTTATAAGATCGGCATCGCTTTAACACCTTAAATCTCCCAAGTATTAGATCGATTTGAGTACTTGTCATGCCATAGCCTTAAATTCTATCCTTTGATATTTCCCTAAGTAGTTTATCTAGCAGTCAGCATCATCCTAAGCACACACTACGATAGAAGTCGATGCAAATAACTGTATGATTTTCAGGCTTAAAAGAAGAAAAGATTACAAAATGTATGAAAAACGTTGTTCCCTCTAAGTTAGGTGACCCTCACCCGGTCATTTATCCCAACGGTATAACCAGCTTCAAATGTTATTTGAGCCAAAGTGCGAAAAAGAAATAAATAAATAATGATGAGATCATAGTCACTAACAGACTATCTTGCTATGCATGTGAAAGGATAACGGGCTTAATGTGATTGCGCCGGAATGAAAAAGGATAAAAAGAAGGTTTAGTAAGGTAGGCACAGGCATGACAACATGATTCGGATTTGTTTGTATAGGAGGGAGACTTATGGTTGCAACATTGTGACTTTGTGTTCTAACGATACCCTTAGTATGGAAGTGAGTACCTGTTAATACAAATTTGAACCAAGTAAAGTTTATAGACTAGAATGAGTATTCGAATGCAATTGTGTTTTCCACGAGTCCTAATAATGTATGCTGTAAATACTTTACAAAACTTTTTCATGTATGCGGCATTTGCTTGAGGACAAGCAAAGGTTTAAGTATGAGGACAAGCAAAACTTTTTGGCCCTATATGCACTGCTTTTTACTCGATTAACACTATTTATTGCACAATATTTTATGTTTGTTTGCAAGTATTCATTGATTAAAAGATTTACTGCAAGAAAAATGGGAAATAGCAAAAAGGAAAGAAAAAGGAAAGAAAAGAGAAGAAAATGAATCATCCAATGGGATAATGGGTCACCAAAGCACATGGGCTTGTGGCGCCCATTACCCAAAGGATGTGGCGCCCGCCACATTGGGCCACAAGGGAGGTGGCTCCCGCCACCAGCCCTTGAAAAGTGGGGTGGCAGTTGCTACAAGAGTGGCACTCGCCACTCATCGTGGATTTAGGGTTGTGGCAACCGCCACAACCAAGTCTCCCCACTATTCCTACTTCCTCGCCCCCTTTTTAGCCACGGTTTCCACCACTCTTGCTATATTTGAAGAACATGGAACATATATAAAAAGAAGACCAATCAGACACACAACTCTTTCTCTTTTTCCAGTTTTTAGTTTATGCTTAATTTTTGTTCTGTTTTTTTTTTCTTTTAGTTTTCTAGGCAGTTTATTACCATTGTATAAGTGATAGTTTCTCCACATCAGGGACTATTACGGTTTATTATTTTTTCTCATTTGGGATTCAATTGTAAGAGGTATTTATTGCCAAAGCCTATCGGAATTATTTAATCAAAGATTCAAGATTCAATTCTAGTTCTTAAATTGCAATCCAGGTTTATTATTGTTTACTGTTTTATTTATATATGCCTTACTGTATGTTTAATTCCCCAATTGCCATGTCTGTCACCGGATCTATGTCCGGCTAAACCCTTAGGGATCGGTATGTAAAGATCGTCGAAACGACGAGATTCAATAAATAATTGGTGTTAGTTTTTATTAAAACTTATTTTTCCGGTTTTAGTTTCTCAATTTAGTTAAACTGTTTTTTGTACGAGAGTACAAAACAAACTAAGGTTACGATCAATAAAAATGAGAGTTTGAGATTTTAACCAGATAGCTGAAACTAGGCATTGATCCTAAATACAGCGAGAGCGCTTTAGGATTAATTAGACTTTATCTATATTCAAAAAGTACTTTTAAATTCAAAATGAGACCGCGAGAGCCAAGCATTCTAGTTTAGGAGTATGGTCGAAGTCAATAAAACGAGAGTGTGAGGCTAAGTCCTTTCTATAAATAATTTCTACTGAAGAATATTTTAACCAATAAGATTACACCAACTATCTATCGAATCCCCGAGGTTTGATGTATTACATACCGATATCCCCTATATCAAATATCTTTATCTTTATTAATATTTTATTCTATTATATAGTTATTTCTCTTCATCCCTCCAATCTTAGAACAATCATTCTCCTTAGATTTACATAGTAACCTCACACCACGATACGTTTAATTATTAGTCCTTGTGGGTTCGATAAACTTTAAAACTACGCGATAGGACTGTGCACTTGCAGTCACGATTCATATAGACTTACCAAAGTCGCGATCAATTCGCGGCTATGGCAGTTGTTGTTGGAGAGTTTATCGCGGCGACATCACGGATAAGGTTAGCTGGAGATGAGGTGAGGTGAAGATGGAATTGTTTGAGGATTTGGTGAAGAAGAAAAGGAAGACAGTCGGAGTTGATATGGAGGTTAGAGAAGCTGGACTGAGGGATTTCATCGGAACAGTGAATGCTGGTGATGTTGTGTGAACGGTTGTGGAGAATGTTCGGAGCGGAATTAACGTCGGATTATTGAGATGGTGAGGAAAGGAAAAGTCTTTTCAATCTTCTTTTGCCTCTGTTCTTTTTCTTTTCTATTTTTTGAAGCCAGAGAGAGAGGTGAGAGCGTTTTTTTTGAAGAAGAAGGGAATCGAAAACCCTCTTTCTCTCCTTTCCTTTTTTATTTTTTAATTCGTTTTTTAGGCCAGAGAGAGAGGGTCCGTGAGTGGACTGGTTAAGGAAAATCTTTTTTCCTTTAATGCACGGACAGAGAGAGAGAGAGAGAGAGAGAGAGTGCGTATGAGCCGTTGGGGACGCGTGGCCACTTGTGTAGGTGAGGGGTGGATTTTTTTGGTTTTTCTGTGTGCTGTCACTACTCCATGCACCATCAATTTTGAAAATCTGACCAACAAGATGGCAACAAGTGTTGATTCCGAGTGGAGGATAGAAGCTTGCTTTTTGCTGATTTTTATTTATTTATTAATATTATCATTTAAATCTTATTTTTGATTGGATAATAGAAATGAGTGGGGATTGCTCACATTGGCCATTAATCTTGATCTAACAATCATGGTTAATTCAAAGAAACACACCAAGAAGCACACATTATTAAATAAATTAAAATGCCTATAACGCCCTTTTAAATGATTTAAATGATTTAAAATAATTTAAATCAATTGAATCAAATAAATATTCCAACTTCTAAAATGAGTATGATGAAAATTAAATAAGGACATGGAAAATTCTATTTATTTAATCTGAATATTTTGGCGAAAGAATAAAATTAAAACGACTAAAAATGAATAAAAGTCGGGTGAAAATTTGCCCGAAAAATTAAATCAGATGCACTAAAATGATCAGCATGAAA
Source organism: Lathyrus oleraceus (assembly GCF_024323335.1). Lineage (NCBI taxonomy): Eukaryota > Viridiplantae > Streptophyta > Magnoliopsida > Fabales > Fabaceae > Lathyrus > Lathyrus oleraceus. The sequence goes on along the minus strand of NC_066580.1, from coordinate 66,694,572 downwards.
TATACTTATTGAAAACATACAACGTTTCTTTTAATTTTGAAATAAATTTTCACCGGTTGAAAGACTCAGACGGATTAAAATGCAGCTGAAGAAGTCGTCGAAAAATATACCGAGCATACCAGATTAAGCTACACGGACTGTAGGCTAATAAAACTGATGTTTGCAAGTTTAATTTCAAAACTTCTTACCCGCTGATTTTGCACGTACTTGAGAAATGATTTTACCAATTTGTCTTTATATTCAATAATTTATTCCAACTGATATTTTAGGCATTATTCATGATGAAATGCATGTTATGTTGTACAACTGATGCAGATAAAAAATGAAATCAAATTTACGAAAATTTTAAAATGCCTGGACAAAATTGGGGTATGACAATTGTCCCTATTTAATTACCTTGAACCAAAAGGTGTGAATGACAGCAGTCTTCGTACATTCATGGTGGAAGATAATTAAATACAAAAATACCCGAATTTTATCCTTTGAAATGCAAGGAGGAAATGCAGAAAGAAAATGCAGTGAGAAATACAGTAAGAAAAGTTATTAGAAGGTAAAATGAAATAGTCAAGACTCTCTGAGAATCGTCAGAACAGTATTTTGGATGTCATAGTCGAGATTTTCCAATAATGGACTGATACCTCAACTGTACCTAAGACTTTCTGAAAATTAGCAGAACAATGTCTTGAACTGAACAGACAAGATTCTCTGAGGATCAACGAAGCAGTACCATACATGATGTAATCGAGATATTCCAACAAGGGAATGATACTTCAATTGTATCTAAGATTCTCCGAGGATACTAGAGCAGTATCTCTAAAAATGAATGAGAGTCTTCATATTGATGAAACATCATCTCAAACAGCAAAATGATATTCTCTGTATCGAATTGAAGCAGTATCTTATATGATAAAATTAAGATATTCCAGACAAAAGGTATTATACCTTAATTGAATCTAAGACTCTTCACGGATACTGGAGCAGTATCTCTAAAAAATTGAACGAGACTTTTCATATTGATAAATCATATAGCATAAATAGTACAACAAGATATACAGAAGAAAATAATGAAGAAAAATAGTATTTTAACATTCATAGCAAACTGACTAAGTTAGGCTTGACTCTCTCTAGCTATGAGCTTATATTCCCCAGCAGAGTAGCCATCTGTCGCATCTCGAAAAATACGATTCCTCGCGGTGGTCGCGGAACTACGGTTGGTTGGTGTCTTTTATGAACGACTATTTAGATCGCGTTCTAAAGGCTAAATGTTGGCTTGTCTACTCTCGGAGGAGGCTTAAGCACTAGTTTGTTGTGCACGTTAGAAAGGATTAAATAGTGTTCTTTTTTAAAAGGGTTTCGATCGCACGGGGGAGATGAAAGAGGTTTGATAGGTTGAATGTGTTTTAATGAACAAGTGCTTAGATCGCGTCCTAGTGGTTAAACGTTGGCTTGTCTACTCTCGGCGGAGGCTTAAGCGCTAGTTTGTGTACGCACTATAAAGGATTAAGCAATGTTCTTTCTGAAGAGAATTGAGTTGTTGGTCGCACGGGGGCGAGAAATTAGGTTTAGTATGTTTAAGATATTTTTGAAGAATGATAAAAGATTAAGAAATATGGTGCACACCAATCGTTCGATTCTTTCGAGGAATAATAAGGTGAATGTCTTCTACTCCCTTTTCATTTAAATTATTACTGAAAGTTTGTTTGCGGAAATCGAATATGCACGGTAGTGAGGCGTACGCCTCCCACTTTCTTACTCAAGGAACAATAAGGTGTGCGCCACTAGTTCCTTTATCCAAGTTTTCTTAGCATGTTTTAATCGAAAGTCGGTAATTTGAGCAATAGGGTGAGCGCCAATCATTCAATTATTCGAGAGATGGTGAGGCGAACACCTCTCATTTTTTTCATCCAAAGTTTAGATTCATAAAAATAAAGTCTTTAGGAATGGTATTTACTTTGCAAAGGTGATTTGAATTTGCATGATTAATGTTTTAATTAAATGATGAGAAATTGAGCAATGTGGCGGGCGTCAATCGTTCAATCCTTCGCAAGATGGTGAGGCGAACGCCTCCCATCTTTTTCATCTGAAGTTTAAAAATGCTTTTAGAATTTATATTAGTTTATCTTGAATAAAAATACCCGACGTTGGATTGAGGTTTGAATTCGTGTTTGGTGAATAAATTGTAGTGAATCAATCATCTACTCAATTAATTAATAATCGAATAGGTCTCATTGTAAGAAATTCCAAGAGTAAGCTACATGAGGTTGATGGTGATGCTTAAAAGCAAACGACTTACAAAGGTGTTTGAAAATGGGCTTGATGTTAAATCAAGAATTGTATGATTTTAGTTGTTTTGAATCGATGATGAAATTAAATGGATTTAGTTTGGGAATGATTGAAATGGTGATGAAATGGTAATGAAATAAATCAGTCAATGTTTAATTATCAAAATTAATTTATTAAAATTTGGTTAAATTGCCTAATTAAGGTAATTAAAGTTAATTATCAGAATTGTTTGATTAAAAATTAATATAATCAAATAATTAAGTTAATTAAAATTAGTTAACAAAATTATTTAATTAATCAAAACTTTAATTAATTAATTAATTTAAAAAGAATTAAGTGACAATATCAATTTAAAATGATACATATTGAATTGGTCGCAATGTGTTCCAAACCGGTTTGTTCATAGCGACAACGGGATCGATGTGTCGTATGTAAGGATCCAAACACGGTGAAATGCCATATTGATGTATTGAAATTTTGGGCGGCATAACGACATGTAAAAGTCGAATCCTCAGATAGAGAAAAACAATTAAAAGTGCAATGAGGTTTACCAACCGCAACTCTGCAATATTTACAATGTCACATGGATTACATCGAAACTGAATAACAAGTGTTCACAAAATATTTACGACATCTTGGAGGTACAAAAATGATTAATGGGCCTAATATTCATGAGAAAAGCCCAATATCTACAACTCATTTTTCTAACAATAATATATAATAAAACAAAATAGTAAAATAAAAAATAAGTTTGATCTTATAAATAAAATAAATAAATGGGAATAATTTAACTTTCCCTGGAAGCATAGAATCGCGCTTGCTCTCTTACTCACCATGAACATATATAAGCCTCAAACAACAAAATACAATTTAGAAATCACAATCACACATTATCACATTATTTTTTCTTTATAAAAATAAACTATGTACAATGTTTGTATACATAATACAAAACTCAGTACGACTTGCAAATCACCCATAACAAACAACACAAAACAGACCTTATTGGGAAAATATATGCTAAACAGTCACCATAAACCCACATGATTGAAACAGTGCAATCAATAATCAAATTAAGTTACCCAGTAAACAAAAGGACCTGAAATACACGCTGCAACAAAAATCAGAAAGAAACCAAATGTGCATTGTATAATAATTCGCACAACACCCAGGGAAATTTAACTCAGAGAATTACCGGGCCGAATTGTTGCTAATGGCGCACCCGCGGTACGAAATGGACACAAGCAGAGCAGAGTTGTGATGCATGATGACTTTTCTGTCAGGTCTAGTTTAGGCATCAAACTAACCTTGAGCTCTTGCCTAGATACCGCTACACCAACTCAAAATTCCCAAACCAACTTGCTCATATAGATCGTGATATGATGAGACATTTTTCTTGCTGCTTTGATGTGATTTGCGTTCGATCATCGGCGAGGAAGAAGGTGGATCTGATATGAAGATAGTTTTGAGTGGTTAAGGCGTTGTTGTGTCGTTTTCGAAGATGACAGACAGTGTGGAGCAGTTGTGAATGGTGTTGATGATGGGTTAGCGACAAAGGCGTGGTTGTGATTTTGTTGAGGTGAAAGGATTTGGGATAGTTGGTGGAGCGCGACGGTTGTGAGAGAATGTCAGCGGAGTGGATTCGCGACTATGGCAGTTGTTGTTGGAGAGTTTATCGCAGCGACATCGTGGATAAGGTGAGACGGAGATGAGGTGAGGTGAATATGGAATTATTTGAGGATTTGGTGAAGAAGAAAAGGAAGACTGTCGGAGTTGATATGGAGGTTAGAGAAGCTGGACTGAGGGATTTCGTCGGAACAGTGAATGCTGGTGATGTTGTGCGAACGGTTGTGGAGAATTTTCGGAGCGGAATTAACGGCAGATTATTGAGATGGTGAGGAAAGGAAAATTCTTTTCAATCTTCTTTTGCCTCTGTTCTTTTTCTTTTCTATTTTCTGAAGCCAGAGAGAGAGATTGAGGAGAGAGGTGAGAGCGCTTTTTTCGAAGAAGAAGGGAATCGAAAACCCTCTTTCTCTACTTTCCTTTTTTCTTTTTTGATTCGTTTTTTTAGCCCAGAGAGAGAGGGTCCGTGAGTGGACTGGGTAAGGAAAATCTTTTTCCTTTAATGCACAGACAGAGAGAGAGAAAGAGAGTGTGTGGGAGTCGTTGCGGACGCGTGGCTACTTGTGTAGGTGAGGGGTGGATTTTTTGTTTTTTCAGTGTGCTGTCACTACTCCATCCACCATCACTTTTGAAAATCTGACCAACAAAATGGCAACAAGTGTTAATTCCGAGTGGAGGATAGAAGCTTGCTTTTTTCTGATTTTATTTATTTATTAATATTATCATTTAAATCTTATTTTTGATTGGATAATAGAAATGAGTGGGGATTTCTTACATTGGCCATTGATTAATCTTGATCTAGTGATCATGGTTAATTCAAAGAAACACACCAAGAAGCAGACATTATTAAATAAATTAAAATGCCTATAACACCCTTTTAATGCAAGCTTCATACTCTTCCATATTACTTGTACATTTGAAAGTCAATCTAGCTATAAATGGAAAATGTGTGCCTTGAGGAGTAATAATCACTACCCCAATGCCATTACCATACCGATTAATAGCTCCATCAAATACCATGCCCCAACGGGAACCAGGTTATGGACCTTCTGCAAGCAATGGTTCATCATAATCTTTCATTTTCAAGTACAAGATCTCTTCATCAGGAAAGTCATACTTCACTGACTGATAATCTTCAATGGGTTGGTGAGCCAAATGGTCAGCCAAGACACTACCTTTGATTGCTTTTTGAGATCAATATTCGATATCATACTCTGATAACAACATCTACCAACAGGAAATCCTCCCAGTTAAAGCAGGCTTCTCAAAAATATACTTGATTGGATCCATTTTGGATATCAACCAACTAGTATGATTCAACATATATTGGCGCAGACGCTTAGCAACCCAAGCCAATGCACAACAAGTCTTCTCTAGCATAGAATATCGAGTCTCATAATCGGTGAACTTCTTACTGAGGTAGTAGGTAACATACTCTTTCTTTATAGTTTCATCTTGCTGACCAAGAACACAACCCATACTCTCTTCAAGCACAGTCAAATACATGATCAATGGTTTTCCTTCAACAGGCGGAGATAGAATCGGAGGCTCAAGCAGATACTATTTGATACTGTCAAAAGCTTTCTGGCAGTCTTCGGTCCAATCATAAGACTGATCTTTTCGAAGAAGCTTTTATATAGGGGCACATGTGGCAGTCATGTGCGAAATGAATCTTGAGATATAATTCAAGCGGCCAAGAAAACCTCTGACTTGCTTCTCAATTTTAGGCACAGGCATCTCTTGTATTGCTTTCACCTTGGTAGGATCAACTTCAATACCCTTCTCGCTGACAATAAAGCCCAATAACTTACCAGAACGAACACCAAATGTACACTTATTAGGATTCAAGCGGAGTTTGTACATCATCAAACGCTGGAATAGTTTCAACAAATGTCCAACATGTTCTTCTTCATCAATGGATTTGGAAATAATATCATCAACATAGACTTCAATCTCTCTATGCATCATATCGTGAAAAAGAGTAGTCATCGCTCTTTGGTAAGTTGCACCAGCATTCTTTAAACCGAAAGGCATCACTCTATAATTGAATGTTCCCTAAGGTGTAATGAATGTGGTCTTCTCCATATCTTCGAGTGCCATCTTGATCTGATTATATCCGGAAAATCCGTCCATAAACGAAAAAACTTTGAAATTAGTTGTATTATCTACCAACATATCAATGTGTGGCAGAGGGAAATCATCTTTCGGACTGGCTTTATTAAAATCTCTATAATCAACGCACATATGGACTTTCCCATCCTTCTTCAAAACAGGCACAATATTGGCCACCCACTGCGGATATTCAACAGTCACAAGGAAACCGACATCAATTTGCTTTTACACTTCTTCTTTGATCTTCACTGCCAAATCAGGATGAGTTCTCCTTAACTTCTGCTTGACTGACGGGTATTCTGGCTTCAACGGCAATCTATGCTCCACAATCTCAGGATCCAACCCAGGCATGTCTTGATAGGACCAAGCAAACACATATGAATACTCTCGGAGAAGATCAATCAACCCCTTCTTAACCTCAGGACACAATCGAGACCCAATCTTGACTTCCTTCACATCATCCTCGAAACCCAAGTTGACTAACTCAATCCGCTCTTCGAATGGCTGAATGGCTTTTTCCTCATGCTCAAATAGACGAGACAGTTCATCAGATGCCTCTTCATCACTTTCCTCCTCAGCCTTAAACACAAGGGAATTCAAAATTTGGAGAAAGAGAAGGATTATTGTATTCAATGGGTTTAGAAACCAACCTACATAACGATTTGATATTTTGATTTTAGAGAAGTGAATTGTGATCAAATATTATGTAAATGGACAATTTTATTTATTTATTTATGTTTTTTGTGATTACCATTTTTCAGAATAAAGCAAAAAGTAAAAACAAAAACATCATAGATGTGGATGAATAGAATTATATTTTATTGAAGATTAAATTTGAAAATGCCAAACAATGTTCACTTCTCCCTTAGGCATAAGAGAAGGATTTTCAAAAACAATAAAAGCAATTACTTAGATCGATGCACAATAACAGGAATATCAACAACAGTTTAATTGTTGCAAGCTTTTTCATGCGTCACAAAATTGGTGCAGTCTTCGTCTTCATCACCCTCGATCACAGCATCTAAGTGTTGTTCATTACCATGAATGAACCCTTCGCTACGGAAACTGGGTTGCACATCTTCTTCTCTAGCCATAGATGAACCTCGTGGAAACCCAAACCGGCTCTGCTCTTGTTGTCGGAGACCTCTACCATCTATCCCCACTGATCAGACTTACCATCTTCAATAATTCTCTGCACATCTTTAAATAAGGACATGGGTGCCCCAACTCTCTTTTCCTCAGTAATAGATAAGGCTTGGAATGGAGTTCCAATCTCATCCTTAGCTTCTACATAAGAGAAAGATGACAGGTGGCTTACCAACAAAGTCGTCTCCCCACCAACAATAACCAGCTTACCATTCTTGACAAATTTGAGCTTCTGGTGCAACGTTGAAGTAACTGCTCCTGCCTCATGTATCCATGGCCTTCCTAACAAGCAGCTATAGGCCGGGTAGATATCCATTACCTGGAAAGTAACTTAGAAATCACTCGGACCTATCTTCACAGGAAGGTCCACTTCATCGATCACGGTCTTGCGAGAACCGTCAAAAGCATTTACGATTATGCCACTATATCTCATCGGAGCTCCTTGATATGACAACCTTGACAGAGTTGATTTCGGAAGTACGTTCAATGAAGAATCGGTGTCAACCAACACATTTGACAGAGCGTCCTCCTTGCAATTCATCGAAATATGTAGAGCCAAATTATGATTTCTACCCTCCTCGGGGAGTTCTTCTTCACAAAAGCTGAGATTGTTGCAGGAAGTGATGTTAGCCATAATATGATCAATTTGATCCACCGTAAGATCATGTTCCATATAAGCTTGCTCTAATACCTTCTGCAGTGCTTCTCTATGCGCTTCAGAGTTCATAAGCAGAGATAACATTGAAATCTTGGAGGGGATTTGGAGCAACTGCTCCACCACATTGAACTCGCTCTTCTTAATTAGTTGGAGTACATCATCATCATTGGTAGGCTTCAAACCGCTGGATTCACCAGACTGACACTTTGGAGCACTAACAGAATCTATCACAGGCACATCAATCTTCTTATTAACAGATATATCTTCCACATTCTTAGGAAACACTGGCCCAAAGACACGACCACTACAGGTCACCTTAGTAACATCAGCTATACTCACAACAGAACTGGTCGTAGGCAAAGGAACCTCTTAACCATTCTCTAACATGGTATCATTGTACTGATACAGGATAGCTTTATAGGATGCATACGGGATGGGTCTCGCTAACCGTATAACCAACAACGATACTGATCTGTTGCTGACACTGTTACTATTGTTGTTGCCGTACTGGATCACTACTCTTTCAGTATTTTGAAAATGGGGACAATAACATTGACATCGTCACCTAAGTGACGGGACTGGAAGATCTGAATCGTGCCCTCATCCATTAACCTCTGGATGTCCCTCTTCACAATAACACAACCTCTAGAATTGACACTGCAAATTGCACAACCATCATGGTCATGCTCATAATCGCTAACCAAACAGATATCCTTGTGCATCCTCACCAAGGACCTTCTAATGAAGCGTACATCATATATTTTTAATTCCCCGGGACAACCGTCCACCATATTAACAGATGAATTTCCATGGGCAGGTAGTGGGTTAGCTTTGACGTTCGGCGCACGTTCCTCAAAGGACACCATTCCACTCTTAACCAGCTTTTGGACTTCATACTTCAAGGGGTAGCAATTCTCAATATCATGACGGGGAGCTCCTTGGTGAAAGGCACAGTGGAGTTCCAATTTGTACCACCATGGAAGTGGTTTAGGGATTTGAGGTGGATTCCTTGGTTGTAAAAGGTTCTTGAGAACCAACGATGGATACAATTCAGCATATGTCATAGGAATAGGGTCAAAAGAGACCTTCTTCCTCTCAAAGTTTTGTTGTTGTTGATGATTGTTGGTATTGTTGTTGTTGTAAGTGTTTGTTCGTTGTTATGGCGGTTGTTGACGTTGTTGTTGAATTGGTGTTGATTGATTGTTAGAAAATACTAGAATAACAAGCGATACTTGATGATGATGTTGACGGGGTGGTTGACTTCTTCTTACATGAGGCCTCCTCTGCCTCCCAACAGATACTGCATTGGTCTTATTCTCTTTCTTCTTAACGAAACTATTACCGTACCTCTTGCTGGACGAAGCTACCTCTTTAGATAACCGTCCCTCTCGAACACCTTCTTCTAGCCTCATCCCCATGTTTACCATTTCGGTAAAATCATTGGGGCACTGGCAATCATCTGCTCATAATAAAATAAGCTTAAGGTCTTGAGGAAAATCTTGGTAATCTCCTTTTCTTCCAAAGGAGGGGTAATCTAAGCGGCAAGCTCTCTCCATCTCTGAGCATACTCTTTAAACGTCTCCTTATCCTTCTGAGACAATAATCTTAATTGATGCCTATCCGACACCATATCCATATTGCATTTGTACTATTTCACGAATGCTTCACCCAAATCATTGAACGTGCAGATGCTCATACTATCCAAACCCATGTACCACCTCAATGCGGCACCAGTCAGACTGTCTTGAAAATAATGAATCAGTAACTGATCATTATCAGTTTGCGTCGACATCTTTCTAGCATACATGACGAGATGGCTGAGCGGACAAGTATTCCCTTGTACTTTTCAAATTTAGGGACCTTGAATTTCATCGGGATTTTAACATTTGGAACCAAGCAAAGTTCCGCAGCACTCTTACCAAACAGATCTTTACCCCACGGGAATCTGGCCAGCGTGGCAGGCGCAAAGTGAGCAGCAGTAGCAGGAATGGTAGAGGTAGCAACCTCGAAAATAACAGTCCTCTGAGGAGGAGGAGTTGCAGGCGTTGGAGAAGACTGGCTTTGAGTAGCTAGCACTGACTCCATCATGGAAGTCAAGCAAGAGATCTCGTCCTTCAAGTCTTTGTTCTCTTGCTTTAGATGTTCCATGATCCTTGAGTGATTGGCGCGTGTATTGTATTGATGAGTCAGCTTGGCAGAAGCACAAAAGAAATACCAATAAGACATCTGATGAAAGAGAACCCTGCTATGCAAATGATGCATGAGATGCAATACTTGATTATTTTTATTTTCAAGGAACTTACTATATTATTTACAACAATGTCATAAGGTTGAGGCATAATATATGATAATAACAATTGCAACAATTTGATTAACCATAAAATCTCTTTTATTTATATAATTGGAAGGATTACACTGAGTATAATTTCAGAAACCAAAATACAAGATAAGAGAGAAGGAAACTAGTCATCCTAAGGATCCCTAACAACAATGTCAGAAGATCTGACTGTAGGCGCGTACTTCCTTCGGATGCGTCGAATCTCGGACTCAAAAGAAGTCTTCATCTGAGTCTTCTCAAGGACGAGCTGATCAATAATCTTCTTCCAAGCGACGGAAGGTTGAGGCATACTAGAGGAAGATGAAACCTCTGGTTCTCTCTATCTCTTCGTTACTCGGTCTTCAAGAAGCTCAATAAGTGCGTATTTGTCCTTAGACTCAAGCTACAACTCCTCATGCTTTCTGCTCAAAGCATGGAAACGCTCTTCCCACATATCCTTCTCTTGCTTCATCTTGGCGAGTGCGTCTTCCAACTCCTCTACATCTTGGTTAGGGAGAGTTAATGGCTTAACCACAACCATAGACATAGGTCTTTCATAAGCATAAGGCATCTTCAATTCCAAAGCTCTCTTCTTCACCCAAGTAGTGTAAGCTTCCAAAGCTACACAATTGCATCGATCAAGCTCGGATCTTCCTTTCCTATGCACATTATGCCAAGCATGCACAATCTTCTGCTTCAAATGTTAGGGATCTTTACCCTCTTGATAGAAAAGACCTTCTAACAAAGTGTTATTAGGTTTTCCTCTCAAGGGGAACGCAAGTTGATGACGAGGCAAAGTAGGGTTGTAGTTGATTCCTCTTTGTGTACCAATGAGAGGCACATTAGAGAATTCACCACAACAATCAATATTCTCCAAACTGCTTAATGAAGGATCATACCAAACTATATCATCATTAGTGAGATACATAAGTCTCTGAGACCACCATAGACATTGTTTGTTCTCCATAAAAGCAGGCATCTGAGGCAATGCGAAATAAACCACTTGTATAGAAGAGGGACACATCACACAATCATTCCACCACCCTTAGAATTCCTTAGATGCAAAGATAAATACATATCTCCTAATAAAGTAGGCACATGATTTCCAATCAAGAAGATTCTAATGGCATTAACATCAACAAAACCGTCAACGTTAGGGAATAAAGCTAAACCATAGATGAGCAACACAACGATGGCTTTGAAAGCATCTACATTACCGGCTTGAGCAAAGGCAGTAGCTTCCTTGATGAGGAAATCAGAAGTCAACCCAAACATTCCTCCTTTCTTCACCCAATGAGCCTATATCTCAAACTTCTTCAAGTGAAGAGCTTCAGCTATAAGATGAGATCTAGGAATCTCCTTCAATCCACTAAAGGGCACTTTGCTAGAAAGAGGTATTCCCAAGAGATGGGCATACTCCTCCAATATAGGCATAAGCTGATAATCGGGAAAAGTGAAGCAATGGTAGAGAGGGTCATAGAACTGAACCAACACACTTAAGAGTCCTTCAACCACACCAACAGACAATATAGATATAAGCTTCCCATGACGTTGTTTGAAGTCCAAGGGATCTAATACAAAAGATGACATCCTCCTTAACTCTTTCAAATCGGGACATCTGGAACTGTACTTCTTAGTGTTCCTTCGTCCACAATCCATTGTCTGAAAATATTTGCAAATAAGACCTCAGTTCCTTGAAATTTTTGGTGTGATGAATGTTATGATGCGCATGAATGCATGAATGCAACAATCACAAATAAGAGATCACACATAAGGCAATTAAACAAAGGTCAAGCGATGAATCAAGTCATTGTCAAGATCAATCATCCATTTTGGTGGATTATGGTTTACACCTCATCAACACCCAAGTTCCATTGATATTGGCAAGACTTGATTGGATCAACCAAGAATCAAAGGTTTGTTGTGAGTCACGAGCATGAAGTCTGGGTAAGAACCATCCCAAAGGAGTGAACTAAGGATAAAAACTTGTAGATCATGTTCTAAAAAGTTCCCAGAGTCTTAATTCCATCTATCGGATATTACAGGTTAGGATGACTGACTCATCAACCCATAATATTCTCAAGAGAAACTCATCTGAGTGTAGTATCGCGTAACGACTATTATCAAGTCTACACTTGAGCAGTCTCCACACTACGTCCTAAATAGGCCAAGAGGTTAAATGTTCTACGGTTCTTAGCTTCTCAGACCCCAAATCAAAGAAAGTAATTCCTAACCACAAATAACTTGTGTGACATTCATAACTCCAAAAGGGTCTCCACTGAGTAGATGGGTCTCAAGCCAACTTGTTAAGGACTACTCCACACAAGTCGAACATGACTATATCATCCTCATATCTTAATTTGCACTCAAGTTGGGGTTAGAACTTATCTAACCACTCAGAGATCACCAAGAATAACAAGCAGATTATATCATACAAACATCAGATATACAATTATATACACATAAAAAAGTAGGCTAAACCCACTGGAGACTACTCCCTAGCAGAGTCGACACTTAATTTCTGTAGCGGTAAATTCATGATCATCAAGATATGGATAAGGTAGACGTCAATAAAACCAGAGTCGCCATCGTGCTTTTATTGTTTCCAAAGGAAAAGGGAAAAGTACGAACAAATCCCAAAAGATAAGAAGTTTTCAAATCAAAATTAATAAAATGCCAGAGATTATAGGTAAGGGGGTTGGTTACACAGAGGGAAGGTGTTAGCACCCAAAGTGTCCTAGGTACTCCTAGGGAGCCCTTTCTTGTGTGCATATGTGCTTTTGTGCAAAATGATGTTTGCAATAAATAGAGTGAAGAGATGAGAAAATAATTCATTAATTATATTTTTGTGTTTGACAAGACCTTCGGACTTGTGCCTAAGTACCAACATAAAATGAGGGATCAAAACCCCGTAGTTCGTGGTATCAATTTCAAAGTGTGTGAGTTACTTTTAACAAAATTTTAAGTTTGAAAGAGGCACAAAAGGCCTAAAAAGGTTTGAATGATTGTTAGTTCTTTTTGGATTTTGAAATTTTAAGTCAAGTATAGTTAAGTTCATTTACAAGTTTGTTTAAGAAAGAGAGTTAAAAAATGCAATGGCATAAGGCCAGAGTTTCTAATTTGCAATAAATCTAAGTTTAGAAATCACAAGCAAAGAAGATTTTAAAAAGGAGGGAGAGATTTTGAAATTAAAGAAATGGGAAGGAGATGAAGAGACTAATCATAAGCACAAATTTAATAGTTGAGAGTTGAAAAGATCTGACCAATGGGATGCAATCCAATAGACAAGAATGTCATATAGAAACCCAAATTTCCCTTGGACTTTAGAATCAAGCAATATCAATACACAAATAGTAAGATGAAGAACAAGACATCAAATAAAGATAGCCACATCCAAGCTTAGCAACTCCATGATATTCTTCAAAATTTTCCATGTATCAGATGACTTCAAAATAACAGCTTCAATATGATCATGCTGCAGATGAGCTCAAATTGATCTTCAATATTGTATCATATGAATGTTCACTTCACAAGCACTTGGTTTTCATGAAAGTTGGCATTGGCCAAGTTCTTTGCATAGGGAGTGTTGCCTAATTCTAAGTCCAATGTCTCAGATCAAATCCAACAGTCCACACAAAAATGTTTTTTAGGGTTTTTGTTCTTATTATGTACATTAAGGTCAAAAGACTACAAACACAAAACAAGTATATACAAACACAATATATTCACAAAGTATGGCTCAAGTGAGCAAAGTGAAAATGACATTAAAATAAACAAATTGAATGGTATGAATAATGAAAATGAATAAAGGCTTGAAATTAAAGTGTATAAAAGTAAATGGCCTGAAATTAAATGTTAGTTGTTAGTTGATTAGAAGTTAGTATTGCTTTTGCTTTTGTATTGTTTAAGTCATTCTTTGGAGAACACTCAATCCACTTGTCACAAGCATGGATCCTTGAACCAAGACATCTTACAAAGAAAGGAAAAAAGGCCAAGTTTCCACACAATACCATGAAATAGGGGAGACTTACAATCTCACTTACTAGAATGTTATGCCTTTTGTGTCACAAATTTAGCGTTATGTTAAGCAATCGTAATCGGACTTATGTAGAAGTTACAACTATTTGAGGTCCGGTAATAGAATTTTGGTGTTAATGCATGTTAGAGACATAGTATAATGGACTATGCTCATAAAACATACCACACACAAAAAGAATATGCAAAGTGGTGGACCTAATCTCATCCATACTCATGTTGATTTTGCAATCAACTGGCCTTAGGATATTGAGATATCATAGGTCCATGACATGAATTAATAAAGAACGGGAATGAGATGAAGAGGGATGGGGAATGGAATCAACACAAATTGGTCAAAGGAGGACTTTTACCAAATTAAGATCATTTATTCATTTTGGGAGATGAAATGTATATTTCATCAATCCCCTAAATCCAATTATCTTAACTCAACAAAGTCAAATCAACCTTGACCAAGGCCCAACAACACAAATCAAACTCAACAAGTCAATAGTAGAAGCTCAACACAATTTATTTGGCATTTAATCAATTAAAAACAATTAAAAAATGCATTAAATTAAATTATGGTTTGCCAAATTCTTAAAACCTCATCAAAACACCAAAGAAATGGCCATGAGATTTATCATAGGTCAAACAAGGTCAAAGGACCTTGGAGAAAAAATTTCATTATTTTTTGAAACTTAAAACTATTTTTAAGCCATTAAAAATATTCACAAAATCAATTAAATCATTAAAAATATTAATAATGATCCAAAAAATAATTTTAATTCAGAAAATGAAAGAGGAATTTATTTAAATTTTTTTTGGTGAAACTCTCATATTTTTTGGATCAATATTAAAATTAATATGAAATAATGAAAATAACACAAATAAAATGAAAATCAAATAATCAGAAAAAACGTGGACCACTTGATCTCCCTCATTAATTGAGGTGGCAAATCAAGTGGCCACAAACGCGCAATCCATGATGGACTCTAGTCAGCGCGCCACAAACAAGGTCATTCAAACCAACGCTCGTGATTAGATTAATTCAAACAGATCATGTGGCTCTGGACCTTGCCAACTCACACCGAAGCAAAGCTCTGGTCTCCTTCTTAGGCGAGCCTCGTCGGACTGGTCCAATCATAACCATCACTAAAATTAAAAAGAAGGACTTGATTTTAAAGTAAAAATTTGCACTGAGCACGAAACTGGCCTCAATTCATCCTAACTCCAAGTATATTGAGAGATACAAGGAGTTGAAATTTGAGGTACATGATCTGAGTTGCTTCGATTTAGCCTCAAAGCAACTCAATATTGTTGCCTACATTGGAAGGACTTCAGACAACCAAGGATTCAAGAGAATTATGGAGAATTGAGTGAGAATCAAAGAGATAAAATTTTCTAAAAAATACCTTCAATGCAGGTTTGGATTCAATTGTTCTTGCTTTGGCTCCTGCTTGATCTTACTCAGGATGCTTGCAGAAGTAGATTAGAATGCACAAAAGGTCTTGGATCCCTGGAGTTTTGAATCTCAAAACAGTGAGATTCCAACTCAATTTCTAAAGGAAATTCTCAGGTTTATCCTCTCAAATGGAAGGGTTTGGTGTTTGGGATCAAAGCTGGCGCGAAGGAGTCCTCATTTCTGATGCATAGGGTCTCTATTTATAGCTGAATCAAGTGATATTTGCACCCTTGAAGTGAGTTTCCAATTTTGGTAATGAGTGATGCTGGGTGCATGAGCGTGTACAGACCCATGAGATCATTCCATTTGGTCCATAATTGAATGTGGATAAGCCTGAAATCAAATTGGAATGCTAGGAAATTGTGCATGGATGTTTGAAGTTTGATCTTTGCCAAAAGATTATGCAATGTTCAAGCCATGTGCAGCCCATTCAAATCTTGTCCAAAATGGATGAAATTAGACTTTTTAGAAAGGTTAGATCAAGAGGAACAACTTTCATGTTTAACACTTTTCCATTTGAAGCTTTCATCATGATGAATTTTGAGGTGGAAGTTTGGAAATTAAAACATATCAAAAAAAATTCTAAGTGTCAAGCCATATGTTCACTTGTTCCACCTTGGCTAACTTTTTATGTGAGCTTCAAATGAGAAATGTTCCTTCATCAAAGTTGTAGATATTTTAAATTAATTCAAAATGGTCATAAATTTGAACTCATTTGAATTTTATATGAAGGAGTTATGCATTTTTAAAGTTGAGGAAAATCACTTGTTCAATGGTATTAGTCCAAAATGACCTATAATGTATCATCATATAACATGCTCATAAAAGTTGAATTAGATCTTCCTCCAAACATATACGTTGAAGAAGACGCCTTGAATTTAATTGTACAACTTGGAAATATTTCATCTCATGAAATATGAGCAAGTTATGGCCTTGGGAAGTTGACCTCCAAATTAGGGTTTAAACAAAATGACCTATAATCTTTCACCATAAAAAATGACTTTCCAAGCAAAACTAGATCTATACCTCAACATGAAAGTTGTTTGGAATGTCATTTAGACTAACGTTTCTCTTGGAATCATTTTCATATGATAAAAATTGTAGGAGATAGGGTCTACGGGACCCCAGTTTTGATCAGATGAATTCCTCTAGTCAACCATCATCAACCAACTTGCTAGCTTACAATTATCTTGACTTTTGGGACTCATTGGAGATCATATATGCATAAGATGATGAAATTTGAAGTATCCCTTGAAATATTAGATCAATTATTGAAGAATCTTGGTGAAGAAGTTACACAAGACACCTAGATGAACTAGGGTTTCCACTGCAAACCAATTCCAAACTCTTGATGAATTCTTGATCAAAATATTATGTAAAGCTCATGGGGATCCATATATGATGTCTAAAGCTATTGTAGATCAAATCTTGATTAAGCTCCTTGCCATGAGGGTCTTGGACCCTAGAATATGAGCTTGATAGATCAAAGGTGAGCATGTGCCCTACCTACAAAAGAGTTAGACAAATGCAAAGACATATTTTTGGTATTTTTGTTAGTAAATATGATAAAATAAAAAGTATGATACAATCAAATTGTGCTTGGTGATCTATCCCAATGCAAACCCAATGGGTGAGGGGTAAGGAGGATGCCAAGGTGTGATCCCAATGCCAATGGATATGATGAGATAGCATGAGGGATCTTAGGGTCAAAATTGGGGTCTTACAGATCCATTTAGACCTAAGGAAGATAATGAAAAGGATATTGACTCTGATGTGGCATATCTCAAGGCCATTGGGGGCACTCATGTACCTTGCTAACTATACAAGATCTGATATAGCTTTTCTAGTGACATTAGAAAGGAATGAAACATATATTTCGATATTTCCTAGGTAAGTATGATATTGGATTGTTTTATTCTAACAATACAAAACCAATTTTGCTTGGTTACAGATGTATGATCTTTGTCAAATCCACATAATGTTAAATCACAAACTCGATATGTATTTACATATGGTGACACTATAATGTCATGGAGATCACAAAAACAAACACTTGTGGAAACTTCTTCAAATCATGTTGAATTAATTTCCCTTCATGAAGCAAGCAAATAATGTAGACGGTTAAGATCAGTGACTTGACATATCCAAGGAGCGTCTGGTTTATCAACTGATAAGAATCCAACAATTTTGTAAGAAGACAATGCTTGCATGTGTTACCTAGATGAAAGAATGTTACTTCAAAAGTGAGCATTCTTATTCAAGCATGTCCCTCTAAAGTTATTCGCATTCACACAAGAATTCAAAAGAAACAAAGAGGTTGATATTCAATATATTCATTTGAGTGGTAATGTGACAGATGTCTTCACAAAGGCACTCCCTACATCAATTTTTAAGAAGCATGTACAAAGTATTGGAATATGTCACGCTAGATATCTTTGAAGAATAACTAAATGTGCTTGGTTGAGGGGGACCATAATGTTGTACTCTCTTTTCCTTATTAAAGTTTTTATCCAAATGAATTTTTTCTAATAAGACTTTTAACGAGGCAACATATATCCTCGTAAGATTCTCCTCGGCAAAATTTCAATGAAGCACCGTGATAGATATTTCAAAGGGGGGTGTTATAATAAATTAGAAAAATATTACTATTATTTTATCTATCTAAAATGTCAACTTAAAATAGTAACGTGAATTATCTATTAAAATGTCAACTTAAAATAGTAATGTTCTATTTACAATGTCAACTTAAAATAATAATATAAATTATTACATTCATGTAATAATTATAATTTTAGTAGTATAAATATTCTTTTTGATTCATGTAAAAATACACCATTTAAAAAAAATATAAGATATCATTATATTTTTTCCTCTTTATTTTTTTTTGTTTTATTCAAATATTAAGTATTTTAAAGAAATATAAGATAGGATTCTACTTTCTATTCTATTTATTTTCTTAGTTTAATTCAAATATTATATTTTTTAACAGAAAGGAGATTTGAACATGTTTTTTTTACAATTATTAGTTAAAAAGTGAAACACATAATAATAGTCAATCATTTATCTAATTTATGAGTGGTAACACATAATTATTGGAAATAAAAAAGGGATAAACAAAGGTAACTTTTATGATTATTAATTTTGATTAGGTGTGGAAGTGGGGTACCCTCAAAAGAAGAAGATAAATGTCACTTCAAACTCAAAGTCTATAATGTGGTTGTAGAATGAAGAAAATGATGGATGATGATAATGCATTGCATGCACCAAAATATCAAAATTCTAAAATCCATGAGCCCACTTGTTTAATGCGCGTCGTTTTCCCTCAAAACAAAAAATGGACAAAGGATTGTGGGGATGAATGGCCCTTTAATACAGCCGTTGGATTGATATCATCGGTGAGTGAATAACACGCGCATGAGTGGATCGCGGGATTACGGATAATATTTTCCGCGAAATGGGCCGGCCCAGAAATGATTGGATACGAAGAGTGAAGACTCAGACCCACTTTCTCTCTCTATTTTTATGTTTCGATTGAATCAGAAATCATATATTCAAATTTTTTTTATGCTTTGTACTATGCTTTTATGGACCTATAGGTTGACTTGATCACAAGGTGGTGGTGATGAGTGGTAAGGTACCTTAATGAGTTCACTCTTACACTATTATTTGTTATGGTGTTTATTTGAACACCTAAATATTGACACTGTATTTCAACACTGTATATAAAACCGTATATGAATACCTAAAAAAGTGTCCAAAAAAACATTTTTCTATTATTTTTGTTTTTTTTGGGAAATTAGTTTTTTCTCTCTTAAAGAGTAATGAAGTTGGTTGGAGAAGAGGATATTTCTGTTCCAAAGAAAAACATGGTGCAATCGGCTATAACTACTTAAAATTAGAGAGAAAACTTTTCTTTTTAACCTAACATTAATTTAAATTTGACATAATGTATCGGTTTATAAGGAGCAACAAGGTGCGTGATGCTATTTTTTTAATGGTAAAATTAATTCTTTTAAAAATTATATTTATATTTATGTATTTAGGAGATACATTATTGTTGCTCATAAATTTTTGGATTCTTCGTAAATGATCAACTGTTTTTTTTTTGTAAAAGTGTCAAAGTTAATGATATAAGAGTATATTGATTGTCGGAACACATTTTCTCATATTTGACCATTTTATTTAAAGCGTTTTTTAGAGTTGTTTGTCTCACAATAAAATCTCTAATCCTTAGTCTCACCAATAAAATAAACTTCAATCAAGTCCACACAAATATATTTTTCTCCTACCCACCCCCATACATCAGAACATCAACTGACTTAAGTGTCAATCTCTCTTCTCTTCATGTGGGTCAGTAAAAAAATTCATTGACGTCTCTTTCTTTACAGAAACTATGTCCCGTCGAAATATATCAAACAAAACATCTTTAATAAATTCATATCGGTATTTGAAGTCTGAAAACTCCAACAATAAATCATGTGTTTTTCTAATATATCAAAATATACCTTAAGAGAAACATGGCACACCTCCTTAATAAAAAATATAATAATTACTAAAAACTCTCCTACTGTTGTTTTGTGCAACAATCTCTAGCCTTCCTATATGAGGGTTACTTGCAGGATCGGCTACGAAGTCCTGAACTTTAGTATTTTGGGTGTATGGTTTTTGGTAAACAGTGTTCTTGACAGGTTGAAAGGGTGTAAACGCGACTCTTGATGAGTCAGGGAGGTAATAAAGGTAAAATGTGAATGAAAAATAGAAACGATACATCACTGAAGCAAAAGGATAAACGATAAAGCAAGAAAAAGATAAACTTTGCAAGATTAAATGACTTGTAATTATAAAATGGAGGCAAAATGCATTTTTGTAAGGAGAGTAACTTTTTTCTCCTAAACGCTTTGGTACTTCAAGCTTTACCCCAACTACAAATGTTCAAATTGCTACCTCTGAATTTTCACCTAACATTGGCTTAAATACTAGTTGAAAATAATCGTCTGGAGGTTACAAAACCTTCTCGTGATGTGATCGCGACTTAGTAAGTCTATAGGAATCGTGACTGCAAGTGCACAGTCCTATCGCGCAGTTTTAAAAATTATCGAACCCACAAGGACTAATAATCAAACGTATCGTTGTCTAATGTTACTATGTAAATCTAAGGTTGTTGATCGTTCTAGGATTGGAGGGATGAAGAGAAGTAACTATAGCATAAATAGAACATTAATAAGGATATGCGATAAAGGGATATCGGTATGTAACACATCAAACTTCGAGGATTCCGTAGATGTTTGGTGTAATCTTATTGGTCAAAATGTTTTTCAGTAGAAATTATTTATAGAAAGGACTTAGTCTCACACTCTCGTTTTTATTGACACTGACCATACTCCTAAACCATAATGTTTGGCTCTCGCTGTAAGACCCCAATTTTGTCCCTAAGATCCCTCATGGCATCATAACATTGCATTGCATAGCCTCAAGGATCATTGAGCATCTTGGCTCCCTTTCCCTTTGGGTAGGGATCTCTTGTGAGTGGTTTGAGATCACCAAGCATGCTTGAATTGTATATCATTGCTTTTCTTGTTTTATTTACTAACCAAAAGCACAAAAATATGTCATTAACATTTTTTGTTTGTAGCTTAAGCAATCACCAGGTCAAGAGCTTCAAGAAGATTCTTTGTGCAAGAGATGAGGTATTTTCTTGGGTTGAGGATCACATGATCATTACAATGAGCTTACATGAGCTAGGGTTTCATTTTGGAGCAATTTCATCAAGTGATAAAGGCTCAAGTTCATCAAGACATTTCAAGGTCATCTGAGGACCAAAAAGTCAACTGTGTAGTCAACTGAGGGCTATGAGGTGGGGAAATGAGATGAGACACCTCAATCATGTTCAAATGAGGTCTATTATTCATTCTAAACATCCATTTTGAAGATTCAAAGGTCATGGCAAAAGTTACTAAAAATGGAAAGTGACCTGTAATTCAAAGTTTCTAAATTTGGCAAGTTTTTGGTCCACATTCAACTTGACTTTTCAATATTAAAGAAGTTTCAAATGGAATTTTGGTGAACATGAAAGTTGTATATCTTTGTCTCCCCTTTCCAAAAAGTCCTAATTCATGTCCATATGATGAATGGTTGAGAAGTTATGGTCATTTGATCACAAGGTGTACATGGAAATTCAAAATGGCATAACTTTTGATGCAATGCTCCAATTTGGTCCATTCTTTTTGCAAAATGCTCCTCATGTGCAAGACATCTCAAAATGACATCATTTGGCTAAATTATGCAAAAGAATCATGGCCAAGAGTTCATTATTTTCATACATGTTCATTTTGAAGAAAATATTCACAATTCATTTTTGGCTTGAGATGCAAGCAAATTGATCATCAAATCTTGACCATTGGATGATTTTGAGTGAATTCCAAGCCTAGCATGGGACTGTACACGTGGATTATGGCTTTGTGAGCTTCATTTGCATTTTTGCATATTGCTTCATAACTCCTTAATCTTGATTAACCATTGGCTTAAGTGATTAGCAGCATCATTAACATGGGATATAAAAGCTCAAACCCTAATCATAACTGCATAGAAGAAGCATTTTAGATCCAAATTCAAAAACTCCCTCCAAATTTCTCTCTCTTCGAATTTTGATTTTCTCCACACAAACACCAAAAATTCTTGCATATTCTTGTTCCTGGTGCATCATTGAGCAAGATCCATCCATTGATTAGAGCAATTCAGCAAGATTTCATGCAGATCAAGAGCTTGAACATGGCGATGGAAGTTTGAAATTGAAGTGGATTCAAGAGGTTTCAACTGTTATTTCTTGCACAAAGCTTCAAGGCAAGTGTAGTGGAGTAGATCTGGAGCTGTAGAGCGCTTGAGAGCACGATTTCAGAAACTTCAATTCCAGGTGATGCAAAATTCATCATCTCTTTTTGCTGTTTTAAGGTCATAGATGTGTAGATCCTGTTGTGTAGAGAATGTACATGTGTTTAGATTTGATTTTGGTTGAGTATTGAGCATGTTAGGTTAACTGTAAGTTTTAATCATGAAAATGTTTGCCTTCGATCCGTGGAATCTAGGAAGAACTAGATGAAATCATTAGCATATTTGGATTCCTTGTTGAAGGACGGTTCGAATGGTACCGGTCTTATTGATTTCTGAAAATTTTGGTCGGAGTCCGTCGGAGTTGGCTGGGGAAGACGATCGGAGCTACAGCTCCGGCGTCTGCATCATCTTAGGGTTTTGCCTTGTTGTCTGCCATATAAGCGCATGCATGGATGTTTGATTGGTTGTAATTGCATTGACTGGCCACGCGTATTGTTTGACTGTTGATGTGTGTGTGCCAACGCATAAATGAAACGGTGCATTTTGCTTGTTTAAACATGAGCCTTTGATCTGATCTGCGCACCACATCCAATGGTTGATGTTTTTTCTGGTTTTATTTGAATATTTAAATTTCCCTCCATATTTTCCATGTTATTCCATTTATTTTGTTCATTTTGTTTAATTCATAAAAAATTCAAAAATAGTCCAATTTAATCCCAATTTTTTTGCATAGTTTTTTTTTAATGTCTAATTTTATTTGGTATTATTTTCATGAATTGTTGATGTCTGGTTTGTGATGTGTGAATTTTTGAATCCATGTGGTGTTAATTTGATATGTTGCATTCAATGCATTGTGAAATCCTCATTGTTGAGCCATTTGATCCAATTTTTTGTGTGCATGATATTCATACATGATGTGAAGTTTTGGTCACTAGTTTGGATTTTTTCTCACATGCTATCATTATTTTTGACACATGAAGATATAGTGTGACAATTTGTGTCACATTTTTGACATTGAATTTGTGCATTTTTGTTCATATAGCATTTGAACCTTTATGGATTTGATCTTTTGCATGTTGATTGTTCATGACATGAGAAACTCATACAAAAAATCTCAAGGTCATTGCATGCATTTCTGTTTTGATTTGGATTTTGTAACTTGGAAGTTCATTTTGTGCATTATTTTTGGTTATTGCATTACATAGATCATTTGAGATACTTGCTTATTGATTTGATGCTGGTCCTTTTTAGGACATTTTATGGATTGTTTGAATGTGCATTGTGTAAAAGATTGGGTTCTGTTTTGATCATTTGACTTAGTTTTGAATCTAGTCTTTGCACTAGTGTTTTGTACATAAACTAACCTTGTTTTGTGTTTCAGGTTTGGACATTTAGCATTGATGGTTGATTTGTTCTCACTTTGTGAGATGCAAATGATTTGAGTTCTAACTTGTGTTTGTTTTGTAGGATTTTAAGTGTTGTGATTGAGCTCATGAGTTCATTTGAATGCTTGGGCATTGTTCTTTGGATTGTGTAATTGTTGGAAGGATTCACTGTTTGTCTATTGGTTTCATGACTGAAATACTAATTGCTTAGTCTTTGTATAGGTACCTTAGTTGCTTGCTTACTTTAGCTCTTGCTTGAGCTTTGGATTATGGTTTATACACCACTCAAGTAGTTAGCCTCTTACTTCATGTAGTCTGAAGTCCTGTCACCTTTTTGGCAGGCATTTTGCTGGCAAGTCCTCCTTTAGAGGCTCTGTTTGTGTTTGTTTACAATTATGCTCAAAGACCTCCAAGATGAGGCATGTGTTATCTGATAAGACCTCCAAGAGTTGAGGCAATTGACGGATAAAAGGGATTAGTAGCCAATCCCCCGTTATTCAATGAGTCGTTCATTATGCTCGCACTACGTGCTGATGCTTCTGAACATGTACCCAAGATCTTTGTCCAGTGTCTATCAAGTGGAATAGGATCTCACTTTCTGGATCCCCACACTTTCTTTGTCATGAGCTCACCCAGGCCAGGGTTAAGAGCATGAGGTCTCATCCTCATTTACCATTTTGATCAGCTTCACCCTAACGTTCAATGTTAGTGGTTAAGAGCTACAGATTACCGTTACAGTTTGGCTTGTTTGTCGAGGTTGACATGACCCCTCTTGACTAAAGCCCACCCATTGTTTGAGCCTCTTGTATGTGTATAGTTTGTGATGTTTGTTTGCTTGTGAACTTTTGATGTGTGTGCTCTTGAGCTAGGAGTTTCCATTTGAGCTTAATTTGAGGATCATTACCATGTTCATCTAAGTGGAAGATACAAGATACATTGAGGATCTCTTATGAGACTTGTGTGATTGCTTATGCTTTGTGCTTGCTTATTCCAAAGGATGGGATCTACTTGGATCATCTATATGATCTCAAGAGAGGAACTCCTAGTGTGGTTTCATTTCTTATTCCTCACCTTTTTGACTTAGCCTTCCTTCCTCATCTCTCTAACCCAAGCCAAAACCATTTTTTGTGCAAACATTTGACTTTGTTTTCAACATTAGAAACCTAAGCCTTAAGCTTTTGATTTTCAAACTTTCTTTTCATAACACTCATTTTGAATTGAATCTTTAAGTCAACTTGACCATCTTTTGTATATACTTCTAATTGGTAAATATAACCCATTCAAATTTCTTTTGTAGTTTCAATGATCACTTCTTAATCAAATTTCTTCCATAACCTTTAGCTATTAGGTTTGAGTTATCTTTGTGGTAGATGTAATACTCACCTTTATCCTTAGTGATGGACAATGAGTCTTCCATGCTTATTATAGGGTTAACCCCTTACTAGCATGTTGAAGCTATCCTCACATGGTGGATTTGTGGTTTTAGGTTGAGTTTTCTCCCTTTGATAACAAAAGATCTTAAGGCTTTTGGACCAATCAATCCACTCATTTGTTTTTGAGATTTTTACCCCGAACTACGAGGTTTTGATCCTAATCTTTCTATAAGAGGGTACGTAGGCAATGGGTTTATCCATCCAAACACAAAATGTAAATAAACTTGTATATTCTATTCTCATCTCTTCAATCATGTTTGCACAAATAAAAATTTCACAAAAACAATAACCTTTGCAACAAGTGTGAAAAGGGCTCCCTAGGAGTACCTAGGATGTTTTGGGTGCCTAACACCTTCCCATTGCATAACCAACCCCCTTACCCAGATCTCTGTTTCTTTTACTAGTTTTGTTTGTAAAACTTTTAGGTTTTTGTTCGCTTTCTAACCATTCCTTTGGATAAATAGAAGTGCGGTGGCGACTCGACTTTGTATGATTTACCTTGGATTTAGTCAATATCTCCAATGGTAACGAATACACCGCTACACTCGCGGTCTCATTTTGAATTTGAAAGTAATTTTTGAATATGAATAAAGTCTAATTAATCCTAAAGCATTCTCGTTGTGTTTAGGTTTAATGCCTAGTTTCAGCTATCTGGTCAAAATCTCAAACTCTCGTTCTTGTTGACCGTAACCTTAATTTGTTTTGTACTCTCGTACGTAAAACAGTTTGAATAAAATAAGAAACTAAAACCGGAAAAATAAGTTTTATAAAAAATCAACACCAGCCATCTACGAATCCCTTCGTTCCGACGGTCTTTACATACCGATACCTAAGGGTTTAGCCGGACATGGATCTGGTAACATACATGGTATTCGGAAAATTAAACATACAATAAGGCATAAATAAATAAAATAGCAATCAAAATAAAACCTGGATTATGAATTGAGCACTGGAACTGAACCTTGATTCTTCAAATTAAATAATGTCGGCAGACTTTTGCAATGAGTAACCGTTACAATTGAATTCAAATGCGTAAAATAAATTGTAATAGTCCTTGATGTGGAGAAACTATCACTGTTACTAAGTAGGAAAAACTATCTAGGAAACTAAAAGAAAATGAATCTGACTAAAAATTCAGCGTAGATTGAAAGCTGGAAGAGAGAGAGAGAGAGAGAGAGAGAGAGAGAGTTGGCGAAAAATAAAACTCCTTTTATTTATTTTCCACTCCCCTAAATTGTAGCCAAATGTGAGTGGATTCGTGGCTAAAAACTTGGAGAAATAATAGGGAAGACCAGGTTGTGGCGGTTGCCACAACCCTAGTCTTTGACTCCGTGGCGAGCGCCACAATTTTAGGGTTGAGCGGCACAAACTCTTCATGCTTGGTGGCGGGCGCCACCACCCTCTTTGGTTCATGTGGAGGGCGCCACACATTCAGGTGATGGGCGCCACAAGCCCATTTAGTGTGGTGGCCCATTATCTCTATTTTTCTCCATTTTCTTCTCTTTTTCTTTCCTTTTTTATATTTTCCACTTTGTTTGCTCGTAAACCTTTTATTCCATAAATACCTGCAATAAACATAAAATAATGCGTAATAATAAGTGTTAATCAAGTAAAAAGCAATGCATATGAAGCAAAAAATATGATACGTTTTCGCGTTATCAAACTCCCCCATACTTAAACCTTTGCTTGTCCTCAAGCAAATGCCGCCTACATGAATAAAAAGTTTTGAAAAATCTTTGCAACATACAGTATCAAGACTCGTAAAAGACACAGTAGCATTCGGATACTCATTCTAGTCTATAAACTTTACTTTGGTTCAAAATTGTATTAACAGGTACTCACTTCCACACTAAGGGTATCGTTGGAACACATAGTCACAATATTGCAACCATAAGTCTCCCTCCTATACAAACCAATCCGAATCATGTTGTCATGCCTAAGCGTACCTTACTAAACGTTCTTTTTATCCTTTTTCATTCTAGCGCAATCACATTAAGCTCGTTATCCTTTCACATTCATAGCAAGATAATTTGTTAGTGACTATGATCTCATCATTATTTCTTTCTTTCTTTTTCGCACTTTGGCTCAAATAATAGTTAAAGATGGTTATATCCTTGGGCTAAATGACCGGGTGAGAGTCACCTAACTTAGAAGGAACAACCTTTTTCATTCATTTCGTAATCTTTTCTTCTTTTAAGCCTGATATCATACACTTATTTGCATCAACTTCTTGCGTAGTGTGTGCTTAGGATGGTGTTGACTGCTAGATAAACTACTTAAGGAATATTAAAGGATAGAATTTAAGGCTATGGCATGACAAGTACTCAAATCGATCTTATACTTGGGAGATTTAAGGTGTTAAAACGATACCGATCTTATAAAGTTTTTCCAAATCTCTACAATTCAACCTTAGTTTGATTTATAGGTTAGAATTTTCAAAAGATGTATTGTATCTCTAAGTCTAGATTTTTGCAAAAAAATGTATGGCTTAAGCAAATGGGAGAATCAGTAAATAACGGAAACCACACATAAAGACTCGACAGCACATTGATATTTGACTCGACTGACACTTAACAAAAATAACAAACGGAAATAACAATAATCAATAATTTAAATCTACCTAGAAAACGATAAATAAAAGCGGTAAAGCTTCCTCCCCCATACTTAAACCTTGCATTGTCCCCAATGCAACGACATAAGATAGGAAAGAAAGGTAGAACCTGGGTATCCTGCTACTGGCGCTGTCTGCCATGTGTACGTGGACGTCCATCGTTTCCTGGCTAGTGAGGTGGCATATAGTTCTGGTGATCTTCCACACGCATTGTCAATGTTGCCATTTCATCGATAAAGCCATACATGTTTTGTTCGGTTCTGAAAGTGTAGTCGTGCTGATCATGCTGCATTTGGCGAAGGATTTGCATCATTTCAGTTTGTTGAGCTTCCATGTT
This sequence comes from Lathyrus oleraceus, assembly GCF_024323335.1. Classification (NCBI taxonomy): domain Eukaryota; kingdom Viridiplantae; phylum Streptophyta; class Magnoliopsida; order Fabales; family Fabaceae; genus Lathyrus; species Lathyrus oleraceus. Next base: position 66,666,360 of record NC_066580.1, on the reverse strand, counting down.
TTGGATTTGTAGGTCGCGCTGAGCGTCTAATTCGCTATGCCTCAGCAGTTCAGCATAGATCTCATCAAGAGTGGATGGTGCCACATTTCTTCTTCTGGGTCTTTGGCTGGAGGATATACCTGCAACATTTTCAGATGACATGTGTGTGGTGTATGGGTCAGTAGCGGGAGAAGTTTGCTCCGGAATATGATCCTCATCGGTGTCCCCGCCAACAGCTACATTCTCAGGAATGTGCGCGGGGACTTGGTTAGGCACCGGATCATTAATATAACAATAGTTTTCCGGGTTTCGCACATCTGTGCGAGATGGATTTGGGAGGCTGAAGTCGTGTAACACATTATTAGCAATTATTAAATTAAACTTACCGTCTCCCATTCGTTTTACTAATTTCATGCCCCTTGCCATGTCTATGTCAATGGCATGATGCGGGAGCGGGGTTAGCCTGGAGAATTTTTCTTCGAGTCCTAGTACTCTGGATATGGAGGTTATTAAACCTCCAAAAATAATCGGCCCTCTCTTCGCATTGACAATGGCCTGCATGTGAGATAGCATAAAAGGGACGGTATTCACATTTTGTGGCACAAATGTGGCAAACAAATAAAAGAGTTCTTTTTCGTTCACCTTGTTAGAATTTTCTTGGCCGAAAATGGTGGATGCCAATATTTGGCGGAAATATCGAATAGCTGGATTGTGAATTAAAGTGGCTCTGTTTCCCTCAAAACTATGGGTTACTGTATCGGTTATTGCCCTACAAAATGGTTGTAAGGCGCGTTGCCAAACCTCAGTATCTGGGATCTCACTTACTACGCCATCCCCATGGGGGAAATGTAGCAGATCCGCTACTTGGGAAAATGTAAGGGCATATTCGACGTTGAATAAACGAAACTGGACAGTCCCACTGGAGCAATTTGTGTTTGGTGTGGGACTAAAAATTAACGAACTTAGAAATTCTAGTGTTAATTGAGCATAGACAGGGTCCTTAAGAGATAGAAAATAATTTAAATTTAAAGTGTCTGGCATATATTTAACACTGTCTAGGATTCCTAAGGCAAATAAACAGGGTTCATCAGCGTACCTTGTTGATTCGATCTTTCTTGCGCTTAGAGACGTGTACGTCTCTTCCTGTAATTCACCTGGCTCGCCGTTTCTGAACACTATTTCGCATTCCCTCATTTGTGCCATGATGAATTTCACACTTCTTGTGTAATATGGTAAGAATAGAGCAAGAGAGAGGAGAATTAGGCTTATGAGAGGTGTGGTTTGGTGAGGTTATGTTGGTAGTTTATATAGAGGTGATGGTGGTTGGAAATTTTTTGATGAAACAAATTTCATTTACGGTCTTCAATGCCTTGGTCAAAGAGTTTTGAAAATGGTTGAAAAGGCTTTAAGGCATTGTCAACCATGCAAGGGACAAAACAATTAAGTGATTTGATGTGACAATTAGTAGCAGCGTACATGTGAAAGGCTGGTGTAGTGGCTGGCGCCAGTTTTCATGCTCGTGGTGGGAGCCACTAGGGGCTTGTGGTGGGCGCCACAGTCCTCACAGCTGTGTGTGGCAGGCGCCACATGCAGTGTGGTCTGCTCCCATGTGTGTGCCAGTTTATTGCTTTGACCATAATTTTCATTTGAATTTTAGTTTACCGGCATGGAATAATGGTTTAATAATGAGTTAGAAGAAAACCAACATAATATGTATGTAGGAATGATAAGCATGATATGGTAAAATGAAATTAAAACGCAAAATTGAAAAATAAAAGAATGGGGTAGACAGGAAAAGATGATATAATTCGTCTACTAGAATAAAAAGAAATGAAGTAATTAAATAAATTCTCAATGTATAAAAACAAATAACAATAAAATTTCAAACAAGAAAATAAAATAAAAGTAAGTGAATCGGTAATATTCCAATAAATTAGTCATTACGACGACTGCTGGTACGAGGAGCGAAAGAGTAGAAGTGGTGGTAAATGTGATCCAGGTTCTCTGTCACTACATCCATAAAGTCGTGGAATTCCATGCGCGGGGTGCTTAGCTCGCCTCTTGACAGGTTGAAAGGGGGTAAACGCGACTCTTGATGAGTCAAGGAGGTAATAAAGGTAAAATGTGAATGAAAAATAGAAACGATACACCACTGAAGCAAAAGGATAAATGATAAAGTAAGAAAAAGGTAAACTTTGCAAGATTAAATGACTTGTAATTTTAAAATGGAGGCAAAATGCATTTTTGTAAGGAGAGTAACTTTTTTCTCCTAAACGCTTTGGTACTTCAAGCTTTACCCCAACTGCAAATGTTCAAATTGCCACCTCTGAATCTTCACCTAACATTGACTTAAATACTAGTTAAAAATAACAGTCTGGAGGTTACAAAACCTTCTCGTGGTGTGATCGCGACTTAGTAAGTCTATAGGAATCGTGACTGCAAGTGCACAGTCCTATCGGGTAGTTTTAAAGATTATCGAACCCACAAGGACTAATAATCGAATGTATCATTGTCTAATGTTACTATGTAAATCTAAGGTTGCTGATCGTTCTAAGATTGGAGGGATGAAGAGAAGTAACTAAGCGTAAATAGAATATTAATAAGGATATACGATAAAGGGATATCGGTATATAACACATCAAACTTCGGGGATTCGATAGATGTTTGGTGTAATCTTATTGGTCAAAATGTTCTTCAGTAGAAATTATTTATAGAAAGGACTTAGTCTCCCACTCTCGTTTTTATTGACTCTGACCATACTCCTAAACCAAAATGCTTGGCTCTCGCGGTCTCATTTTGAATTTAAAAGTAATTTTTGAATATGAATAAAGTCTAATTAATCCTAAAGCGCTCTTGCTGTGTTTAGGTTTAATGCCTAGTTTCAATTATCTGGTTAAAATCTCAAACTCTCGTTCTTGTTGACTGTAACCTTAATTTGTTTTTTACTCTCGTACGTAAAACAGTTTTAATAAAATAAGAAACTAAAACCGGAAAAATAAGTTTTATAAAAAATCAACACCGACCATCTACGAATCCCGTCATTCCGACGATCTTTACATACCGATACCTAAGGGTTTAGCAGGACATGGATCCGGTAACAGACATGGTATTTGGAAAATCAAACATACAATAAGGCATAAATAAATAAAATAGCAATCAAAATAAAACTTGGATTATGAATTGAGAACTGGAACTGAACCTTGATTCTTCAAATAAAATAATGTCGGCAGGCTTTTGCAATGAATAATCGTTACAATTGAATTCAAATGCGTAAAATAAATTGCAATAGTCCCCGATGTGGAGAAACTATCATTGTTACCAAGTAGGAAAAATTGCCTACAAAACTAAAACAAAATAAATCTGACTAAAAATTCAGCGTAGATTGAAAGCTGGAAGAGAGAGAGAGCTGGCGGAAAACAAAACTCCTTTTATATATTTTCCACTCCCCTAAATTGTATCCAAAGGTGAGTGGATTCGTGGCTAAAAACTTGGAGAAATAATAGGGAAGACTAGGTTATGGCGGTTGCCACAACCCTAGTCTTTGACTTCGTGGCGAGCGCCATAATTTTAGGGTTGAGCGCCACAAACTCTTCATGCTTGGTGGCGGGCGCCACCACCCTCTTTGGTTCATGTGGCGGACGTCACACATTCAGGTGATGGGCGCCACAAGCCCATTTAGTGTGGTTGCCCATTATCTCTATTTTTCTCCATTTTCTTCTCTTTTTCTTTCCTTTTTTATATTTTCCACTTTGCTTGCTCGTAAACCTTTTATTCGATAAGTACCTGCAATAAACAAAAAATACTGCATAATAATAAGTATTAATCAAGTAAAAAGCAATGCATATGAAGCCAAAAATACGATACGTTTTCGCGTTATCATGGTGCCACGTGTTGGTCCACTTCCCCCATCTTGGTGAATAACTACCCACAACCTCTTTGCATGCCCACTTTCCTATTCTCTGCTCAAAACCTTCGACTTCGACCGAAGCTTGCATGTGTCGACCTGCAAATTCGTCCACCCTCGTATCGAGGAGCCTCCATTAGAACCCATGGTCGAAACTGGTTTTTCCCTTAGCCGAAATTTGTCAGCTAACAAATTTCCCCCTAAAAAGGCTGGCTTCGACATGAGCGGGTCGATCGAGAAGTTGGCCTTTTGAAGTTCCATATTTTGGCTAGCTGTCTTGTCATTACTCATGACTTTATATGTGATGATGACTTTTTTCGGCTGCGCAGTTTCCAAGACACTCAACCATCATTAGCAGTTATCCCTAGGTCGTGGGATCTCAACCGAAACCCACTAATTCTTCTGAGTACTTCCTAGCCAGCCACTTGTCAGTCACCTACTGCTCGACTGTTCACCTCACTGGCTTATAAATAGTATATTCTCCTTCTTTACATATTCTTCTGCTTCCATACTCGCGTATCCTCTTGCTTAAACCTTATACATACTTCTACATTGCGCTTTCTCACCCAGCATTTCAAAAAACCCTTAAACCTTTGCTTCATTTCCCCAATGGCTTCCTCATCTCTCACGAAAGACACTGTCTCTTACGGTACTGGTCACAACCCCATCTCCTTCAAGCTTACTGTTAAAGAAGGGATGAAAAGTATTCCTCAACCTTCATCATCTGATGAAGCCATTCTCAAGAACTGGAAAAACCAGATGGTGATTCCTTTCATGGTGGATAAAAAGTTGTTGGCTTTCCATAGTCCCCTTGCTGACACCAAATCTTCTCCAAAAATCGTTGCACCCTTCTTTCCTGGGTATAAATCCGCTATGCCTCATACTTTCGACAGATCTGTCATACTTGACATCAGGTTCATGGAGGCAAAAGATAGGGGTTTTCGCTCCATGCCCACTCCTGGCAATAAGGAGTACTTGGTGTGGCTTAACAAGATCCAGCGTAAGCGTCAAGACCAGTGGCGGAGTGTTGGGATTTTCGACCTCATTCAGCTTTCGAGGTATGCCCATCGTGTTAACCCTTACATGTTATTGGCGTCCCTTTACTTCTGGGAAGGTTCGACTAACACCTTTCAGCTGCCATGTGGGATGCTGACACCCACTCTCTTCGATGTGGCAGCGATTATCGGCCTTTCACCCTTCAGAGAAACTTTCGACCCAACTCTTTCGACAGAGAATACTTTCACGTTTGGTTGGGCCAGCCTCCTGAACTATATCGAAGACCACCACAACAAAGACTCTGTCGAAGTGTCTGACGAATAACACGTAGCTTTCCTCACCTTGTGGCTCTCTTATTATGTTTTATGTCCCGGATCCCTACAGATAGCCAAGAGTTATATTGCTCTGGCGATCCAGATCCATGAGGGTCGACAAATATCGTTGGGAAAACTACTGTTGGCTTCTTTGTACCAGGCCCTAGGGTTGGAAACCTTGAAGCTGAAACTCCTCGCCAACACCCCCAAAACTCTGAACTTGTCGGGTCCTTTGTGGCTCCTGCAACATTGGCTAAACATTACCTTTGAGTATCAACTGGGATATACCACGTCGGAGCGTCTTATGCGACTGAACAAAAATCGACCAATCAAAGGGGTCATATTGGCTTTGATAACCTGTCAAGAAACTCCAAACACCAGCATCTTCATGAAATATCTAAACATGTTCATTGAAGCGGACAAGTTCGCTCCTGGTATGGCGTCGTTTACTGACAGGAACTTTGGCCCTAAATGGTTCAAGAATCCCTTTCCTAGTAGCTCTCCACAAAGTGCGGTTCAGTAGAACGCAATATGGAGGGTTTTCCTGACTCCAACCTTGCTATCATACAAGATTGAACCAGGGTCGAAGGGATTTGGTTTCATGAGCCACCAGCCGAACCTCGTGGCTCGTCAACTTGGCCTAAGCCAGATGGTCCTGAAGTCTCTGGTATCTCGTGATATCGATATTGTCTGGTCTGGTCGAACGTTAACAGCTGATGACCATAGGGCTTGCCTCTGTTTCTACAGATCCAACAACCGTTATAAACTTCCAATTTTTTGATTCCAACAATCTTTTCTGATAACCACTGATTTTGATGACTGGTGGAACTCCTACTACAATCATGCTTTTGCCAGTGACCAGTTCCTCTAAAACATGGTCGATGCGCTCTCCACCCTCGTCAGAGACATACAGCCTCTGCCACCGCCCGTCAATGCTCCCGACCCGAAAATCCAAAAGCCTTTTGTCGATGAAGCCCCTAAAAGGTACCTGTACACTGACTTAGTTTTTCTTTAATCGATGTTATGCCAATCTGACGGTTTCTTGCTGTTAGGGTTGAAAGAGGGTCGATGAACCGACTTTGGCAAAACCTCCGAAAAAGCAACGGGTTCCTTTGACCCCGCCTCCGTAGGTATGACCTATTCATCTTGTGAACAAGTTTTTTACTAAGACTTTTTATCACCTCTTCATATGTCTCCATATTCAGGTGTCTGAAGAAGTGCTTGTGGCGGAGGATGAAGACTCGGACGGGAGTGTGCACTCCCACATTTTCTCTCCATCGAAAGCACCTCCTAAGACTTCACCCACCCCTACACGAAGGAAGAAGGCTCCGGCCCAGAAGACTCCAACAAAGGTGGCTCCTAGGGCTTCCCCGCCAATCCAAGAAGGCGCCGAAGAGGTTCCTACCCCCTGGGATTCAGAAAGGACTCCAACTGCTTCGCCTCTTGTCGATCTCCAGGTATTTTGCCCATACTCCTCCTATTTTGCATGGGTTTATTCTGGCTATATGATCTAACACTTGTGTTCCTCAGGGACCAGTGGGCTCCCCGATTGAGGTCGAAGTCGAAGATTTGACCAAACTTCCTCCCACGAATGTTGCCTTAAGCCCCCAATAACAAGCTGAGTTCCAAAACGATTCCCCAGTGACCTCTCAACCTCCTGCCTCTCCACCACCTCTTGATGCAAACATGGCTGAAGAACATGCATCTGCCAGTATCCCAACTCCGGATGGCATAAGGATAATCAAACACAGGAATCCTGTAGAGGCCTTAAGAAAATTTCCACAAATTCGTCATTTGTCGACTGACGCACCACCTCCATCAACTATTTTCGGTGATTCCTCAGAGTTTCATACCGAGGTTGTCTTTATCCTTCAGCAGTTGAAAGCGTCACTCTTCGACGATGGTTTTTCAGGAACTCTTGGAAAAGATGTGGAGGTTTCTCGTGATGTTTTCAAATTTCTCGACTCTCTGGACCTCTGCGACCTTCCAGCCTCAATGGTGAAGTACTTTGTTGAGTTTGAGGCTTTCTTTACCCAATTCACCAAGCACCTGAAGCTCCGACAAAATGCTGACTTTCAGATAAACATGAAACTCAATGAGGCAAAGATCAAATGGGATTCCAGTGAGGCTTGTGAGCGGGAACTCAATGAGTTTGAACACAAGAAGGAAGAGCGTCTTCGTCAGCGGGAAGTCTTCGATCAACAAATCTCTTATTACCAAGCTCAGATCGATGAACTACATAAAAAGATTGCTGAAGTGGAAGCGCATAAGGCTTCTCTGAAGACAATTGAGGGGATCCCTGAGCAGGAGGTAATCGACAGTGAGGTCATGAGGGGAATATATCATGGGGAAATAGCCCTCCAAATCGAGGCTGACATCAAGTATTTACGCGGGAAGAAAATCTCTCTGGATAATCAGATTAGGCATGAGATGATTGTGTTTGAGGATTTTAAATCTAGGTTCCCCATTTAAATCTTTCTTCATCTTATTGTAGGTCTGTCGATCATGTTTGTAATGTCCTATTGGGATGATTTTCTAAAGAATCAATGAAACTTATGTTTGGATCTGGATCTCTCGAAGCATAGGTTTATATTTCTTCAAGTATTTTCCATTTACTCTTAAGACCCTTTGATCCCCACCAAGTTCTTTGACTTCATACGCATTGTTATTGTACGTTCGAGTTACTTGAAATGGTCCTTCCCATTTTGGTGACCAATTTACCTAGGGTTCGATCTCGACGATCCATAGGCAAGATTACTTTCCAAACGTAATAATTATCAACAAAGGTTTTTTTCCTTATTTTTCTATTGTATACCATGGCTACGCGCTCCTTTTGTCGGATCAGCCTTTCGACCGCAGCCAGTCTTTCTTCATCTAAATCAGCCAACTTGTTGAACATCATGTTCCAGTATTGCTCTGACTGAAGATCATTTTGACACTGGACTCTGACGGGCTGTAAGCATATCTCCATCGACAATATTGCATCGTGATCAAATGTTAGTCGAAAAGGCGTCGAGTTCGTCGCCTCTTTGGGGAACGTTCGACATGGCCATAGAATTTGGTCCAAAGTCTTGTGCCAATTCTTTGGTTTTTTAGAAACATGCTTCTTAATCAAACTTATTATTACTTCGTTGGCCGCTTATACTTGGCCATTTTCTTGTGCATAGTAGAGTGTAGATGTATCCAACCTGAAACTCGTCTCGCCGACAAATTCCTGCATCTTTTGTCCTACGAATACTGACACTTAATCCGTAGTAATGGTCTCTGGGATACCAAACCTATACACGATATGTTTCTAAATGAATTCGATCACCGCCTCTTGATCCACCTTCACCAGAGGGATAGCTCGACCCATTTGGTGAAGTAATCTATCCCGACTAGGATAAACTTATGTTGTTTCAACGAGGCCGTTCGAATTTCTCCAATGATGTCTAAAGCCCACCCCCTAAAAGGCCATGGTTTGATGATAGTTGTGATACGGTGAACTGACTTTGTGTTTTTGCTTTGAAAAGCAATGTTGCGGATAGCAAGAGTCGCCACCGACTTTTCTTTTATCCAATAAGGAAAGGCGGAAAAGAACAGGAAAGACCTTGATTAGATTTTGAGTTCGAGAGGTACATTATACAAAGGGAAGGTGTTAGCACCCTTTATATCCATGGTTATCCATGGGCTCTTAATTGCTTAACTCACTTATGTTTTCCCTGTTTGAGAAAGTGTTTGAGAAATGTGATGTGTTTAGAAAATATTTTGAAAGGAGAGTTTAACTTTGTAATGATTCTTGTACGAATGTATACAAAGTGTTTATCTCATTTGATTTTGAAAAATGTTTAGAAAAATATAACTCGGCGATGATTCTGGTGCGAATGTATACCAAGTGGTGATTTTCTAAAAGATGTTATGAAAAGAGTGAGGTGTGAAAAGTATTTTAAGCTGTGAGCAAGAATTTAAGAGTTATACCTAACCAAGGTCTTTATAGGTATTTCCTATCCTTAGGAGGGTAAAACTGTCCTTACTATTGAGAAGTAAGTAGTCTTATCCTTTGGATGTAAAGGGACATCGTGGGGTCGCCGATTGGTCATTGAAGGCAACATTTGTAAGGATACCTTAGCATTCGAAGGAACGATCATCATTTAATCGCAGGCTACAGCGAAGGGTCATCGAGGGACAAAGTCATATATTCGAAGGCAACGTTCGAGGGACAAGCTCATATATTCGAAGGCAACGTTCGAGGGACTATGATTTATCTTGTAGGGACATTGACCTTTTGATCGAAGGGACTATGACTTATCTGTTTAGGGATGATGATGATTTAATCGAAAGGGTCTTTGCTAAGGGTATCCCCACATTCGCGGGACATGACCGTAATATCGTAAGGCAACAAAGAGAGGGTTACCCTAGAGGTGCAAGTGTGGAAATGATTGGATTCAGATATATTATCTTGAATTAATTTATCTAAGTTCGATTATTTATCTTTCCATGCAATCCTAATAGCATACATCTAGACAGTTATATTCACAGTATGGAAAAATTAAAGTGCGAAAAATAAGACTACGCTATTACATGGCTTCGGGATGAGGGGTACATAATTTAAAAGGGGATATAAAATATCTAAATCTTAATTAACGAGTACAAAATTAAAAGGGCATACAAACTAATAAAACCTAATTAAACTAAAAAGAAAGAAATAAAAAAAAAAAATTATTATTCAAAATAGCCCATTTTAATTAATTAAGTGATATTTGAAAATTTAATTAATAAAATAGATTAAATTATATCCTAGTTTAAATAACTAATATAATATATTAATTAGAAAATTAATTAATGGGTTTTATTTTAATAATAGAAAAATAGTGGTGAATTAATTAGAGTGGAAAGGGAGTAAACATAGTAAAAACACTGAAAAGCTAAAAAATAGGCAGTGAGGGGGGAGCTACCAACAAGCCATGTTGGTCCATTCGTTATTTATTCGCCTTCATTAAAATATATATTAATTCTACATGGATTTTTCCCTTTTAACACAACACCACCATGCATGTTACAGCTTTCTCTCTTACGGCAAGCTACTTTATTTTTTCTCATGTTGTTTCTTTCATGTGAATACAACAAACCTGTAACTTCATCTTATATCAAACCACACACATAAAATAAGATCATATGTAATCATCATGCAATAATAAAAATAGTCATGCACAAATCAAGAAGCTTATATTATTTTACTCATGTATTAGTTCTCTTTACTGCAAGTGATAATGATAAAACAAACCTTACACATACATGTTAAAGACAACCAAGAATTTATATTATCACCATTATATCATCCTCATCATTATTATGTAATAACAACATGTGAAATAAACATAATCATGCTAGAACCAACATTCATATGATAATAATTAAATGGCAGATATAATTCTTTAATCATGCAAACCTTGCCTTATGTATCTTCTTCTGCTGTATCTCTCCTCTTTTCCGTCCTCCTCTTCTCATGCAGCCATATGAAGTATTTATAATGGTGTGGATTAGGGTTTAACCTTGCTAAATATTTGAATCCCTTCCTATACTTTAGGGTTTAACCTTGCTAACTATTTGGATCCCTTCCTATACTTTAGGAGAGTTAGAGTTTAACCTTACTAAATATTTGGATCCCTTCCTATACTTTAGGAGAGTTAGGGTTTAACCTTGCTAAATATTTATTAAATACAAATATTATTATAAATAATGAATAATTTAAATAAAAATTAATTTAAATTTTAGTTACATAATTGAATTAAAATTTAAACTTATTTCTATTTTTACTTTCATCATTTAAAAAAAAATCAAAATTATTCTTACTTATATCAACCAAAATTATTTTATAACTTATGGGCTTTTAAAAAAATGTTACTCTTATAAATAAATTTTATTAAGTAAAAAACGTGAATTACTAAATAAATACTATTTATAAATAATGAATAAATGGAACATGAGTCACTAAATTATAAAAAATAGTTATTATAACTTAATGAGCTTTAACAAATAAAATTAATTTAAAATTTTAATTATAAAATTAAAATTGAAATCTATTTTTATTTATTATTAAATTAAAACTATTGTATTTATATATATATAATTTATTTATATCATACAGATAACCAAAATTATTATTTTTTTTTTATATCTGTATCACATAATAAATAAATTAAAATTTATAATTTATATGAGAATGTATGTTAATGAATGAATGCAAATGTGAAATGAATGTCATGCATGAATCAATTTATCATAAAAATTAACAGGCAAATTTTGGGGTATGACAGCTGCCCCTGTTCAATATTCTTAAACCGAGAGAATTAGAATGGTATGTACGCCATTCGCGATCTGGAGGTGGAAGATTATTGAACACTTAGAATGCCCCAAAAATTTGCACTTGTTAATTAAAAGATAGTCTTGATGGAGATGAGCTTAAAGATGCCATCCAGAAAGTTTGATGATGAGAGCTTCAGAGTGCGTCGTACATTAGACCATATCTGAAGACATGGGTGTCACACTGGGTCGTACGCTAGACCGTATAATGAGTCATCCATTAGGTGATATTAGGGTGAGCTGAACCTGATGAGATAAGGATCAGAATGGGTCATACGCTAGACCGTACCTGAGTAGCCGAGTGAGCCGTCCGTTAGACTGTATCTGGAGAAATAAAGATCAGAATGGATCGTACGCTAGATCGTATCTGAGTAGTAGAATGAGCCGTCCGTTAGGCTGTATCTGGCGATAAAAAGTAGTCGTACGCTAGACTACATTTCAGAATGTCCCGTATGCTAGGTAGTATCTGATGAGAAGAGCCAGACTAGGTCGTACACTAGACCGTATCTGAGTTGCAGAATGAGCCGTCCATTAGGCTGTATCTGAGGATAAAAGATCAGAATGGATCATACGCTAGATCATATCTGAGTAGCAGAATGAGTCGTCCTTTAGGCTGTATCTGATGATAAAAGGGGTAGTCATACGCTAGACTACATTTCAGAATGTACCGTACGCTAGGTAGTATCTGAGGGGATGAATATCCAAATGGGTCGTACGCTAGACCGTATTGGAACAATTGAAGGAACCATACATTAGGCTGAATCAGAATGAGCCGTACGTTAGGCTATATCTGACAATATTTGTATATGTTGTATTTGCAATAAATGTCTGGGATGGGCTTAAAGATGTCATCATTAGGAAGATATCAGAATACTTGTCAGAATGAATATTCATATGGATTATATCTGAAAGATGTATCTGAATCTTGAATGTAATCGATAAAGATATCCGTCTGAATGAATCTTTATTTTGACTGTATCAGGAGGATAATTAACTTGGAAAAAAAAGAGTTAGCCTCATGCCATGTCATGATGCATGAGATGTTTTATGCTCTTGAAAATAAATGCGAACATTGCATGCATGTATATGCTGTGAAATGATGCATGAATGAATTATGCGTCTGAAAAAATTTGCCCTGGGAAAATAAATCCCGATATTCTGGTTGGAGATATTTGTATTGATGACCCTTTCTTAGCTGGGGATATTTGATTTCTGTCTGATGGTAGAAATATTCAACAGAACCTGACTGGGGATAAAAGAGATTACCAGTCTGTCTAGTAGTGCCAATTTCTTCTGGGAATAACTGGTTTTGCTGGGGGAATAGGATTTGCAACCGGATTTGTTAGAACGCATGGTTAAACCTTATCCTTGATCCTAAAGTCTTTTAGTAATTGCTATTTCTATTTTATGCATGTATTTTCGGTAAACATTAATCATATTCAAATGCATATATTAATTCAAATTAAATCAATGGACGTTTATGCAAACAAAACGGAGAAAGTAAAACAAAAGTATCTTTTTGAAAATAAAATTGTATTGATTTTGAAAGAGGGCCTATAAACAAGCAATTTTAATACAAGGAGACAGAAATCCTAGTAAGAGGAAATTGTCAAGAAAGCAAAGAAAAAAACAGCTATGAAAAAAAAAGTCCTATTGATTTTAATTCTACTACTGCTATTATGTCTTCAAGCATCTCATCTCTTGTTGTCGGATAGAAGTGATTGGCTTGATTCAATCTCTTTGACTTTGGTGAAGCTGACCGAGAACGGGACATAGTCATACGCTTTAATCCCTAATTTTTGCCTGGACCACCTTTTCAGGTTTTCAGTCCACCAGGATACCCTTTTTTGCCCAAGCCGCCTTTTCAGGTTTTCGACTTGCCGGGTGTACATTTTTATATGTTTATCCCTAATTTTTGCCCGGACCCTTTTGGTTCGCCGGGATGCCCTTACTTTTGCCTAGATATGTCGACCTAGCGGGTCTCTTTTATGGGTAGTATTTTTTAACTATGTCCGCGTTCACGGGATGCGGGAAATCTTCGCCATCCATTGTAGCAAGCATCATGGCTCCACCAGAGAATACCTTCTTAACTACAAATGGCCCTTCGTATGTGGGAGTCCATTTGCCTCTAGGATCACCTTGTGGTAGAATGATACGCTTTATCACCAAGTCGCCAATTTGATACACCTGTCTCTTGACTTTTTTATTAAATGCCTGGGTCATGCGCTTCTGATATATCTGTCCATGACAAACAACCGCAAGTCTCTTTTCATCAATCAAATTTATCTGATCGAGTCGAGTCTGAATCCATTCATCTTCATCTAAGCCTGCATCTTTCATAATTCTTAGAGAGGGAATCTGGACTTCCACTGGTAAAATGGCTTCCATTCCGTAGACTAAAGAGAAAGGAGTTGCCCCTGTCGAAGTGCGTACTGAAGTGCGATAACCATGAAGAGCAAATGGTAACATCTCATGCCAGTCTTTGTATGTTACTGTCATCTTTTGTATAATCTTCTTAATATTCTTATTGGCAGCTTCTACGGCGCCATTCATCTTTGGCCGGTACGGAGAAGAGTTATGGTGTTTTATTTTGAACTGCGTGCAGAATTCAGTAATCATCTTGTTGTTCAAATTAGTACCATTATCAGTGATAACTCTTTCAGGGATGCCATACCGACAAATAAGACTATTCTTGATGAACCGTGCCACCACATTCTTGGTGACAGAAGCAAATGAGGCTGCCTCTACCCACTTCGTAAAGTAATCAATAGCAACAAGAATGAAACGATATCCATTAGAAGCAGTAGGTTTAATCTTGTAACACCCTTCTAAAATACCCCAAATATTTAATTAAAATGGCAATATATCAATCAGAGTAATTATGCAATTAAGGGTGTCACACAATCATTTCACACTATTCACCATAATAACTGTCATGCTCTTTTATTAATTCAAAACATAAAGCATTTGCACAATACGCAGCGGATAGAGATTAAATCAATCATGCAAAACATGTAGCATATTACATGTAAACTGGTTCACAACCAACAACAAAACATTTAAAACATCCCATCCCGATGTTACATCTACCAGAGCATGACCCACTAAGGAACTACACTAGACTTCAAGTACTAGCTCCTACTCAATCACTGCTCGTTACCTGAAAAATAGTTGTAAGGGTGAGTTCCTCAATCGATATAAAAAGCATTATAGAATATCATGAAATGCTAAGTAAATAACACGTTAATCACCCTAATCATATCACACATTCGGTAACGACACATTAACTCAAATATCATACTCAATTTCAACGCAATCCCTACTCATACTCAATGCCAATACAAACACACGTATAATATTGGAATACATCCATTCATATTATACGCCATACATACATTATGCAATGAGACTCCATGCATGCGGCACCGACTATTCGTGAACATATAGTTCACCTCACCGATCAAATCCAGATACGGCTACCAAGCCCACTAGTCCCACTCATTTGAGACCTAGTGACTCACTCACTAATTCCTCACCATGGGAATTAGCTACCACCCCAAGGGCTATGCTATGCACGCTAATCACCTAGCATGCAAACATCAACAACAATCCACAATGATTTACTCACTAATTCCTCACCATGGGAATTAGCTACCACCATAAAGGCCACAATATGCATGCTAATTCACCTAGCAATGCAACATCATCAACAACAATCCACAATGGACATATGCTCACACTCTAAGCCATAAAACAGTCCATTCACCAACACATGCATAATATATACATTCACAACATTATGCATATTTTCACACATCATCAGCATATTTATCAAAACATCATATCATGTCAAATAATTAATCACAGTATTAGCACACTCCACTAATACCTATACTGCTCAAAACAGCGGGAATTAATCCCTATTACATCATACGCCAATATAGGCCAAACACCAATTATGCACACATTATTCAAATATTAATTTTTCACTTTTCCAACAGTGTTAACCGGTTAACGCCCTGGGTTAACCGGTTAACGCAACACAGAACACGCTTTCTGGCAAAACTCAACAGTGTTAACCGGTTAACGCCCTGGGTTAACCGGTTAACGCAAACAGAACAGCAATATTCACAAATCACAACAGTGTTAACCGGTTAACGCCCTGGGTTAACCGGTTAACGCAAGCAAAACAGCAATACTTCACAATTCCTAACAGTGTTAACCGGTTAACACCCTGGGTTAACCGGTTAACGCAAGACAGAAAGCTGTTCCTGCGCTAACACGAAGCAGAATGCAGAATTCTCCGCATTTTCCGCCGTTGGAGGACTTCCGGACCTCCGATTCCGATTCCGTAACAAGCTATACGTTCGGGAAATCACAACCCATCCAATTATAGATTCAATTTCAGTTTTAACACAACTTATCCAACACAATTTTTCAGCATTCAACATCCCAATTAGGGTCAATTCAACGGTTCATCACTACCCATTACATGTTAACCCATAATACCCATTAAACGACGATAAACCCCCCTTACCTGAGTTAATCTGGCGAATCTTTAAGCTTCAAGCTTTTCTCTTCTCCAACCTTCTTCCTCTTGCTCTGCCTCTTTGCCCCTTTTCCTCTTTTCAGCCGCTTCTCTGCTTTTCACGTAAAACCCTTTCTTTACCAAAAATGGACTCTTTTTCTTATTTCCAACTTATATATATTTTCCAATAATTATTATTCCAATAATAATAATAATAATAATAATAATAATCCAATAATTCCAATTATTTAATTAAATTAATAAATATAATATTAACTTAAATTAAATAATTATCTTATTTTTATCGGGGTGTTACAACTCTCCCCCACTAAAAGAGTTTTCGTCCTCGAAAACATACCTCAAGCGAATAACTCTGGATAAGACTCCTTCATCTGACTCTCCAGTTCCCAAGTCACATTGCCACCTGCTGGTCCTCCCCAAGCTACCTTCACCAAAGCAATCTCTTTACCCCGCAACTGCTTCAACTCTCGATCCTCGATCCTCATAGGTGATGTTTCAACAATCAGGTTATCTCTCACCTGTACATCATCTACTTGGACCACATGTGACGGATCAGGAATGTACCTCCTCAACTGAGACACATGAAAAACTTCATGCAAATTCGCAAGTGACGGCGGTAAAGCGATACGATAGGCTACCTCCCCTATCCTCTCCAAAATCTGATAAGGACCAATAAATCGAGGTGTCAACTTCTTCGACTTCAAAGCTCGACCAATTCCAGTTATCGGAGTAACACGAAGAAACACATGATCTCCCTCTTGAAACTCAAGTGACTTCCTCCTCTTGTCGTGATAACTCTTCTGACGACTCTGAGCAATTCTTATCTTCTCCTGAATCATCTTAATCTTTTTCGTAGTTTGTTGAACAATCTCCGGTCCAACCACAGCACTCTCACCGGACTCATACCAACATAAAGGCGTCCGACATCTCCTACCATACAAAGCTTCAAACGGTGTCATACCAATGCTCGAATGAAAACTATTGTTGTAGGTAAACTCAATTAAAGGTAAATAACAATCCCAAGCACCTCCCTTTTCCAAAACACAAGCCCTCAAAAGGTCTTCCAATGACTGAATCGTCCTCTCAGTCTGACCATCAGTCTGCGGATGATATGCAGAACTCAATCTCAGCTTAGTTCCCAAATCCCTCTGCAAACCTTCCCAGAACTTCGATGTAAATCTAGGATCTCTGTCCGAAACAATACTCGACGGAATACCATGCAAACTTACAATCTTCTCAATATACAATTCAGCTAATCTCTCTAACGGATAATCCATTCTGATCGGAATGAAATGAGCCGATTTTGTCAATCTGTCTACAATCACCCAAATAGCTTCAAAATTCTTACTTGTCCTCGGTAAACCAGAAACAAAATCCATACTGATACTATCCCACTTCCACTCTGGAATAGCCAACGGTTGCATTAGCCCAGATGGCTTCTGATGCTCAATCTTTGACTTCTGACAAGTCAAACAAGAATAAACAAAACTCGCAATTTCTCTTTTCATTCCCGGCCACCAAAATAACTTTTTCAAATCATGATACATCTTCGTAGCTCCAGGATGAATACTCAGGCCACTACGATGTCCTTCCTCAAGAATACTCTTCTTAAGTTCGGTAACATCCGGAATACACACCCGATTACCAAATTTCAAAACACCATTCTCATCAACTCTGAATTCACCACCTTGACCTTGATTCACTAGAGTCAACTTATCAACCAAAAGCACATCGGATTTCTGACCCTCTCTAATCTCATCCAGAATACCACTCGTTAACTTCAACATTCCCAATTTAACACTATTGTGAGTACTCTCACACACCAAACTCAAGTCTCTAAACTGCTCAATTAAATCCAATTCCTTAACCATTAACATAGACATATGCAATGATTTCCGACTCAATGCATCAGCCACTACGTTTGCTTTACCCGGATGGTAATTCAAACCAAAGTCATAATCCTTCAGAAACTCTAACCATCTCCTCTGTCTCATATTCAGCTCTTTCTGATCAAACAAATACTTTAAACTTTTATGGTCACTGAAAACCTCAAATCTTGACCCATACAAGTAATGTCTCCATAACTTCAGAACAAATACCACAGCTGCCAACTCTAAATCGTGCGTCGGATAGTTCCTCTCGTGAACCTTCAGTTGTCTCGAAGCATAAGTTACAACCTGCTTACTCTGCATCAAAACACCACCCAAACCCAACAATGAAGCATCACAGAAAACCTCAAATGGTTCCGACGGACTCGGTAATATCAGAATAGGAGCAGTAGTTAACCTTCTCTTTAACTCTTGGAAACTTTCTTCACATTTTGAGTCCCAAACAAACGCTTGCCCCTTTCTAGTCAACATCGTCAACGGTAACGCCAACTTAGAAAATCCCTCAATGAACTTCCTATAATATCCTGCAAGTCCAAGAAAACTCCTTATCTCAGAAACTGACTTCGGAACTTCCCACTTAGATACCGCTTCTATCTTAGAAGGATCAACAGCAACACCATCTCTTGAAATCACATGACCAAGAAAACTAACCTCTTCTAACCAAAATTCACACTTTGACAGTTTAGCAAATAACTTCTTTTCTCGTAGAACTCCTAAAACCACTCTCAAATGCTCAACATGCTCTTCTTCAGATTTCGAATACACCAAAATATCGTCAATAAACACCACAACAAACTGATCTAGGTACGGATGGAAAATCCTATTCATATACTCCATAAACACTCCAGGCACATTAGTCACACCAAAAGGCATTACAGAATACTCATAATGTCCATACCTCGTTCTGAAAGCAGTCTTCTAAATATCCTCAGTTTTCACACGTATCTGATGATACCCAGATCTCAAATCTATTTTGCTGAACACACTCGCACCAACCAACTGATCCATCAAATCATCAATCCTTGGCAAAGGATACCGATTCTTGATCGTCACTTTATTCAGTTGCCTGTAGTCCACACACAACCTCATAGTACCTTCTTTCTTCTTAACCAATAACACTGGTGCACCCCACGGTGACACACTCGGACGAATAAATTTCTTATCCAACAGATCTTCCAACTGACTCTTCAATTCAGTTAACTCAACAGCAGACATACGGTACGGAGCCATCGACATCGGCCTAGTACCGGGTACCAAATCAATCGAGAACTCAACTTCACGCTCTGGCGGTAATTCATTCACTTCTTCAGGAAACACATCAGGAAAATCACACACCACGGCTAGATCGCGAATCACAAGTTTATCTTTAGCCTCCAAAGTCGCTAACAACATAAACAACTCTGCCCCATCTGCTACTGCTTCATTCACCTGCCTTGCAGATAGAAACAAACTCTTCCCTTCCTCAATCTCAGGAAAGATCACAGTCTTATCAAAACAATTGATATAAACTCGGTTACACACCAACCAGTTCATACCCAGAATAACATCAATCTGCACTAGTGGAAGACACACTAGGTCCATCCCAAAGTCTCTACCAAAAATACTCAAAGGACAATTTAAACAAACTGAAGTAGTAGTCACTGAACCCTTCGCAGGAGTATCAATCACCATACTTCCATGCATCTCAGATATCTCTAACTTAAGTTTCACAGCACAATCCAAAGATATAAAGGAATGAGTTGCACCTGTGTCAATAATAGCTACAAGAGGAAAGCCATTAATATAACACGTACCTCGGATCAAACGATCATCTGCAGAAGTCTCAGAACCCGATAAAGCAAAGACCTTGCCTCCCGACTGGTTCTCTCTCTTCGGCTTAGGACACTGTGGGCTAATATGACCCAACTCTCCACAGTTGAAACAAGTCACAGTCTTCGACCGGCACTCTGCAGCCAAATGACCACCTTTTCCACACTTGAAACACTTCCTCTCAGCACTGGTACACTCATGGACACGATGTCCAGCCTGACCACATTTGTAACACTTAGCAGGGGCACTGGAGTCTCCCCCACTAGGCCTCTTCATCCCACTCTGTCTTTGGAAACCTTTGCCAGCTGCATACGGTTTCCCACGATCATTCTGATTCTTGCCTTTCCTATCAACCCTCTGTTGATAGCTCTCCGCTCTGGCTTTGGTATCCTGCTCAAAAATCCTGCAACAGTCAACCAAATCAGAAAACACTCTAATCCGTTGATACCCAATAGCCTGCTTGATCTCGGGACGTAACCCATTCTCAAACTTCACACATTTCGAAAATTCCCCAGTAGCCTCGTTATAGGGAGTGTAATACTTCGACAGCTCTGTGAACCTAGCAGCATACTCAGTAACAGACCGGTTGCCCTGCTTCAATTCTAAGAACTCAATCTCTTTCTTTCCTCTGACATCCTCTGGGAAGTACTTCCTCAGGAATCTCTCTCTGAACACAGCCCAAGTGATCTCAGCATTCCCAGTAGA
This sequence comes from Lathyrus oleraceus, assembly GCF_024323335.1. NCBI lineage: Eukaryota > Viridiplantae > Streptophyta > Magnoliopsida > Fabales > Fabaceae > Lathyrus > Lathyrus oleraceus. The sequence continues at coordinate 66,645,873 of NC_066580.1, read as the reverse complement.
TTCCAACTCAGTGCGGGTAGCAACCCACCAATCATCTGCTTCTTCTGACAGCATATGCGTACCGAACCTGACCTTCTGGTTATCGGCACACTCAGTCACTCGGAAGATCCTCTCGATCTCCTTCAACCACTTCTGAGCACCATCTGGACCGTATGCTCCCTTGAACATTGGAGGATTGTTCTTCTGGAACTCACTCAGTTGACGAGCAGCTCCCATTCCCACAACATTCGGATTTCCCCCAAGTACTCCAGCTAGCATACCCAGAGCCTCAGCAATCGCAGCATCGTCTCTACCTCTTCCAGCCATCTCTATTCTGAAAACCCAATCAAGCTAAAACAATAAGTACTGATAGGGTTACACAACACCTATCCTGTACAGGGGAACAGAATAATTACTACTCGACTCGACCAACCAGGCTCTGATACCACTAATGTAACACCCTTCTAAAATAACCCAAATATTTAATTAAAATGGCAATATATCAATCAGAGTAATTATGCAATTAAGGGTGTCACACAATGATTTCACACCATTCACCATAATAACTGTCATGCTCTTTTATTAATTCAAAACATAAAGCATTTGCACAATACGCAGCGGATAGAGATTAAATCAATCATGCAAAACATGTAGCATATTACATGTAAACTGGTTCACAACCAACAACAAAACATTTAAAACATCCCATCCCGATGTTACATCTACCAGAGCATGACCCACTAAGGAACTACACTAGACTTCAAGTACTAGCTCCTACTCAATCACTGCTCGTTACCTGAAAAATAGTTGTAAGGGTGAGTTCCTCAATCGATATAAAAAGCATTATAGAATATCATGAAATGCCAAGTAAATAACACGTTAATCACCCTAATCATATCACACATTCGGTAACGACACATTAACTCAAATATCATACTCAATTTCAACGCAATCCCTACTCATACTCAATGCCAATACAAACACACGTATAATATTGGAATACATCCATTCATATTATACGCCATACATACATTATGCAATGAGACTCCATGCATGCGGCACCGACTATTCGTGAACATATAGTTCACCTCACCGATCAAATCCAGATACGGCTACCAAGCCCACTAGTCCCACTCATTTGAGACCTAGTGACTCACTCACTAATTCCTCACCATGGGAATTAGCTACCACCCCAAGGGCTATGCTATGCACGCTAATCACCTAGCATGCAAACATCAACAACAATCCACAATGATTTACTCACTAATTCCTCACCATGGGAATTAGCTACCACCATAAAGGCCACAATATGCATGCTAATTCACCTAGCAATGCAACATCATCAACAACAATCCACAATGGACATATGCTCACACTCTAAGCCATAAAACAGTCCATTCACCAACACATGCATAATATATACATTCACAACATTATGTATATTTTCACACATCATCAGCATATTTATCAAAACATCATATCATGTCAAATAATTAATCACAGTATTAACACACTCCACTAATACCTATACTGCTCAAAACAGCGGGAATTAATCCCTATTACATCATACGCCAATATAGGCCAAACACCAATTATGCACACATTATTCAAATATTAATTTTTCACTTTTCCAACAGTGTTAACCGGTTAACGCCCTGGGTTAACCGGTTAACGCAACACAGAACACGCTTTCTGGCAAAACTCAACAGTGTTAACCGGTTAACGCCCTGGGTTAACCGGTTAACGCAAACAGAACAGCAATATTCACAAATCACAACAGTGTTAACCGGTTAACGCCCTGGGTTAACCGGTTAACGCAAGCAAAATAGCAATACTTCACAATTCCTAACAGTGTTAACCGGTTAACACCCTGGGTTAACCGGTTAACGCAAGACAGAAAGCTGTTCCTGCGCTAACACGAAGCAGAATGCAGAATTCTCCGCATTTTCCGCCGTTGGAGGACTTCCGGACCTCCGATTCCGATTCCGTAACAAGCTATACGTTCGGGAAATCACAACCCATCCAATTACAGATTCAATTTCAGTTTTAACACAACTTATCCAACATATTTTTTCAGCATTCAACATCCCAATTAGGGTCAATTCAACGGTTCATCACTACCCATTACATGTTAACCCATAATACCCATTAAACGACGATAAACCCCCCTTACCTAAGTTAATCCGGCGAATCTTTAAGCTTCAAGCTTTTCTCTTCTCCAACCTTCTTCCTCTTGCTCTGCCTCTTTGCCCTTTTTCCTCTTTTCAGCCGCTTCTCTGCTTTTCACGTAAAACCCTTTCTTTACCAAAAATGGACTCTTTTTCTTATTTCCAACTTATATATATTTTCCAATAATTATTATTCCAATAATAATAATAATAATAATAATCCAATAATTCCAATTATTTAATTAAATTAATAAATATAATATTAACTTAAATTAAATAATTATCTTATTTTTATCGGGGTGTTACAAATCTCTCCAATCATATCAATGCCCCACATTGCAAAGGGCCAATGGGCTGTCAACACGTTCAATGGAGCAGGAGGTACATGTACTTTGTCTGCATAGATCTGGCACTTGTGACAAGTTCTGGAGTGCTGGTGGCAATCAGCTTCCATGGTAGACCAATAATACCCTGATCTCAGAATCTTCTTGGCCATCGTATGTCCACTAGAATGAGTCCCAAAAATACCGTCATGCATGTCTTCCATAATCTTTTCTGCTTCCTTTTTATCCACACAGCGAAGCAAAGTCGAATCATGATTACGTTTGTATAATACTCCATTACTCAAAAAGAATTTAGCGGAGAACTTCCTCAGAAATTTTCTGTCATTGATGGATGCCCCTTCAGGGTATTCCTGAGTTTCTAAATATCTTTTTACTTCGTGGAACCAAGGTTTCTCTTCTACTTCATCAGCATTAAGTTCATAACAATATGCTGGTTCATCTAATCGCTCAATGGTGATCATGGGAGCTTCATTGTCCCATCTGACTCTGAACATAGATGACATGGTAGCCAATGCGTCTGCCAACTGATTCTCTTTTCGTGGAATATGTTCGAATGTAATCTCTTCAAAGTATGGGATTAATGTCAACACCCGCTCTCGATAAGGGATGAGATTCGGATGTTTAGTGTCCCATTCTCCTTTGATCTGACTGATTACTAAGGCTGAGTCTCCGTACACACTCAAAAACTTGATTCTCGGGTCTATAGCAGCTCTGAGTCCCAAAATACATGCTTCATACTCAGCCATATTATTGGTACAATCAAAATATAGTCTAGCAGTGAAAGGCGTAGGGCACCCCTTGGGAGAAATAATTACAACACCAACACCATTGCCCAATGCATTAGAAGATCCATCAAAAACCATAGTCCATCGGGACCCCAGTTCGGGTCCTTCATCCGGTCCAGGTTCTTCATAATCAGTAACAAGCATAACATCCTCATCAAGGAACTCAAAATTCATAGATTGGTAATCATCAACTGCTTGATGAGCCAAATGATCAGCTAACACGCTTCCTTTGATTGCTTTCTGGGTAGTATACTGGATATCATACTCTGTTAAAATCATCTGCCATCTTGCTATTCTTCCGGAGAGAGCAGGTTTCTCAAATATATATTTGATAGGATCCATCTTAGAAATCAATAAAATGGTATGATTCAACATATATTGTCTTAGTCGGCGAGCAGCCCAAGCCAAAGCACAGCAAGTTTTCTCAAGCAGTGAGTATCTTGTTTCACAGTCGGTAAACTTTTTGCTAAGGTAGTATATTGCATGCTCTTTTCGACCAGACTCGTCATGTTGCCCCAGCACACACCCCATTGAATTTTCTAACACAGTCAAATACATGATTAGAGGTCTTCCTTCAACTGGTGGCATCAGAATTGGAGGTTCTTGGAGATACTTATTGATTTTGTCAAAAGCTTCTTGACATTCATCATTCCATATTATCTCTTGATTTTTCCTCAGTAATTTGAAGATGGGTTTGCAAGTAGCAGTTAAATGGGAGATAAATCGGGCAATGTAATTCAAGCGTCCCAAGAAACCTCTGACTTCTTTATCTGTACGGGGAACTGGCATTTCTTGAATAGCTCTCACCTTAGCCGGGTCAACCTCAATTCCTTTACCACTGACGATAAAGCCCAAGAGTTTACCGGATCTTACTCCAAAGGTGCATTTGTTCGGATTCAATCTCAACTTGTATTTCTTCAACCTCTCAAACAGTTTGTATAAATGATCGAGATGTTCTTCTTAAGTATGAGATCTGGCTATCATGTCATCCACATATACCTGTATTTCATGATGGATCATATCATGGAACAAAACCACCATAGCACGCTGGTATGTTGCCCCTGCATTCTTTAAACCGAATGGCATTACTTTGTAACAGAAAGTGCCCCATTGCGTCACAAACGTAGTTTTCTCCATGTCTTCAGGTGCCATCTTAATCTGGTTATAACCTGAGAATCCATCCATGAATGAGAATACCTTGTGTTGAGCGGTGTTATCTACCAGAACATCAATGTGCGGAAGTGGAAAGTCATATTTGGGACTTGCTTTATTTAAATCTCTGTAATCTACACACATTTGCACCTTACCATCCTTCTTTGGCACTGGTACCACATTAGCAACCCATTGAGGATAAGAAGTAACAGCTAGAAAACATGCATTAAATTGTTTCATAACCTCGGCTTTGATTTTCTCAGACATTTCAGGACGCATGTGACGAACCTTTTGCTTAACAGGATGACAATCTTCCTTCATCGGCAAACGATGTACTACTATATCAGTATCCAGTCCTGGCATGTCTTCATAAGACCAAGCAAAAATCTCTACATAGTCATGTAACATCTGAATCAATCTTTCTTTGACACTGTTTTCCAAGCCTGCTCCTATTTTAACTTCTTTCTTGTCTACTTCAGTACCCAGATTTACAATTTCAATTGATTCCTCATGCGGCTGTATAGTCTTTTCTTCTTGCAGTAACAGTCTGGCAAGCTCTCCAGGCACTTCGCAATCTTCCTCACTTCCATCCTCGGCTTGGTAGATCGGATTTTTAAAGCCATAATTAATAGTAGCAGAATTATTATCAACAGGATCCAGAGTGGATATGGATCTGCAATTTGTTACGTGAGTGTGTGTAAGAAAACATAGCTTATTTGAAAGATGACAAGAAAGATAAAGAGCGCAATATTTGAATGCAAAAAGTCCATTGATTTATTGAATGTGAATATGCTTATGAAAATGACAAAACCCTTAACAAATTAGCTATTGTGCCCCGGGCATAGACACAATGCTTTAAGAAGTTCAATTGTTCATAATAAAAATTACAAAATTTGAAACACTAAAATAAGCAATAACAATTACTCCTGACTAAAGGAAATCGGGATATTGTCTTCAGCCTTCCAATTATTGAGTCCGTCACCAATTGTTGGGAAAATCCAGCCATCCAAGTCGCAATCGCTATCAGCATCTTCTACAGCATTAATATGATCTTTGACTATCTTTTCAGAGCTAAACCCCAGGCCAAATTTATCAGACTTGTACGGTACATCGATCAGTTGACCCCAGCCAGTACGACCACCATCTTCAACCACGGCTTGAGCATCTTTCAGAGAAATCATAGCAGGAGGAGCACGAATAACCTTGGGCACACGGGAAGTTGGCTTAAGGACAGGACTGGTCGGAGGAACTACTTCAAATGACTGAGAAGGAGTCTCAAAGAATTCACCATCCATCTCGACGTATCTGAAGGTATGCACACTACTGACAATATACTCTTCTTCTCCATACACAGTGACAATCTTTCCCTCTATTGGATACCCCAGCTTTTGATGGAGAGACGAAGCTACAGCACTTGCCCCATGGATCCAAGGGCGTCCCAGCAAGCAGGAATAGGCAGGACGAATGTTCATTACGTAACATGTAGTGTTGAAGACTTGAGGTCCTATCTTGATAGGGAGAACCACTTCACCATGGACAACACTCTTCGCACCATCGTAAGCACGCACCACAATGTCACTAGGTTTCAGTTCAATGTTTTTATAGTCAAGCTTATCGAGCACAGCTTTCGGTAGCACATTCAAAGAAGAGCCATTGTCGATCAACACATGAGACAAGGTGATCCCCTTACACTCAATGGAGATTTGCAGAGCTTTATTGTGATTCTTTCCTGCTGGTGTCAGGTCAGCATCAGAAAAGCCTATGCCATTATCAACAGCCAAGTTAGCAACATAATTTTCTAACTGATCGACAGATGTCTCCTGAGGTACATGAGCGGTCTTCAAGAATTTTATCAACGCATTGGCATGAGATTTAGAAGATAACAACAAGGATAACATCGAAATTTTAGACGGAGTATGCCCCAGCTGTTCTACCACATCAAAATCACTCTTACGGATGATTTTCAGCATTTCTTCCATTTCCTGCTTGGCAACATCTTCGGTAGTAACTTCGACTGGTGTCTTTGACTGAGAAGGATTGATTACTGGTCCCTTTCCTCGGGTTTTAGGGGCGGGAGGTGAGATTTCTGGAGAGAAGATCCTTCCACTTCGAGTAATTTTACTAGTCCCAACAATGTCAACGTCATTAGGATTAGCAGAATTATCATCTTGCTTTATGTCGTGGATGTAAACATCACCTCCAAAATTCCACGGAATGGCTTTGCTTGAGGAATACGGTACTGGGCCAGGTGCAGTAATAATTAGGGGAGCTACCTTGGGCTCAGCAGTAATCTTCACAGGCACTCTAGTAGCGGTAATCTTCACTGGAACTTTGGACCTAGCAATCACAGATATTTCTTCAATAGGGTTTTCCACCTTAGGAATCTTTTCAAAGAGAATTGTACGATCATCCATCAGCCGTTGAATACCATTCCTCAACTTCAAGCAATCATTGGGTCGGAGTATACAGAGATCGCAATTTTCAGCACAACCTGGAAATAAACCAGCTTGCAATAAATTCTTCTTGATGATCAGGAGAGGAGATGCTAAGTCAGCTACATTAGTAATGTGAGAATTGTCATCCACAACATTAACAGTCTTGTCATGATTAGGCATAGGAGCAGTGATGACATTAGGAGTCTCCGGAGGATCAAATTCAATTTCTCCAGCGTCGATCATATCCTGAATCTTATTCTTCAACAACCAACAATCGTTTGTATCATGCCCGGGGCTATCGGAGTGATATGCACACCTGGCATTGGGATTATAACGAGGAGAAGTAGTGTTGGGATTTGCAGGAGGATCTCTGAGGGTAATTAAATTTGCTTTTAGCATACCCTGCAGTGCTTGTGCTAAAGTCATATTGATCTTGGTAAACTGCCTTCTTGGTCTGTCTTGTCTGTGTTGGAAGTTTTGAGATGGCGGTGCTGCAATCGTAACGGCTCCAACAGTATGGTCACGGTTTTTCTTGTTATGACCCCTTTGACCGTACACAACATTCGATTCATTCTTCCCCTGATAGGACTTTTTGGTGCTTGCAGAGGTAGCCGCCTGTATCTTTCCACTTCGAATGCCGCTTTCAACATGTTCACTCGTCAATATAAGTTCAGTGAAACCCGATGAGGAACTTCCCAATAGATGGCTGTAGAATGGGCCAGTCAGTGTACCCATGAACATGTCCACTAATTCTCAATCAGTCATAGGGGGTTTGACTCTGCCAGCCAAGTCTCTCCATTTTTGAGCATATTCTTTGAAGCTTTCTTTAGAGCCCATAGTCATATTCTGCAGTTGTAGCCGAGTAGGCGCTAATTCAGAATTATACTGGTAGTGCTTGTAGAAAGCTGTCGTTAAATCAGTCCAGGTGCGGATGTTAGAGCTCTCGAGCTGATAATACCACTCTAACTGTGTTCCAGACAGACTCTCTTGGAAGAAATGGATCCATAGCTTCCTATCAATGGTATACGGCTGGATCTTTCTCACATAAGCTCTCAGATGCATCTGAGGACAAGACGCACCATCATACTTAGTGAAAGCGGGGACCTTGAATTTGCGAGGAATGACCACATCAGAGACCAGACCTAAGCTTTCGAAATCCAGACCGGGCGCATTTCTGACCCTCCATAGCTAGCATACGTTCTTCCAGCAACTTATACTTATCATCTTTCGGAGAGTACTGTTCATTTTCATAATTTTCATAGTCGTCCTCGGGGTTAAAGGGATCAGCATTCTCATCTCCGAATCATTTTCTGTCTCATCTTCTTTATCCTTCGGAATTCCAATCTTGACTCCTGGAGCCTGTCCTTTAAGCCTTCTTCCCGGGTTAATGTAACTCACAGATTTCTTGTCCTTCTTCTTCTCGAGCAATAGAGTCTTCAGTTCCTCCTGCCCCTTGGATAAGTTCAAGATCATCTCCTGGAATTGAGCATTCTGAGCCTAGAGATCCTTGACAGTTTGTTCGAGGGCCATTTTTCTGTTTGAGAGGAAGACCATGAGAACATTGATCCTTTAGAGTACCTGTTATGCAATGTTGTGTTATGTTATGCAATGTATGAAATGTTTCCAAGGACTTTTGAAATTTAACTTTGCGTAAACCACCAAAAAGGGGAACTTTTATTAATAATTTCTTTAATCAATGTTCATTACAAGAAAAAATGAAAGCTTAAGTCTCCCAGGGACGACTTCTTTTTGGGCGGAGATATGCATTGAGACTTCGTTCCTCATTAAGCTGGCTGGTGAGCTCTAATACTTTCTTCCTTTCAGCACAGAATTGAGCTTCAAAAGTATCCCTTTCCTCTCTCAACTGGATCCAAGATTTCTTCAATTCTTCAACATTGGTAGGCATATCTGGATAAGGAATGATCTGAGGGGTACCTCCTTCAACTTTTGGTTCAACAATCAGAGGTCCGATTGCAAGATATGGCATGATAAGCTCACGAGCTCTGGCGCGTACCCATCTGAGATAAGGTTCCATAGGAATAGAGTTTTTCTGTCCTAAAGTACTTCTTTTCACCATGCCCCAAGCTCGTACAAACCTTTGACGGAGACCTTGAGAATCGTTGTCATAGTCAAACACAGTGCCTTGGATAATTATTTCATGTGGACCATCTCTTCGAGCATAACCAAACTGGCGTAGGGCTAAAGCAGGATTATAAGTAATACCTCCTCTTATCCCCAGGAGTGGTACGTTAGAGAATTCTCCACAACGGTCAATGATGATAACATTTTCTTTGGGTTGGGGACACCAATGGATGTCTGAATGGGAGAGCGACATTATCCTTTGAGACCATTTCAAATTTTGCTCATTCTTCAAGACTGATTGAGGAAGGTGCGAAATAAACCACCTAGATAATAAAGGTACGCAACACATGAGAGTCCCTTTCCTTTTCATAGTACGAGTGCGAAGGGAATGCAAAATGTCTCCAAGCAAGGTGGGCACAGGGTTATGAGTGAGAAATATCTTAACATCATTCATGTCTATGAATTGATCCGGATTAGGAAATAGCACCAAACCATAGATTAGTAATGCTAGAACATCTTCGAAAGCGTGGACACTCATAGCTTTTAGGAATTCTCGGGCCTTATTTATCAGAAATTTGGCAAGTAAACCCTTAACTTCACTTCTTGTTACCCAATTAGTTTCAATGTCGGACTTTGTCATGTGTAAAGCCGCGACAACCTCTTCAGACCTCGGAATCTTTTCTAAACCACTTAAAGGTGTTTGATCAAGGATAGGTATCCCAAGAAACTTGGAAAATTCTTCTAATGTGGGTACCAGCTGATAATCTGGGAAGGTGAAGCAATGATGTTTAGGATCGAAGAACTGGAATAGAACTCTCATCATATCTTCCTTGAAACCGGTGGTAACTAAATTGAGGAGATAACCATGTTTCTTGATGAACTGAGTATGATCGGGAAATTCCAACACTAAATCCTTGAGTTGAGGAGAGGTCGCTACAAAATTGATCCGGATGGTCTTCCTGGAAGCCATAGCCCTACAAAACAGAGCAAAGTTAAATCCCTAAGTCCTCGAAATGGTTAGTGCAATGCCATGATGTCATGATGTTATGATGTTATGATGTCAAGTAAGTAACAAGCACAAACAAGTCACACCACAATCATTCCTAGGTTTTAAGGCTTGCATGAGTTCCATAGGTAAGTAACCTCCCCACTGAAGTTTGGTTGGTTCAACCTGTCCTAGAATAGTAACCAGGTTCTAGAAGGATCTCAAATCATTGACCTTTCCTTAAGTCCACTTCAGTGCAACACCAAGCGGTTGACCAAAATTTCCCTAAAGTCCAATCTCAAAGAGTGTAGTATCGAGTATCAACCAACCCCAGTCGAAACCGAAGTCAGTTATCTCACTACTTTCTAATGGCTAGGATGAGTCAATTAGGATTCTAAAGGTCTGGTTAATGCTTTGATGACACCATGCAGACGCCAAATTTTTCCTCAAGTAAACATGAGGAACATCAGGACATCCAAAGTGTCACATTAACCGTAGCCATCATTTTAACCATTCCAGTATACGCTAGACAGTCGCGATGATCTCTTGCTACTTACCTAAGGTACAATAGATCCGGGTGTAGGATCTTTCACTCAAGCATAGAATACCCAAACAATCCCTTAAAAGTAAATCAGACAAAGAAACAATTCGAAAACATAAGTGATCTTATCTTTAAGGTAACCTCTCTTTTTAAGATTCCCCAGCAGAGTCGCCAGTTCTGTGATACGGTGAACTGACTTTGTGTTTTTGCTTTGAAAAGCAATGTTGCGGATAGCAAGAGTCGCCACCGACTTTTCTTTTATCCAATAAGGAAAGGCGGAAAATAACAGGAAAAACCTTGATTAGATTTTGAGTTCGGGAGGTACATTATACAAAGGGAAGGTGTTAGCACCCTTTGTATCCATGGTTATCCATGGGCTCTTAATTGCTTAACTCACTTATGTTTTCCCTGTTTGAGAAAGTGTTTGAGAAATGTGGTGTGTTTAGAAAATATTTTGAAAGGAGAGTTTAACTTTGTAATGATTCTTGTACGAATGTATACAAAGTGTTTATCTCGTTTGATTTTGAAAGATGTTTAGAAAAATATAACTCGACGATGATTCTGGTGCAATGTATACCAAGTGGTGATTTTCTAAAAGATGTTATGAAAAGTGTGAGGTGTGAAAAGTATTTTAAGCTGTGAGCAAGCATTTAAGAGTTATACCTAACCAAGGTCTTTATAGGTATTTCCTATCCTTAGGAGGGTAAAACTGTCCTTACTATTGAGAAGTAAGTAGTCTTATCCTTTGGATGTAAAGGGACATCGTGGGGTCGCCGATTGGTCATTGAAGGCAACATTTGTAAGGATACCTTAGCATTCGAAGGGACGATCATCATTTAATCGCAGGCTACAACGATGGGTCATCGAGGGACAAAGTCATATATTCGAAGGCAACGTTCGAGGGACAAGGTCATATATTCGAAGGCAACGTTCGAGGGACTATGAATTATCTTGTAGGGACATTGACCTTTTGATCGAAGGGACTATGACTTATCTATTTAGGGATGATGATGATTTAATCGAAAGGGTCTTTGCTAAGGGTATCCCCACATTCGCGGGACATGACCGTAATATCGTAAGGCAACAAAGAGAGGGTTACCCTAGAGGTGAAAGTGTGGAAATGATTGGATTCAGATATATTATCTTGAATTAATTTATCTAAGTTCGATTATTTATCTTTCCATGCAATCCTATTAGCATACATCTAGACAGTTATATTCACAGTATGGAAAAATTAAAGTGCGAAAAATAAGACTACGCTATTACATGGCTTCGGGATGGGGGTACATAATTTAAAAGGGGATATAAAATATCTAAATCTTAATTAACGAGTACAAAATTAAAAGGGCATACAAACTAATAAAACCTAATTAAACTAAAAAGAAAGAAATAAAAAAAATAGATTTTAATTATTCAAAATAGCCCATTTTAATTAATTAAGTGATATATGAAAATTTAATTAATAAACTAGATTAAATTATATCCTAGTTTAAATAACTAATATAATATATTAATTAGAAAATTAACTAATGGGTTTTATTTTAATAATAGAAAAATAGTGGTGAATTAATTATAGTGGAAAGGGAGTAAACATAGTAACCCAGGACCTCTACGTTGCAGTGAGGGGGGAGCTACCAACAAGCCATGTTGGTCCATTCGTTATTTATTCGCCTTCATTAAAATATATATTAATTCTACATGGATTTTTCCCTTTTGACACAACACCACCATGCATGTTACAGCTTTCTCTCTTACGGCAAACTACTTTATTTTTTCTCATGTTGTTTCTTTCATGTGAATACAACAAACCTGTAACTTCATCTTATATCAAACCACACACATAAAATAAGATCATATGTAATCATCATGCAATAATAAAAATAGCCATGCACAAATTAAGAAGCTTATATTATTTTACTCATGTATTAGTTCTCTTTACTGCAAGTGATAATGATAAAACAAACCTTACACATACATGTTAAAGACAACCAAGGATTTATATTATCACCATTATATCATCATCATCATTATTATGTAATAACAGCATGTGAAATAAACATAATCATGTTAGAACCAACACTCATATAATAATAATTAAATGGCAGATATAATTCTTTAATCATGCAAACCTTGCCTTATGTATCTTCTTCTGTTGTATCTCTCCTCTTTTTCGTCCTCCTCTTCTCATGCAGCCATATGAAGTATTTATAATGGTGTGGATTAGGGTTTAACCTTGCTAAATATTTGGATCCCTTCCTATACTTTAGGGTTTAACCTTGCTAACTATTTGGATCCCTTCCTATACTTTAGGAGAGTTAGAGTTTAACCTTGCTAAATATTTGGATCTCTTCCTATACTTTAGGAGAGTTAGGGTTTAACCTTGCTAAATATTTATTAAATACAAATATTATTATAAATAATGAATAATTTAAATAAAAATTAATTTAAATTTTAGTTACATAATTGAATTAAAATTTAAACCTATTTCTATTTTTACTTTCATCATTTAAAAAAAAATCAAAATTATTCTTACTTATATCAACCAAAATTATTTTATAATTTATGGGCTTTTAAAAAAATGTTACTCTTATAAATAAATTTTATTAAGTAAAAAACGTGAATTACTAAATAAATACTATTTATAAATAATGAATAAATGGAACATGAGTCACTAAATTATAAAAAATAGTTATTATAACTTAATGAGCTTTAACAAATAAAATTAATTTAAAATTTTAATTATACAATTAAAATTCAAATCTATTTTTATTTATCATTAAATTAAAACTATTTTATTTATATATATATAATTTATTTATATCATACAGATAACCAAAATCATTATTATTTTTTTATATCTGTATCACATAATAAATGAATTAAAATTTATAATTTATATGAGAATGTATGTTAATGAATGAATGCAAATGTGAAATGAATGCCATGCATGAATCAATTTATCATAAAAATTAACAGGCAAATTTTGGGGTATGACAATAGTATACAACTCGCTTGCCGGCATATGTTGAAGACCTGCGTGCCTTTGACATTCTTGGCATCCTTTGGCAAACTCGATGCAATCTTTCAACATGTTGGGCCAGTAAACCCCTTGTCGGAACAACAACCATTTCATCTTATGGCCTGTCTGGTGGGCGCCACAGGCTCCACTGTGTACTTCATATATGGATAAGTACGCTTCGGTATCTCCCAGGAATTTGAGTAGTAACTCTTCAGGTGTCTTTTTTAGCAATTTGTTTCCTGACCACATGTAGGTCAAAGCCCTATATTTGCTTTTCCTGTCAGTACTTCCGATTGGATTCTCCAAATATTGGATAATTGGCTTTCTCCAGTCTGTCGGTGATAAACTGCTGATAGCAAAAACTCCATGTTCCCATGCCTTTTCGACTCCACGGGTTTCCTAACACTCTTCATCGAGCTCTCTGTCACGACCGACATTCTCGTCGAGGACGTCTTCTATTGGGGGCGTACTTGACACCATTTTTTCTCGAACCTCGATCATATCTTGTAACTTTGACTGAGACATATTATACCCTGAAGCGACTTAGGCCAGCTCGTTGGCCTCTTGGTTCTCTCTTCTAGGCATATGTCTTATGTCTGCAACTTCGAAATGTTCTAGTAACCGCGTTGCAGTCACAAAATATTTCAGCAGACTCCCCTTGATGCACTTATAGTCGCATGTGACTTGCTTTATTATCAACTCCGAGTCTCCCCTTACTTCAATTCGATTGGCTTCCATCCCCTTCAAAAGCTGGAGACTAACTATTAAGGCCTCGTATTCGGCTTCGTTGTTGGAACACTTTTCACTGATCTTATACTTAAACTTCGTCGGCCCCACCTGAGGGGATAATATCAATACCCCGACTCCCATTCCGTTTTTATGACTCGATCCGTCGAAATACAGATGTCATGGTGTGGTGTTGACCACATTCAGGGATGATTCTACCATGGCATGATCCACTATAAAATTCGCCATGATCTGGCCTTTCATGGCCTTTAAAGGCTTAAAAGTTAGAGAAAACTTTGTCAACGCCAGTGCCCATTTCCCAATTCTACTATGTAGAATAGGCTTAGACAACATCTGTTTAATAATATCGTAATGACACGAAACATAATCATCAACTGGTTTAATATATTGCTTCAATTTCATACAGGCAAAGTACAAACACGGACATAGTTTTTCTATGAGACTGTTCCTAGTTTCAGCATCTACCAACATCCTACTGAGGTAATATATAGGCCTTTCGACACCATTACAATCCTCTTGGGCTAACATGCTCCCTATAGTTGTATCGGAAACAACAATATATAAACTCATACTTTTATTTCTACTTGGAGGTGACAAGATAGGAGGCTTGGTAAGGTACCCCTTAATCGCGTCGAAAGCCTCTTGCTTTTCAGGGGCCCAGTGAAAATCACTCTCCTTCTTAATTTTAAGTAGCAGTGAAAACACCTTTGTTTTACCACTTAGATTCGAGATGAACCTTCTTAAGAAGTTTATTTTCCCTAACAAAGACTGGAGTTGTTTCTTTGTCGATGGGCTTTTGAGGTCTAAGATCGCCTTCGTCTTGTTCTAATTGATCTCTATACCTCGTTTGTGTACCACAAATCCCAAGAAGTCACCACCTGCGTGCACCCCGAAAGCACACTTCAATGGATTCATTTTCAATCCATATTTCCTCATTCTATCAAACGAGCGTCGAAGGTGATCCAGGTGCCTTTCTTGAGATGACGATTTCACCATGATGTCGTTAATATATACCTACATGAACTTCTGAATAAAGTCATGAAAGATGGCATTCATGTCCCTTTGGTACGTTCCTCCATTTTTTAAACCAAACGGCATGACGACCCACTCGTATGTCCCCAACACACCAGGGCATTGAAACGTTGTCTTGGGGACATCTTCTTCAGTAATGAGAATCTGATTGTAGCTAGAGTATCCATCAAGTAGGGTCAGATACTCAAAACCTGTGGCCGAGTCAACCAATATTTTCGCCACTAGAATCGAATATTCATCCTTTGGCGTGGCGTTGTTAGATCTCTGAAATCTATACAAATCCTAAGAGTTTCATTTTTCTTGATGACGGGTACGACGTTGGCCAACCATTCGACGTACCTTGTCGTTATTATGAAACGACTTTTTAGGAGTATTTCGATTTCTTCCTTGATCTTCGAAGTAATGTTCGGAGCGAACCGTCGAGGGTGTTTCTTCACCGGCTTCCTCCCAGGTTGGATAGGCAGTCGATGCTCTACTAAACTTCGATCCAAACCTGGCATTTTGTCATAATCCCAGGCAAAACAGTCCTGGATTCGGTCAATACCTCGACTAGTTTTACCTTCATCTCTGATCCCACCTTAGTACTTATGTAGGTTGGTCTTTTTGTGGTTCTATTTCCCAGGCCGATCTCTTCGAGGGGATCTTGCGCTTGCATCATCTGGCACTCATTTTGTGGGTTATTTTCGAACCCCAAAGGCTCATTGTCATAGATACAATCAAGCCTCCGGCTTTCTGAAGCTATTGTCTGGTCTAGTCGACCATCATCTAGACCTTCGGCCTCACATGCCAAATTCTGAAGTCTCTTTCTTTCCAAAATTGACTTCCTCTTGTTTTCATCCAAATAGGCCGAAATTCGAGTCAGGCTTTCTGACTCAGCAGTCATCCTTGTCGACTGCTGACCACCCTATAGGTGGAATTCCCGTCTCTGATCATGTGTCTTCCTCGTTATCCCAAATGAAACCATGATCAGGGTCCAAGTTCAAAACTCGAGCAGTATTGACGGAAGTATAGGATCCCGATTCGTCATCACATGGCGTTATGTTCGCTAAATGTTGGTCAAACAACCTCCTGGAATCCCTATCATCGACCCGGTAATAGCTTTGGTCGACTTTAATATTCTCTACGATGCTTTCCTTTCGCTGTAACACCCTTCTAAATTACCCCAAATATTTAATTAAAACAACAAATATATACATCAGAGTAAAGGTGCAATTAAGGGTGTCACACAAACACTTCACACCATTCACCATGATAACTGTCATGCTCTTTTATTAATTCAAGACATAAAGCATTTGCACAATACGCAGCGGATAGAGATTAATTCAATCATGCAAAACATGTAGCATATTACATGTAAACTGGTTCACAACCAACAATAAAACATTTAAAACATCCCATCCCGATGTTACATCTACCAGAGCATGACCCACTAAGGAACTACACTAGACTTCAAGCACTAGCTCCTACTCAATCACTGCTCGTTACCTGAAAAATAGTTGTAAGGGTGAGTTCCTCAATCGATATAATAAGCATTATAAAATATCATGCAATGCTAAGTAAATAACACATTAATCACCCTAATCATATCACACATTCAGTAACGGCACATCAACTCAAATATCATACTCAATACCAACACAATTCATACTCATACTCAATGCCAACACAAACACACATATAATATTGGAATACATCCATTCATATTATACGCCATACATACATTATGCAATGAGACTCCATGCATGCGGTACCGACTATTCGTGAACATATAGTTCAACTTCACCGACCAAATCCAGGTACGGCTACCAAGCTCACTAGTCCCACTCATTTGAGACCTAGTGACTCACATCACTAATTCCTCACCATGGGAATTAGCTACCACCCCAAGGGCCATGCTATGCACGCTAATCACCTAGCATGCAAACATCAACAACAGTCCAAAATGACTAACATCACTAATTCCTCACCATGGGAATTAGCTACCACCATAAAGGCCACATTATGCTATGCCAAATCACCTAGCATGCAACATCAACAACAATCCACAATGGACATATGCTCACACTCTAAGCCATAAAACAGTCCATCCACAATTACATACATAATATGTACATTCACAACATTATGCATATTTTCACACATCATCAGCATATTTATCACATAATCATATCATGTCATGCCAAATAATTCAATCACAGTATTAGCACACTCTACTAATACCTATCCTACTCAAAACAACGGGAAATAATCCCTACTATATCACACACCGATATAGGCCAATCACCAATTATGTTCACAACATTAAAATATCAATTTTTCCAATTTCCAACAGTGTTAACCGGTTAACGCCCTGGGTTAACCGGTTAACGCAACACAGAACACGCTTTCTGGCAAAACTCAACAGTGTTAACCGGTTAACGCCCTGGGTTAACCGGTTAACGCAAACAGAACAACAATTTTCACAAATCACAACAGTATTAACCGGTTAACGCCCTGGGTTAACCGGTTAACGCAAACAAAACAGCAATACTTCACAATTCCTAACAGTGTTAACCGGTTAACACCCTGGGTTAACCGGTTAACGCAAGACAGAAAGCTGTTCCTGCGCTAACACGAAGCAGAATGCAGAATTCTCCGCATTTTCCGCCGTTGGAGGACTTCCGGACCTCCGATTTCAATTCCGTAAAAAGCTATACTTTCGGGAAATCAAGACTCATCCAATTACAGAGTCAATTACAGCTTTAACATAACTTATCCAACACCATTTTTCAGCATTCAACATCCCAATTAGGGTCAAATCAATGGCTTATCACTACCCATTACATGTTAACCCATAATACCCATTAAACGACGATAAACCCCCCTTACCTGAGTTAATCCGGCGAATCTTTAAGCTTCAAGCTTTTCTCTTCTCCAACCTTCTTCCTCTTGCTCTGTCTCTTTGCCCTTTTCCTCTTTTCAGCCGCTTCTCAGCTTTTCACGTGAAACCCTTTCTTTACCAAATGGGACTCTTTTTCTTATTTCCAACTTATATATATTTTCCAATAATTATTATTCCAATAATTATAATAATAATAATCCAATAATTCCAATTATTTAATTAAATTAATAAATATAATATTAACTTAAATTAAATAATTATCTTATTTTTATCGGGGTGTTACAACTCTCCCCCACTAAAAGAGTTTTCGTCCTCGAAAACATACCTCAAGCGAATAACTCCGGATAAGACTCCTTCATCTGACTCTCAAGTTCCCAAGTCACATTGCCACCTGCTGGTCCTCCCCAAGCTACCTTCACCAAGGCAATCTCTTTACCCCGCAACTGCTTCAACTCTCGATCCTCGATCCTCATAGGTGATGTTTCAACAGTCAGGTTATCTCTCACCTGTACATCATCTATTTGGACCACATGCGACGGATCAGGAATGTACCTCCTCAACTGAGACACATGGAAGACCTCATGCAAATTCGCAAGTGACGGCGGTAAAGCGATACGATAGGCTACCTCCCCTATCCTCTCCAAAATCTGATAAGGACCAACAAATCGAGGTGTCAACTTCTTCGACTTCAAAGCTCGACCAACCCCAGTTATCGGAGTAACACGAAGAAACACATGATCTCCCTCTTGGAACTCAAGTGCCTTCCTCCTCTTGTCGTGATAACTCTTCTGACGACTCTGAGCAATCCTCATCTTCTCCTGAATCATCTTAATCTTTTCCGTAGTTTGTTGAACAATCTCCGGTCCAACTACCGCACTCTCACCGGACTCATACCAACATAAAGGTGTCCGACATCTCCTACCATACAAAGCTTCAAACGGTGCCATACCAATGCTCGAATGAAAACTATTGTTGTAGGTAAACTCAATCAAAGGCAAATAACAATCCCAAGCACCTCCCTTTTCCAAAACACATGCTCTCAAAAGATCCTCCAGTGACTGAATCGTCCTCTCAGTCTGACCATCAGTCTGCGGATGATATGCAGAACTCAATC
The DNA here is from genome assembly GCF_024323335.1 of Lathyrus oleraceus. Lineage (NCBI taxonomy): Eukaryota > Viridiplantae > Streptophyta > Magnoliopsida > Fabales > Fabaceae > Lathyrus > Lathyrus oleraceus. The sequence goes on along the minus strand of NC_066580.1, from coordinate 66,626,609 downwards.
TCAACTTAGTTCCCAAAGCCCTCTGCAAACCTTCCCAGAACTTCGATGTAAATCTAGGATCTCTGTCCGAAACAATACTCGACGGAATACCATGCAAACTTACAATCTTCTCAATATACAACTCGGCTAATCTCTCTAACGGATAATCCATTCTGATCGGAATGAAATGAGACGATTTTGTCAATCTGTCGACAATCACCCAAATAGCTTCAAAATTCTTAATTGTTCTCGGTAAACCAGACACAAAATCCATACTGCTACTATCCCACTTCCACTCTGGAATAGCCAACGGTTGCATTAGCCCAGATGGCTTCTGATGCTCAATCTTTGACTTCTGACAAGTCAAACAAGAATAAACAAAACTCGCAATTTCTCTTCTCATTCCCGGCCACCAAAATAACTTTTTCAAATCATGATACATCTTCGTAGCCCCAGGATGAATACTTAGGCCACTACGATGTCCTTCCTCAAGAATACTCTTCTTAAGCTCGGTAACATCCGGAATACACACCCGATTACCAAATTTCAAAACATCATTCTCATCAACTCTGAATTCACCACCTTGACCTTGATTCACTAGAGTTAACTTGTCCACCAAAAGCACATCGGATTTCTGACTCTCTCTAATCTCATCCAGAATACCACTTGTTAACTTCAACATTCCCAATTTAACACTATTGTGAGTACTCTCACACACCAAACTCAAGTCTCTAAACTGCTCAATTAAATCCAATTCTCTAACCATTAACATAGACATATGCAATGATTTCCGACTCAATGCATCAGCCACTACGTTTGCTTTACCCGGATGGTAATTCAAACCAAAGTCATAATCCTTCAGAAACTCTAACCATCTCCTCTGTCTCATATTCAGCTCTTTCTGATCAAACAAATACTTTAAACTTTTATGGTCACTGAAAACCTCAAATCTTGACCCGTACAAGTAATGCCTCCATAACTTCAGAACAAATACCACAGCTGCCAACTCTAAATCGTGTGTCGGATAGTTCCTCTCATGAACCTTCAGTTGTCTCGAAGCATAAGCTACAACCTGCTTATTCTGCAACAACACACCACCCAAGCCCAACAATGACGCATCACAGAAAACCTCAAATAGTTCTGACGGACTCGGTAATATCAGAATAGGAGCAGTAGTTAACCTTCTCTTTAACTCTTGGAAACCTTCTTCACATTTTGAGTCCCAAACAAACGCTTGCCCCTTTCTAGTCAACATCGTCAACGGTAACGCCAACTTAGAAAATCCCTCAATGAACTTCCTATAATAACCAGCCAAACCAAGGAAACTTCGAATCTCAGCAACAGACTTCGGAGCTTCCCACTGAGATACCGCTTCTATCTTAGAAGGATCAACAGCAACACCACCTCTTGAAATCACATGACCAAGAAAACTAACTTCTTCTAACCAACAACACCGGTGCACCCTACGGTGACACACTCGGACGAATAAATTTCTTATCCAACAGATCTTCCAACTGATTCTTCAATTCAGCTAACTCAACAGCAGACATACGGTACGGAGCCATCGACATCGGCCTAGTACCAGGTACCAAATCAATCGAGAACTCAACTTCACGCTCTGGCGGTAATTCGTTCACTTCTTCCGGAAACACATCAGGAAAATCGCACACCACGGCTAGATCGCAAATCACCAGTTTATCTTTAGCCTCCAAAGTCGCTAACAGCATAAACAACTCTGCCCCATCTGCTACTGCCTCATTCACCTGCCTTGCTGACAGAAACAAACTCTTTCCTTCCTCAATCTCAGGAAAGATCACAGTTTTATCAAAACAATTGATATAGACTCGGTTAAACACCAACCAGTTCATACCCAGAATAACATCAATCTGCACAAGTGGATGACACACTAGGTCCATCCCAAAGTCTCTACCAAAAATACTCAAAGGACAATTTAAACAAACTGAAGTAGTAGTCACTGAACCCTTCGCAGGAGTATCAATCTGTTGGTGTAAGCCCTAGAGGCCAATACATTTTGGTACTTGTATCGAATAATAAAAGGCATTCTCTTTATTATGGTTGATTAATAAAGTCCCTGGAATAGATAGTCCGTTTAATGTATTAAGTGTGACTTAATCATGAGAACACATTGAACATAAGGATACTATTCCTAAAGCATCCGTAGTCGAGCTTTAGTGTGAAGTGGGATAACATTAAAGCATTAAGACTATTATGTTTGTAGACTGATGATCACATCTCATGGATCATGGATAAAGAGTTATCAAGTCTTAAACATAGGTATGAATATTAGGAGTAATATTTATACCGGATTGACCCGCTATGAGAATACTATATAGAACGTTATGCAAAGTGTCATAAGTTATTCTCATGGTGATAATAGTGTATTCCACTCTTCGACCTGAAACCACTATGGATCCTAGGTGTGGAGTCGAGTGCTTTATTGCTGATCCAACGTTGTCCGTAACTGGATAACCATAAAGACAGTTGATGGGTACTCCACGAAGCATGCTGAGGGACATGAGTGACCTAGATGGAATTTGCCCATCCTGCATAACAGGATAAATGTCTACGGGCCCAATATTGAACTGGACAAGGATGACACGGTCTATACCTTGTGTTCAATATAGACATAAGGGCAAAAGGGTAATTATACACATAAGTATTATCACAGAAGGAATTGTCAGATCACATGACATTTTCGTGTCTTGGATAGCAGTGATGTGTTGCTAGATACCGCTCACTGTTTATTATGTTAAATACATGATTTAATATAATTGCCAACGCCGCGAAAACCTACAGGGTCACACACAAAGGACGGATTGATGAGAGATAGAGTAACTAAGGAATATCGTAAGGTACGGTGCCCTTAAGTGGATTATAGAACATCGTAAGGTACGGTGTACTTGAGTAGAATACGAAATATGGTAAGGTACCATGGGCTTAAGTGATTTTGGGCATATTATAAGATATGGGCCAAAATACACTTAAGTGGGCTTTTAGCTTGAAGCCCACACAAGTGGTTCTATAAATAGAACCCTTGTGCAGAAGCACTAAGTGCGGTTGCATTCTTTTCGTTTTCTCTCTCTCTCTCTCTCTCTCTTACTCAAAGCCTTCATTCGTACCAGCTAGCACTGAGATTGAAGGAAACCGTTCGTGTGGACTGAGTAGAGACGTTGTCATCGTTCAACGTTTGTGATCGTTTAGTGGATCTGCATCAAAGGGTTTGATCGTCACAAGAGATCTGCATCAAAGGGTTTTGATCGTCAGAAGAGATCTTCACCAAAGGTTTCAACCGTCATAAGAGGTAAATATTCTATCACTGATCATGACCATTCGTAAGGATCTCTAAAGGAGAAATTTTTAATTTCCGCTGCGCTTTGGGTCGCAATTCTCCTTCAGTGGTATCAGAGCCACTTACGAAACCATGAATCGGATAGCTGTTTAATTTCTGTATTAATATGATTAAAAGACAGAATGAATCGATTAATTAAACGGGCAATTAAATTTGGCATCATGAGTGTACGAGTTGGATGATTGATGTTGACTATGCTTCGGAATCCGACATTAGTATGGTGAAGCAGCGATACATCGATCGTCCATAGGTTACGCAATTGAGACCGATCAACTTATATATGATATAAGTAATCCTAATGCAAAATACGGTATATGTGATATACTGTTTCTGTTTCGTTCATTCGAACACTAAATGATTGTTTTCTTTTGAGCGATCAATGGTCATTTGCTTCGGAATCCGACATTAGTATGGTGAAGCAATGACCTGTTGATCAATCATACTGAATCAACAATCGAGGTGTGTTTGACGGTCTGAAATTGGCGCATTAGGGCTGGTGACGGCGCAAGGGTTGTGCCGTCAAGGAGTTGTCAATTTAGGGTTTTTTTTGGAACACGTGTGTTGACTGTTTCAAAGTTTGTTATTTGGCCGCGTGAAGCTCGTGTGACGAGCGTAACAAGCGTAACAAACTGGATGCGTAACGGTCGTAACAAGACGCGTGACGTTCGTAACAGACCCATAAATTGACCTGTGACGGTCGTAACAGACTCACAGAATTTTAGGCATTTCTGTTTTGACCTGTGACGGTCGTAACAACCCTATGACGCTCGTCACACTTACATGGCCTGTGACGGTCGTCACATGCCTGTGACGGTCGTCACACTCACAGAGTCAAAATTTAGGGGTTTCTGTTTTGTGACTACGCAAGGGTTGTGTTGATGCAAAACAATGTCCATTTCAAATGAATTGTTCATTAAAATTTTTGGACAGGGGCGCTGCCCCTCCAACCCCGCAAGGGCGCTGCCCCTTGACCCCGTCCGCTGACCGGTCAGCGGAAACCCCGGCTAACTCTGCGTAGTGTGATCAGTCGCCGAAATTTAATTTGGTTTTAATTAATTAAAGGAATTAAAATTAACAATAATAATGTGTTTGTTATTATTGCCTTGTTGTGATCAGTTATGGCCTTAGTCTTTCTTTATTTTATTTTGGGTTTTTAAATACGACCTGCGTGTCGTGCCTCTCCTTTTGATCTCTTAATGTAACTTCTTTTCTCATCTCAAACCCTCGTATGTAAAACGAGTTTCTTCTGTAATGTAATGATATGAAGAAAGAGAAGAATTCAATATCAAAGGAGAATAATGATATGAAGAAAGAGAAGAATTCAAGATCAAAGGAGGACAACCTTGAAGATCTTGCTTGGAGAAGCTTAGAGAAGAATTCAATACTAAAGGAGGACAACCTTGAAGATCTTGCTTAGAGAAGCTTAGATCGTTATTAGGTTAGCTTAGGTTCTCTCATTGGCTTGGGAGAACAATTGCGCTAGGGGCCATAACTGTTTCATTGTGTATGTATGTTGATGCATGTGAGAGACGATTTATATGATAAACAAGCCGGTGAGATCATAACAATTGCAATTCCCTCAAACTAAAATATTAAGTTTATGCTTTCCAAGTTTTAGCACTCACCAAGACTAGTATCGAATAATGTAGGTTTCGCCAAAGCGAGGTGCATGTTCTATATTGGTAAGGTGCGATGGGATAATTGTAATATCCAACTGCTAAAACAATGGGTCAAACTTAACTAAACAAATTATGAGAATATTATATATGTTTTCTTTCCAAGTTTTAGCACTCATCAAGACTAGTATCGAATAATGTAGGTTTCGCCAAAGCGAGGTGCATGTTCTATATTAGTAAGGTGCGATGGGATAATTGTAATATCCAACTGCTAAAACAATGGGTCAAACTTAATTATAATTTTCTTATATATGTTTTAGAAGCAAGAGTTGGGAATGATTCATATGATGGATTGGAATAAGGAGTTATTCACCCAACTGAAATTTTCGAGAGTTGTATGAGATACAACTGGAAGGAGTTCCTACCTAAATAACCTAGTTTTGTGTAATTCGCCTACGCGGACTTAGAACGAAGTGAAATATGGATCTCGACCCACTAGAAAATCTTCCAACGGGATTTTCCGAATCAAATGATGAGGGTCATTTGTTTTGAGTAAAATAGTGGGAGCATATTTGATTAAAGGCCTAATTAAATATGTCAATGATACTTATATTTTCTTAATCCTTATGTAGATAACCATGACAGCAAACACCTCTAACAACATCTTGCGATCAATCCTTGACAAGGAAAAATTGTCTGGGACAAATTTTCTGGATTGGCACCGAAACCTGAGGATTGTCCTCAAACATGATAAAAAGCTGTATGTCTTGGAGACACCTGTTCCTGAAGAGGAACCTCCTAGTTCTGCACCTAAGGCAGAAAGAGATGCTTATAAGAAGCATGTCGATGATGCCAATGAAACTGCTTGTCTCATGCTGGCTACCATGAACTCAGAATTGCAAAAGCAACATGAGAACATGTCAGCGTTCGATATGATCGAACACCTGAAGTTGCTCTATCAAGAGCAAGCAAGGCATGAGAGGTTTGAAGTTTCAAAAGCCCTTTTCCAAAGCAAGTTAGCAGAGGGAGCCCCTGTAGGTCCCCATGTACTCAAGATGATTGGGTATGTGGAAAACCTTGAGAGATTGGGCTTTCCCCTCGAAAAGGAACTTGCGACTGATTTGATCTTGCAATCGTTGCCAGATAGTTTCAGTCAATTTGTCCTAAATTTCAATATGAATGATATGGACAAATCTCTTCCTGAACTGCTAGCCATGTTAAGAACTGCTGAGCAGAATCTGAAGTCAAAAGGGAAGTCCATTCTGATGATCGGAAATGGAAAGAGGCAGAACAAAAGGCCCACTAAGCAGAGTGATAAGGGGAAGGGCAAGGAAGTTGCAAATCCCAGACCCACTGCTGCTTTGAAGCCTAGTGGAGGCATAGCAAAAGAAGGCACCTGCTTCCATTGCGGTAAGACCGGACACTGGAAGAGAAACTGCCCAAAGTACCTGGAAGATAAGAAGAATGGAGTAGAGACTTCAACTTCAGGTATTTTTGTTATTAATTCATCTACTTATGCATCATGAGTATTAGATACTGGATGCGGTTCTCACACTTGTACAAATGTGCAGGGGCTGAAAGGGAGTAGAGATTTGGCAAAAGGTGAAGTTGACCTACGAGTTGGCAATGGAGCAAAGGTTGCTACTTTAGCCGTAGGATCTTTTGTATTGACTTTACCTAGTGGTTTTATAATTCAGTTAGAGAACTGTTATTATGTATCTGCAATTAGCAGGAATATTATTTCCATTTCTTGTTTGGACAAGTTTGGTTTTTCATTTATAATAAAGAACAATTGTTGCTTAATTTATTTGAATGATATATTCTATGCTACTGCACAAATGAGCAATGGACTATATGTCCTTGATCTCATAATGCCAACTTATAACATTAATACTAAAAGGATGAAACCTAATGAGTTAAATCCATGATGAGTCACGTTGATCTTCCAAACTCCATTTGCGGACAGGCACTATTGACAACAGCTTACACACTTAACCGTATTCCATCCAAAAGGTTAATAAGACACCATATGAGATATGGAGTGGTAAGAAACCACATATGTCTTACATGAAGATTTGGGGTTGCGAGGTTTATGTGAAACGACAAATTTCAACTAAGCTTGAGCCCAAATCTGACAAATGCTTATTTGTGGGGTATCCTAAAGAAACAAGAGGATATTATTTCTACAATCCTTCTGAGGGCAAAGTGTTTGTCGCTCGAACTTGAGTTTTCCTAGAAAGGGATTTTATTTCCAAAGGAATCAGTGGGAGGAAAGTAGAACTTGAAGAAATTCAAGAATCACAAAGTATCGATACACCTATGGAGGAATTAGAGCAGGAAACACAAGTAGTTGTGTAAGAGCAACCTGCTCAAGTAGAACAAGACCAGCGTAGGTCAGGCAGGATACGTCACCTGACTAAGATATATGGATATCTGATCTAGGTGATGTATTACTCATGGATCAAGATGAGCCTGTGACCTACTCATGGAATCTTCGTTTTGATGAAACAGTAAAACAATATGGATTCATCAAGAACGAAGATGAGCCTTGTGTCTACAAGAAGGTTAGTGGGAGCATGATCGTATTCCTGGTATTATATGTAGATGACATATTACTTATTGGAAACGATATCCCTACCCTGCAACAAGCAAAGTCTTGGTTGGGGAAATGCTTTTCTATGAGGGACCTAGGTGAAGCAGCCTATATATTAGGAATTAGAATCTATAGAGATAGATCATAAAATGCTCGGCCTGAGTCAGAGTACATAGACAAGGTGCTGAGACGCTTTAATATGAATGATTCCAATGGTTATGTGTTTTGCTTAAATGGTGGCGCTGTGAGCTTGAAAAGTTCAAAGCAAGATACAGTTGCTGATTCTACAACCGAGGCCGAGTATATTGCTGCCTCAAGTGCAGCAAAAGAAGTTGTTTGGATCAAAAAGTTCATTAGTGAACTTGGCATAGTCCCTAGCATTGTGGATCCCATTGGTATCTATTATGATAACAATGGTGCTATCGCACAAGCTAAGGAGCCTAGATCTCACCGACGATCCAAACACATACTTAGACGTTGTGTGAGAATATGCAGAGTACCTACACTTGACAATATAGTTGACCCACTGACAAAGCCTCTTGCGCAGCAGAAGCATGATGGCCATACTAGATCAATGGGCATACGGGGTATGCCTGATTGGCTCTAGTGCTAGTGGGAGATTATTGGTGTAAGCCCTAGAGGCCAATACATTTTGGTACTTGTATCGAATAATAAAAGGCATTCTCTTTATTATGGTTGATTAACAAAGTCCCTGGAATAGATAGTCCGTTTAATGTATTAAGTGTGACTTAATCATGAGAACACATTGAACATAAGGACACTATTCCTAAAGCATCCGTAGTCGAGCTTTAGTGTGAAGTGGGATAACATTAAAGCATTAAGGCTATTATGTTTGTAGACTGATGATCACATCTCATGGATCATGGATAAAGAGTTATCAAGTCTTAAACATAGGTATGAATATTAGGAGTAATATTTATACCGGATTGACCCGCTATGAGAATACTATATAGAACGTTATGCAAAGTGTCATAAGTTATTCTCATGGTGATAATAGTGTATTCCACTCTTCGACCTGAAACCACTATGGATCCTAGGTGTGGAGTCGAGTGCTTTATTGCTGATCCAACGTTGTCCGTAACTGGATAACCATAAAGACAGTTGATGGGTACTCCACGAAGCATGCTGAGGGACATGAGTGACCTAGATGGAATTTGCCCATCCTGCATAACAGGATAAATGTCTACGGGCCCAATATTGAACTGGACAAGGATGACACGGTCTATACCTTGTGTTCAATATAGACATAAGGGCAAAAGGGTAATTATACACATAAGTATTATCACAGAAGGAATTGTCAGATCACATGACATTTTCGTGTCTTGGATAGCAGTGATGTGTTGCTAGATACCGCTCACTGTTTATTATGTTAAATACATGATTTAATATAATTGCCAACGCCGCGAAAACCTACAGGGTCACACACAAAGGACGGATTGATGAGAGATAGAGTAACTAAGGAATATCGTAAGGTACGGTGCCCTTAAGTGGATTATAGAACATCGTAAGGTACGGTGTACTTGAGTAGAATACGAAATATGGTAAGGTACCATGGGCTTAAGTGATTTTGGGCATATTATAAGATATGGGCCAAAATACACTTAAGTGGGCTTTTAGCTTGAAGCCCACACAAGTGGTTCTATAAATAGAACCCTTGTGCAGAAGCACTAAGTGCGGTTGCATTCTTTTCGTTTTCTCTCTCTCTCTCTCTCTTACTCAAAGCCTTCATTCGTACCAGCTAGCACTGAGATTGAAGGAAATCGTTCGTGTGGACTGAGTAGAGACGTTGTCATCGTTCAACGTTCGTGATCGTTTAGTGGATCTGCATCAAAGGGTTTGATCGTCACAAGAGATCTGCATCAAAGGGTTTTGATCGTCAGAAGAGATCTTCACCAAAGGTTTCAACCGTCATAAGAGGTAAATATTCTATCACTGATCATGACCATTCGTAAGGATCTCTAAAGGAGAAATTTTTAATTTCCGCTGCGCTTTGGGTCGCAATTCTCCTTCACAATCACCATACTTCCATGCATCTCAGATATCTCTAATTTAAGTTTCACAGCACAATCCAAAGATATAAAGGAATGAGTAGCACCTGTATCAATAATAGCTACAAGAGGAAAGCCATTAATATAACACGTACCTCGGATCAAACGATCATCTGCATAAGTCTCAAAACCCGGTAAAGCAAAGACCTTGCCTCCCGACTGATTCTCTTTCTTCGGCTTAGGACACTGTGGGCTGATATGACCCACCTCTCCACAGTTGAAACAAGTCACAGTCTTCAACCGGCACTCTGCAGCCAAGTGACCACCTTTTCCACATTTGAAACACTTCCTCGCAGCACTGGTACACTCATGGACATGATGTCCAGCCTGACCACATCTGTAACACTTAGCAGGGGCACTAGAGTCTCCCCCACTAGGCCTCTTCATCCCACTCTGTCTCTGAAAACCTTTGCCAACTGCATACGGTTTTCCATGGTCATTCTGATTCTTGCCTTTTCTATCAACCCTCTGCTGATAGCTTTCCGCTCTGGCCTTGGTATCCTGTTCAAACATTCTGCAACAGTCGACCAAATTAGAAAACACTCTAATCCGCTGATACCCAATAGCCTGCTTGATCTCGGGACGTAACCCGTTCTCAAACCTCACGCATTTTGAAAATTCTCCAGTAGCCTCATCATAGGGAGTGTAATACTTCGACAACTCTGTGAACTTAGCAGCATACTCAGTAACAGACCGGTTGCCTTGCTTCAATTCTAAGAACTCTATCCCTCTCCTTCCTCTGACATCCTCGGGAAGGTACTTCCTCAGAAATCTCTCTCTGAACACCGCCCAAGTGACCTCAGCACTCCCGGCAGCTTCCAACTCAGTGCGGGTAGCAACCCACCAATCATCTGCTTCCTCTGACAGCATATGCGTACCGAACCTGACCTTCTGGTTATCGGCACACTCAGTCACTCGGAAGATCCTCTCGATCTCCTTCAACCACTTCTGAGCACCATCTGGATCGTATGCTCCCTTGAACATTGGAGGATTGTTCTTCTGGAACTCACTCAGTTGACGAGCAGCTCCCATTCCCACAACATTCGGATTTCCCCCAAGTACACCAGCTAGCATACCCAGAGCCTCAGCAATCGCAGCATCGTCTCTACTTCTTCCAGCCATCTCTATTCTGAGAACCCAACAAGCTAAAACAATAAGTACTGATAGGGTTGCACAACACCTATCACGTACAAGGAAACAGAATAATTACGACTCGACTCGACCGACTATGCTCTGATACCACTAATGTAACACCCTTCTAAATTACCCCAAATATTTAATTAAAACAACAAATATATACATCAGAGTAAAGGTGCAATTAAGGGTGTCACACAAACACTTCACACCATTCACCATGATAACTGTCATGCTCTTTTATTAATTCAAGACATAAAGCATTTGCACAATACGCAGCGGATAGAGATTAATTCAATCATGCAAAACATGTAGCATATTACATGTAAACTGGTTCACAACCAACAATAAAACATTTAAAACATCCCATCCCGATGTTACATCTACCAGAGCATGACCCACTAAGGAACTACACTAGACTTCAAGCACTAGCTCCTACTCAATCACTGCTCGTTACCTGAAAAATAGTTGTAAGGGTGAGTTCCTCAATCGATATAATAAGCATTATAAAATATCATGCAATGCTAAGTAAATAACACATTAATCACCCTAATCATATCACACATTCAGTAACGGCACATCAACTCAAATATCATACTCAATACCAACACAATTCATACTCATACTCAATGCCAACACAAACACACGTATAATATTGGAATACATCCATTCATATTATACGCCATACATACATTAGGCAATGAGACTCCATGCATGCGGTACCGACTATTCGTGAACATATAGTTCAACTTCACCGACCAAATCCAGGTACGGCTACCAAGCTCACTAGTCCCACTCATTTGAGACCTAGTGACTCACATCACTAATTCCTCACCATGGGAATTAGCTACCACCCCAAGGGCCATGCTATGCACGCTAATCACCTAGCATGCAAACATCAACAACAGTCCAAAATGACTAACATCACTAATTCCTCACCATGGGAATTAGCTACCACCATAAAGGGCACATTGTGCTATGCCAAATCACCTAGCATGCAACATCAACAACAATCCACAATGGACATATGCTCACACTCTAAGCCATAAAACAGTCCATCCACAATTACATACATAATATGTACATTCACAACATTATGCATATTTTCACACATCATCAACATATTTATCACATAATCATATCATGTCATGCCAAATAATTCAATCACAGTATTAGCACACTCTACTAATACCTATCCTACTCAAAACAACGGGAAATAATCCCTACTATATCACACACCGATATAGGCCAATCACCAATTATGTTCACAACATTAAAATATCAATTTTTCCAATTTCCAACAGTGTTAACCGGTTAACGCCCTGGGTTAACCGGTTAACGCAACATAGAACACGCTTTCTGGCAAAACTCAACAGTGTTAACCGGTTAACGCCCTGGGTTAACCGGTTAACGCAAACAGAACAGCAATTTTCACAAATCACAACAGTGTTAACCGGTTAACGCCCTGGGTTAACCGGTTAACGCAAACAAAACAGCAATACTTCACAATTCCTAACAGTGTTAACCGGTTAACACCCTGGGTTAACCGGTTAACGCAAGACAGAAAGCTGTTCCTGCGCTAACACGAAGCAGAATGCAGAATTCTCCGCATTTTCCGCCGTTGGAGGACTTCCGGACCTCCGATTTCAATTCCGTAAAAAGCTATACTTTCGGGAAATCAAGACTCATCCAATTACAGAGTCAATTACAGCTTTAACATAACTTATCCAACACCATTTTTCAGCATTCAACATCCCAATTAGGATCAAATCAATGGCTTATCACTACCCATTACATGTTAACCCATAATACCCATTAAACGACGATAAACCCCCCTTACCTGAGTTAATCCGGCGAATCTTTAAGCTTCAAGCTTTTCTCTTCTCCAACCTTCTTCCTCTTGCTCTGTCTCTTTGCCCTTTTCCTCTTTTCAGCCGCTTCTCAGCTTTTCACGTGAAACCCTTTCTTTACCAAATGGGACTCTTTTTCTTATTTCCAACTTATATATATTTTCCAATAATTATTATTCCAATAATTATAATAATAATAATCCAATAATTCCAATTATTTAATTAAATTAATAAATATAATATTAACTTAAATTAAATAATTATCTTATTTTTATCGGGGTGTTACATTCGCCAGATTATAAGCCTTTGATGGACCATTGAGGGAACAACCCCTATCCTGATGGATCCATTCTCGACCCATGAGTAAGTTGAAGTTGGATTTTGAATCTATCACCATGAATAGTGTTGAACATGTTGTTGTACGCACCGCAAGGTTGACCTGAACAACCCCCATTATATTGCTGGTTTTCCCTTCATAATTTGAAAGGACCGTGTTGTGCTGTCGGAGATCTTCATCGACCTTTCCCATTTTCTTGAACAGAGTATAGGGCATCAGATTGATTGCAGCACCTCCGTCGACAAAAATCTTATTCACCGCTATCCCATCCACCTTAGCTCTGATGAACAATGGTTTTAGATGGTACATCATCCCAGGACTGGGCCTTTCAAACATTGTTTTTTGTTCTTCCACCACGTCGTTATTCATGACATAGTAGCATAAAGGCTTTCCTCCATCTATTTCGTCTGGTATAAAGTCTCCCTCTATTTCAGAAACTTCAGACACCATGTCGTATTCGGCTGGTAGTACCGACACAATGCCACAGTTCACGAAGAAATCATCACCATAGATATCGTCGTTGTCTTCTTCGTGCATATCCTCGTCGAATTCCTCATCAGATTGAGGACAATATTCAGGTTCTTCTTCCTCTGGTTGGGGATAATACTCCGGCTCCCCCTCCTTCGATTTTTCCTCGCTTCGTGGTTGTCCCTCGATCTTTGTTCTGCCTCTAGTTCAAAAACAGAATTACAATGGCCAAATTCATGGTGAGATCATACCCCATAATAAATATGGAAAGAAGGGATAACCCTTTTGACCCAGTTCATATACCATATGGTCAAGTCTTAATGTATCTGATTCAAAACTCGTTGGTGGATCCCAAAAAATTTAAGCCTTTACCATCGTCGCTCTCGCATGGGTATGACCCTATTGTTAAGTGTGGATATCACGCCAGATCGGTGGGGCACTCTGTGGAGGATTATGGGGCATTCATGGCCAAAGTTCAAAAGTTGATTGACGACAATAGCCTAGTTTTTAAGGAGGACCATCCAAAGGTCAAGTGCGAGTACCATAATGGAACGATATGACATTCTATTGAAGAATGCATGGGTTTCAAGATCAAAATACAAAGGTTATTTAACGCCAAGTCACCAGCTCTTAAGAAAGAAGGCTCGATTGCAGATGCTTTGATTCCTAAGCCATGTAGTGAAGAAAGTAATGGATCGCGAAAACCCTTTGATATCATGTACCACAGGGAAGACATCAGACAACTTGCAAGTGAGATATCACAGTTTCCTTGTGAAAATGTTGAGGTAACACCATGGAGTTACAACATCACCATCCATATAAGTGGAAGCACAGAGGAAGCGGGGAGTGGATCTAAAGAGGCTGCACCTTGTGGAGTATCTGAGATAGAAGACTCAGAGGATTGTCACATTGGTTCTAGAGAGCATGATGACCTCAACTTGTGGGTCGGGAAAGGCCGGTAGCCAATGAATCAAGCAAGGAAGTTCACTCTCAACGCTAGCAATCATTTTGTTGTTTCATTCTTATTTTTAATTTCCTTTGATTGTTGAATGTTTATTTTCTTTTAAGTATTGTTATTTTATTTCAATGGTAATATTAATGAAGTGATCATGCATTTTCTGAATCAATCATGTCGTATTCAAACGGTTGTTTCTATATCAAAAAACAAAAAAAATATATATTTATATCATTCCCTTATCTTTATCAAACGATTGTTTTAGCAAAGATTGGAGGGAGAATGACGAAAACGAAATATCCATAATTGTTGACAGGTATGTTTTTGAAGAAAAAAAACTTTGCTGATGATGTAAGGCATTATTTCATTTCCCAAACACTGGAGATATAAGGAAGATAATTCCTCGTCAACCCATTTGAGCCTAGAAGTTGATGTTTCTTTCTGAACGAAAAAATCATTTAACCTGAACTAGGGGCATGATAGTTTTCAGTTAATTTGGATATGCCTTCAAATCTTAAGAGAATCGTTTCGAACACCTAAGAGGTGTAACCACATGCTCTTCTTCATACCCGTCAAGAAGTGTCGAAGTAGTCATGAAAAATCCAAAGGTATAGTGGTTGTTTTTAGTGAATAATGTTAATGTTCGCGTTCTAGCAGTTAAATGTTGTTTGTATCATTGTGCTTAGACAAACTCTTTTCTCTATTGGTTGTCTTGTCAGACCTCATGCTTAGACCAACCTCTCTCTCTCTCTCATACATTGTTTACCTTGTCAGACCTTGTGCTTAGATAAATTCTCTTGTCATACATTGTTTACCTTGTCATACCTTGTGCTTAGGTAAACGCTTTCCTCATGCACTGTTTGCCTTGTCAGACCTAGTGCTTATGCAAACATCCTCTTTTCTCTTTGGTCATACCAATTATTGGTTAATGTCACACTCTTTTGATTCAGACATACTTATCCTATGGATCCAATAACTCATTCATTGGTCCAAAACAATACATTTTCACTTCACCACTCTTTGCAATGCAAACTCTTTTCTCTTTAATGCAATCCAATCAACTCTTTTTTTTCTTTTATCACACAAACCTTTTTCAAAACAATTTTATTTTTTTTCACAAAAGAATTATTATAATATGTTCCTTAGCAGTCAAAATAAAAGTTTGGAGTATCCGAACTATGATCAATTCAGCTAATGTTTACATACTTCTAGGATGTGATTATAATTGTTCACTAAAATCAACCAACAAATTCGTATTTTCTATCGCGAACTACGGAACTCTGATTTTCTCATTGTACTGCGAGAATACGTCGGCACGAGGGTTCGAATCCTTGGCGAGCACATTAATTATTAAACTTTTTCTTTTTCTCTTTCGCAAGTAACATTTAGATAGTAACACCCATTTGAGTAAATAACAATCAAAATGGTTTCTGTTTAGTACAACAGGTGTGATGGGTACTAATACCTTCCCCTTTCATAATCGACTTCCTTACTCATTTCTCTTTCCCTGAGTTTTATCGATATTTTTCCTTTCCCTCGGGAATAAATAAAATTTAATGGCGACTTTGTTGTATCTTCGAGCGCGCGATGCGCTCGGATATTTTTCGCGGCACGACAATATCTATTAAACTATCCACCCATATCTTTGACGGATTTTATCCACGGATACAGGTTTTTTTTGTCATCCCTATATGTGTTTCTTACAAATGTGGGTTGATTTTAAAGAAAAATCTCAAAATATAAAATATTCTCTTGTATTGACCCCGAATTTTAGTCTTAGAATAGACTACAAATATACTTAACTTAAAAAAATATAAAGAATCTTTAATGTCTAATTGTCAAAATAGTAAAAATATACTATAAATTAGAAATCTTAAATTTAGGTGTAATTATCATAAGAATAACTCTTTGAGGGAATGGGAGAGGGGTTAATTAGTTGATGAAGGCTTAAGATATAAGAGTGTGTTTTGTCTTTAAATGGATCTTGTAAGTAGTCCGTAAAATTAATCTCTTTGGATTAGTCAATTTTAAAGTAAGATATCTAGTGTTAAAATAAAAAATCTGATATTTTAAATTGAATGTGTTTGATGTTGGATATGCTAAATTATTATCGATGTTGATATCTAGGTGTTTGTGTTGTAACTTCAAAGCATTAGAAAGGCACCAATCAGAGATTAACGTTTCATTTAATACTCAAAAAATTAAGATTTCCTTAATATTACGGCATTATGCTTAATAAAGAATTTTTATGTTAATCTAACTGTAGATTGATAGTTTGAGTATTACTACTATAGTTCTTGGACTTGGTTGTTAATTACTTGCTTCACAAAAAAAGTCTATAGTTAATAAGACTTCTAATTTGTTCTCAATATCCAAATCTAATAATAACTAATCATAGTTTTGTGACTTTTGACGATGCATAAATATTAATGAGAAACTTTGAGTGAGTTAATTGGAGCATGAATGTTGAAACATTCTATTCTATAGATGCTAGTTCATAAACGACAAAGATCAAGTAGTTGAGGGAGGGCACGACGATTTTGAATTTGCCGTTTAAGGATTCAATGAGACAATCTAGAATGTAATGCTCAATTTTTCTCAAACGACAAATCAATAAAACTAAATGTTGTGTATTTGGTCGTTGGTGCTGTTGTACTGTACATATATCAAATGCCAACTTGCTTTTGTAATAGTAAAATAGAAAATTATTGGAGATCTATGGAGCCAATTCCTTTGGGAGTAACACATGTTTAGTTGACGAGGTTTCAATTAAAATTACAAACGATAGAATATAATCTCATGTATGCAACACGGACAATCTGAACATAATCCCGACACTGATACGGTGATATAGATAATAATTTTAAAAAATAAATAAATCACGTATAATTATGTTTGATATCGACACAGATGCATACAAACATTTGATATAAGAGTGTTGTATTGATGCTCAATATTAACATGTAACAAATAATTTAAAAGATTTTTGGTGTAATTTTGTCAAAACATTATATTTGGCTACTGAATCGAATATGTGTTGCACAAACACTTCTAAAATCGTATTGGATAATATATAATCGAATCCAAACAAAAACTAAACTAAAACTAAAAATGAAAATGTTAAAAACAAAATTTAAATTTTTTTCTTTAAAATATTCAAATAAGATGTATAATGATTTGGTTCTTCAACAAATTATCCAATTAAAAAAATGCTTTCAAACAAATATATCAAATTAATTTGATTCAGTTCTAAATAAATTAAAACAGTTTAATTCAATTAAATGACATTTTATTATAGTTTAGTTGGATTTTCTTTTTTGACTGAATTAAGTATGAACAACCCTACTATGTAAAGTTAAATATAAATGAGGACATTCACATTACTATCATATAGTAAAAGAAGCTGTTGAAAATCATGTTTGACAAGGCTCATTAATTTAAAATATAGCTAGGGAATGTATAGACTAATCTTGCAAGCCATGAAAATCCTCCAAATGGCAGCACATCATAAACCCCTAACTCTCCTACAATATTTTTCTTCTTGTCATTATTCTCATACCACACAAATAGAAAGAGTCAAAATACCATACATTAAACTATAAACCATGCCTCTTTCAAAACTAGTTTATATTATTATAACATATTAAAAAATCAAAAAATGTCTTATACAAGCTCTTAGAGTACCTCAATTTCTTCCACTAACCACACAAAAATGAATGATCCTAGATCAAAGATGATGATGATGATGATATCTCCAGGTTTATTACCAACAGAATCATTACTAGATTCATTGGTTTTAATCTCCAATGAAGTTAGTTCAATTGAAAATTTTCCATTAGTGCAAATAAAAAATGTATCATCCATGATAAGAAGGATCAAGCTTCTTTCATCATTGTTTGAAGAGATTCAAGAATCCGACACACCGCTTCCGCCTTCGTCGATTCTTTGTTTCACAGAACTCTTTTCCATGATCACAAGAGTGAAGATTCTGATTCAAGAATGCAAAGATAGAAGCTCTCTTTGGAGTCTAGTACAGTTGGAGTTCATTTCGAATCAATTTTTCGCGCTTGTGAAAGAATTCGGAAGAGCTTTTGATATTCTTCCTTTGAATTTGCTTCATGTGACACATGATATAAAGGAGCAGATTGAGCTTTTGCATAGACAAGCTAAGAGAGTTGAAGTTGAATTGTTTATTGATCCTAGAGAAGTTCAAAGAAGAGAAAAGCTTTTGGAAGTAATGTCGAAGAATTGCTTGCAGAACAAGAAAACTAATAAAGGGTTTGTTGATTTTGTGAAAGTGGAAGAGATAATGAGTAGCATTGGTTTGAGAACTTTATCGGATTACGTCGAGGAAATATCGAAGTTAGAGGTTGAAGCGCAGAATCAAGCGGGGACAGGAGGACTACTCGTCGTCTCGAATATAAACAATCTCATGTTGCTCGTTTCGTATACCAAATCAATGGTATTCAGAAACAACGACGACGAATCAGAAGAGTATAAGCCGTTATCTATGTTTCTATACAACAAAACTAAAATACATGATAATGATAATTCTTCATTATCTTCGTCTTCTTCTCGATCGATGATTTCGTCGATGGTTAGTATTCCGGACGAGTTTCGTTGTCCGATTTCGCTAGACCTAATGAGGGATCCTGTGATTGTTTCGTCAGGACATACTTATGATCGAATCTCGATTGCGGAATGGATAAACTCAGGTCACCATACTTGTCCTAAAAGTGGACAAAGACTAATTCACACTGCTCTAATACCAAACTATGCATTGAAGAGTCTTGTTCATCAATGGTGCTACGAAAACAATGTCTCGGTGAACGAATCGAAAGAAAACAATAACAGTAGTAGCAAAAGGCACAAGAATGAGAATGCAATTGATCATATTTCAGCAAACAAAGCATCAAAAGATGCTGTCAAGATGACAGCAGAGTTTCTTGTTGGAAAATTAGCAACCGGTTCGACTGATATCCAAAGACAATCCGCGTACGAGATTCGCCTCCTCGCGAAAACTGGTATGGACAACCGACGAATCATAGCCGAGGTAGGCGCGATTCCGTTTCTAGTAACACTTCTAGTCTCCAAAGATTCAAGAATCCAAGAACACGTCGTGACAGCGCTATTCAACCTATCGATTTACGACAATAACAAGATCCTAATCATGGCGGCCGGAGCGATCGACAACATAGTCGAAGTACTCGAGTCGGGAAAAACAATGGAAGCGCGAGAAAACGCTGCAGCGGCTATATATAGTTTATCAATGATAGATGATTGTAAAGTGCAAATTGGAGCAAGCTCTAAGGCAATACCTGCATTAGTAGGACTATTAAAAGAAGGTACACCAATTGGAAAAAAAGACGCTGCTATTGCATTGTTCAATCTTGCAGTTTATAATCCTAACAAGTTAAGTATAGTTAAAAGTGGAGCAGTTGGTTTACTTGTTGAGTTGTTGATGGATGATAAAGCCGGGATAACCGACGATTCGTTGGCAGTGCTGGCCGTGTTATTAGGCTGTTCTCAAGGGTTGGAAGAGATAAAGAATAGTAAGAGTTTGGTGCCAATACTTATTGATCTTTTGAGATTTGGATCAGTGAAAGGGAAGGAAAATTCGATAACCCTTTTGCTTGGATTGTGTAAAGAAGAAGGAGAATTGGTTGCAAGGAGATTGTTGGCAAATCCAAGGAGTATTCCTTCTCTACAAAGTTTGGCTGGTGATGGGTCTTTGAGAGCTAGGAGAAAAGCTGATGCATTGCTTAGGTTGCTTAATAGGTGTTGTTCTCAACCTCATCATTCTTTGTGAGTAATGTGATGATATGGGGGATGCAAAGATGTATATTTTTGTGAATGTTATACAAGGAAAGTTTGTGTTCATTTGTTGTTGTAGATTGTTTCTAAGGTTCAAAAAGGTTTTGAAGTTCTTTTTTTTTTTTGGTATATCTATTTGTTTGATAGAGGAAGTGGTATATCTATTTTTCTTTTTGGTAGATGTGAAGAAGAAAGTTCATCCACTAACAAAGAAAAATATCAAATATTGATTGTAAAACTTATCTACCTATCAGACACACACTAACATAGGCTTTTCTGTTAGTTTGGGAAGTTGTTGCATGAATGAATGACTTTATAGAAGCTCACATGAGGGATGTAAATCACATTATGCAGTACCTTAAAAGGACACCAAGAAGGAGACTACGCTTAAAAAAAATACAAGTAAAAATGTGAAAATATTTGCAAATGCGAAGTGGGTTGGTTCAATGATAGATAAGAGGTCCAAAGGTGGGTAGTACTCATTTGTTGGGGTGAATAAAGTAACTTGTAGAAACAAGACAGAATATTTGATTGCTATCAGCACTGCTAGAGCTGAGTTTATATCCTTTGAAATTATAGTATTGGATTGAACTCCAATCTCGATAAGAAGGATTCGACTAGATCGATTGTGCTTGTTATAGTCGAAGTCTATTCAAGCATGCGGTCGTCGAGGTTGTGCATTTTGTAGTCGAAGTCTGATCAAGCATGCAGAGGTCTAAGTTAGTTATGTATTATGTTGTGTAGTAGCTATGTATGTCATATATGAGAGTTATTATCGTACATAACATACATATTCTACTAGTTTTTAAATACACTTGTTCTCTCACTTGTTAGAGTTAGCATTGGTTGTTGTTATTCACTTGTAATTTTTTAGTTCTAATTGAGAAAGTGAAAAGAAAAACGGTTATAACCAATTATGTTTCTCCTTCTTCTTCTCTCCTCTCTCTCCTCCGTAAAACTAAATTGTTTGTTCAATAAACTCTCTTTTTCTCACAGATTTACATCGTTAATTGGTATCGTTTATTACAACAAATTGGTGCAATGAGCATAGAACAAGATGTCGTCAACGAAGTATGAGATTGAGAAATTCACTGATGTAAATGATTTTGGTTTATGGTGCTTGAAGATACAAGCTCTTCTGATTCGACATGGTTTGTTAGAAGCGTTGAAAGGATTGAAGAAGATGGATGTTGCCCTAACGGAGAAGGAAAAGACGACGATGATCGAGAAAGTCCACAATGTCATCATATTGAGCCTTGGTGATAAGGTTCTCTGAAAGGTCTCGAAGGAGAAGACGACAGCAAGTGTGTGGAGAAAACTCGAAAGATTATACATGACCAAATCTTCAGTCAATCTTCTATACCTGAAGCAGGCTCTGTATTCATTCAAGATGAGTGAAGACAGAGTCTTGACGGAGCAGTTGGATATGGTCAACAATCTAATTCTTGATCTGGAGAATATTGAGGCTAATATCGATGATAAAGATCAATTGTTGTTATTGATTTGTGCTTTATCCAAATCTCATGCGCATTTCAAAGAAACTCTCTTATATGGAAGAAGTTCTCTGACCTTTGAAGAGTTCAATCATCCTTGTACTCTAAGGATTTGAACAAACGAAAGGAGCAAAAATCACCGTCTGTTGGTGAAGGATTGTTCGTTAAGGGCAAATTCTCAAAGAAATATGGTAGGTTTTAGAAGAAGAAGGGTAAAGGTCAACATAATTCTTATGGTGGTGATGCTCCAACAATTAGATGTTATCACTATAAGAAGAAGGGTCATACAAGAAGTCTTATGGTGGCAACGCAGCTATTGTGCAAGATGATTATGAATTGTTTGATGTTCTTGTGGTTTCAAGCAACAACTCTAGCAAGGGCTGGATTATGGGTTTAGAGTGTACTTGGCACATGACTCCAAACAAAGAGGTGTTTGAGGAATTATGTGATCAAGATGGTGGATCAGTGCTACTGGGAAACAACAAAGCCTGCAAAATTGCAGGGATTGGACTTGTGAGATTCAAGCTCCATGATGAGTCAATAAAGTTGTTGACTAGTGTCAGGTATGTACTTGATCTTAAAAGAATTTTGATTTCTCTTGGTGAATTCGACAAGAAAGGATATGTTTTCAGAGGAAAGCAAGGTATCCTGAGAGTCATAAAGGGGTTGAATGATGTCTTGAGAGGCAGAAAGAAGCAAGGCTTGTATACCCTTGAGGCTGAGGTTGTAAAACGTTCTGCCGATTTTTCATCCATGAAACATGTATCAAAAACAAAACTATGGCACATGAGATTGGTCCATGTGTGTGAAAAGGGTCTGGTCATATTGGGGAAACAAAATATTTTAGGTGGTAACAATAGAATTTATATAGGATCGAGTGAAGATCATTGCGAAAAAAATCTTTAAGTGTTTTGGTTCTGAAATGGTGGTTGGCTCAAGATTCAGTGAAGATCTTTAAGGATTTACAGCCTAGTGAGTTGTGTACAACATAAGGAAAATCAAGATTTAGATATGTGTTACTTAGCAGTTGCATTTAAATTTGCAGTTTTTCTATGATTCTTTATCATATCAAAAGACACTTGTAATAATTTCAAATTAGTGGAAGACCAACTAATTTTCAATGGTATATCATTAGATATTGGACTATATGCAAGCGAAGACAACAAACTGAACCAACATAAATATTAGTTTACATTTCTCTTTATCCCTTTATTTTAATTTCTACGTAGTTTGTACTCCCTCCGTCCCACAATGAGTGACTCAATTCACCATTTCACACAGATTAATAAAAAGGAATAAATGAAATTGAGAGAATGATATTTGTATCAAAGTACTCTTATCATGTATTGGGAATGATCAAAGTAATATTAATTAGAGGGTAAAATTGAAAAGGATACATTGGAAATTGAAAATGGGTCATTCATTTTGCGACACTTTTTTATTTCAAATGGGTCACTCATTGTGGGATGGGGGGGTATGATTTTAGGGATTTATCGCTTTCTAAAATTGTATGTTGTTAGGTTTATTATATATAGTGTTTTAATGTTTAAGCTTAGGTATGTGTTGTTGGAATAAAAGGGTTTTTAAGAGAGATGGGAGATGGAGAAGAAGAGGAAAAAAAGAGATACTATAAATGAAAATTGGTGATAAGCGGAATTCTTATTGAGTGTTGTTGTTTACATCATAGAATTTCCTTTATATAGGAAATTAATGCCTAGGCCTAAAACTTACAGCCCAAGCTCAAACATACAAGTTATACTTTGGCTTTAACACAACAGCTAAGTGTTGTACTCGACAATGTCGAATACAGCTGATTCATACTACCTCAACTAACTACTTTGACATAGTTGAATGCTAGCTTTCTACAAAACTATGAATTACAACTAACACGCCATACAATTCAAGTTTTTGAGACTTCTCATCCCAATGTTTTTCTCCAACTCGTCGAACCTGAATTTCTTTAGGGGTTATGTGAGTATATCAGCTAGTTATCATTATGTCTTACAATGCTCAAGTTCAATATTTCCTTTGTTAACTTGATCCCTCAGAAAATGAGACCTCATTTCTATATGCTTACTTTGACCATGACACATTGGATGACTCGCTAGGTCGATTGCTGACTTGTTATCGACAAACAACTTCATTTTCTTAGGTTCCATTATCTTTAGTTCTTCGAGCAGCATCACTATCTACACTATTTGACATGTTGTATATGATGCAGCCACATATTCAGTTTCACAAGATGACAAAGCCACAATATTTTTCTTCCTTGAGTTCAATGAGATTGGAGCACCTTCGATCATGAATATCTATCCTGCAATACTCTTCTTCTCGTCTTGATCTCCACTGAAATTAGAATCATTGTAACCATATACCTCTACATTTGTGTTGGTCTTATTTTTCCTCGGCATCAACTCACTATAATTAATTTTAACTTTGATGTATCTCAGCACTCTCTTGACTATAATGAGATGACATTCTTGGGATTTCTCGATGAATCTTCTCAACAGTTCAACACTTTGACAGATATTTGGCCTAGTGTTGCAAATATACCTCAAGGATCCATGATTTTTTGTACAGTGTTGCACTCAAAAACTCATCACTTGTCTCCGTCCTCAACTTTGCTCCCGTTTCTAATGGCGTAGCAGTTGCATTAGAGTTTATCATTTTGAACCTCTTTAAGATATCTTTGGCATACTTATTCTGGTGCAAGAACACTCCTTCACTTGTGTCTTTGAACTCCATACCTAAGAAATATGACAAGTTCCCTAGGTCGGACATTTTAAACTCCTACATCAACTTCAACTTGACTCTTCTTATCTCTGTTTCATCTGCACCTATAACCAACAAGTCATCTACATATAAACATAAGATGATTCGAATGACCTTGTCTACATCATTGACATATACTCTATGTTCACATACACATTTTTTGCGAGACCTGCTTCGATCAGGAAGCTATCTATTATCTTATTCCAAGCTCTTAGTGCTTGCTTCAAACCATTGAGAGCCTTCATCAATCTGTATACCTTTGACTCATGTTCTTTGAATTAAAATGTTGATAGTTGACCGACATAGACTTCTTCTTCCAAAGATCAACTGACGTATCTTCCACCTTTTTTATGTTGTCATCGACATGACAATTATGATGGTTTCCAGCCTTGCAACAGGTGCATACACTTCGTCGAAATCAATACCAAGTTCTTGCAGAAAACCTCTCACCACTAGTCTTGCCTTATGCTTGGCAATTTCACCTTTTGGCCTTCGTTTCATCTTGTAAACCCACTTCGTATCAATTGGATTCTTGATTGACTTTTCGACAAGCTCCCAGATTTTATTCTTCTCGATTGCACTGATTTCTTCGTTCATGGCTGATAACCAATTTGAATCATTCATGGATTGATCCAAATTGAATGGTTTTGCTTCATCCATCATCATCGCTTCTTCTATAAGTCACCATTTGCATCGACTGCTTGATTTGGAAATCTCTCATATCCAACTAGCCTTGTCGACTCAGTTCTTTCTCTAGTCAATCTTCTAAAATTATACTCAGGTGATTCTTCATTTTAATTGGTTGGGACTTCAATTTGTTGGTCTTCTTTAAACATAGTTGTAACTGTATCTGACTATTATCAAACTGATACATGACTCCAATCTCACCATTTTCTTTCATACACTAGAACAACTCGAATGATCACAAGTTTATCATCATTTGGTGAATACAACTTGTATACACCAGTCGAATGATAACCTATGAGCACCATGGTCTGACTTCGATCATCTAGCTTCTTCCTCAATTATTCAGGTATACCTTTCATGTGTGGTGTTGTGAACAAACCAGAAGAAGTGGTGAACAAATCAATGATTTTTAGAAGATTGAGAAAATGTTGAGATATATGACTACAAATTTTGATTATATTATAGTGTTAATTGAATAATCTAAGAACCTAGATGAGATGAAGTTAGAAGAACTTCAAGCTTCATTAGAGGCTCATGAGATGAAGATGAAGTAAAAGAACTAAGAAAGGGAGAAGGTGGCTGAACAGGCACTAAAGGCAAGTTTCATCAAGAAATTTGAGAAAGAGAAGGCAGAGCAGGGAAATAATATTGCTAATGATGAGAAGTCAAGCAAAAATTCAAAGAATCGCTATGATTCGGACAAGAAAGGAATGAGCATCAAGTATTATGGGAAGAAAGTTGACATGAAGGAGGCACAATGCTACAACTGTCAAGGATTTAGCCATTATGCTCGAGATTTCCGAAGAAAGAAGGAAGAAAAAGTGAAAGATAGCGATAAATGCAATATGTACATGCTGAAGATAGTAATTCTGATGGTGTGCTACTCATGGCGAACACTCAGTCGAACACTGAGTAAACCAACATGTAGTACCTGGATTCAGGATGTAGTAACCACATGACTAGTAATAAAAACTGGATCACCAAGCTAGATGAATCATTTGAGAAAGTGGTAAATTTTGTAGATTCCAGACACATCACATATGGTGGAAAAAGAGATATCTCTATTGTCAAAAAGGATGGTCGAAAAGCCAACATCACTAATGTATTGTATGTACCTTCGATGACAAGTAACTTGATAAACATATGTCAATTACTCGCAAACGGGTACAACATGAAGCTAGAAAATAATCATATGAAGGTGTATCATGGTGATGGATGGTTGATTCTAAAGGCACCATTAGCAGACAATAGGACCTTAAAGGTAAACATCAACACAGTTGATCACAAGTGTATTGCTTTGACTACAAATGAAGACAAAAATCGACTATAAAAGAAGACAAAAATTGGTTATGGCATCACATGTATGGACATCTAAACTTCAAAAGTTTTGGAATGCTTAACCAGAAGAAGATGGTGTATAGCTTACCTCAGGTGAAGGAACCAAGTAAGGTATGTGACAAATGCTGCAAAACAAAGCAGGCTAGGAAGTTGTACCATTCTTCTTTTGTTGTTTCTTCTTCAATAATCTTCTCAAACATGTTAGGGTCTACACACGGATGGATCAAGAATAGAGTTTTTCCATCTTTCATTCTATGAACATTGTGAGCAGCTTTCTGAACATCATATGCATTTGCTTTCAATGTTGGTACTCCATCATTCACGATTTCAGACACATCTTGAAATATGAAGAGGACCTTCATCTACGCAACCCATCATTCGTAGTTCTCCCCTTTGAAAACCGGTAGATTCGCTGGAAATTACGTTGATGTTGTGTTTTCATTTTTCATTACACATTCTCTCTGAATCGCAATCCGGGCTCCTTGATACCAATTTGTTTGAACAAAAGGCTTTTCAACAAAGATGAGAGAAGAAGAAGAGAAAAAAAATATTATAACTGAAAAAAATTTATAAGCGAAATCTTTACTGAGTGTTGTTGTTTACATCATACCACGTCATTTATATAGGGAACTAAAGTTCAGGCGCAAAACTTACAACCTAAGCCCAAACATATAAGTTAAATCTTGGATTCAATACAACAGCTAAGTGTTGTACTCTACGGTGTCAAATACAATTGACTCCTACTACCTCGACTAACTACTTTGACATAGTCGAATGCTAGCTTTCTACAAAACTATGAACTACATTCCACTTTATCCCTCTATTTAAATTTCTACATAGTTTGTATGATTTTAGGGATTTATCACTTTCTAAAATTGTATGTTGTTAGGTTTTAGTATATATAGTGTTTTAATGTTTAAGCTTAGGTCTGTGTTAGATCTTGTCTATTAAACATTCTCTTTTGTGATTATATAGGTGTACCAATTTGTAATATTAGATTCTCATTCGTTTAATAAAATTTTATTCAAACATCTCATTGTGAATTGAATTTGATTAACTGGCACATTATTCATTAGTAATTTCATCAGTCTAATTTTCATTATATTTTCTATACATTAAGTAAATCGTGTAAGTAGTCCATAATGCATCTTTCAAAAAATTCCGCTCCCACACAACTTTAAAACTATGATTTTATTAAACTTTTTGAAATGATTTTTAATTGATGAATGTCTATTCAATCCTCCTTCTAAATTATTATACGTTCTTATTCAACTCAACATATAATTTTAACATTCATATCTCATTTATTTATCGTAGCACTCATAAGTATATTTTATCTATATATTAGAGAAATCAAACCACCACCCAAATGATACACTCTCAAGGGTTAACACATGTCAAGTGTAGAAAAGATAACAGACTAAATTGAGACCTAGCAAAAGAAAAACCTATTTGAATGACCTTACCTTCATTTGATTTGTAAACAACATATTCAAGAACTAATTCATAGTATTTGGTTCACTTCAAAACTCGATTCGAATTCGTCATGAACTTTTCTATTTATTTCAAACACAACTTGTTCTAAGTTCACGAATAACTCGGTTGAACTCGTTTCGTCCAACCTATTTGCTTCAAGGACTTATAAATCATTTTTTTAACTATATTTTTATTTAATATATTTGATATTTTAAATATTAAAATAAAATAAAAGTTGTAAACTAGAAAGAAAATAAAAGACATGAACTAAACTCAACAATTTAGTTGTTTAATCGAATTTTGAATTATATTCAAGTTGGTTTGGTTTATTACTAGTCCTAAATAAGACACATATTTTAAAGCAGGACAATGATAGATAATTCAACTGATAGTTTTAATGATATTTTATGGTGAGTGCAAGGTTTATATTGTTGTTGCTATATGATGATATGTCCACTTATAATGTATTCATGTATCTTGAGGATAATTTAAATTGTTATGACATTTGAGTTGTAATATGAGGTAGGTAGAATTAGGGATGACAAAATAATTCGTACCCGCGGATATATGCGGATAAAACTCGTCACAGATATGGGGTGGATAACTTTATGAATATCCACAGATAAAATAAATGGATATTTAAATATTTGTTTTTTAATGGACAGTGATACGTGTTTGATGATACCCTGTTCGCGGCTACCCGTATCTGTTAATAAATTATTTAAATTATTTAAACTATTTAAATATCACTAGTTTATTATACTATGTCTTTTCGATTTTTTTAAATAATCATGTTTTTCACACAAAAATACTCATATAACCAACATTTCAAAAAAATTATCAAAGTAATCATGTTTCAAACAAAAAAAAAACGTCAAATAGAGGATGTGTCACTGTCTGTAGCGCATGCACTCTAATTTGGTCTTAGGTACCATTTCCTCTGGTTCATGTTGCAGTGTCATGTTAATGGCAATGGCACATGTATGCAGACAATAAGAGCGTGTGCCATCCCTCTTGACTACTATGTTGTATTTGATTAAAAAAATTAACTATATTAATAACAAAATAATATTTAAAAAATGTTAAATAGAAAAAATTAAATTATAATATTATTCCATCAAATAGAATTACACAACAATTTGAGAGAACTTTAATGACCCACTCGGTCGTAACGTCCATCGGTTTCCCACTCTAACGCATTCGCTTGCCTTTGAGGCCTACCACTATTTCTTTGAGGTGTTTGGGATCTCCTAGTATTCTCCTTAGCCATATGTGTTTGGTGCGAGGTTCCTGGGATATTAGTATTGTCTAAAAAATTGTCGATCATATCTCCCCAGTAGTCGGTGCTGCCGTAATCGAGTTTGGTGCCCATGTTGTCGTAGTTGGGTCATGTTGATTGGGTTATGTGTGGGAAGCCTAGCTAATTGAATTGGGACATTGATTTATTTTGGAAATGAAGCAATGGTTTTGGTGGTGTTTGAAAGACATGTTTTGGTTGGGTGTTTTGGCGGTGTGATGTTTAGGTGCTTTTGTGGTGATGTTTGAGTATATATTGGTTGGGTGTTATGGTAGGATGTGATGGTATCATATAGATGTCATGGTAAGATGTGGTGGCGGCATATGGTTGTTGGTAGTATGGGTCATGATCTTGGTTTTATGTTTGGGTGTGTGGCATGAATTGGTTGTGGGTTTGGGTGTATGTGGTCTCATAATCATGTTTGGTTGGTTGTTGGGTGTATGTGGTATGGTAATGTTATGGGGTTGGTTGTTAGATTTGGGTGAGTTGACAATGTTGTTGGGTTTGGTAATATTGTGGGGTTGGTTGTTGTGTGTATGATGACGAAGCTCGTAGTCGTGGGTCTACCAAATACCTTGGGTCAGACACAAAATGTGTTGTTCTAACCAATCTATACTAATTCATATAATTTGAGTTGGTCTAGCATCCTCTGACATGATAGGTCCGTTTATGGTCTTTTTATTTCGGTGCTTCCATTGACGACACGCCTCCCTAAAGAAGCCTCTCCAATCGAAAAAATTCCATTGGACATCGACTCTTAGTTGATGCAATTGTCCCAAACACGCCGGGGGATTTGGGATTTGTTGTTGCATATCAAACCGCAGTTTGATACGGTCACTCTGGTGCATCTCCACAGTAGTGAACCTGATCATTGATGTTTTTGCAGTCCAAACTGCATCATCCTCGGGGTTAATCTCATGGTGGAAACGCAAATACGGTCTCTAGATAAACTATAGAGGAAAAATAGATTATTAGAAGATTAGTAAATTGGTAATGTTAAAACTAAATTAACAAGATGATTAGTTGTTTAGTTGTAATACATCGTCTGGTCCAAGGTGATCCAGAATATTTCGATAGACCGTTATAGTGTGTTTAGGACATTTATTGTAGTTCATCCCTCGAACGGACCACCTAAACCAAAAATAGTGAAAATAAATTATTTACCGTTATTTATAGTATAAAGCAAGTAAATGGAAATAATGATATAAACTTACTTTGTCGTGTAGGATAGTGTGAAGCCGATCTCATTGACGGGGGAGAGTGACGACATTCTCGACCAACCCCACGCTTTGAACAAAAAAGCGCAAGAATAAAATAAACAAGTATCCTTATGAGGGTTTTTACACAAAGAAATATATAGATGGGACAAAATGGATGAACTCCAATTATATGTTCTTATTTTATTTATGTCTCTTAACAAAGGTAAATACATAATATTTAAAGTATTACTAGTAGTTGTCATACCCCAAAATTCACCCTACCCCCATACAACTTTCATTTGATCCATCACTCTACCCCCATATAACTTTCATCTGATCCATGTCCCTTTACCCCTACATACATTCATCTTTCCATCACCATAATTGCATTAACATCCAAAACCAAAGGCATATTGCACGGGCTCAAGGCATGGCATTCATACCTGAGAAAACACCACCAAAACAGGAAAAATTCACCTTTTGGACAGTGTAATTGATTACACCAACCTTGGTAATCGATTATCTGGCTTAAAAATAGGCTCTCTGACCATTTTTTGTGCCTGTAATCGATTACACCAACCATGGTAATTGATTACCTGGCAAAAATCAGGTTCTCAGGCCATTTTTGGTGTCTGTAATCGATTACACCAACCTTAGTAATCGATTACACCTGCGAGGACAGCAGTAGTAACTCTGTTTTTTACACAGACTACATTTTGTTTCACCCCCTTTCCCACTTACTTTCCCTATAAATAGGGGTACTATTTCCCCTTATTTTTCATGTTTCCTAGCCCCCAAAAGTTTTGTGCAAGTACTATTCACTCTCCTCTCTAAACCTAGGTTAAAACAAAAAATCTTTCTCTCTCAGAAAGTCACCCCACCAACTTTTTTTTTGTCCTCTTTCACATTTTTTTTCCAAAACTCCTCACTCTCTAACACTCACAAATAAGCCCCTTCACTAAGCTTCCATCCTAAATAGTTTCATCCCAAACCCCTTTGCTTCACATTCAAGTTCAACACCCTTTCAACCTAGTTTTTTTTTCATATCTTTGGGTAATGATTTTAGCTTAAACTTTGTTAACTTTTTGATTCTGTTTTATGTTGAAAAATGGTTGTTTGTTCTTGGTTGATCTTTTGAGAGAGTTTAGATTCAAGCTTGCAAAAAATGGTTAACTTTGGTTTACACACTTTTTTTTAGTTTTCTTGCTCTTACTACCTTTTTATTCACCTTTTCTAGTCTTGCTTTATTTTTGTTATCATTTTCTTTTATTGTGAACTTGTTGTTGTATTTGTTTGGTTAATGAGGTCTACTAGATCATGATCATGGTTGTTTAGAGTTGATTAAATCTTCAATGTTTCAAACCTATTAATGGTTGATCAATAGATCATTCATGATACTTTGAGGAATTGATAGATTGCCTCTATTTCAACCATATTTGAGTCATTTGGTGCATAGATGAAACCATGTCGTTACATTAACTTGCTAATCCATTTGCTTATTGTTACTAACCACTAACTACTAACTCCTAATATTTATATTATTGTACTTTAATTCCTTGCAATTTATTTTATTATTCACTTTATTTCAAGTATTTTATGTGTATATTCATTATCTACTAACTCCTAACATTTATATTATTGCACTTTAATTCCTTACAATTTATTTTATTGTTCACTTTATTTCAAGTATTTTATGTTTATGTTTATTGTTACCTAACTATATCATTTACATTATCCTAATTTATTTACTACCTTATTATCTTGCTAAATAAAAAAGGAGTAAAAATAAAAGGAAGAGAACAAATCATATTCCTTTTTTTAAATATTGATAGATGGACTTAGGGTTGCATAACTTTCTTTGTTACAAACCTATTGTTAGTTGATTTCGTAATCATCTTCAATACTTTGCATCAATGATAAGCTATCCCTTAATGTGTCATATTTTGGCTTTTTTTTACCTATGAAAAATAATCCTAAAAAATGTTCATTTTGTACATATTACTAACCACTAATTTTACTTCACTAACTTTGTTCATCATTAACCTTTGTTATTGTGATTTTGTTACCATTAACTTGTAGTTTATTTTGTGTCATTTACATTCACTAACCATTATTATTGTAATATTGTCATTCTTTATCTTGTGATTTACTTTAATGTTATTACCTTGTAATTTACATTCAAGTACTCATTATCATCATCATTGTACAAACTCATCATGCATGTTGTCATACCCCGATTTTGGTCCTGAATTTTTTTCATTTTTTCATTTTTTATTTGGCACGTGGCCTAAAGTTCATTTGCATACATTCATGATCCAAGGCAACCGTCCATTCCCAAATCCATATTTTTCGATAAACATTGGTCATTATCTAGGCTTTTTGATCATTGTGTTTTTTGATTATAAAATGGATTCTAATTAATTGACTTTTAATTTTCAATTTAATTTAAATTTCAAATTAAGTCTAATTCCAAATTTCAATTTAATCTTAATTGTGTTTTTACTAATGATTCAAACTCTAATTGATTTTTAATTTCCAAATAAATGTTAGAATTTGATATCAAAGTAGTTTTAACAAATTATAGATTAATTTGATTTTAATTGGTTTTTATTGGTTTTTTTATTTTTAATTGACATTTAGATTAGTCTTGGATTATTTCTAAAAATCCATATCCATTTTATAACCAAACACCCATTTCATAAACCAAGGTCTCACCATTCTTATTACATTTTACAAACACTTCAACCAAGTTCAAATTACAATCACAAATTCATTATATTTCAAAATTACATACCATTTAACCAAATTCAAATCAAATAAAGTTTCAACCAAATTTTCATCCATTCATTAATACCATACATTCATTTTTCAATTTCAGACTATAAAAATTACAATCCAAATTCACACGGCCTATGATCATATTCCGAACCACAATAGCTCCATGATAACATCCATCCTACCACAATCGTAACAGAGCAACATTAAGTCCATAGAATTTCAACATTAACAAGCCAACACTCCTTATTAACCAACAAGCCTTCAAAGGACCTTCATTCTGACCTCACACAACTGAGAAACATTTTCTAACTTACCAAAAACCTACACAAAACAAAACCTTCCAACCACTTCAATAACATGCATAAATTTTGATATGAATATACACTAACAGAGACGACAAAACAACCAAACAAGCAGTTGTGGAAGGCAGTGGGGGATTGTTTCCCACCGGTAGAAAATCTAAAGATGAAGTTAATTTATTCCTTGGAAATGCCGGTACGGCAATGCGTCCTTTGACGGCAGCCTTGGTTGCTGCAGGTGGAAATACAAGATACATACTTGATGGAGTTCCCCGAATGAGAGAAAGACCAATTGGAGATTTGGTTTCCGGTCTCAAGCAACTTGGTGCTGATGTTGATTGTTTTCTTGGCACAAATTGTCCACCCGTTCGTATAATTGGGAAGGGAGGACTTCCAGGGGAAAGGTGAAACTGTCCGGATCTATTAGCAGTCAGTACCTAACTGTTTTGCCTATGGCAGCATCGTTGGCTCTTGGCGACGTTGAGATTGAGGTAATTGATAAACTGATTTCTGTTCCGTATGTTGAAATGACTTTAAAGCTGATGGAGCGCTTTGGAGTCTCTGTCGAACACAGTGATAATTGGGATAGATTTTTGGTCCACGGAGGTCAAAAGTACAAGTCTCCCAGAAATGCTTTCGTTGAAGGTGATGCTTCTAGCGCCAGTTACTTCTTAGCCAGTGCAACGATTACGTTGGAACTATCACGGTTATAGGCTGCGGGACGAGCAGTTTACAGGGAGATGTAAAATTTGCTGAAGTTTTTGAAAAGATGGGAGCTAAAGCTACATGGACAGAAAATAGCGTCACAGTTACCGGGCCTCCACGAGATTCTTCTGGTCAGAAAGTGTTGCAAGGCATTGATGTCAATATGAACAAGATGCCAGATGTTGCCATGACACTTGCTGTTGTTGCTCTATTTGCTAATGGTCCCACTGCTATTAGAGACGTGGCAAGTTGGAGAGTTAAAGAGACAGAAAGAATGATAGCAATCTGCACAGAACTCAGAAAGCTAGGAGCAACAATTGAAGAAGGTCCTGATTACTGCGTGATAACACCACCATTTCATTTGTCTTAGACCCTGCAGTAGACAACAATCACCAAGCCTCATTTGAGCCAAAACCTGCAGTGGAAACATGTTACAAAAGTATAACCACCATGATCCTCAAACCTGCTACAAGTCCAAGTACTTGACTTGCAACATATATAAGATCCAAGAACCTGCAATAGTAATATACATGATCAAACCTGGAATGTAAGCATGACTCAAACCCAAGATTTTGCAATAAACATCAGAGCTACAATGCTACAAACCAAAACCAGAATGATGAGTGTATGCTACAAGGTCATTATGATACATCAAATTGCAGAAGTCAAACCATGCTGGATGCACAAGCCATCCAAAACTGAGTTCGAAACCAAAGCCATGTAAGAACCGAAATTACTCATGTTTTCACCAAGTTCACTGCAGTAAAAACATAGCAACAGCAAGGCGTTAGAAATTCAAAAATATCCCAAAATGGAATTGAGACAAAGTAGAGGAAGAAGGTACGCTGTTCACATTACCATTTCCGAATCTAGCATCAAACAAGACAATCCGATTCTGAGCACCAAAAGGATTTCGCAGAGATACTTGTTTTGATCTGCATAGGCCAACCCGAAACCCTAATCTGCTGGATATAAAAGGGAAGGTGAGATTGAGAAGAGGGGGACGGAAAAATCAGAGGAAAAACCCTAATCCCAAAATCAAAAAAAACCTGGATTGAAGAGGCGAAGAAGGAAGATTTAAGCTTCACCGTCGCCGTCGTCACCGCCGAAGGTGAGATTTTTACTCGATTCTCTTTTGAAACCATAGATTTGTGCATTTCTTGGGTAGTGTCGTGAGCGATTGTGAGAGAGCAACTGAGAGATGATGAGCGATTGGGAGAGCAACTGAGAGGTGATGAGCGATTGAGGGACAGAGTGATGAGCGAAGGTTGAGGACGAGCGATTGAGAGAGTGAAGGTTGAGGACGAGCGATTGAGTGAGCGGGAGTGAAAGAGAGGCGCGATTGAGAGGCGTGAGAGATTGAGAGTGAGGACGATTGAGAGTTCTGTTACTGTTCCTCTCATTTTCTGGTTTTACTTATTTTAAGAAACGAATGTTTAAACTATAAAAAATTAATTAACACTTTTAGTCTTCCTCTGTTTTATTAAAAAAGTGTATATTAATGTATTATTTTTTGGTGTTCCCAATCCATAATCCTTTGGAAACCCAACAGCCAGGCGACTAGGGTTTATTTTCTTGGATTCTTCCACTGTTTAATTGGTAGTCCAACAAACTATCTTATTTTTGTTTTATTTTTTAATTTTAATTTCAATTTGTTCTGGTTTATATATCCAAGTTGTTATTATAAATAATAACTAATCATAAGTGGTCTAGTGGAGAGGGAGTAGTTTCATTGTCTTTAGTGGAGTGGGTTCGATACTTGGGGATAGCAAATCTTCATGTTTCTATTTGTTATGCTTACTATTTTATTTAATTTTGTATATAACTTCTACTATTTATTTTATTTTAAATTTTTATCAATTTAATTTGATCGATATTTAGTTGTTTGTATCTTTAAATGTTTACCTTTTAGATTTAATTAATGGTTGAATTTCTGATATTTTTTTTATTCGATTAGTCGATTTTTGTGTGTTAACTAGTTTAGTTAGGTTATTAGTACCCATATCCACACTTTTACAACGTGTAAATAATCATACTCAAATTTCATTCGATTTCAAAATCAATTTCAACTTTCCTCAATTTTAAAATACATTCCAAAAATAATGTGAATCATTTCAAGATCATTTCACAAATCAAACATAATATTCAAATCCTTTTCTAAAACGTGAAGAAAAAGATTATCCTGGATGGAATATCCAGTTATAATCCTGAATATTAGGCTCAAGCTGTAAGAGCTTGCAAGCCTTAAATATTCGTCTTCCCTCCAAAACATTCGTAAATATTCGAATCATTTTCTCAACAATATTGGAAAGAAACAGACTGCCTGGGTGGAATGTCCAGACGTAGTCCTGAGCGTTAGACCCAAGCTGTAAGAGCTTGCAAGTTATAAGTACTCGTCTTTCAAACTCGAAAACACTTGATTCCTACCTTAATACTTTTTTTCAATAAAGATGGAAATGGAACATGGTGTATACCGTGCACTCCTGAGATTAAGATTCAAGGTGGATGCCTTGCATATCTTAGCTCTCGTCATCGACTAAAATTGTCAATGTGATTTCTTCAAATACTCTCAGCTTTGACCACTGAGAAACACATGGTAACCTTCCCACAGATTGGGAGGTTTACCTCACACACACCCCTAAAAATTCATTCTAAGAGGCTTACAAAAACTAGGTTACAATATGCTATTTATAACCTAATCACCCAACTGGATTTGGGCCTTCAGAAATCGCAGCAAACTTGTTCTTTGCTGTTACAAATACAGCAGAAAATTTCTGCTACAAACAAGGTCTTCAATCCTAGAATCTCTCCATATATATCTCCTTATTTTGAGCCTATATATATTCTGATTGAGTCTTTAAGACCTCCACATGGGAGTTAGGATATTCACCAAATATCCTTACTAATCCCAGAATATATACTGAATTAATTAATTCAGTTTTCTACACATGTACGATGTCACAGGCCTGATGTCATGACATCGTACATGACATGTTGGTCCAGATGTTGAACTTCTTCAACCCAACATATTAAAACAACAGAGATGAATACATTATTTGTTTTACAAAATTAATGTCAATCCTAAGGTATTAACAATCTCCCCCTTTGGCAAATTTTAGCTAAAACAAATAAACATTACACTGGACAAAACATCCCATTATGGGTATGCTCTTCATCTCTATCATTGACTCCACCACCAGAAACACCAAGGGTTGTGTACATGAGGAAGTAGAGGAACACGGATCAGTTGTACCAGAACCCTTTCCCTCAACAGGAGAGCTTCCGGAAGAATATGTAATACTGAGTACATAGATAATGTAACTCAGATCACAAGACACAACTGTCCTCTTAACTCAGATCACAAGACACAAGTGATATACCCAGTTGGTGGATTTTGTGCCTGACACCAACTTCTGTTTGCTACCACAGTTAGCTTGCTTCTGGTACATTCTCAACCCCAGGACTGTATTTCTCTCCCCCTTTTTTGCTAAACATTTGTAAAGGCACCCCTCACAAAACCAGATCCAGGCGCAGCTTGCCCAAACCTTAACATACCCCATGATTCTGAGGGAATGGAATGTTTCTCTTGTGAGAAGAAGAGGGCTATTACATCCTTTAAATAGTCCAGCCCGTGCTTAGGAATTCACGGTAGGAATTAATGCTTGGTCAAGATTCTTTAATTTTTTGCTGAGAAACAGTCAGAGAATCACCAACAAAATCTCAGACTATCTTTGAATACCTTTTATAGCTCTTGACTGTTTCTTTTCCAAAATAGCAGTTCCAGTGCATGGAGACTATTCCATATATGCAGTCAGACACGTTGCACGCGATGTCTTAACATTCCACGCGGCTTTTTCCTGCATTCTGTCAGTATTCAACATTTCCCAAGGTTCCTGTCATACCTCCAGTAGAGACTTGACATCTGGCACTACTACAGTCAAATTCCCACACTTCAGCAGATGGTTACTCCCCCTGTACCACACAGCTGTAGCCATCAGGCTTATTCTGATTTATCAAAATTTGACACAACACCCTTATAATTCCTAATGACTTTAAGACTAGGATTCGAGATGGATATCTCACTCATCCAAGTTCTCGCCATCACTCAAAATACATCCAACCAATCAAACTCTTTTTCGCCGCCGTGCGACTAATCAAAGAACCTTTTTCATAAATGAAAGATATATTGTCTTAAGTGATACAAAAAAATGTTTCGGCCACGATTGTTGAGTCGAGATAAGTGGCGCTTTTCCGAATGTAGATTTATAAATCCGTTCGATGTGTGGTGTGCGTCCACTCCTCATCTGTTTTGGGAAGACAATGTTTTCGTCGATTAATACAATATAGCCTTCGCTAAAATCGACCAAAAAAAACATTTTTATACCCAGAACTACGTAAGCCTTGATTTCTCTTTTGAGATACGTATGAGCAGGATTCGTAAATCTTGTCAGGCCCACTAATAAAAAACTTAGGTTTAGTCCTTCGTCAAAAATCCAAAAACATTCTCTTCTCATCCTTTCTTTCTTTCCCACCTAATAATTCGAAAAGCCTAATATTTCAACTAACACTAACGCACACAACTAACCTAATGGTTCTCGTTGAGTACAACGGACGTGAGGGGTGCTAATACCTTCCCCTCGTGTAATAGACTCCTGAACCCTGATATTGGTTGCGATGACCATATCTTATCCTTTCTTTTAGAGGTTTTATCGATATTTACCCTTTCCTTTTTAGGAATAAATAAAGTTCGGTGGCGACTCTGTTCAGTCCATCATTGCGAGTGTGCGATCGCGCTTCGCTTAAAGTCGTATCCCCATTTTTCGAGGTGTGACAGATGGTGACTTCACTGGGGAATACAAATCCCTAAGTGAGTCAAGCCTAGTTAGGTCGTTTGTGTGCCTTTGTTTGTTTACCTATGTGGCTTTTCTTTATTGTTTTTACTATCTCTATTGTCATATTGATATGAATCTATTGTATTGGTTCGATTATGGTTTGGTACTTGGATACTCTGATTGCAAACCTTGCGGGAAAGACTTTTTACCCGAGTCTTGAGTAAAAACATAAGATAGGATGAGGTTGAGTAGTGCGGGTCCGCGAGATGTATGTCTCGTTGGGTCGGTACGAGAACCTTACTTAGAGTAGATTCTTCAGAGGATGTTGTCGCTCGGCAAGTAAGTTGCCGTAAGCTTCGATATTTTCTTTAGGATCCATGACTCTGAGAACCATTTGTAGAACCTTAGTTCTTTGCCCAACTAGGAAAGATGGTTGCGTAGTGTGGGTCTGCGAGATGAATTTCTCGTTGGATCGATGCGAGAACCTCACTTAAAGTAGATTCTTTAGATGGAGTAAATGCCCAGCAAGTGAGTTGCCGCAGGTAGTAAACAGTCTAATGGATCCATGACTCTAGGAACTCTTTTAAAGAAAAACCTTAAATCATTCCTGGTGAGAACCTTGTTCTATATAAAGCAATCAGACTTATCCATGCCTTAAGCCTATTGAACCTATACAAAAAAAAATGCATCACATTCATACATTGCATCAACATCATAAAAAGAAAGCTCTTAGTTGTCTCTTATTTGTTTCAGGAATTAAGAACTTGAAAATGACAACTTCAAGGAGACACACTTTCACGCTTAAGTACAAGGAACCTAAGTTGGACAGTCTGAAGGGTTTAATCTCTGATTCGACTCTCAGCAGACGTGATGAGTTCGGAAAAAACTGGGGGGAAATTTTGAGCCTTCTAGCTAAGAAAGTTGACTATGGAATTATCGGCTCTTTGGCACAATATTATGATCCACCTCTACGCTGTTTCACATTCGTTGATTTCCAGCTAGCTCCTACTTTGGAAGAAGTTGAGAGAATCGTGGGTCTAAAATTGAAAGATTTTAATCCATTTCCAAAGCTCGAAGAAGATATGGGCCCAAAGAAGATAGCTTCAGCCCTAAGTATCAATGTCCCGGCTGTTTGAGACAATTGGGTTGAAAAAGGGGGTTGCGAAGGTTTTGCCGCGATGTTTTTGGAAAATTTAGCTCTAAAGTTCAAGAAAAGTGGAAATTGGAATGCATTCTATGCTGTGTTGGGTTTATTGATCCATGGGATTGTGCTCTTCCCAAATGTTGAAAAATTTGTGGATCAAGTAGCCATAGAAGTCTTTCTCTCTGGTAATCCAGTACCATTTCTCTTAGCTGACATTTACCATGCCCTTCACGCTCGACATGAAAAAAGGGGTGGAACTTTGTTGTGTTGTGCTCCTTTGCTTTACACTTGGTTTATGCAACACATGCCCGAAGAAGGTCCTTTTGTGGCAAAAGAACTTAAGTCTCCTCAAAAATTAGCTTCTCTCACCGCAAGTTCCATCAGATGGTATATCCGAGAGTGGGAAACCCTAGACATTATAGTCAGCTGTGGGGAATTTCCTAATGTACCGTTGTTGGGTACCAAGGGTTGCATCAATTATAACCT
The DNA here is from genome assembly GCF_024323335.1 of Lathyrus oleraceus. NCBI lineage: Eukaryota > Viridiplantae > Streptophyta > Magnoliopsida > Fabales > Fabaceae > Lathyrus > Lathyrus oleraceus. The sequence continues at coordinate 66,585,918 of NC_066580.1, read as the reverse complement.
TATGTTATCTCGAATGCAACACGGTTACTCCATGGATGGTCCTCCTGACGCAAAGGACTTACAACCATTTGTGCTCTCTGACATCCAAGCAAGCAATCCTGATGTAAGAGAAGTACGAAAGGCTTGGTTAAAGGTTGTAAGGAAGGGTAAAGAGTTTGGAAAAAGAAACATTCTCGCCAAAGAACCTTACATTCAATGGGTGAAAGAAAGAGTTAAGGAAATCCATTTGCCATTTATCTTAAAGGCTTCAGCTTTTCCTAAAGCTCCTGAGCCCAAGCCCATACTCCCTGAGGACATGGAGAAACTCGCTACTAAGGTTAAGGAGCTCGAATTGGAGAATACTGAATTACGAATTCAGATGAACCGAGTTATCTTGGAAAATCAGAATTTGAAAGAGGAACGTAAGGGAAAGGCCCAAGAACTTGAGGATAGTAACAAGAGAGCCAGGCTATTGGAAGACCAGAAAGATGATCTTGATCATATCCTATTAGGTTCCACATCAGTGATCCGAACTAGGAAGGAAGAGCTCAAGAAAGCTGAGTATAGGATCTGTGAGTTAGGGAGAATGTTGGATAAATCTCTTATGGATAAAAAAGAAATTAAGCTCGACTTTGAGGCACAGATCCGTGACTTGAGGGACGCTCTGAAGAAATGTGAGGAAAAGTTGTCTCGCGAGATACTCCAAAAGGAAGAAGCTGAAAGAAACTGTCACCATCTCAGGTACCAGTTGGAAGAAGCTACTAGGAGGTTTGCAGTTTTGGAGAGCCAAGAAGGTGATGCAGCCTACTTACTCCTAAAGAATGATTGTGTGTACTGGAAAAGGTTGTATAGAGAGGCCAGAGCAACCTTAGATGAAGATCAAAAGGTCATCCAGAAACTCCAAGAGCTCTATGTTGAATGGAATGGTAAGTTCCGCAACTTAGCTAGGTTTGTTAACCTCAATATGTTGGAACTCCCAGAAAAACTCCAAGAAGCGGATTGGTGTATGTGTCCAGAAAACACGCCTCCTTAAGTTTTCAATTTCTTCAAGTTTATCAAGAAAATGATGAATGAGCTCACCACAGATCTGGCTACGATCATAAGAGCTGAGACAGAACTTAAGTTTACTTGTACTTGAATTTGAATTGTTGGTGTTTAAATCTTTTTGTATTCGAATCATGTGTACTTGAAGTTAAATCCTTTTGTATTCGAATTTGATTTTAATTAATGGAAGTTGTCATTTTGGGTCTCAATTATTACATGTTGTTCTTACATTCTAACATTATTGGAATAAATAATAAAGATAACTAAGAGCTTTGCACAAAATGCACCCATAACATGCACTCATGTCATTCTTCAAACAAAAAAACTCATTTTTGTGTCTTCTTCAGTTCCACACTGAGTCCTCAACATCACTACAACACCAGAGCCAGCGCTCGTCAAAGAATGGCAGATCAAGAACAAGAAATGGAGCGAGTAAGCTCAGAACTCGAAGACCTGCGAGGAAACATGGGTCAAGTCATGGAGATACTACAGGTCATCAGGGCAAAGTTAGACACCTAAACGACGGTCGTTTCAGAAATCTCCGGTCCATCGATTGAACCCTAACCTGCGAGGACAGTACCAACAACCTGGCCAGCCTATGGTTTACCTCCCGGTTTCACACCTCCAGTTGAAGGCGCCCCTGGTTTTGCACAATCCACTCAGCAAATGGCCCCTTTACCAACTATCAATAAAAATCATCCAGTGGTCCACACGTTCGCACCTCCTCTCGTTCGTGCACATGTGCAACCTTACTTTGAGGATCAACAACATGCTTCGGACTTTTCAGATGAAGATGAGGAAAGGCAGGAAGACATAAGAGGGATGAAAGAGAATTTCCAGATTCTTGAGAAAAGGTTAAGGGTTATGGAAGGTGACCAAGTTTTTGGTGCTACTGCTAAGGAAATGTGCTTAGTGTCAGGTCTTGTGATTCCTGCGAAGTTCAAGACCCCAGATTTCGATAGGTATGAGGGCCACTCGTGTCCTAAAAGTCACCTTATTATGTACTATCGAAAAATGGTTGCGCACGTGGAGGATGATAAACTTATGATACATTGCTTCCAAGACAACTTAAGGGGTGCTCCCTCCAAGTGGTACTTAAGCCTTGATCAAAGTAGGATTCGTTGTTTCCAAGACTTATCTGATGCTTTCATCCAACATTATAAGTATAACATGGATATGGCCCCAGATAGGAGGCAATTGCTCAGCATGTCCCAGAAAAATAATGAGTCTTTTAAGGAATATGCACAACGATGGAGGGAAGTGGCCTCGCAAGTCGAACCACCCCTTGCTGAGAAGGAGTTAGCAGATTGGTTCATGGATACAGTCAAACCTATGTTCTATGAAAGAATGGTGAGTAGTGTATATGCAAGCTTCTCTGACCTGGTTGCCGTGGGCATAAAGGTCGAGCTTGGATTAAAGAATGGAAAAATGATGACTACCTCTGAAACATCTGGTAGTAATGCCAAAACGTTTCTTGGAGGATTTCAAAGAAAGAAAGAGGGTGATACAAATGCAGTGTCAACCAGTCAAAGGAGGAGTCTTTCATGGAAGAAGCAATGAAATTCTGGTGTAGTCAGAGTTCAGATGTTCTACTCCAAGTCATGACATCTGATCTAACATTGTAACTACTACATCAAGATAGTTATTAACCACTGTACTAATATGTACACGTTCACAGATGTCACGACGTCTCATTCTATGTCACCCTAGACTGGATGAACACCTGGTTCTGTGCATCAGGAAGAAGGACTCAACAGAGATCAATCCTAGCACCCACTTCTGTTGTTTTCTTACACAGTTATCAGCATGATGTCTTACTGTTGATCATCTGTTACATTGTTCCAGTGTGTTTGTCTTTTACTTGTATTTCCTGAATTAAAGGTTGAACACGTTAATCTAATTTCCACTTATTAGATTGCTAACAACTAGGCTAATTGTTAGGTTCATTAATTGTAGGTTAGTAGTTGGTTTCCTGGATTTTAGCTCAGCTGTTGAATCCCTGAAGAATAGCCTGAGAAAAATACTGAAACAGAAAAAACCAATCATCCTACACTTTAGCACATGCTGTTGAGAATGAATGTCACAACATTCAGTTCGACAGCCAGAACATATGCTGATTCTGTTATGTTCCTAGAAACGGACTGTGTTAAGTTTGCAGTACTGTAAAAGACCAACTTGTCTCTACTTTAGTATCATCTTTCAGTATCAACTGTCAAAACATCCAGTTTGACAGTTTCACAACGATCCTTCGGCCAGGTCTGTTATCCTTGAAAAGAACAGACTTAAATAAATACTGAACTGAAATTAACCTGCTCATTATTCAGTATAAGCTGTCACTGATGAATGTTACAACATTCTGATTGACATTCAACCAGAAGGCTATATACCAGATCTGTTATCATCTTGATAAGCTGACTGGAATACCAGCTGAGTTATGACAGTAATAAAAACACATGCAGAAGGAAAACAAACACAGGAAATTGTTAACCCAGTTCAGTCCAACATGACCTACATCTGGGGGCTACCAAGCCAGGAAGAAGATCCACTGTTAGCAGTATTAATTCAGAGTTAAACTCCCCCGTTTACAACTCTTCACTTAATCCCTACCCAATGCAATCTATACCTAGGAACTCCTAGATAGAAACCTCCAGTTTCCATTCCTATCACTACAAATACAATGTATTATTAACACACCTTGAACTTGCTTCACAGCTTCATTCAAGAACAAAATCACTCTTGCCTATAGGCTTTGAGTTACAAATACTCTCAGCTTTGACCACTGAGAAACACATGGTAACCTTCCCACAGATTGGGAGGTTTACCTTACACACACCCCTAAAAATTCATTCTAAGAGGCTTACAAAAACTAGGTTACAATATGCTATTTATAACCTAATCACCCAACTGGATTTGGGCCTTCAGAAATCGCAGCAAACTTGTTCTTTGCTGTTACAAATAGAGCAGAAAATTTCTGCTACAAACAAGGTCTTCAATCCTCGAATCTCTCCATATATATCTCCTTATTTTGAGCCTATATATATTCTGATTGAGTCTTTAAGACCTCCACATGGGAGTTAGGATATTCACCAAATATCCTTACTAATCCCAGAATATATACTAAATTAATTAATTCAGTTTTCTACACATGTACGATGTCACAGGCCTGATGTCATGACATCGTACATGACATGTTGGTCCAGATGTTGAACTTCTTCAACCCAACATATTAAAACAACAGAGATGAATACATTATTTGTTTTACAAAATTAATGCCAATCCTAAGGTATTAACAATCTCCCCCTTTGGCAAATTTTAGCTAAAACAAATAAACATTACACTGGACAAAACATCCCATTATGGGTATGCTCTTCATCTCTATCATTGACTCCACCACCAGAAACACCAAGGGTTGTGTACATGAGGAAGTAGAGGAACACGGATCAGTTGTACCAGAACCCTTTCCCTCAACAGGAGAGCTTCCGGAAGAATATGTAATACTGAGTACATAGATAATGTAACTCAGATCACAAGACACAACTGTCCTCTTAACTCAGATCACAAGACACAAGTGATATACCCAGTTGGTGGATTTTGTGCCTGACACCAACTTCTGTTTGCTACCACAGTTAGCTTGCTTCTGGTACATTCTCAACCCCAGGACTGTATTTCTCTCCCCCTTTTTTGCTAAACATTTATAAAGGCACCCCTCACAAAACCAGATCCAGGCGCAGCTTGCCCAAACCTTAACATACCCCATGATTTTGAGGGAATGGAGTGTTTCTCTTGTGAGAAGAAGAGGGCTATTACATCCTTTAAATAGTCCAGCCCGTGCTTAGGAATTCACGGTAGGAATTAATGCTTGGTCAAGATTCTTTAATTTTTTGCTGAGAAACAGTCAGAGAATCACCAACAAAATCTCAGACTATCTTTGAATACCTTTTATAGCTCTTGACTGTTTCTTTTCCAAAATAGCAGTTCCAGTGCATGGAGACTATTCCATATATGCAGTCAGACACGTTGCACGCGATGTCTTAACATTCCACGCGGCTTTTTCCTGCATTCTGCCAGTATTCAACATTTCCCAAGGTTCCTGTCATACCTCCAGTAGAGACTTGACATCTGGCACTACTACAGTCAAATTCCCACACTTCAGCAGATGGTTACTCCCCCTGTACCACACAGCTGTAGCCATCAGGCTTATTCTGATTTATCAAAATTTGACACAACACCCTTATAATTCCTAATGACTTTAAGACTTAGAAGGAATTTATAGCATTGTCCAGGGCAATGTCATGACATCCGGTCAGACATTCTTCTGCTCACTCAGCCATGACATACATCACAGCATCCTGATAACTGACAAGGTGCCATATCTAGTTATCTGAGAATACGTAGACCACAAGCTTGATGATTTCTTGCAGCACACAGACAGAACTCCCCCTGTCATGAACAACCCACTCTCCTCTTGAAACTTGGAGATCACATATGGGCATATCCAACATCCCAAAGTTGGACCTTCACATACTTCCTGATTCAAAGAGAATCCAGACCACTTGATGAATGGAAAACATAAGACGCATCTTCATGTCTTCAAGAGCACACCCTCTGTTCAACCCTCTTAGCTGAACACATTCACACTCTGTGTCAATCTCTCTTCTAACCAGAACAGAAGACCACTTCACAAGATGTTCTAACATCAGCTGGGACATCCTTCATAACAAGACAAGGCACACCATCTGATAGTCTTCAGATATCACCGAGTCACCGGGTTGATCAAGAAGAACCCAGACATACATTGGGACATATACATTTTCATCCCATTACAAGAGATAATCTTCCATAGATGGCCCAGAACTCCTACCACAAGCTCCCAGGGGATGAATAGAAAGCACCTCCTTTTGTCTTCAACTTAATACTTTTCTGCTCAAAAGTAATTTGTCTCAGACTTTCCTCAAGAATAATCAGCTGCCATATGTTGATTATCTTGATTCTTCGAACTCACTTCTGAGGTAGACCAACTGCCACTGGTTGATTACTTCCTTCATGAATCCTCATATGAAAAAGTCAAATGCCATCTTTTGACCTCTCCAAGTTAATCAGACTTCTCCCAAAGATATTCTGACCTTCCAAGTGAGATTTGAACTTCAAGCCTATTGAAGTGTCCAATCTACAACCCTGCAGACCCTTCTATCTCAAGTTGATGTGCCACTTCACCAACTAAGAATCTAATGTTGAACCAAATGTCATAACATTGTGTTTTGACATCCAGCTGTTGAATTCAGCTCCTTCTTCTGCCACTTGAAAGAGCTTCCTCCCTTCACAGAACAAGAGTTCAATGTTCTCATAGACTTGATTGTGGAACCAAGTTTGAGTAAACAACCTCCATCCTGCAGGTTTGCAGTTAAGTCATCCAAGTTCACACCTTGATGAATTTCTGCTTCTTCTCCAAAGACCTCAAACACTCTGGTGCATGAGTCTTCAGAAGGACCAGTTAGCAACTAACCCTTCAACTATACCAAGGATTCTACTTCCTAAAGCACGACTGTTTCCATGATGTTAAGAAAGCTGCCACTTGTTCTTAACTTCATAGTGTGCATTAGCCAATGCACTTCCTTACCTAGATCAGGAATAAGCTGATCCAAGTAACCACCATCAAGACTATGATGTCTTCTTCTTCTTGTACATACCAAGGCTGAACATGTTTCTTGCCAGGAAACCTTTTCAGAGATCATATGCTTTTGCTGCTACCAAAGAGATAGATCATAAGCCAATGTACTATCCTTCCTATGATTCTGCACAGGGTCTTGAAGAAGATATGTTCCAACATCTTTAAGAACATCAGATATCTTGAGCTCCAAAGGTAATCAATTAAATACTTGTACTTGGCACAAGCTGACATTGATTTTAAATCCTTTCCCAATATTCCTTTCAGATACTTCCACCATAAGACTACTTTGAACATACTCTTCTAGTGTCAACATCTTCTGCTTGCAAGCATTTCAACAGTTTTGAAAATCTTCTCAGATTAAATTCACCCTTAGGAATGAGAGAGATGAATTCTTCCTTGCAAGTGTGTCACACAACCACCAAAACCCATGTGACACAGGTCAACAGCCAACCAGACTTTAGGCTGACCAAATGTGAGGAGGTTAACCAAAACTCCCCCTCAAATTAACAATCATGGAAGCTTCACACCAATATCCATGCATTGTACAGACATGTCTCAACATGACATACACCATCCCTACCGGTGGCACCTAACTCTATGAGTTATACCTATACATACTCCAATCACACCAATCAGACTTCAGCTGACCATAAGTACTAGTGAAAGATATCAACACCAGTCCATAGTAGATATGCATTGCCAAAGCACACTACCTCAACCAACCTCTGAATCTTCATATTCTCACTCCTTGAAAGAACTGCCACTTCTGAACGTGGTGTTTGAACAACAAGATTCATGGTTCCAATCCTCTTAAATGATATAGTAATCAGGTTACCCCAATATTGACTTCTAACATTCAGGGGACTTGTCTTCCACCACTACATAGTACTTCAGGGAACAACTATCCTACCCTGATCAATCTACAGGAGTAAGACAACCAGCAGGAAATTGCACAATGTCACACTTCAACCAGCTCCACTTCTAGAGATCAGACTTCTATGAGTGACCATCTTGAGCACACACCCGGTTGACCCTGCCCTTGTCAACTGAGCACACACAGATGTCTCCTCTTCCAGGTCAGGAGTAGGTTCCAAACAAGAGTATCCCTTTCTTTGACACCTAAAAACATCTGTTCTTCAACCAGCAGCTGCATACTTGTTGAATAGCATGTTCTAACATCACATAGAACATTGGTTCCACCTCCTTGGAACAAACCCTCCTTGAGAGTCTTCAAGGTCTTCATATACACTACCCAAGAGTGTAAAAGAATCAGTGATCAGGTGATTCTTACCATCCTGACGTGAGAACATCATGATGAGTGGACTTGAGGGGACTCACGTATCTTTGACATCTTCAGAGGTTATGATGAAGTCTTGAATACAGCAGCCTTTCATCCACATGAGGGGAAACTACATCAGAGTTTGAGTTTTGCCAGGTATTATGCAGCGGAAATCATAATACAACTCAACCAATGAACACACACTTCATCAAATCAGCCTCCAAGAGCATGCCAAGTTTGAATATGATTCAATACTTGCACAGCTGTCCCACACAAAGGCCAATTGCCAATCTCCAGAGGCAGGTGCACACAGTTCCTGTCGTGAATAGTCCATCCACCTACTTCAAGGGACCATTCAGGGAAACCACAGAACCATCTACAGGTTCCAACATCAGTACTAACATAACCTCTTGCCAGATACCAGAAAGTATCAGTCATGGATCTCATCCAGAAACAGAACAGGATGCTTGCTCTGATACCAATTGAAATTCTGGTGTAGTCAGAATTCAGATGTTCTACTCCAAGTCATGACATCTGATCTAACATTGTAACTACTACAGCAAGATAGTTATTAACCACTGTACTAATATGTACACGTTCACAGATGTCACGACATCTCATTCTATGTCACCCTAGACTGGATGAACACCTGGTTCTGTGCATCAAGAAGAAGGACTCAACAGAGATCAATCCTAGCACCCACTTCTGTTGTTTTCTTACACAGTTATCAGCATGATGTCTTACTGTTGATCATCTGTTACATTGTTCCAGTGTGTTTGTCTTTTACTTGTATTTCCTGAATTAAAGGTTGAACACGTTAATCTAATTTCCACTTATTAGATTGCTAACAACTAGGCTAATTGTTAGGTTCATTAATTGTAGGTTAGTAGTTGGTTTCCTGGATTTTAGCTCAGCTGTTGAATCCCTGAAGAATAGCCTGAGAAAAATACTGAAACAGAAAAAACCAATCATCCTACACTTTAGCACATGCTGTTGAGAATGAATGTCACAACATTCAATTCGACAGCCAGAACATATGCTGATTCTGTTATGTTCCTAGAAACGGACTGTGCTAAGTTTGCAGTACTGTAAAAGACCAACTTGTCTCTGCTTCAGTATCATCTTTCAGTATCAACTGTCAAAACATCCAGTTTGACAGTTTCACAACGATCCTTCGGCCAGGTCTGTTATCCTTGAAAAGAACAGACTTAAATAAATACTGAACTGAAATTAACCTGCTCATTATTCAGTATAAGCTGTCACTGATGAATGTTACAACATTCTGATTGACATTCAACCAGAAGGCTATATACCAGATCTGTTATCATCTTGATAAGCTGACTGGAATACCAGCTGAGTTATGACAGTAATAAAAACACATGCAGAAGGAAAACAAACACAGGAAATTGTTAACCCAGTTCAGTCCAACATGACCTACATCTGGGGGCTACCAAGCCAGGAAGAAGATCCACTATTAGCAGTATTAATTCAGAGTTAAACTCCCCCGTTTACAACTCTTCACTTAATCCCTACCCAATGCAATCTATACCTAGGAACTCCTAGATAGAAACCTCCAGTTTCCATTCCTATCACTACAAATACAATGTATTATTAACACACCTTGAACTTGCTTCACAGCTTCATTCAAGAACAAAATCACTCTTGCCTACAGGCTTTGAGTTACAAATACTCTCAGCTTTGACCACTGAGAAACACATGGTAACCTTCCCACAGATTGGGAGGTTTACCTCACACACACCCCTAAAAATTCATTCTAAGAGGCTTACAAAAACTAGGTTACAATATGCTATTTATAACCTAATCACCCAACTGGATTTGGGCCTTCAGAAATCTCAGCAAACTTGTTTTTTGCTGTTACAAATACAGCAGAAAATTTCTGCTACAAACAAGGTCTTCAATCCTAGAATCTCTCCATATATATCTCCTTATTTTGAGCCTATATATATTCTGATTGAGTCTTTAAGACCTCCACATGGGAGTTAGGATATTCACCAAATATCCTTACTAATCCCAGAATATATACTGAATTAATTAATTCAGTTTTCTACACATGTACGATGTCACAGGCCTGATGTCATGACATCGTACATGACATGTTGGTCCAGATGTTGAACTTCTTCAATCCAACATATTAAAACAACAGAGATGAATACATTATTTATTTTACAAAATTAATGCCAATCCTAAGGTATTAACAAGCAACACCAATTTGCTCAACAACAACCAACTTATCCAGTACAATATGTTCAACAACCATATGTGGCAGCTGTCATACCAAATTTCAACCAATCACAAGCTCATGTCTATCAACCTATTCAACAAGCACCAGTATACCAGCAAGTGCCCGCGCCACCTGCTTATCAACAGCCAAGGGCACTGGCTCCTCGTCCACAAAATCCTCCAAGTCAAAATAGGGTATAAAGAAGTAGACTTCCGTTTGCTTCAATCCATATGACATACACTGAATTGTACCCATCGTTACTACAGAGAGGGTTGGTGACTCCCAGACCTTTGGGTCCTCCACCAAATCCTTTACCTCCATGGTACAATCCAGATGCCCATTGTCCTTTCCATGGGGGTGCCCCTGGACATGATTTAGAAGGATGTTATGCTTTAAAGCATATTGTGCAAGACCTGGTTGAGAAGAAGATTCTTTCATTTCGAGACGTCGGACCCAATGTAAAAAGTAACCCTTTGCCAGTGCATGGTGATGTTAATGTCGTTGAGGATGCTTCTGATGTGTGTATAATCAAAAACGTGGAAGATGTTAAAACTCCGTTGCTAGCGCTGCATGCAGGATTGGTGGGGGCTAGATTGATTGATACATGTCACGACAACTGTGAGGAATGTGTCGTTCATCCAAGAGGATGTAAAGTGGTACGAAATGACATTCAGAACTTGATGGATCAAGGTTTTTACAAATTTGTGGTCCAACAACAAACGAGGAAGTTTCAGTCATTGACCCCGTTTTTAATATACCAGAACCGTTTGAGGTAACTTATCACATAAGAGATGTTGTTCATCCATCACCCGTGGTAGTTTGCATGCCTACCCCATTCCCTTTTGAAAGCACCAAGGTGGTACCCTGGAAGTACGACATAACAGTGGTAGATGGAAAACCCAAAGCTGCTGAAAGTAAGAAAGGTTTGGAGAATGTTGACACCGATATCACTAACATCGCAGGGACAAGCAGGATGACCCGCAGTGGTCGGATTTATACTCCTAATATTAATGTGAACCCTCAAGAGCCAACAAGGGAAGCTGCAAATGTAAGTCCTACCCCAGAGCATGGAGGGGCACAGCCGGCTGTGCAAACAGATGAAGCAAGTGAGTTCCTAAGGATAATAAAGAAATCTGACTACAAGATAGTTGATCAGTTACATCAAACACCGTCAAAAATATCTATCTTGTCTTTGCTTCTGAATTCCGAAGCTCATAGGGAGGCTCTACTGAAAGTGCTTGCTCGGGCTCATGTTACCCAAGATATAACGGTCGGCCAATTTGATGGAGTGGTCGCCAATATCACAGCCTGCAACACTCTAAGTTTCAGCAATGAAGAGCTACCCAAGAAGGGGAAGAATCACAACCGCGCCTTGCATGTATCCATAAAGTGCCAAGAAGATGCTCTGGCCAGAGTTTTAGTTGACACTGGATCATCCCTCAATGTTCTACCAAAGAGGGCACTTGCCAAATTGTCTTACCAAGGTTCGGAATTGAAACCTAGTGCGCTTGTGGTAAAAGCATTTGATGGTTCTCGAAGGACAGTAGTTAAGGAGGTAGAGCTACCAATACAGATCGGACCGCATGTATTCCCCATCACTTTCCAAGTCATGGACATAAATCCAGCTTACAGCTGCCTTTTGGGACGCCCATGGATACATGCTGCTGGGGCAGTAACTTCTACTATGCATCAAAAGATGAAGTTTGTTGTCAATGACAAGCTCGTTATTGTCTCGGGTGAAGAAGATTTTATCATCAGTCAACTCTCCTCTTTCCGTTATGTTGAGGCTGATGAGGATGCCTTAGAAACCTCTTTTCAAGCACTTGAAATATCCAATTCCACACTTGAAGAGGTTAAGGATCCTATTGAGAAAACCAGTTTGTCGTTCGCTTCTTTGAAGAGTGCAAGATCAGCCGTTAAAAGTGGAGGCCCTGCAGGTTGGGGGCAAGTCATCAACGTCAGTGAGAAAAATGATCATTTTGGTTTGGGGTACAAGCCTTCTGCTAATGGAGGAGCCCTGGTCCCTGCAAAGGACCGTGTGCGGAGCATACAAGAAGTATTCTTGAGCACAGGATTTATCCATGGAGATCAGGTTGGTGCAGTTGAAGATGACACTGAAGATGAAGAAACATCAAACCTGATATACCGGTGTGAAGCAGCCCTAACAAATTGGGAAGCAGTTGAGATTCCATAAGTTTTTCCTGTGTCAAAGTAATTGTGTTTTCCTTTGTGTTTTTGAAAATCCTTAGCTTTGCCCAAGGCTAATGGATCATTTGTAGGGGCCCTTTTAAATTTCAAAAATCAATATGACAAATAAAGAGCATTTTGTTCAAATTCTTGTCGTTCATTTATTTGTTTTTCTTTCCTTAAAATGGCAATCCTTTCAAAAAACTACAAAAATATTTTTATTTCTTTTGCTTTTTATTTTCATTTTTCTAAAAAAGGCCATCATTACAAAACATGCAGAATAATCAATAAACCAGTTGAATTCGATGACCCCACTACTTCCTATAACTTTGAACTCCCCATCTCCCAAGCAGAAGAGGAGAGTGAGGAAGATTGTGATTTCCCTAAAGAATTAGAAAGGATGCTCGAGCACGAGTCAAAGGCCCTTCAGCCGCATCAAGAACCAATGGAAACAATCAACCTTGGCACTGAAGAAGACAAGAAAGAGGTCAAAGTTGGGACTACACTTGGGGCAAGCATCAAAGAAAGATTGATCAAGTTGCTACAAGAGTATGTAGATGTATTTGCTTGGTCGTATCAGGATATGCCAGGTTTAGACACTGATATTGTTGTCCACAAGCTACCGCTACAGCCAGATTGCCCGCCAGTAAAGCAGAAGCTCCGAAGAGCAAGACCCGACATGGCTCTGAAGATTTGTGACGAGGTGAAACATCAATTTGATGCCGGTTTTCTAGCAGTTGCAAAGTACCCTCAATGGGTAGCCAACATTGTACATGTACCCAAAAAAGATGGCAAGGTCAGGATGTGTGTTGATTACAGGGATCTAAACAAAGCTAGTCCAAAGGACGATTTTCCCTTGCCACATATTGACACTCTGGTAGACAACACTGCTAAGTTCGCAGTCTTCTCCTTTATGGACGGATTCTCGGGTTATAATCAAATTAAGATGGATCCAGAAGACATGGAAAAGACCACATTCATCACCCCTTGGGGAACATTTTGCTACAAGGTAATGCCATTCGGTCTCAAAAATGTTGGGGCAACTTACCAAAGAGCAATGGTCACTCTTTTCCATGACATGATGCATAAGGAAATTGAGGTTTATGTGGATGATATGATTGCAAAATCCCAAAGTGAAGAGGATCATATAGACCACTTGCAAAAGCTATTCGAGCGTCTTCAGAAATTTCGACTACGGCTGAATCCTGCTAAATGCACCTTCGGTGTCCGATCTGGAAAGTTGCTTGGTTTCATTGTTAGTCAACGAGGAATTGAGGTAGATCCGGACAAGGTTAGGGCAATACAAGAAATGCCTGCTCCACGTACAGAGAAAGAAGTTAGAGGATTCCTGGGACGTTTGAACTATATCTCCAGGTTTATATCTCATATGACTGCTACGTGTGAACCTATATTCAAGTTGCTCAGAAAAGATCAAGCAGTTGAATGGAACTCTGACTTCCAAATGGCTTTTGAGAAAATCGGACAATACCTGCAAGAGCCCCCTATTCTAATTCCACCTGTTCAGGGGAAACCACTCTTTATGTACTTAACTGTGCTTCAAAAGTCAATGGGATGTGTGTTGGGACAACATGACGAAACCGGTCGAAAGGAGCATGCCATCTATTATCTAAGTAAGAGATATACCGATTGTGAAACCCGATATTCACTTTTGGAGAAAACTTGTTGTGCTTTAGCATGGGCCGCTCGTCGTCTAAGACAATACATGATTTGCCACACTACTTTGTTGATCTCAAAAATGGATCTAATAAAATATATCTTTGAAAAGCCTGCTTTGACTGGAAGACTCGCCCGTTGGCAGATGTTACTATCTGAGTATGACATCCAATATGTATCTCAGAAAGCCATCAAAGGAAGCGTGTTGTCTGATTACTTGGCAAACCAGCCCGTTGAAGACTACCAGCCGTTGAAGTTTGACTTCCCTGATGAAGACATTATGGTAGTTAAAGATTGTGAAATCCCAGGACTTGATGAAGGACCTGAACCCGGATATCGGTGGAAGTTCATGTTCGACGGTTCATCCAATTACATGGGGCATGGCGTAGGAGCTGTCCTGTTGAATCCGAATGGTGGATACACTCCTTTCATAGCAATGTTGTGTTTTGATTGCACAAATAATATAGCAGAATATGAGGCGTGCATCCTAGGCATTGAAGCAGCAATTGATCTCAGAATCAAAATCCTTGAAGTATGTGGAGACTCAGCCTTGGTGATATACCAAGTAAAGGGCGAATGGGAAACCCGTGATGCAAAGTTGATCCCATATCGTGCCTATGTCATAGAACTAATAAAATACTTTGATGAAATCACTTTTCGTCATATCCCGAGAACTGAGAATCAAATTGCTGATGCTTTGGCTATGTTGGCTTCAATGTACCAAGTTAGATTCCATAATGAAGCACCTCTCATTCAGATCGAGCGGAAAGTTGAGCCTGCCTACTGCCAGTTAGTTGAAGAGGAAGCCGATGGTAAACCCTGGTTTCACGACATCAAATGCTTTTTGCAAAATCAAGAATATCCAACGGATGCAACAACCATTGACAAGAAAACATTGAGGAAGTTAGCATCTAAATTCTTCTTAAGCAATGGTGTGTTATACAAGAGAAATCACGATATGATTCTGCTCAGATGCGTGGATGGACGTGAAGCGGACCTGTTGATCAATGAGATTCATGAAGGGTCCTTTGGAACTCATGCCAATGGGCATGCCATGGCCAAGAAGATTTTGAGAGCTGGTTATTATTGGTTGACCATGGAATCCGACTGCTTCAATTATGCTAGAAAGTGTCATAAATGCCAAATCTATGCCGACAAGGTACACGTGCCTCCGACCCTACTAAACGTTTTGACGTCACCTTGGCCTTTCTCAATGTGGGGCATCGACATGATTGGCGTCATCGAGCCTAAAGCTTCCGATGGTCACCGCTTCATCCTGGTTGTTATTGATTATTTTACCAAATGGGTAGAAGCCGCCTCTTATGCTAATGTGACAAAACAAGTGGTTGCACGGTTCCTCAAGAAAGAGATCATTTGCCGTTATGGAATTCCAAGCCGGATCATCACAGATAATGGGACGAATCTGAACAATAAAACCATGAAAGAATTATGCGAGAGCTTCAAGATTGAGCATCATAACTATTCACCATATCGTCCAAAGATGAATGGCGCTGTTGAAGCCGCTAATAAAAACATCAAGAAAATCCTGCAAAAAATGGTGAAAACCTATAAGGATTAGCATGAAATGCTACCCTTCACACTGCATGGATACCGGACTTCCATCCGCACTTCAACAGGGGCAACCCCGTTCTCTTTGGTATATGGGATGGAAGCAGTTCTCCCAATTGAAGTGGAGATACCTTCAATGAGAATCTTGATAGAAACCAAGCTAGAAGAGGCCGCGTGGATTCAAAATAGATTTGATCAGTTAAATCTCATAGATGAGAAGCGAATGACTTCTTTGTGCCATTGACAGTTATACCAAAAACGGCTTAAAAGGGCTTTTGACAAGAAAGTACGTGTTCGGGAATTCAGAGAAGGAGACCTCGTGCTTAAGAAGATCTTGCCAATACACAAAGACTCACGTGGGAAATGGACTCCCAATTATGAAGGCCCATATGTTGTGAAGAAAGCTTTCTCCGGAGGTTCCTTGATTCTCACAACTATGGATGATGAAGAGCTCTCACACCCCGTGAACTCTGATGCAGTTAAAAAATACTATGCCTAACAAAAACCCGCTAAATCGAAAACCTGAAAGGGCGATTTAGGCAAAAAAAAGGGTATCCCGGTGGACTGAAAACCTGAAAGGGCGGTCCAGGCAAAAGTTAGGGATGAATAAAAAATGGTAGCTCACTAAGTTGAAAACCTGAAAAGGCGACTTAAGCAAAAAGGAACGTCCCGGTGGATTGAAAACCCAAAAGGGCGATCCAGGCAAAAGTTAGGGGCACAAGGCATAAACTGCATCAGTTGTTACTGATTAACACCGAAGAATCTGAGGCGGAAGATTAATCCAGTCACTCCCCTTAGGAGCAAGGTTTTGGGGGAATCATATCTATTAAGGATGTTAGTGGTCACTGAATTCAACGTAAACCTTTCCTTATTGCCATTTTCCAAATTGTAATATTCCATGGAGCTACGCCATTTGTGTGCTACCATTCTTGAATAAAATACAAGTTTTCCCAAGCATTGTTAGTTGTGTTCGTCTATGCTTTTCTTTGTTATGCAAAGTCTCATTTATTTGTTAATAATGAAATTTTGAAACTTGAAAAAGAATTTGAAATTTAGTAAAAAGAACAAAATTACTTTGATATATGTGAAAATCAAAGGAAAATCATTTGTTTCCCCGAAAGCCTCAAGGTTGCATAAATATTCCTGGATCACCAACAAAAGTCCCCATGGAATATAACTTATTAATCCTCTAGAAGAATGGACCTTTGGTTATTTATAATTGTCAATCATGATAGATTCTCCTCTGGACGCGCCTGTTAATTGTATGGGTATGAGTTATTGGTGTTGAGAAATCAGAATCTCTGTAAACAGTCCCTACAAACTCCCAGTCTGCCAAGTGTCAGCATTCTTATAATCATGATCATTCATATATCATGCATTCAAATCATGCATAGCCGAAATGTACTTCGTGCTCATTGTGCATTGACCTAGGTCTTGTTGTTGATCCTATGTCCTTTGACCTCTGATTCCAGTTTGTCTTTGGTACCCTTGAACCAACATCCGGTTTTCGCAGTCATTTTCAAGTCCAATTGTTGTTGAACTTTATTCCGTTATCAGGTCATACATGAACCTGTTGTTCAAGCCATTCAGGTCATATATGAACCTGTTGTTGAACTTTATTCCATTGTCAGGTCATATATGAACCTGTTGTTCAATGCCATTCAGGTCATATATGAACCTGTTGTTGAACTTTATTCCATTGTCAGGTCATATATGAACCTGTTGTTCAAGCCATTCAGGTCATATATGAACCTGTTGTTGAACTTTATTCCATTGTCAGGTCATATATGAACCTGTTGTTCAAGCCATTCAGGTCATATATGAACCTGTTGTTGAACTTTATTCCATTGTCAGGTCATATATGAACCTGTTGTTCAAGCCATTCAGGTCATATATGAACCTGTTGTTGAACTTTATTCCATTGTCAGGTCATATATGAACTTGTTGTTCAGTGCCATTCAGGTCATATATGAACATGTTGTTGAACTTTATTCCATTATCAGGTCATATATGAACCTGTTTGTTCAGTGCTATTCAGGTCATATATGAACCTGTTGTTGAACTTTATTGCAGTGTCAGGTCATATATGAACCTGTTGTTCAGTGCTATTCAGGTCATACATGAACCTGTTATTGAACTTTATTCCATTGTCAGGTCATATATGAACCTGTTGTTGAGCTTTATTCCAGTGTCAGGTCATATATAAACCTGCTCTGAAGAGTCTTTCTCTACGATTGTTTCAGTGTTGTCAGGTCATATATGAACCTGCTCTTGAGCTTTCATTCCAGTATTACCAGGTCATATATGAACCTGTTGATACACTCTTCTTGAATTTTTCTGAGTTTGTTAGGTCATATCTGAACCTGCTGTCATAACTTCTTGATATTCCCCAGCATTGTTAGGTCATATATGAACCTGTTGTTGTGTTCTATTCCAGTATTGCCATGTCATATATGAACCTGTTGTAGCATTTTTTTCCTTATTCGGGTTTAGTAAGTCATATGTGAACTTACTACCGAGATCTCTTGTATTCTAAGTATTGTCTATCAACTTTCACTTAGATTACTCCCCGGTGTGTGTCTGACTCTCCAAGCAGGATTGTTTTCCCCAGCAAAATTGTTTTTTACCATTTGTTTGTCTCCCTGTGGGTCATCAGCATTCCCTACAGATTGGTCCGCCTAGTAGCATCTCCTGTTAAGGGTTCACCATATCCCTAGCAGATAAAAATTACAAAAAAAGAGAATCTCGCATCAGCACATATCATGTCATATCATATCATATCATATCATATCATATCATATCATATCATATCATATCATATCATATCATATCATGTCGTATCATATCATATCATATCATGTCATAAGGATTCAGGATCAAAATCCGGGTCTTCTTAGTATTTAACCATCTCCCACTATGATCATATGAAGGGTGTCCTGCTTCATATTCTCTAGTTGAAGACGCTTAAATAGGGGCAACTGTCATACCCCGATTTTGGTCCTGAATTTTTTTCATTTTTTCATTTTTTATTTGGCACGTGGCCTAAAGTTCATTTGCATACATTCATGACCCAAGGCAACCGTCCATTCCCAAATCCATATTTTTCGATAAACATTGGTCATTATCTAGGCTTTTTGATCATGGTGTTTTTTGATTATAAAATGGATTCTAATTATTTGACTTTTTAATTTTCAATTTGATTTTAATTTCAAATTAAGTCTAATTCCAAATTTCAATTTAATCTTAATTGTGTTTTTACTAATGATTCAAACTCTAATTGATTTTTAATTTCCAAATAAATGTTAGAATTTGATATCAAAGTAGTTTTAACAAATTATAGATTAATTTGATTTTAATTGGTTTTTATTGGTTTTTTGATTTTTAATTGACATTTAGATTAGTCTTGGATTATTTCTAAAAATCCATATCCATTTTATAACCAAACACCCATTTCATAAACCAAGGTCTCACCATTCTTATTACATTTTACAAACACTTCAACCAAGTTCAAATTACAATCACAAATTCATTATATTTCAAAATTACATACCATTTAACCAAATTCAAATCAAATAAAGTTTCAACCAAATTTTCATCCATTCATTAATACCATACATTCATTTTTCAATTTCAGACTATAAAAATTACAATCCAAATCACACGGCCTATGATCATATTCCAAACCACAATAGCTCCATGATAACATCCATCCTACCACAATCGTAACAGAGCAACATTAAGTCCATAGAATTTCAACATTAACAAGCCAACATTCCTTATTAACCAACAAGCCTTCAAAGGACCTTCATTCTGACCTCACACAACTGAGAAACATTTTCTAACTTACCAAAAACCTACACAAAACAAAACCTTCCAACCACTTCAATAACATGCATAAATTTTGATATGAATATACACTAACAGAGACGACAAAACAACCAAACAAGCAGTTGTGGAAGGCAGTGGGGGATTGTTTCCCACCGATAGAGAATCTAAAGATGAAGTTAATTTATTCCTTGGAAATGTCGGTACGGCAATGCGTCCTTTGACGGCAGCCTTGGTTGCTGCAGGTGGAAATACAAGATACATACTTGATGGAGTTCCCCGAATGAGAGAAAGACCAATTGGAGATTTGGTTTCCGGTATCAAGCAACTTGGTGCTGATGTTGATTGTTTTCTTGGCACAAATTGTCCACCCGTTCGTATAATTGGGAAGGGAGGACTTCCATGGGGAAAGGTGAAACTGTCCGGATTTATTAGCAGTCAGTACCTAACTGTTTTGCTTATGGCAGCATCGTTGGCTCTTGGCGACGTTGAGATTGAGGTAATTGATAAACTGATTTCTGTTCCGTACGTTGAAATGACTTTAAAGCTGATGGAGCGCTTTGGAGTCTCTGTCGAACACAGTGATAATTGGGAAAGATATTTGGTCCACGGAGGTCAAAAGTATAAGTCTCCCGGAAATGCTTTCGTTGAAGGTGATGCTTCTAGCGCCAGTTACTTCCTAGTCGGTGCAGCGGTTACCGTTGGAACTATCACGGTTATAGGTTGCGGGACGAGCAGTTTACAGGGAGATGTAAAATTTGCTGAAGTTTTTGAAAAGATGGGAGCTAAAGCTACATGGACAGAAAACAGCGTCACAGTTACCGGGCCTCCACGAGATTCTTCTGGTCGGAAAGTGTTACAAGGCATTGATGTCAATATGAACAAGATGCCAGATGTTACGATGACACTTGCTGTTGTTGCTCTATTTTCTAATGGTCCCACTGCTATTAGAGACGTGGCAAGTTGGAGAGTTAAAGAGACAGAAAGAATGATAGCAATCTGCACTGAACTTAGAAAGCTAGGAGCAACAGTTGAAGAAGGTCCCGATTACTGCATGATAACACCACCATTTCATTTGTCTTAGACCCTGCAGTAGACAACAATCACCAAGCCTCATTTGAGCCAAAACCTGCAGTGGAAACATGTTACAAAAGTATAACCACCATGATCCTCAAACCTGCTACAAGTCCAAGTACTTGACTTGCAACATATATAAGATCCAAGAACCTGCAACAGTAATATACATGATCAAACCTGGAATGTAAGCATGATTCAAACCCAAGCTTTTGGAATAAACATCAGAGCTACAATGCTACAAACCAAAACCAGAATGATGAGTGTATTCTACAAGGTCATTATGATACATCAAATTGCAGAAGTCAAACCATGCTGGATGCACAAGCCATCGAAAACTGAGTTTGAAACCAAAGCCATGTAAGAACCGAAATTACTCATGTTTTCACCAAGTTCACTGCAATAAAAACATAGCAACAGCAAGGCGTTAGAAATTCAAAAATATCCCAAAATGGAATTGAGACAAAGTAGAGGAAGAAGGTACGTTGTTCACATTACCATTTCTGAATCTAGCATCAAACAAGATAATCCGATTCTGAGCACCAAAAGGATTTCGCAGAGATACTTGTTTTGATCTGCATAGGCCAACCCGAAACCCTAATCTACTGGATATAAAAGGGAAGGTGAGATTGAGAAGAGGAGCACGGAAAAATCAGAGGAAAAACCCTAATCCCAAAATCAAAAAAAACCTGGATTGAAGAGGCGAAGAAGGAAGATTTAAGCTTCACCGTCGCCGTCGTCACCGCCGAAGGTGGGATTTTTACTCGATTCTCTTTTGAAACCATAGATTTGGGCATTTCTTGGGTAGTGTCGTGAGCGATTGTGAGAGAGCAACTGAGAGATGATGAGCGATTGGGAGAGTAACTGAGAGGTGATGAGTGATTGAGGGACGGAGTGATGAGCGAAGGTTGAGGATGAGCGATTGAGAGAGTGAAGGTTGAGGACGAGCGATTGAGTGAGCGGGAGTGAAAGAGAGGCGCGATTGAGAGGCGTGAAAGATTGAGAGTGAGGACGATTGAGAGTTCTGTTACTGTTCCTCTCATTTTCTGGTTTTACTTATTTTAAGAAACGAATGTTTAAACTATAAAAAATTAATTAACACTTTTAGTCTTCCTCTGTTTTATTAAAAAAGTGTATATTAATGTATTATTTTTTGGTGTTCCCAATCCATAATCCTTTGGGAACCCAACAGCCAGGCGACTAGGGTTTATTTTCTTGGATTCTTCCACTGTTTAATTGGTAGTCCAACAGACTATCTTATTTTTGTTTTATTTTTTAATTTTAATTTCAATCTGTTCTGGTTTATATATCCAAGTTGTTATTGTAAATAATAACTAATCATAAGTGGTCTAGTGGAGAGGCAGTAGTTTCATTGTCTTTAGTGGAGTGGGTTCAATACTTGGGGATAGCAAATCTTCATGTTTCTATTTGTTATGCTTACTATTTTATTTAATTTTGTATATAACTTCTACTATTTATTTTATTTTAAATTTTTATCAATTTAATTTGATCGATATTTAGTTGTTTGTATCTTTAAATGTTTACCTTTTAGATTTAATTAATGGTTGAATTTCCGATATTTTTTTTATTCGATTAGTCGATTTTTGTGTGTTAACTAATTTAGTTAGGTTATTAGTACCCATATCCACACTTTTACAACGTGTAAATAATCATACTCAAATTTCATTCGATTTCAAAATCAATTTCAACTTTCCTCAATTTCAAAATACATTCCAAAAATAATGTGAATCATCTCAAGATCATTTCACAAATCAAACATAATATTCAAACCCTTTTCTAAAACGTGAAGAAAAAGATTATCCTGGATGGAATATCCAGTTATAATCTCGAATATTAGGCTCAAGCTGTAAGAGCTTGCAAGCCATAAATATTCGTCTTCCCTCTAAATCATTCGTAAATATTCGAATCATTTTCTCAACAATATTGGAAAGAAACAGACTGCCTGGGTGGAATGTCCAGACGTAGTCCTGAGCGTTAGACCCAAGCTGTAAGAGCTTGCAAGTCATAAGTACTCGTCTTTCAAACTCGAAAACACTTGATTCCTACCTTAATACTTTTTTTCAATAAAGATGGAAATGGAACATGGTGTATACCGTGCACTCCTGAGATTAAGATTCAAGGTGGATGCCTTGCCTATCTTAGCTCTCGTCATCGACTAAAATTGTCAATGTTATTTCTTCAAACCCCTTTTCTCAATCAAACCTCAAAACACTTAATTTTCATCAAACATTTTTTCAATAAAGATGGAAATGGAACATGGTGTATACCGTGCGCTCCTGAGACTAGGATTCGAGATGGATATCTCGCTCATCCAAGTTCTCGCCATCACTCAAAATACATTCAACCAATCAAACTCTTTTTCGCCACCGTGCGACTAATCAAAGAACCTTTTTCATAAATGAAAGATATATTGTCTTAAGTGATACAAAACAATGTTTCGGCCACGATTGTTGAGTCGAGATAAGTGGCGCTTTTCTGAATGTAGATTTATAAATTCGTTCGATGTGTGGTGTGCGTCCACTTCTCCTCATCTGTTTTGGGTAAGACAATGTTTTCGTCAATTAATACAATATAGCCTTCGCTAAAATCGACCAACAAACAAACATTTTTATACCCAGAACTACGTAAGCCTTGATTTCTCTTTTGTGATATGTAGGAGCAGGATTCGTAAATCTTGTCAGGCCCACTAATAAAAAACTTAGGTTTAGTCCTTCGTCAAAAATCCAAAAACATTCTCTTCTCATCCTTTCTTTCTTTCCCACCTAATAATTCGAAAAGTCTAATATTTCAACTAACACTAACGCACACAACTAACCTAATGGTTCCCGTTGAGTACAACGGACGTGAGGGGTGCTAATACCTTCCCCTCGCGTAATCGACTCCCGAACCCTGATATTGGTTGCGATGACCATATCTTATCCTTTCTTTTAGAGGTTTTATCGATATTTCCCCTTTCCTTTTTAGGAATAAATAAAGTTCGGTGGCGACTCTGTTCAGTCCATCATTGCGAGCGTGCGATCGCGCTTCGCTTAAAGTCGTATCCCCATTTTTCGAGGTGCGACACATGTTTATTTACTTGTTATTTATTTTATTGTCATCATACATTAAAAACAACAAAAACATGATAAAATGATAAGATCAAAAATATTCATTCCACTCTTAATCAACTTGGACTTAGAGGATTTCATTTTAGGACCCTTGCTTGGAGGCATTTTCCTTATCTTTGTGATACTTTTTAAATGTTGGATTTTATTTGTAACTTACATGCATATTGTAAGAATGGCATCATGGCACCACCTTAGGGGGACATGTTTGTAAGACCATTATCCTTTGTTTAGCTTAGGTCACTTTTGCACACAAAATATTTTCTCTTGGGCTACCTTACAATGAGACCCTTTAATTTTTTGTTGGTTACTGTTCATTCATGTTGCATAAGCCAAATTTCATAATTAAATAAACAAACTCTTGATTCAACGTCAAGTGGCATTTTCATAATCAAATTCAAAACACTTAATAATCACGATTGTTATTGTGCGCCACGAGCCTTAAGTGGTGGAGAATGAGTAAGAATGGAGCATTCCTACCCTTACTCTGATTATTTTGGACGCAAGACACTTGGCTTATTGTCTAGAATAATCACTTTCTCCCATTGACTTTAGTACAATATAATCACAAACATTCTTTCATAAAACCCTTATTCAAGGTAAAAAAAAACAATACAACTGATCAAACTCATTTTTGTGCCTTAGGGCATCATCCTGAAAACCCTTTTCTCAAAGGTAAAATTAACCAACACACAAATATTTTCTACTCCGAACTACGGAGCTCTGATTCCTCATCCCCGAATGAGTGATACATTGGCGAGCACTATAATAACAAAAACACCCCCTCTTTCACACACATTCTTCTGAAAATAAAATAATGATACATAAATCTCATGTATGTAAAACAACACAAATGGTTCCCATGGAGTACCATGGACGTGAGGGGTTTTAATACTTTCCCCTTGCGTAACCGGCTTCCGAACCCAAATCTCGGTTGTGAGACTGATTCCTTATTCTCTTTTAGCGTTTCCCGTGCGTGTATATTTTGAGGGTTTTATCGACTATTTCCCCTCTCCTCTCCGATAGAGGTAAACTAAATAAATTTGGTGGAGAATCTTCTGATTTTGCCTCCCTTAGGCATCTCTTTAGTCCCGGTTTCATTTCATTATCGTGAAATCCTGGTAGCGACAGTAGTTTCAGAAAATAAAAAGTTATCAAATAGTATCATAATATAACACCGAGTTTAATTATTTTTTCATTCTCGGTAGAATCTTTGATTAATATCATATTTGTATAATATTGTTTAAGGTACTTTATATTAATACCTTGGCCTTTTGTCGTGTCTTCAAACAAAGCGGCACCCAAAAGTTGCTCGCATACTGCGTTGTATTGGTTAACTCGGACATTAATAGCCTTATCTTTGATAGGTAGAACCAACAACATGTACACGTCCTCTAGTGTGATAGTATATTCACCAAAAGAAAGATGAAATGTGTGTGTCTCGAGCTCCATCTTTCTACCAATTATATCAGATCGTTGATTCGTCACAAGTTTTTTGCAGAATTGACGATGACAAACAAGCCGAAGTCAATGATGTTAAGATGAAGAAGAAGTAGATGAGATATTGGTTTATCATATGGTAAATGATGAATATTTAGACCATGAGCAAAAGTCATTACCTTTGAGCCATGTGTATTATCCGCCTAAGCACATGACAAACTTGAACTTGGGTGGAGACGAATCATCCTCATATATCTTTTACAATTCGTATATGTAGACGGAGGGAGCTTTAAAAGTGGGAGACATGATTCACACAAAAGAAGACTGTGTGAGAGCTATAAAAAAGTTTCACATGAAAATCTTAGTTGATTATACCGTCGATCAAACTAATGCGACGAGGTACGTCATTATGTGTCATAATGTGCTCTGCATGTTCCAACTGAAAGCATCTTATCGGAAGAGGAGTGATTCTTGAGAGATAGGTTTTATAGATCCACCTTACACTTGCATTATCACCAATCTTATGCATGATCATCGTAAACTAAGCTCACAAATAATATGCGATAAAATATTTCCTATCATTAGCAAGGATCCGTCATTGAAGGTGAGTACAATAATCTCCCATATCGTTACACGATACAGTTATACTCCCTCATACAGGAAGGCGTGGATGGCAAGGACTAAGGTTGTTGAAAGAGTATATGGAAATTGGGAGGATTCGTACAAAGAACTTCCAAAATATTTGATGGAACTTAAACATTATGCTCTGGGAATTGTTGCAATTTTGGAGGCATTGTCGGTATTTACCCCTGACAGAACTTGTGTTAGTGGAAATAGAATATCCCATCGAATCTTTTGGGCGTATGAACTATGCATCAAATATTTTTCATTCTGCAAACCTATTATTCAAATTTATGGAACCTGGTTGTACAGAAAATATAAAGGAGCGTTACTCATGACAGTGGCACAAGATGGCAACAATAATATTTTTCCAATTGTCTTCGCTCTGGTTGAAGGGGAGACTGCTAGTGGATGGGGTTTCTTTATCAAGAATCTCTTATTACATGTTGTTGCACAACCTAACCTATGTTTGATTTTAGACAGACATCCATTTGTTGAAAGTGCATACAATAACATTGATAACGGTTGGCAAGATCATCATTTTACACATGTCTACTGCATTAGAGATTATCGCTCAAAACTTCATGCAGGAGATCAAACACAATATGCTTAGGGAAAAAGTTGTGAATGCAGGGTATACATTAACAGAACCCTCGTTCCAACACTACTGCGAAGATATCAGATTGAAAAATGAAGATGTGTTAAGGTGGATCGACAATATTCCAGTGGAGAAGTGGATTAAGGCATTCGACAATGGTCAACGATGGGGCTACGTGACAACAAATCTTGTGGAACCAATGAACTTTGTCATCAAAGGCATTAAAAACCTACTGATAATCATGTTGGTGAGAGCAACCTATTTTAGGTTAGGGTCGTTGTTCGAGACTAGAGGTTCAAAATGGAATTTAGTGTTACAATCGGGGCAGTTGTTCAGTAAAAAATTTATGAAATTTATTAAAGAGGAAATTGGCAAAGCTAACATGTGTGTGGTTATAATGGTTGACTGTCGTAGAGGTTGGTTCAGTGTAGAGGAGACAATGGACCATAATGAGGGGAGGCCAAGGGGATTTTATTGGATCGAACTAGATAGAGGTTGGTGCGATTGTGGAAAGTTTCAATCCTCCTGTATTCCTTGCACCCATGTCATAGCGCCATGTTCACATGCTCTCCAGAACCCTTCCAACTTACTATCTTTTGTTTACAAAGTCATAAATATATGCAATATGTACAACAATAGCTTTCTGATGGTAGTAAAAGAGTATTATTGGCCTACATATCGAGGGGCATAGTTTGACACAACCAAAATATGCGAAGAAAGAAAAAGGGTCACCCTAATAGCACGCGTATTCGAACCGTAATGGATACGGCGAATAAAATGGTAAGATTATGTAGTACATACGTTAGCCCGGACACAATGGTACAAACTATCCCAATGTTGGAGCCAGCTCCACAACATAATTATTATATCTACTTTTAGTAATGCTTTTGATATGTAATTTATTTTATATAACCATTTAATTTCCTATTGAAAATAGTGTTCTTTTCTGTAGCGGTGTATTCGTTACCATTGGAAATATTAACTAGATCCAAGGTAAATCATACAAAGTCGAGTCGCCACCGCACTTCTATTTATCCAAAGGAATGGTTAGAAAGCGAACAAAAACCTAAAAAGTTTTACAAACAAAACTAGTAAAAGAGGGTCAGAGATCTGGGTAAGGGGGTCGGTTATGTCATGGGAAGGTGTTAGGCACCCACAACATCCTAGGTACTCCTAGGGAGCCCTTTTCACAACTTGTTGCAAAGGTTATTTGTTTATGAAATTATTTTGTGCAAACATGATTGAAGAGATGAGACAAGAATATACAAGTTTATTTACATTTTGTGTTTGGATGGATGAACCCATTGCCTACGTACCCTCTCATGAAAGATAAGGATCAAAACCTCGTAGTTCGGCTAAAAGATTTCGAAAACAGTGAGTGGATTGATTGGTCCAAAAGCCTTAAGGTCTTTTGTTATCAAAGGGAGAAAACTCGACCTGAAAAACCACAAGTCCGCCATGTGAGAATAGCTTTGACATGCTAGTGAGGGGTTAACCCTATAATAAGCATGGAAGGCTTACAATTCGATCACTAAGGACAAGGGTGAGTATTATATCTACCACAAAGATAACTCAAACCTAATAGCAAAAGGTTATGAAAATTTGATTAAGAACATGGTTATTGAAACCACAAAAAGACACATTTGAAGTGAGTTGAATTTACCAATTAGGAGTATTCACAAAATGAGGTCAAAGTATGAATTAGAGTTCATTTACAATGAGTATTAGTGAAAAGAGAGTTTGAAAATCAAAAGCCTAAGGCTTAGGTTTCTAGTTTTGAAAACAAGTCAAATGTTTGCACAAAAGTTTTCTGGTTTGGGTTAACATGAAGGTGGAGGTATAAGGAAACAAAAAGGTGGGGGAATGAGGAACAAAACCGCATTAGGAGTTCCTCTCTTGAGATCATATATAGATGATCCAAGTAAGTACCATCCTTTAGAATAGGCAACACAAGATAAAAGCAATCAACAAGGCTCATGAAAGAACCACAATAAGAGGAAACAGACTGCCAATCAATGGACTTACATCCAACTCCAAACAACAAAATAGGAAACAGAAAGCCAATAGATGGTCTTACATCTAACTCCTCAAACAAATAGGAAACAGAAAGCTAATAGATGGTCTTACATCTAACTCCTAAAACAAACAAGCAACAAATTCAAATACACAAAATGCAATCATCACACTCTATATACAAACAAGAGGCTCAGACAAATGGTTGGGCTTTAGTCAAGAGGGGTCATATCAACCTCGACAAACAAGCCAAAACTGTAGGGGTGTTCTGAAGCTCTTAACCACTAACATTGAGAGTTAGGGTGAAGCTGATGAAATGGAAATGAGGATTAGACCTCATGCTCTTAACCCTGACCTGGGTGAGCTTGAATCAAAGAAGGTGTGGGGATCCATAATGAGGGACCCTATTCCACTTGACTGACTCTATACAAAGATCTTAGGTACTTGTTCAAGAGCATCGGCACGTAGTGCGAGCATAATGAACGACTCACTGATTAACAGGGGATTGATTGTTAATCCCTTCTATCTGTCAATTGCCTCTTCACTTAGGAGGACTTAACAAGTAACATGCCTCAACAAGGAGGTCTTTGGCACAAATATAAACATACACAATCAGAGCCTCTTAAGGAGGACTTCAGCCAAATGCCTGCCAAAAAGGTGGCAGGACTTCCAGACTACATGGAGAAAGAGAGTGGCTACCTAAGTGGTGTACCAACCACACTCCAAAGCAAAGCTCAAGCAAGAGCTAAAAGCGACTAATGTACCTGTACAAAAAGCCAAACAGTTAATATTGTATTCAGAAAACCAACAGACAACACAATGGAACTATCCAATATGTACACAATGCAAGTCACAAGTGCAAGCACTCAAGTGAGTTCATCACATCAATGGACCTATAACACAACAATAGTTAGTAATCAAAGCAACTTGTATCTCAAATAATGAGGCCAACCATTAGTGTCAAATGCTCAAACCTGAAACACAAAGCACAATTAGTATGCATACAAAGCACAAGTGCAAAGACCAAGCTCAAAAGCAAGTCAAATGACCAAAACAGAAGTCAATATTTCACATGAAGCACATTCAATCAAACAAGAAAGAGTCCTCAAAAGGACCAAAACCAGTTAATAAGGCAAAGCCATCAAATGATCAAAGTAAAGCAAAGGCAAGCAATGTGATCAAAGTTGGACATCAAAAATAGAAAATCCAAATTAAAACAGAAACGTGTCCAATGATCATGAAATTTTTTATATGAGTTTAACATGTTATGAACAAGCATCATACCAAAAATTAAATCTAGAAGAGCTCAATTGGTGCATGAAAGAAAATGCACAAATGCAATGCACAAAATGTTACACCAAATGTCACACTACATGTCTATGTGTCCAAAACGGTGAGATCAAATGATAAAAATGCCAAACAAAAAGCCAAAAAATCATGTCACATGTTATGATCAGGCATGTCAAATTTCAAGGCAATTGGATAAACCATGAGCATTTCACAAAGCAATTAGCACAACATAGCAAATTGGCATCATGTTCAAACAAATAAGCACAATAAAAAATCCAGCAGCACAAAAATCATGAGATTAACATCAAAAAATAATAGGCATCAACACAAGCATGTGAAAAAAAGTTTGGATTAATTTGGACATGTTTAATATTTTTTATGATTTTTGGAAGTTGAATGAATAAAATGAAATAAAATGAAATAATATGAAATAAAATGAAATAATGGAAAATGAAATGAAGTAAAATCAACATGCATGGAGCCAGGTTCGAACAGGCGCGCGCTAGGTCGAAGGCGAAATCAAACTGGAATTTAAAAAATGCATGGCGAAGGAATCGAACTGATGTGTGGACGGTTCAAGCGAATATTCAACAATTAAATCCAAAGCATACGCACGCCAGGATCGAACGCGCGCTTGCAAGGTTCAAGGCGCTCAAAACGCAGCGTTTGGAGACACAAACCCTAGCATATTTGCAGGCGGCGGAGGACGGCGGTTTCAACCGTCTTCTCCGGTGGTACAGGCGGAGGCTCATGAACAAAATTTCCAGAAATTAACATATCTTATATCATTGGAACGGTCTTGCAACGAGGAATTCAAATATCATGCTCACTAAGCCTAAAACTCCATGAATCGAGCAGATCGAAGGAAAACATTATGAACATCAAAACTTGAAATCAACATATCTATCTCATTATCCAGCCAAATCAAGATCTAAAGCTATCAGAATTCTCAGCAAAGCACGATCTATCTAATCATGTACATGAAACAACAAATGGTGAAGATCGAATTTCAACTTACTTGAGATGCAGTGTGTTGATTTCGTGTTCTCAAGCCTCCTCCAGCTCCAAATCTTCTTCCTCAATCCTCTACTGAAGCTTTATGCACGAATTGGCAATTGGAAACACCTAGATCCCGCTCAAATTGAAGCTTCCATGTTCATGTTCATGTGCTTGTGTAGCTCGAATCTGCACTGTATTCTTCAAACCAGATGATGATTCTTCATCAATGATGCATGATAAACATGATTATGCAAGAATTTTGTGGAATTGGATGAAGAAATTTGAAAATTGAAGAGAGAGAAAATTGAGAGGGAAATGAAATTTTTCAGATCTAGAATTGTTCTCCCTTCAAAAACAGTTATGATTTAGCTTATATATGACCTGTTAATCACACTCAAATCACAATTAAGCAATGGTTAATTAGGATTAGTGAGAAATAAGGTGAATTGCAAAATTGGCAAGTGTGCTTAGCATGTGGTCATGTGCACGTGAACAGTGCCCATGCAAGGTTCAATTCCACTTAAAATCATCCCATAATCAACATTGGATTGGTATTAGGCTTGCATGATCCACCAAATTCAAATTATGAATTTTCCCTCCAAAAAGCACATGCATAAACAAATGGTCATGTGAGCTTCTTCCATGCAAGGCAATGATTCATTTGGAAAGTATTGGTCACAAGGAGCATGTTGCAAAAAGAGTGGACCAATTTGGAGTTTTGTAGCAAAAGTTATGCCATGTTGAACTTCCATGCATACTTTGTAATAAATTGGCCATAACCTCTTAACCAATCATCAGATGGACATGATCTTGGATTTTTTGAAAAGAGGAGAGAAATATATACAACTTTCATATTCACCAAAAATTCATTTGAAGCTTCTTTGAGGTTGGAAAATAAAGTTGAATGTGGACCAAAAACTTGCCATTTTTGGAAACTTGAAATTACAGGTCATTTTCCAATTTTGGAAACTTTTGATATGACTTCAAAATCTTCAATATGAATGTTTGAAATGACAAATGGACTTTGTTTGAACATGAATGAGGTATTTCAATCATCTCCCCAATCTCAAAGTCCTCAGTTGACTACACAGTTGACTTTCTGGTCCTCAGATGACCTGAAAATGCCTTGATGAATTTGAGCCTTTACCACTTGGGGAACTTGCTTCAAAATGAAGTCCTAGCTCATATGAGCTCCTTAGAATGATCATGTGGTTCTTATCTCAAGAAAAATATCTCAACTCTTGCACAAAGGATGCTTTTGAAGTTGCTTGACCTGTGATTGCTTAAGCTGCAAGTAACAAATGTTAATGACATATTTTTGTACTTTTGGTTAGTAAACAAAAATGATAAAAGCAATGATATATAATGCAAGCATGCTTGGTGATCAGGACCACTCACAAGAGATCCCTACCCAAAGGGAAAAGAAGCCAAGATGCTCAAAGATCCTTGAGGCTATGCAATGCAATGCTATGATGCCATGAGGGATCTTAGGGACAAAATTGGGGTCTTACAGCCTGCATGCATGCGTCATTGCCATTGACATGACACTACAGCATGAGCCAGAGGCAATGACGCCTAAGACCACATTAGAGTGTTGTTGCACTTCCTCTATGTGATAAAAAATCATTTGAAACATGGTTACTTTGATCCAAAAAAAATTGAAATGTTGGTTATTTGAGTTTTTTTTTTTAAACTTAGATATTTAAAAAAATGAATCTTCTCGTTTTTTAAAAAACATTTCTTTGAGAAAAATCTTTTACATTCCACGTGGTCATTTCACATTTAAGTTTCTTTTATACTCTAGATCTTAAATAATTTCACCGTCTAACCAATCAGTATTATCATTTCTCAGTCCAACTTATGTTTTCTTTCCTACTCCTTCGTTGTCCACTCTTCCACCATAAATCACAATCACAATGTTTTTTATTTGCTTTGGTTAAAAATAAAATATATGAATACCATCTTTTAATAATATTATATTTTGATAATAAAAAAAAATTAATATGTGAAATTTTATTGTTAAATTGAGAGTGAAGAATTATATAAATATAAAGTATGTGATAATAACTTTTTGTGTCGTAGAATTTTTTATTAAAAAAAGTTTAAGAAAAAGAAAATATTATTCGTCATTTATGAATATCTGTAAATATCTACGAGTATCTTAAAATCCGAAGATTACCCGTTTATCGGATACCCACGCGAATATGAAGCGGATTCAGATATCATGTTTATCTAACGGGGTGGAAACATATATCATAATATCACACATATTATATTATCTTCCCATGGATATTCGTTTGCATCCCAATCCTACATAGAATGAGTGATTCGCATGTTGTCTAGTTAGATATTTTCATTACATTGTTAATAAATTAGTTCATGTATGGTTCGACTGACAATTGAGTTAATGTGACAAAAGTTTTAGATAGGGGTTTACACAGGTTAGGTTGGATCAAATTTGGCCTAATTCGTTACCCAACCCGTTCAAATTTTAATGGGTTGAGTTCGTCTGTCAATCCGCAATTTCATTATCAAAACCGATCCGTTCATTTTTTGGTTGAGTTGAGATCGCGGGTTGTGTTTCAAATAAAAAATATATATTTTTATAATTTTTTTTGTCAATTTAAAAAAAATAAACACAACTCAATACGTCATATTCATTTATATCACTCAAATTCAGTTAAAATATTGTATAATATCTAACAAAATTCATCAACACGGCATAACATTTGATAATAGTATAAAATTCAACATGACACATTATTTGTATAAATATATAAATTGAAGATGATACAAAAGAAAATAAGAAACGACCTTTAATCTTAAATTTACGTAAACTCGTTAGATTAGTAGTATTATTGATGAAGAATATTTTTTTTAAAAAAAATTATGGTTATTAATGAGATGTTAATTTTATATTTTTATTTAAAATAATAATAAAAATAATAAGAAATAACTAAAACTATATCAATGGATTGGATCAACAGATCCGTGGATTACAAAATTCAAACCCGATCCTCGAACCAAAACTATACAGATGGTTATGGATTAGGTATATCCGTAAATAAATGGATTTGAATAACTTATGAATTCATTTTGTTTGAATCAACGGATTTGTGGATCAACTCACACCCATGAATACCCATATTTTAAAGTCATTCTCTATTTTTTATTTAATATTTTTATAATTTTCCATGCTTATTCCGTGTGTTACGGGAGTTGTGTGACTTTCTTTTTTATTCTTTGCTCTTCAACTCCATAGCTCTTACTCTTACTAGTATTAACTAGAATTCAGCTGAAAGAAAAGTAAATAAAATTTTACCAAAAATTTTTCTTAAAAAGTCAACATTGAGTAAGGAGCTTCATTTCCTTCTAACCTTCAAAATACAACATTCTTAAAACTCCATCCCACTTCTCTCAACAAAACATTGTTGAGTTTTATACATACAAGTGGTTGAGTTCACTGTTAATTATTATATGTTTTTCGTATCATTTTTTCAGAAGAAAGATGGCATCTTTTTCTGTAATCATCCTTGTGCATCGCAAGGTTCACCTTATCACTAGATCAATATTATATAACCTTCATCAAATAAAAAGACAAGGATAAAAAGATAAGTTGACTATTCAAATAAAAAGACAAGGATAAAAAGATAAGTTGACTATTCAAATAAAAACCAGCTTTGTGATATTGGCGCAGTACTAAAATAATTAAAATAATGAAACCTAGTATTATTCTCTTTCCTTTTTCTTCTTTCCAATTAATCCAGACACAGCTTGAAACAAAAACATTTTTATAGTAAAGACTACACAATATGCAGCAAATTGATAAGGATGATATCTAAAACAGTACTAAGAATAGTTATTGGCGCAAAATAAAAGTTATTTCTAAAATCACAGAATGCAGTACATTAATTCATTATTTTCGAATTTCATCCACCTTTGCGGTGCAATCAGCATCTGCTTGTCATCTGCTAAAGGAGTGATATCACTTCAAAACAAGATTCTTACGAGCCTTGGCCGATGCATCATATAAAACAGTGACCTCTCTTGATTGTCAAAACGTAAGTTAAAACGGTGAGAAAATGAAAATATAGTAATGTCTATGCGTTGGCGAACAAACAAAATTTAATGTTTGAAGAGCTACATAACCAGTAGAAAAAGAGAGAACTCAGCTGCTACAAAGGAGCTGAGAAGCTGAACCGAAATCCAGTCTTCCCACGATCATGCTCATCCTTCCTAAGAATGTGGAAATGGTTAACCTGAAACAACAAATATGCCGGTGAATAAATCATAGAAAATTTTAATAGAAAATGAGCAAACGCCAAATCAAATGAGAGGCGAAGTGTTTAATTCAGTAGATTGTTTCCCCAAAACATTAAATATGTTACTATATTCAAATACAAGTTTATACAACAGGTAGCTTCAGGAAAACTATACACTATGGACCAGAACTGCATGCAAATAGTATTATTATATTATTAAGAACTTCATATATGAAAGATAAGAATTTAAAACTGAAGCTAACCTCTAAGCGGAAGAGTCTAGTAGGAATAACAATTCCACATCCAACAGACAGCCGAAACGAATCTAAGAACTTCCGAGGAGAAAAATGCATGTATTCGCTCTGAGTTAATTTAGCAGCATTCCCAGAACCAGCAAAAACATGTGCATGTATTCCTTGCTCTCTCAACCACCTAATAGGAAGATCAAAAGAGAGGTCTGCAAAGGCAGTAACAGCAAGATCTCCTCCAATGAAGTCATGCGTAGATGAATCACCACTGTCATCATTTGATTCATCTCTTCTTTGCCTCCGCAGTTCAGTAGGGCCTACTCCCCTAGTTTTAAATCCCCATAATGTTGTTGGTCCTCCTAGGGTGCAAACTGGAGAGAAATCCCCACCCAAATAAAACCTTTCGGGCAGGGGAGATGGCTTGGTCCTGAACCCTTGCCCCCATGGAAACACAGCCCCAGCAGATATGCCAAGGTTCAATGCTGTATTAAAAAATCCAAAAGGGACAGCAAGGCGAGCATCAAACTCCTGCATTAGAAGAATTAACAGACATTTTGAGAAAAAAAGTTCTAATAAAGAGCAGAGAGAAAATAAATTATTGCAGCAAAATTGTCAGACAAAAATGCATATTTGTTACTGTGGCCATGGTTCGTGCCTTTAAGGTTTTCCCGTGCCCAACCATTACTGTAATAAAAATCATCCATAGCAACTCACTGGGAAAAATATTATGACCAGAGTGTGATTCTTATGACTAATTCCTTAACGGAAACCACAATTTTATTGGGTTACCCTCCTTTTTAACACCTTCCAGTGAGCTATCACAGGTATTAGCTTCACTGCTTCAGACACTAGATTATCATGGCTGCATATCCAAACTACTCATAATAACAAGGACTGACATACAAGCCAATACTAAATGACTTTTTTCTCCTAGAGTTGATACTATGTGACTAGGAGGTCACTGATTCAAGTTGTGGAATCAACCTCTCTTGCAAATACAAGGTAAGGCTTCCTGCAATAGATCCACATATGATCCAACCCTTACCTAGACCCCACCATGGTGGAATCTTTTTAACACAGATACCCATTTTGTTGCCATTCCACATGGATTTGCTAAAACCACATTCAATCTTAAAATAAAAATCATTAAGATGGGGAAAGAAAAGACAGGGTTAAAGCTCAATTTAGTGCAAATGCCTCCACGGAAAACAAATGGCATGAAATGTAAAACAGACACTTAATGCTAATTATAGTGATAGGCAGTAAAAAATTATATAAAACAATCAATTCCGGGGCAGTTTGATTCCTTTATTTTAATTTCTTGTTTTCTATATTATATGACTTTTAATCCAAGCCCTGAATTAATCACAAGAGCATAGAAATATAACTGTTATTATTTAACTTTGTAAAAGAGATAAATATGTCGTATGAAAGTTGAATTGGGTATCAACATCCAATAACCTTAAATGGAACAAGGAATTATTTCTACCAAAATGCATTCATCATATGGCTTCTTTTGACATATCATATTAGTTAGGGGTGCACAGAATAACTGGCTGTATGCTAAAACCCATATCCATATCCAAAACCATATTTAAAAATCCAGATTTCTATAAAAATGGTTTAATTGACCCACTTAAACAGAGTTGGATTATCCGGTTTTTCTATGCCCCGCTATAAATTGGATGTCCAAATCCAGCTCATGGCCAAAGACTTTCTGACTAACTCGCTAATGCAGAAGGTAATTGCTATTCTGATCTATGAAGCACGGACACTTCTAAGAGTAGGCGTGTCGCGGTGTCCAACACACATCGGTATCCGACACTTGTATGACACCCGTATGACATGTGTTGATAAAGTCTTACAAGTATCGGAAAAGTCAAACAAGTGTCCACCTAAAAAATGGTTTTTTTCTTTGTTTTGACACTCTTTGAATCAGTGTCCAACACCCGTAAGACACACACAAATTAGGTGATGGTGCTAGAGCTGGTGGAGCCATGTTCTGCCATCTCAACAGAAGGCACATGTTAACTCCAGTGGATGCTGCTTGACAGGCCAGATGGTTTGCTGGACGGAGATGGAAATGACAGCAGAGATAGAGCAACTCGAGATCTGGATCTAACTTATACAAATCATCTTGTTCTAGATTCACAAGACTGTCGGCAAAACCTCCGCACTCAGGGCAACAGTACCTCCGCGCACGGTCTTCCACTCAGGGCAACAGTACTTCCGCACACGGTTTGCAGTGGCAGACTATGCAGCTGGTGCTAATCGCTTGCGATACATTGTGTGTTCCTATTTTTTCTCTTCTCTTCACCACACTTACGGTACATTTGCTTCCTGGTTTGGTGATTCTTATTGTTTTTCAGGCTGGTGTTAACAACCAGTTTTTGAAATCTTAACTAGGAAGCAATTTTGATAATTTGGTTTTTGACCCAATCCATCAATATATCCAAACCATGAACTCTCATAGTATACTTCCACGCATTGACTGAGTTGCAAATGGTATATCCCTCAGATCGTATTATCTTCCAGAAACAGCCCCCCCGCCTGAAGAAAAAATTGTTTGACTGTTCTGACGTTCATAGGGTAATACTTCTATAATCTATTACTCATCAAGGATGATGATCGGAACCAAGAGTTAAATGGACCAGAGAATGATCCATTAGCCTATAAGCCAATGAAACCATCCATTTGAAATATATATTCTACAAGAAAACATCCAAGATAGAAATAACTGCCATCATGACTATTATTTTAGGCCTTTCTCCTAAAATACACATTAAAAGGGTGGTTTAGTTGGGTTGTAGGTTAGTGGATCATTGTTTGTCCATTTAAATCTTGGTTCTGGTTAGTTTATCCTGGCATAATAGTTAACCACATGTACACCTCTATGAAGCATGCACATAATTAACAGTCATTCATTAGAAGAAGAAATCACTGAGACCTTATTTTCTAAACATTCAATTCAATCATTTGAGGGCACTTCACATAACTTCGAGCAAAATTGGTTGTAAGGCAAGTGTTCCTCAAACCTCATGCGTGTGAAAGCCCTCCCTAGACAATTGCACCAAATTGAAATCCTAGCATCTCACTCTCAAAGAAACCCAATAAAGAAACATAAGGCTATATATATCCAAATATCCAATCAAGTTTTAGTACTGATACTTTTATGATTATGCACCAAGGCAGAGTAGCCAGTATCATTCTTTCTCCATAACCAACAAAATATAAGCTGAAGGTTGTCTGAATTCTAATAAACAACAGACAGAACTGCAGATTCTCTTCTATGGGAACAGGGTCTGAAATTTGCTTCCCTGACCAAGGAGATGAGTGCCTACCATTCCCAAAACATCTATAGTTTAAACCTAATTTTATGCTTAATAATTCATCGACTCATTTTCAAACATCTGAGCTGCACTGCACCAATTTAGAAATTCTAGCCTTTGCCAATATTTTTTTTCAATAAGTTTGAAAGCACTGTTACTCGTTAGAAGGTTATTATACTTCATGCGTAACACATTAAATTGCGGCGAAACAGATAAATTGAAGTCACTGGAGGAATTAATCTTACCTGGCGCAGAAACCGCGAGCTCCGGTGATCCGGTGTAAGACCACCAAAGTGAGTGGTGGAAACAAAAGCATATCCTTTTGTAGGCCTAATAGGCGAATCTCTCCTATCAAACTTTAATGTATACTTCAAAGACGAGAGTAACCCATGGCCCAGCTGTCTCCTTACAGATTTTGATGCCATTTGTAATGGATCTGTTAAGGCACGCCATCCAAGAGTGTATACTAAGTCCTGGTGCTTTGTTGAAATCAAGTCAAGAGACATGCCTAACAACTGCTCTTTATACGAAGAAAACTCCTGCCAATCTTGAGAAAGCATGAACATTCGTGCTACAAGAGGAGTTAAAACCCCTTTGAGGCGAGGAGCATACACCCCTAAGCTCACCTCTGTCGCTTGGCTGCCACCATAGGCTAAAGAAGCATCCCATATATCACCATAACCAAAAATATTCTTATACTTAACCGTTCCTTCAGAAGTCCATGTACTAACCTACAAAAAGCATCACATAATTTCCACAGAAAAAATAAAAAAACACATTAGATTGTTTTCATTTTCTTCATTCATATCTCAAACACAATAGAAAAACTATTGAAATAAACACACATTAATCTTCTCACTTCTCAAGCTCTCACTTCATACATTCCTTTCTTATATATACACAAATACTCGCATAAACTGCAAAACTTCACTATATTTGCATATATCTCACTAGATTTCTAAAGTAAGATTTCTCACAGAGTCAACACATTATGAAAAAGAGAAAAATAAGAGAGTACCGATGGTTTCATATAAACACCAAATCCACCAGAAAGTTTGCTATCGGTCTCAACAACATCGACGATAACATTAGCGGTGCCTGGCAATTCTCGAGGTCCAGCTTCGAGCTTAACATTGCAAGAATCAAAGATTTCAAGCCCTTGAAGCCTTGAAATAGCGATTTGCGAAGCTTGCATGAGTTCCTGCATTGTAGTGGCTTTCTCGATTCCATTGAGTTCGGCTTCGATTATCCAATCCTTCGTCTTCGCGTTTCCGTTTATTATTACGTCGTGGACTCGGATTGGGACTAGTTCCGTTGTTAATCGACGGGAAAAGGCTTCCACTCTGAAACGCTGCTCTCGTAATTTGGATTCTGAGGATTGAGGAATTCGTTGATTCGGTTCGTCATCGTCGTCGATTTCATCGTATTCTTCTTCTTCGTCGTCGTCTTCGTCTTCTTCGTCGTCGATGTGGTTGTTGTTGTTGGTTTGTGCGTCGGTATTGGTGGAGTTTGGAGTGTGAGTGTTGGAAGGAGACGGTTCTTCTTGTGTAGTTTCCATTTGATTTATGAGAGGAAGTTTCAATGTGTGATAACAAAGTTGAAGTTGAGTGTGTGAGTAAAAGCGGGTCGCGATTCGGCGGTGTCACGGCGGCGTAGAGAATAGGGAGGAAATATATTTAGTTGTTTGCTAGGCCCATTTGATAGTTTTAAAAAAAAATCACTATAAAAAAAATCATAAATTAATTAAGAAATTAAAGTATTCGGATTAGTTTATCGCATAGTTTTAAAAACCGGACCTGGTCGGTCGGTCGGATCGGTTGAATCGGGAACCAAAATGTGTTGAATTGTAATTCCTTATGTCGAAGCAGGTTGCTCGACAGAACAAAGAAGTGTTGAACCACCTAGTGTGTTGAGTTGTGTTAGTGTGTCGAAGCATGTTGTTTAACATAGGATTTCGACTTAGGCCTATTTTAGTAGTGTTAGCTATTTTGGGCTTTTATAGTTTTGAGTTTTGCCTTGAGGTCCAAGTTAACTTAAATCTATAAATAGAGAGAGTAACTCTTATATTTTGTAATGAGGTGAATAGAATATTCATAACACTTGTAATTCACACTATTTTGCAGTTGCAAAGTGAATAAGAAATTTCCCACAGTTTGTGGACAGAGAGAAACTCTATAGAATTTATATTCTTCTTCTCCTTCATCGTTCTTTACACTCTTTCTTTCTCCATTGTTCTTTCTTTTCATTGCTATTGTGTGGGTAATAACAATTTTGTTCATCAAGATTGATTGAAATTTTCCATAGGTTTTGGGGGATTTCCAACATCTGGTATAAGAGCTCCAGTTAATCGATCTGTGGGAAGAAAATCACCATGGCAACAAATCATCTAAACGGGCATTTCCCAGCAAATCTTCTGATTCTCAAGAACAACAATTATGAGAATTGGTGTAAGCAGATAAAGATTGTGTTCTGTTATCAAGATCTTTGGGATCTTGTGAAGAAAGTAGCAACGCTTGCAAAAGCCGCGACAGATCAAGAAAAGGTTGCACATAAAGAATTGAAGAAGAAAGACTATAAAGCTCTCTTTATAATCCATCAATATGTTGATGCAGATAACTTTGAAAAGGTTGGTGATGCAGAGTCAGCGAAAGAAGCATGGGAAATTATGGAGAAATCGTTTGGAGGTGCGGAGAATGTGAAAGAGGTGAGGTTACAAACTCACAAAAGAACGTATGAATTGCTTCAGATGGAAGACAATAAAAACATAACTAATTTCTTCACCAAGGTTACGAAACTGGTGAATTAAATCAAGGTATGTGGAGAAGTGTTGACATCAAGATCTGTTGTTGGAAAGATCTTGAGGTCATTGGCTCCAAAGTTCGACCACGTGGTAGTAGCCATAGAAGAGTCGAAAGATTTGTCAAAATTGACAAAGGAAGAGCTTCAAGGGACACTTGAATCTCATGAACAAAGAATGGTTGAAAGAGCTGCAAGAAAGTCGAAGAGTGATATGGCTTTGCAGACTCAATCAGCAAAAGAAAGAAAAGGCAAAGGAAGCTGGAATGGCAACAAAGGCAGATGAGACTACAACAATTCAACTGGT
The DNA here is from genome assembly GCF_024323335.1 of Lathyrus oleraceus. NCBI lineage: Eukaryota > Viridiplantae > Streptophyta > Magnoliopsida > Fabales > Fabaceae > Lathyrus > Lathyrus oleraceus. Next base: position 66,544,349 of record NC_066580.1, on the reverse strand, counting down.
CGAATCAGTAAGAAGGAAACTGGTCGAATTAGAGAAAATCCTGGAACCAAGGCAACCAAAGAGGTGGCGTTGCAGGTAGAGGAAGAGGTGGTGGTCAAAAGCCAGACAAGAGTCACATTCAGTGTTACAATTGTCAAAGGTATGGTCACTATTCTAGTGATTGTCCAGAAAAGCAGAAGAATCAAGAAACTTATGCAAAGCTGGCGAAACACGAAGAAGAAGAGACGTTGCTGATGGTTACAACAAGAGAAGAAGAGGGATTCAAGGACCAGTGGTACTTGGACTCAAGGTGCTCATCACACATGTCTGGAAGAAAAGATTGGTTTGTCAACATAAAGCTCTCAATGAAGAACATGGTGAAATTTGCAAATGACAACACTCTAGCAGCTGAAGGTGTTGGTGATGTTCTGATTATGAGGAAAGATGGCAAAAGGTTAGTAATTTCAAATGTGTTGTACATACCAGGCATGAAGAGTAATTTGCTCAGCACATGGCAGTTGGTTGAAAAGAACTACAAGGTGTCGATCGAAGACAAGATGATGAGAGTTCTCGACTCAAATGGAAGGTTGATCTTGAAGGCTCTAATGTCTCAGAATAGAACCTTCAAGATTGAACTAAATGTGATGGAGCATAAGTGCCTTGCAACAGCAGCCAACAGAGATGAATGGATATGGCATTATAGACTTGGCCATCTCAATTTCAAAGACATCAGAGATTTGAATAGAAGAAATATGGTTTAAGGATTACCAGAAATCGACATTCCAAACGAAGTCTGTGAAGAATGTGTGCAGGCGAAGCAGCATAAGAACAACTTCAGTAAGGATGCAGGAAGCAGGTCGAAGACAATTCTTAAAGTCATATACTCTGATGTATGTGGTTCTCTCCAGATGGATTCTATTGGAGGTAACAAATACTTTGTTACATTCATAGATGATTTCAGTCGAGAACTATGGTCTTACCTGATCAAGAAGAAAAGTGAAGTGATCGAGGTATTTGCCAAGTTTAAATCTATGGTCAAAAGATAGAGCGGACGAAAGATCAAGATTTTGAGGACTGATGGTGGTGGAGAATATGTGTCGAAAGATTTCGATGCATTATGTGTGAAAGAAGGGATTGTGCATGAGGTGGTTCCACCCTACACTCCACAACATAATGGAGTCGCAGAAAGGAAGAATAGAACCATTATGAATATGGTTAGAAGTATGTCGAAAGGCAAGCATCTACCCAAAGAATTATGGGGAGAAGTTGTGTCGACTGCGACATATATCCTAAACAGATGTCCGACGAAGAAGCTAGAAGGAACCACGCCAGAAGAATGTTGGTCTGGTGTCAAGCCTAGCTTGAGTCATATGAGGGTGTTTGGATCTATAGCACATAGACATGTTTCAGATCAGTTGAGAAGAAAACTTGATGACAAGTCGAGTCAGATGATCCTGATAGGATATTTTTTGACTGGAGGATACAAGTTGTTCGACCCAGTGAATAAGCAAGTAGTGATCAGCAGGGACGTGATCATAGATGAGCTTAAGGAGTGGGATTGGACTGAGAATATCAAGAAAGATTCAGTGAGAATCTTTTGTGATGAAACAGCTAGTGAAGTCGAAAGAGAAGTTTGACAGGAAGAAGTCAGATGTGAAGCAAGTACAAGCAGACCTCAAAGAACAAGACACATGCCTGCAAGGTTGCAAGAATGTGTGATTACATCAGATGATATGGTCAATGAAGAATGTGAGCTGGTACATTATGCTTTCTACGCAGATGTTGAACCTGTCAATGCAGTTGAGGCATTGAAAGATTCGAAGTGGATGAAAGCAATGGACGAAGAATTGAAGTCAATCGAAGTCAACAACACTTGGTCACTTGTCGAATTTCCCCAAGACAAGAAGGCAATCGATGTGAAGTGGGTATACAAGGTGAAGTTGAATCCCAAAGGAGAAGTGACTCGACACAAGGTGAGACTTGTGGCGAAAGGATTTCTTCAGAAAGAAGGAATCGACTTCGATGAAGTTTTTACGCCTGTTACTAGGGTCGAAACAATTAGGTTGGTTATTGGTCTAGTAAACATGAACAACTGGAAGATGTGTCAGATGGATGTGAAATGTGCATTCCTCAATGGCCCCTTAAAAGAAGAAGTTTATGTTGCACAACCAGTTGAGTTTGTGAAACAAGGTGAAGAAAGAAAAGTGTACAAGCTGCATAAAGCCCTGTACGGACTTAAACAAGCTCCAAGAGCTTGGAACAAGAAGATAGATGGCTTTCTAAGGGTGAAGGAATTTGTGAAGTGCAAATATGAATATGGAGTATATGTAAGAAGAAGCAAGAGTGAATTGCTTATACTATGCCTCTATGTCGATGACCTATTGATAACATGTAACTGCAAGAAGGAGATCGAAGACTTCAAAGATGATCTCAATGAGGAATTCGAAATGTCAGATCTGGGTGATATTTCATATTTCCTTGGCATTGAATTCTACAAGAGTGGTAGAGGTTTAATGATGTACCAAAAAAGGTATACAGGAGAAATACTCAAGAGATTTGTGATGCAAAATTGCAACCCAACTTCGACTCCAGCTGAATCCAGATTACAACTGTCGAAAGATTCAGATGAAGATGATGTCGACCCAACCCAATATAGAAGACTTATTGGGTCACTTCAATACCTTTGTCACACAAGGCCTGACTTAGCATACAGTGTAGGTATGGTGAGTAGGTTCATGCAGAAGCCAAAGGTATCACATCTAGCAGCGGTGAAGAGGATACTAAGGTATCTGAAAGGAACTCTCGACTATGGAATTTTATTTCCTGCAGCTGATGAAGGAAAAGAATGCAAATTAGTGGGATACACCGACTCAAGTTAGTGTAGTGATGCTGAGGATCGCAAATCCACAGCTAGCTATGTGTTTATGCTAGGTGGTGCACCAGTTGCTTGGAGTTCGAGAAAAGAACTAGTAGTGGCATTATCGTCGTGCGAATCAGAATACATAGATGCTTCTCTTTGTGCATGTCAAGCAACATGGATGGTGAATCTGGTCGAAGAAATAACAACGAAGAGTCATGGAGCAATTACCATGAAGATCAACAGCATGTCAGTTATCAATCTGGCGAAGAATCCGATAGCACATGGTCGAAGCAAGCACATCGAGATGAGGTTCCATTATCTTCGAGAGCAGGTAGCAGATGGGAAGATGAATGTGGAACACTGCAGAACTGAGAATCAGATTGTAGACATCATGACAAAGGGAGTGCAGGTCGAAGTGTTCAAAAGACTATGAGTTATGATGAATGTATATAGCTTAGACACAATGAATTAGGTGATGTGTTGAATTGTAATTCCTTGTGTCGAAGCAGGTTGCTCGACAGAACAAGGAAGTGTCGAACCACCTAGTGTGTTGAGTTGTGTTAGTGTGTCGAAGCATGTTGCTTCACACATGATTTCGACTTAGGCCTATTTTAGTAGTGTTAGCTATTTTGGGCTTTTATAGTTTTGGGTTTTGACTTGAGGTCCAAGTTAACCTAAATCTATAAATAGAGGGAGTAACCCTTATTTTTGTAATTAGGTGAATAGAAAATTCATAACACTTGTAATTCACAGTATTTTACAGTTGCAAAGTGAATAAGAAGTTTCCCACAGTTTATGGGCAGAGAGAAACTCTGTAGAATTTATATTATTCTTCTCCTTCATCGTTCTTTACACTCTTTCTTTCTCTATTGTTCTTTCTTTTCATTGCTATTGTGTGGGTAATAACAATCTTGTTCATCAAGATTGATTGAAATTATCCATAGGTTTTGGGGGATTTCCAACAAAATGGCACCTGATCTGATTCAGTTGTTGGATCGGTTATGTAATTGAACTGATGGAATCCGGTAAAAACTGGTGTACACCGATAAAAATTAAAATATTGACAGTTTAAGTGCTTTCTTTTTTTTATCAAAAAAGACATCGTTTTTCATTATTTTTTTAAAATAAATATAATGAAAAATTGATATTATTTTCTTTTTTTAGTGTTTTCGGTCGTCATTTTCAATCGCCGTCAAAACTAAAAAAAGTTCCTTGTTCACCGCACTATTTTCTGTCGTCTCTCCTCCACCACTCTCTTGCTCTCCGGCTTCCGCACCTCCAGTCGCTACCTCTCGGATTTTATTTCCTTTTCTCTTTTCTCTCTCATGAATTCGTGAACTTGGATTCTTTACAAAGTGGTTCATATATATCAACCTAAAAACTCGGTAGGTTTATATCAATGTATGCTTTTGAATTGTAATTAGGTTTAGTTTATATTTACTTCTAATATAAATAATTTCTTAGCTAAAACGTATTTATGATTTTTTAATTATAGCATGAGTTTCTTTATGTTCATGTTAAAATTAAATGTATGAAACTCTATCGAATTTGAGTTAGAAAAAACAATTTAAAAATTGGTGTGTGTTAAATATAGTGATTAGAGGTTATTGCAGTATTATATCATTAGTAGATTGCGGAATTTGAACATACTCTATTTTCTTCCTTATGTGATTGATATCATTGATTTCTATTAGTTGACATGGGATATTGCATAAAGTAAATGGTAATGCAGGTTAGATAGACAACAAACATAAGTTTATATTTGAGATTGATACTTTGGTTAAAATTAAAATCAATTACTTGACTCAAATTTGAATTTAAATTATGAACTTGTGAAATTATTATATATTAAAAAAATTTAGGTGTTATTGATTTTTTTTAGTCACTGAGTCATTTAGTTCAACCAGTTTAATACTTATATAGTTTTGTTATAGTGACAGATTTATTTAACCGATTTTTCCGATTTTATCTGGTTTAATCATGCGGTTCGACCAATGATCTAATGATTCGATCAATGAATCAATGATTCAATACCTTCACAGGTTCGATGATCGGTCCGATTTTTAAAACATTAGTTTCTCCTAATAATTTTCTTGATTTAAAAAAAAATTATCATAGTGGAGCAAATACAAAATAACTTATATTTTGTATAAAATTTTGTAAAAATTAATTTATAAATTATGGCTTAACATACCGTCTAATTTGGGAAATTTGGAAATCAATGACTTGAAAATATATTTGATGAACAGGAGTGTTGATTTGAATTAAATTTTAAAATATATTTTTGTTCAATGTATTATTTATTTTAATCAGAAAACTTTATATAGTTTTTAATTGGGGACTACTCAATATATAATTAGTGGTCCTTACACATCGCTAAAAATAATCATAAATGTCTCTCAAATTCAAAACTACACTTTAGAACGCATCCAAAAGATCACACCATAGCAACTCGTAAGTGAGTTGTCCTCATTTTGTCATAAATTAGACTGGAAGTGTATCCCCATACTAATGGAAGTCCATAAATTAATCAACATATTGTTCTTGATGTTTTTTTAAGATACTTCATTATTTCCTATGTATGTAAACCATGCTTCTAGGCACGTATGGGTGGAGAGGTAAAATGAATATGTATTTATTCTTTTAAACATATGTGTTATATATTTGCATTTCTTTTACTATGATGTATTTTTTATACATTACCGTGAGACTTGGAAATGCATTAACCACAGTAAGAAGATTGTGAAACTACAGCAGCATGGCGAGAAATGATTTCATGATGTCATGCAGTAATTTGGACTGCAAGATGTATGCATGATTGATTATAATGTTATTAATCATGGTATGTTGTCAGCTTTTGTGGAGAGATCTCATCTTTTCATCTTTTGATTGGTGAGATGTACATTACACTTAATGATGTGTCATCCCCACTACATCTTACGGTCAATGAAAGATTATTAAACCACTCCAAAATCTCTAGACTTGATGCACTAGACATGATGGTGTAATACTTGGGAACTAACCCAAGTGGTGCCCAAAAGGATATGGATGACATCATAAGGTGTCATGCTAGATTTACATTTCTATAGGAGTTGTATAAATACCACATGACTGTGGCAATGGAGACTGATGGTGATGTTGCCGTGTTTTGCACCATACACTACTATAAAAAGTAGATTTCATAACAAAGTTTCACTTTGACAAAAGTATTCATTATGGTAGAATCTATTTAATTAGATGCATTCCGTTAATTTTCATTTTTAAGCCACTTATTACCATAGTCAAAGTTTTCAATCATGATGAAAAGTGACGTCTGGTCATGGGTTCGAATTACAGCACCAACAGTTTCGTTTTTTATTTATTTTAAGCCACTTTTTACCATGGTTGAAATTATAATTGTGGTGAAAAGTGGCGTTTGATCATGGGTTTGAATCTGAGCACCAACAATTTTGTTTTTTATTTATTTTTAACTCACTTTTCACTAAGTTGGAATTCCAACTAGTCATGGCAAAAAAGTCCTGACTAAATCAAACTTGTAGCCTCCGATTTAATTAAGGGTGGGGGCAACTGCGGGAAAATTCCAATTTATTAATTACGAGGGCGGGGGTGGGGGATGCTATTACACGCCCCACACTAGCAGCCTCCTATTAAAATTAATTTATTATCCTTATTTTTTATAACACTATTACT